>NW_028145365.1:1492355-2121116 GCF_050948025.1 Trichoderma camerunense
AAAAAACCCCCCCCCCCCCCCCCCCAATGCAGACAAATCAGACGCCATCTAGCCGTCTAGTCATGCCGCGGACTACTCATCGTGTTGAACATCCCAGACATCTCCTATTCGGGCTATCAAGCCGCAGCTAGAGATGCCAAACACTTCCCAACACTTCATGTTATGCTTTTCCCCGTCGGCCATGTCTCATCAGAATACCCCAGCCACTCTAGGTCAGTTAAGGTCGTAACCAGAGCTGTAAACTCGGCGCGTAATGCAACGTCCGACACATATCGGGTCCCTCACGTCTTTCTAAAGCCCCATCCACAATGACGTATAGTCATGTGGTAGTTAGAAGCGGGAGAAGCGGCAGAAAAGTGAGGCGGCAAGTATCTTATCGGTCACTTTGTATTTTGTCGCAGTGCGCGAGTATTCAGCCAAAGACATGATACGGTGGCTCTTGTTACGGCGATACCAGACGGCGGCCGCTGTTCGTCCGCAATGACTTGTTGCCTGTTTCAAAACACCCCATGATGTATTGCCGTTCACAAGCTCCGCGGAAGCTTGGCTCCTTCGAAGACGCTCTTTCTCCGGCACAATAGCACATGGTCGTCATTGTGATGATCATCCCAATACCTGTGGTAAATTGAAGTATTGCCTTGCGTATTTCTTAGTCACAAGCGTCATTCAGGAGGCACCAGGGCGGCTCTTAGTTCTCGGTATACCTGCTTGTTTATGCAAATTTTGTGACCTTGCAACCGATTTGGTTTACACACGTATGCCCCAGCTGATAAATGTGACTTTTATGGATGATCACGTCCAGGTTGCCTCCTCAGAACATGCTAGTACCTCTCCAGATCGCGCAGATATACCGAGACTTTATGTTTGCTTTGGTTCGTGGGATTTTCGAACAGAGTTTCCTGGCTTTTAAACTTTCTCAACATTTTCGGCGACTTTGGCGGCAGTAGAGAACTAGAACGACTGTGCTGTTAAGGTAGCCTATTCGAAGCAATGTGGTAGCTTGTAGCGGCTCGTATCTCAGGGGCGTCATCAAAGCCGCACTTATGGTGACATTGCTCAGTCTCAGGGGTATAGGGTACAAGGCACCGTGCGCCCATTTTGTGAGAAGGCGAAAAGAATGTGCTGTTGGTGTTGATTGAAATAGAACAAGTGTCAGTACATGAACGATTGGATGCTTGATTTGCCTGCTCTTGAATATCAACTCGTGAACCGTAGATGTAATGTTGGTATCCGTCGCATCCCGTAGTGTTCGCCAGTGTGCCACCATCTACGACAGCTTGAATTGACTTGTATTAGGATTTGAGATGTGGAGTCGGTATGAGGATTTCGATTATTTCCTCTAAACCTTTCTCATAGCTTTTACTCGCTGGCATCATGAATAAAAGCCGGGGTTTCCGTACTGATCTCATGAACTTGTCGATTATACATTGGAATAGACGAAGTGTTTACCGGTATCAAGTTTGTTGAAGCAATCTTGCTGAAATCGAAGACCAGAAGCTGAGCGCCGTCTGTTGGATCAGTCCTAGTGCTCTTTCCATTGGTTCTTGGCTTGGCTCTGAATAGAGGCACATGTTCAGCCCATCTGTATTCTCCAGCCCCATCTCTTCGCGCAGACCCGAATCCTATCGAGAATAATATTATCATAATCAGGGATATATACATGACCACTCAACCGTATAGGTCGTACGATATTCTGAGAAACGGCCGCTGTGAGGATATCGTAATGGCAACCAAGCTACGAAAGCTGACACCAATATCCTTAGGATTGTCTTTGTGGCGTTCTTTCCGGTCCTTGAGCTCTTTATTGTTGGTCTCAATCGGATTTGCCCACTATAATCTGGATGATATGGTCATTGATGAACGGAGCGGAAAGGGTGTATCTTGTATCCTGAACGTTGCAAAGAACAGGAACAAGAAAAGAACCGCCACTTTTGTATATCTGGCCCAGAAATTGACTACTCGACTTGCCCAGGACGAAAACATCTCTCGAGGTTGAACACAACTCTCCAATAACACGCTTCTTGTTGCGGAACCGGACGGCCTTTGCCAGGTGCATCACAGAAGCAATTTGACAATAGCAGCCTCGCTCAGAGTTAAGAGCAGGCGGCAGACGCGTTCTGAGTCTTAACGAACACCATCTGTCGATTTTAACATCATAGCTGCTTTTGGCTCTTTGAAACTGGACGGCTTCGTCACTTGAGGAGCCCGGAGGCTGTCGTTTTCTCTTCCGATTTGGAAACTGGAGGCAACCGTAGCTGCATTTCGAGCTTGAAACTGTTTGTGCGATTCAGCTTCAGACAAATCTTTCGAAAGTCTTCCTGTCAGATCAAAGTTTAGTACAAACACGTAGTCCAGGAAGCACATGCCCTTGAGCGCAATCAATGGTTCATCCGAATGCTGTTCTCATAATTGAACTAAGGGAAGGCGCGGCGATTGCTTGGCTTCAAGAGTATACATGATCTTGTTGGAATGCTGAGATATCGGTGGTCCAAAAAGTTCAATGTTCTTCGAGGTTCACTCTAGATAACCTTCCTTTGTTTCTGCCATTGGCGGTGTAGGCCTTGACAACAGGTGCGTGTACGTACATGTAGATTTGCAACTCCCAAGGCATCTATTGCCTGCACAAACGCCAAAGAAAACGCCTTCTGTGTCGACTAAACTGCTTCGATCTCAGCCTTGCGGGTATCTATTCATCATCATCTTCTCCTTGTCGGTCATGTCCTCAGCTTTTCCCCCATCGACCGGCATTGTTTGAACTATCTTGTTGAATAGGAGAATGCTATAATAGACATTGACCGGTTCTTGGCGACGGTTTAAAGGAGGTAGACCTCCTCTGAGGCCGCTCCAATTCGACAAGAAATCTAACGCCATGCTGTTCAGGCTAATAGTTGGTGTAATTTTAGGCTTCCAATGATCATGCGGCATCGTAACTATTGATATGTTGCTACCTGCTGGCAATATGAGAGCTACTTTTGCATCATCCAAGACTTGCAAAGACAACCAACTTCAGCACCAGCCTTGAAGATCACGAAGTCGAGCTCCAGAGTGCCCCTTGTTAGCCTTCAAAACCGCGTTTGCTTTTTATAAGAGATTCTGGCTTTAAGGTGCAGATATCCCAGAGCCGCATGACAAACACCTGCAGCATGTGTGCTAGCTTCTCGATGTGGCTGCGCTATCCTGTGCTTAGCAACGCATCCCTTTCGTTTCTGGTCTCGAGAACAAGCCACAGTCGCATCTAGGGTGGGATCTGACGCTGAAGGGGGCTCCTTAGACGTGGATTAGGCACGGCAGATCTGGGGAAGCAGAGGCAATCTTCGGGACATGTGGATAGATTAAGTGCCCTACGCATTGAATTGTAGCACGGAAGCTTCAGCTTCAGAGCAGCGTCAATGCATTGCCCCTCCACACCTCCATCCCTTGCCGTCTTCCGTCAATGTCACGATATAGGTTCTCCTTGTTACACATCACGGAGAAAAGCACATGTGATACGAGTAATGGAAGCACCAGGACTTGCGGCAGTTGGAACCAACACCCCATCTTGGCGTCGTGCAAAGCTACGTCAGATTTGGTTTGGAGGCGGCGTGTGTTTCAAAATAGCAACAGAGTTGTCACAGAAAATCACCTAGCCAGAGCACCGACCGTCGCGTGAGAATCGAAGAAAATTTTCGTTTTTTTTTTTTTTTTTTTTTTTTTTCAATTAATTCATTGCCTGCCAACACTGCTCTCCTGCCTGTTGGTAAATGCGGCGAATGAGCATAATAAGAGATACGTGCGTGTATCTGTCCTGGTGCCTCGCCTTGATTTGCAGAGCATCGAGTAATACGTGTAAATCAAAAAAACATCTGCAAAGCAAAACGCTCAATATCCTAGCCGTCGTTCATCTCCGTCTCCTTTGAGTGTTTCTTCTATACGTAATTTTGTTGGCGACTCTCTTCACCACCGTAAGCTCATTTCCAGTGCGTCGCTTGGTGATAGGGGCAGGGCTGCCGTTGATATCGAGCAAAGGAGAAGCAACGGGGTTCTCCGTCCCATGATCGTGTGCCCGCTACTCAGCGTCGCCCGCGCGTAAGCAGCTGCTGCAGCACGCACTTCGTATTGTCCGATTTGATTTTATGCGAGACCAACAAGAGCCTACAAGCTGCTAATCTAGAGCTTGGATGAGTCTGGCTAGCCCTCGGCGCCTAGTTCACGACGGACTCTGTCCCAAGTCCAAGTTCCACAGCCTTCTGTAGTATCAATCAAACCCACCAAAAGAGCGGATGGGTATAAGGCAATCGACATGCTGCATGCACTGCATTCCTTCTAGAGCCTTTCCGCTGCAATGACATGCACAATCACAGCTGGATTCCCGTCACATCATATCCGGCCGCCTTGGCAATCTCGACTTGCGGGCCCTTGCCTTGCAAATGCATCTCAGGTCAGGCGACTTGCTTGACCTTGACCTTGACTCGACTCGCTGTGGACAGGGTACGTACCGTGCCGGGGGTCTTTTTGGTGCTGGGCTGTTTCTCTCCTCTTCCTCGCCTCTCCTCCCCACCAACAGCCACACGCATCCATCTTGATCTTTTGTCGCCAACTTGGACCAAGGTAAGCTTGATGGGCATTTGAGTCTTTCAATCCTCGAGTCTGCCTTTGTTCGGTCAACTAAAACCATCCAGATTCACCTATCCCGAACTAGACGGTAAGTCATCTTGCCCGTAACAAATCAAAGTGCCCTGTTCCCTTCCATCTTCTCCTTTCACCATCCCATCACACACGCGCGCAGCACACACACGCACCATACACACTGGGCTAGTGACTAGCAGACGCAAAAGGAGAGCTTGTTTCTTTTTTCTGCTTCTTCTTGTTCCTATTTCCTGATTCGTCCCGCCCTGGCTGGCCCGCCATCCGCCATCCGCCTCTCCTCAGGTTTCACAGCGCCTCGCGAGCTCCCTTGCATCATGTTTCTTGTTGGTGCGGCCATCTGATTTGTCCTTCCCCCCCTCGAATTCCCTTGCAGACGAAACGCGTTCGTAGGTCCGGAGCCTATCGCTCGTTGCCTCCCCCTCGATTCTGTCTCCACCAGCTCCAGTGGCGCTAGCAGATACAAGAATCAACAGGGTGCGAGTACTCCGTACGTGCAGCACCAGTCGCAGGTCCTTTTCCCGTCTCCTAGCACATCTCCTAGCAACTGGCAAGACGGACTAGGCCGGAATTAAGTTAGCAGTGGGTGCTTTTTGATTCTGCTACTGCTCCTGCTACTGCTAAGCTGCTGATATCGCCCTCGACTTTGCCCGGGTCTCTTGCAGCTTCACCTCCTGCGGCTGAACCCCGTTCCACTGTGTCAACCTGCTTCTGACGTTGATGCAGCCTTGAAACCCTCTCCAGACCGAGACGCCGCCATCATCCCATCTCCGATTCCCGCTTTCCATCTCTCTCCAGCCATTCCTCCATCTTGCTCTCGTCATCTAATTCTTTGTCCTCCCGTCCCCTCGCGCCAGATCCGTCCCTATCCTATTCCATCCTCTCCAATATACACCGCGCAACGCCCAGCCCCTCGCCCAATCCAGCCTCCACCGACTCGTTATTTCGATTCTTACCAACCCCTCCAACGCATCAACACCATACCATACCGCCGTAAACTGAACAATCAGGACAGTAGAACCATCGTCAAATCACAGCCTCATCTCGGGACGAAATGGCGCAAGCTGGAGTTCAATCGTTGAAGGTAAATCGCAGTCATCTACTTCTCTCCGACTATGATAGTTTTTTTTTCTGGTACTGACGCCTCCTGTCTCCTTTAGTGTGTCGTGACCGGTGACGGTGCCGTCGGCAAGGTATGTAACCATCTTGACTTGCACCTCCTATTTTCCAAGCTAGTTCCTATTGACTAACTGCGATTAATAGACGTGTCTGCTCATCTCGTACACGACCAATGCTTTCCCCGGAGAGTACATCCCGACCGTGTCAGTACCGCCTTTCGATGTATAAAGAAAAATTGGGTTTGCGACTTCTTGGCTGACATTGAAATTCCCATGACAGGTTTGACAACTACTCTGCTAGCGTCATTGTTGATGGCAAGCCAATCAGTCTGGGTCTTTGGGATACTGCAGGTCAGGAGGATTATGATAGACTCCGACCCTTGTCCTATCCCCAGACTGATGTATTCCTCATCTGTTTCTCCGTTGTGAGCCCGCCATCTTACGACAACGTTGCTGCCAAGGTACGATATACATCTCCTATTTTCGTCTGTGAGAAGAACCAAATTATCTGACCATAGCTAGTGGCTCCCCGAGATCACCCACCACTCCTCTGGAACCCCAATCATCCTGGTCGGCACCAAGATCGATCTTCGAGATGACCCTGCCACCAGGGCTACTCTGACCAAGCAGCACATGGAGCCTGTCAAATACGAGAACGTTCTGAACTACGTCAAGGAGGTCAACAAGGCGAACAAGATCATCTACAAGTACATAGAGTGTTCTGCTCTTACGCAGCGAAACCTCAAGAGCGTCTTTGACGAGGCTATCCGGTAAGTAAACGTCGACGGCCTAGGACGGGCTTCTTATGCTCTCCTTTTGCCGCACCCGCCTTCTCACCCACGGCTAACGTTTCTTGTCTTCCCAGTGCGGTTCTGAATCCCACCCCGCAGGCATCCAAGGCCAAGAAATCCAAGTGTTCCATCCTGTAAAGATTTCTCGCGAAGCCATTTTCGTTTTCCCATCTGTAGCATCTTGGGCAGCGAAGGCCTCTGTTAGAATTTCTTTTACGAACGATTTCCAATCTCGAGCCGCCGCCGCCGCCGCCGCACGAATTTTTTTTGGGTCACCTTAGAACGGTGTACATTACAGAAGCTCCTCACCGGGACGTATTTCGATGAACTAGACCGACTTAGTTATTAATGGAGAGTGGAGGACGAGACGAAGGGTGAAAGAGGGTCGGGGCCCCGAAAAGGAGATTTCTTTTTTAATGAATATGGCTGTCCTGTGTCTTGAGATTCCCCCCATTTTCCTGGTACTGTTGATAGGGTTGCAGCAAGCCAGAAAATGACATTTGTTGACAGGACGGCAAGATTCTGACGCCATCTCGATGGTCCTAGAAGGTGGAAGATGAAAGAAAATATTACCGCTCCATGGCGTCTGGCAAATTAACGATTTTTGTTTTGCTTTGCGCCAGTCGTTTTCTACATTGCTTGAAAGAATATTTTTGAAACATTATTTTTCTCCTCGTCCCGCTGCTATTCATTCCTTCTTGACTCCTTTTTATGATATTTTTGAGTTGCTTTGGTATCTATAGATGGCAAATGCATTGCGGATGATGTTTGGTATGTATTATACTGGCATTTAGAGGGCAGTCTTTGACGCGTTGGCTCAACAGCTGGCAGAATGCATAAGAAAGACCAAGTTCCGTCCAATTCTATTGGGGGTATCTCTCTTCCAGCAAGTTTTCCTCTTTCCCTCTGTCTCTCGTGCAACCATGCTATCCTAATGAAGCGGAATGTGCCACTTTTTCGTTTCCGATGCTTGATACATACATCCCAGTTCTCATAGACGGTAGATTGATTCAGCCACAAAGCCTCGGGTTTCTATCGTCACAGTCTCATATGAAAAACAACAATAGGCGGCCACCGGCAGATTAAATCGAAATAATCAAGGAAAAACAAATAAACAGAATAAATCAGGCCGTATCTGACCAAAGGCAGCAAAAAATAAGCGCAAAAGAAAGCATACATGAAGATTTCAAGCGGCATCATCAACATGGTGGATTACTTGAACAAGTTTCCGAGACCAGGGAGGCGGGCAAGACGGCTCGGGTGAATGTCCATCCTGGACGGGCCGCTGGACTTGCCATTGGTCTGGTTCTCTTCCTTGGCTGTCTTCTCCTTTTCGATGCGCTTGGCTCGGTTCTCGTCAAGTTTCTTGTTCTTCTCGTTGATCTTGTCCTGGCGACCTTGGCTCTTTCCGCCTCCTCCAGCACTGTTTGAAAGAAACACCAAAGGTTAGCATTGATTCTCTTTTTTTCGATTTGTGATACGACTTGTGGCATGTTAAAACTCACGTCAGCTCAACATTGATTTTTCTCGCCGGAGAGATGCCGTCCTCAAACATGGAATGGTGGAACTTGTCCAGGCACGTCCTCTGGTGCGTGGGGGTTGCGAACTCGACAAACGCAATGCCCCTGCAAACCTTGGGATCCTCCTTCTTCGTCAGGCACCGCACAGCAACTGGCTTGAGAGTGGCGAAATGCGCCGTGATGGACGCCGCTGTGGCGGTGTAGGGAAGGTTGCCGACAAAGACAATGTTGCGGCCCGCCTTCTGGGCTGAGGACGAGTCGAGGTCGATGACATCGCCGGATTGGGGAACGTCATTTGACGAGGAGGACTTCTCCTTCTTAGACTCTTTCTTGCTGGACTTTTCTTTCTTGTCCTTCTTTTCTTTCTTTTCTTTCTTGTCCTCCTTCTTGGCTTCTGTCTTTCCGTCTGTCTTGGGCTCAGACTTGGACTCGGCCTTCTCTGACTTCGAGTTCACCTCGTCATCGTCAATGTCCATGCCCTCGGGGAGATCCTGAATATCCTTGCGCTCCTCTTTCTTCTCTTTCCGGGTCTTGTTGTTGTATTTGGACTTGTCCTTTTTCGGCTTCTTCTCTGCCTTTTCTTTCTTTTCCTTCTCCTTCTTCTCCTTCTTCTTCTTCTTGTCCTCCTTGGACTTGGGCTTCTTGGACTTTCTCACTTCACTGCCTGGCTCGGCATCGTCGTCGCTGCGCTTGCGCTTCTTTTCGGGCAAGTCTTGAGGCACATCGACGGGCTTGACGTCCTCCGAGGCGGCGGCGGCGCGCTTAGACTTCATTGTGCAAGATGCTTTTGTGAACAATGCTTAGAGAATTGAAAAAAAAGGAAAGAAAAAGACAATTGACGTATAGAGTCGCGGGTGAATGTGGAAGACAGCTGGGCGCGACTGTCGAAAGCTTGCGACGATAAGAGGAAAAAAAAAAACTCCAATCGCTCTTATCGCGGCTAGATTGCCTCCAGTCGCAATTTTTAGGTGGGGCAGCTGCTTAGAGGAGGGAAGGAAGGGGCTCCTGGTTTGAATCGGCGCTAGTGACCGCAATCTTGTAGCTTCCGCTTTGGCGTTCCGCTAAAATGGCCAGTGACAAACAGAATCAAACAGAGGCTCATGAGGTTCTAGAAAATGGATCATGGCAGATGTGAAGATGACGGTACAGTATAGCCTCCATATGACTACCTTATTTATAAGAGTCGAATACCGTGATATCAATTGATGATACATGAATTGGTGGGACTCGAGCGAAGCGTCCAATCCTCTGGCCTAGGAGATTTCACCTGTCATTAAAAGATGGCCTCTCTATGTGGCCGAGGATCGACAGACATGCTCAATATAGTCCCATAAATCACTTTTACACTCCATAGAGCCATACATTATGAATAACTCCGATTAGCCAAACTTTTCGGTACTGCTCCAAGGATTGGATCAGAATCAGCACTCCATCTGTTCTGCTTGACCCTGCTTAGCCATTCTGCCACATCCACATATTATTAATGAGGCAGCCGTGATATCAAGTTTCCAATGTTGAGGTACATACTTTCCATGGCAACCGACTATTTCTGCAATTAGTCAATGTTATTAGCAGCAAGAAGTTTGAAGTCTCACCGTATCCCGTTCAATAAATATTCCAATCTCATCGGCATGGTCCATGGTATCGTTGACGCCCAAGTGCCAGTAGACACCTCGCTTTCCGGGGGTGCTAAAATCGACGTCAGGGAGAGAACTGGCATTTCTGACGCTTCCACGTGGACCCGGCATGGATGCGGTGTTGACGATGCCGTCATTCTGGAGCCAGTCTTCAATACCGGGCTCTAAAATCTCCCTCTGGGCTTGTGTAAGCTGCTGGCCGCCCATTGCGTAGACAGTTGGCATCATTATTGGTATGACGTCCTCTCGCGGAATGTACTCTCCTGGGCTAGGAAGCTTCATATTGTAACCCTGTATCCGGAGAACTCTAGTAATCACTGATTGGGTGATCCATTGCACGAAAGCAGGGAAATCAACTATCGCTGGGAGAAATGCCCACGCTCCATTAACCACCATGTTCGTCAGCTGCCCGAGTAATGGGATTGGGATCCCTGTCTTGAAGGGAAACTCATTTAATGCGACCTTGCCCCAGTCTGGCCAATCTGTGGGAAAACGTTTTGTCGCATGAAACGATAGGCTAAAGTAGAAGATGTTTGGCGAGGTGTTGATTGTTTTCTGGGAGAGTTCATGGACACCTTCGATACTGTTGTCGTAAAACCCGTTGTCGTTGGAATATAGCCACTTCCACACGGGACCATTGGGCGATTCTAGACGCTCAAGCATGCCCTGGAATGTTTCTCCCGTATTTCTACAGATACCCCAGTGGTCAAGCTGGAGGTCAAAGGCTCTCTTTTCTGGAGGAGAGAAGGAAGCTGTAGCAAAGAGTTTTGCAATGAGCCCGACAGCGGCGCTCAATTGTCGCTGAGTTCATTAGTCTTTGGAACCTTGACCGTTGTAAGGATTGGGTCATATTAATACATACATCCACAAAACTCTCAAGAACATCTATAATACTAGTTCCTCGGTGAGGGGTCCCGAGTGTTGTGACTGAGATGGCCCAGTCATCTCTCCCTGGCTGGCCAAAGTATTCGGTATGCAAATGTCCATTGTCACGTCTCATTAGATCCAGAAGAAAGCGTACCGTATTTCCGCCTTGAGAATGACAGACAAAATGAACTTTATGATCTTTGTCCCATTTCCAGTTATTGAACTCCTGTGAGCGTGAATATAGGATGGCGCGCCTTCTGTTGGTGGTGCTGGTTAGCTCTGGGCCGCGATTGGGGCCGAAATAATTGCCGTATTTCACATCTACATCATTTCTCTCCGCAAGAGTATTTGTTGTCAAGTCAACTGTGCTAAATCTGATAAAAAATGAGCCAAAAGTATTGAAGTGCCTATATAGTGAGAAACATACTGCCCAAAAGTAAGCTGCCTGTATAGCTCACAAGCGCGTTCCCAGTTGGTCGATATGGGAGCAATCGAAGCGACGATCAATGTATATCCTCTATTGGCCAAAAGCGTCGCGATATCAATTTCGCCACCGAAGTAGTTGATGGCACCGAATAATGGAGCTCCCCAGCCTGTGAAACCGGGCACTTTGTTGCGTTAGTACTCGCGTTGAAGAAGATTTATGAGGCGTACCAAAGACAATCGGAACCGACTTATCATCGGGGGCAATGTTTTCCACCTTTTGAGCGAGGTTGTGTAAATTCACAAGCCCATTCGGGTCATTGAGATTTGGAGCCATGAGAAAGGGTTGCCAAATAGTCTACCAAGAGCGAGGACAGCGAAAATGGTTGATGAGATGGAATCGTGGAAGCGAGTTTAGAAAAAACTTTTATGTTGATTTGTCGTGGTGAAGGAGCGAGTGTGCTTAGTGAACCATACAGATTGACGACATATTTATGGCCCTACATATCCTATGATATAGGATTTGACAGGCTCTGTGGATGGGTCTTATAGCATCATGACGGATGTGCCATTCAGCTGCTGCAGGCTTCATTCAGCTGAAGAGTATAAGCACCCTTCAGCTGAAGATTGCATACCATGTTGACGCACCGGACCAGTCGAAAGGGGTAGGGCGAATGGCGAAGAGGATAGAGGCTTCCGCGCGCACTTGAGTTTTGGAGAAGGCCCAAGCCATCCTATCAACCTTAATTCATTTAAAGCAAATTGGATGTGGCGTACCCCTTTGAATATTGACACATTCCAACGAAATCACATGCTCATCAATTCAGGTGCATGAGCTGAAATGATTTGACACCACTAAGGTCAGCCACCTTGCGGCTAGGCGCCCTCGATGCAGCATTAACATACAGAAAGCTTTCAGCTCAGATCTCTTCAATCAGGTTGAATGCTATGCTCTAAGAGAACTTCTTGTTTGTTAGTGCATTGGTATTGAACGGTCGCTTCATATTCACATACAGTGCTGTTATGCTCACTACCCAGAAACGGTTCCTACTTAGTGTCAGCGAATCTTGGACGCTTATTCCACTGTCTGTCACTTCATCCCTCAGCAGTCCATCATGAGTTGTTCAGCTGAGTACGTACGTAGAGGACTGGCTTCGGTAACAGAATGTCCAAGGTGGGCATGAATTCTCCAGCGATGGCCAATGTACATATCTGGCCAATCCCTTTTGGTTTTGTGCACATCGGGGACATGGAGGGATCAGAGACTGGTAGTAATGAAATCGGTGCGCATGGCGTCTCGTAAACTGGTGGGCACAGTGGTGCGACCGTCTTGCGTCTCTGCTTTGTTGATACCCGTTGTGCAGATCAACCAACCCGAAGGCTTGATGCGGATTGGCAGAATCTACCGCTTTCGGCAATGAGCTTCCCGGAGGCCACCGGCTCACTAGACGGCACGAGTTCCGTGATCGCAAAGGGTCAAGTAAAATTGGGTATATCACGGTTCGGTTGACTGAGGAGCTCGTTCCGAGCTTCTCTCGGGAACTTCCGTCGTTGGGTGGCTTGGTTTTGCTGTAAGAGTTCCATTTTGTGTCAAGAAACGCTGTCAAAAATTAGTATTGAAGTTCTGACTCTCGGACTCCACGCTAATAATGTTTATGGAACTTACCGCACAAGCTGTAGCATGAAACTAGAGAAGCTGTGTATATCGCTGTTGACAGCCTATATCATCCTAGCTGGGCATTAACATGTGCGTTACCTTCAGAAATAAACGCCTCTGTAGTTCGAGGGCCTATTGATTACATTCTGTCACTCTCTCCAAATCGTCCACGATGTGATCTTCTGGCCTTTGCTGGGCCTCCATCTCACATGGCCAGCCTGATTGAGAAATTTGATGACATGATGGCGGCGAAGGAAAATCACAACCGAGATACACACCGCATCAGCCTAAAGTTGATAGATCAAACTCTACCTAATCTATCATGACCGCGCTGACTAGTGCTTGAGGCATCTAGGAGCCCAAGTTGGTATGAAGCAAGCCCTGCAATGCTAGTTCCACACCGAGACATCAGTCAAGAGCGGAGAGAATTGAAACTTTACTCCAGCATGTACGATAAAAAAGCGGACACTCATGACTGCCGTGGAAGCAACGTTTTGCAATTGGTCGCTAGTTCGCTTCTTGTTACGCCGCGTCGACGCCACCCGCTTCTTTATTTTCTGCTCCAGTAAAGGCCGAGGTAATAGCCAGCGTTTCGGCATTAACTTATCAGCGGGAGTATCTGGTGGTTTTGCGAGGGCCTTTCAGAAAGACCAGAGTGTGTCGGTTGCACAAAGGCTTTTATTATGTTTCTTGAGATAGGTCCCAATCGACTAATCATGCGAGATTCCATCTGGTACTACCTATTTCCTGCGTAAGATTGACAGCAAGGCCTTGTCTGATTCATGCATCCATCCGAGGCCGCCTGATATTCCACTTTCTCTCGACTGTGATTAGTACAGTTGTCAAGTGTTATCTCAACCGTAGTACTTCAATAGTCTACCATCTACGTGCTTGGTATTGTGCTCAAACCAAGTCTGAGCAGGAGCATCTCGGAGACAGTCCGCGACTCAGTCAGAGATAAGCCCTGGTTGTTCATTGGCCGGAATGCCGAGTTTTCTGCGTCATCGCACCACAACCGCCAACTTCTCTTCTGTTCCTGCCACTCGACCGTGCGGGGAAACGGCGGTCTCCTTCCTTGGGGCAAGAAGCTACATGTACTTGCCCTCTTTCCAGCAGCAAACTGGCGAGAGGCATGACTAGCCCAGACCTGGGCGTTCTTACCCCACGGATTTTAGGCTGCTACCCCGCAAGTGCAGGGGCGGCGAAAGCCAATAGGCGGCCCTGAGTTAGCGAGTTAGGGGAGTTTAGCGCAGCCTAGAACCTCTGACTGCCCTGTAGAAGCCATGGATCGAGAATCTTGCGTGTGGAGAAGTGAGAAACCGATGCCGTTTGGAGACCGTTGATCGCAAGGTTGCTTGAATCCCCCCATGCGCATAATCTCATCACAGCTGTTTGTGATCCCGTCGGGTGTTTACGCATTCGAGGGCTTGACAAGGTTCATACATACGAGTCAGCCAACTATCCAGCAATTCAATCAATCAACCAAACAGCCCCCCCCTTTTTTTTATCTCTACAGTATCAGAGGCAGCACTTAAGCAGATGCTCTAGCTTCGGCCCCAGATTTCGGAGGTTGATCGACATCGTCTACTAGCCTTACCATTCCCGATTGATCAGTTTTCTTGGCTCTCATGGCGCCATAGAAGAGAGCCGCTCCACCGAAGAGACAACAACCTTGACGCCAGTGACCTTGAAATGGTGAGTCCTTGTAAATCCCGAGTCCAACTGCCAGGGTTTGTGCGCGTGTCCGTCAAATGATGCAGTATGTGCTAACCCATATTGTGGAGAAGAATGATGGATGAGTGCAACATCGTGGGTCACCCCAGAATCTCAAGCCTCCCCAGCTGCTAGTATTACTAGAGAACAACAAGGACAGCAGCGGCAGCTCGGAACAAGTCAGCTCTTAAGCATGGGTCCTTGGACGGCGGGCTCTTCAAGTAATACGCCGTCCCTTTATCATCTGTCGTCCCCCTCATCTGAGACAAGACAGCTCTTCCCTCGGATGTAACCCTGCCATTGACCACCCTTCTTTTCTCTTTTTCCTCCTCTTTTCTCCAACTTTCTAACCTCATCACCACGTTTCTGACAGAACTCTGTAGCATTCGTTGTCTCCGGTGT
Source organism: Trichoderma camerunense (assembly GCF_050948025.1). Classification (NCBI taxonomy): domain Eukaryota; kingdom Fungi; phylum Ascomycota; class Sordariomycetes; order Hypocreales; family Hypocreaceae; genus Trichoderma; species Trichoderma camerunense. Next base: position 1,507,107 of record NW_028145365.1, read on the forward strand.
TACACTTTGACATACACAGCGCAATGGACGCCGGAAACCATGCCTCTGAGAAGGCAGAGGTTGAGAAGATTCAAGATGTAGCAGCAGGCAACCTCACAACAGGCTCTGAGCCTGCTCTCGGAACCTTTGCCGACGTTGATGAAAAGAAGATTCTGCGCAAGGTACGTGACTCTCTATCGTGGAACCCAAGAATCGCCAGTCGCGTCAGCTCTTCTAACACTACGACTGGTATAGATGGATATCCGACTACTCCCAATGCTTTCGGCTCTGTATCTCCTCTCGTTTCTCGACCGTAAGTTGATTGCCGATGCCACTTGTTCTACCTTGATGAGCCCAAGTTCGTCCAACTGATTGCGACAAGGCGGAAATATTGGCAATGCCAAAATCGAAGGACTTCAGGAGGACCTCAACATGTCGCCGGGCCAGTACAACTGGTGTCTCACCGTCTTCTTTTTTACCTATGCGGCGTTCGAGGTTCCTAGCAACCTGCTCTTGAAGAAGCTGCGCCCTAGCCGCTGGTTGCCATTGATCATGGTCTGTTGGGGTGTTGTCATGACTCTCATGGGTATCGTCCAGAGCTTTCGGGGTCTGTTGGCGGCTCGTTTGTTCCTGGGAGTAACAGAGGCCGGCCTGTTTCCCGGTGTGGCTGTAAGTTTTACCCTGTTTAAAGCCATGATAAAGTGTTTCGACTGACACGAATAGTACTACCTGACAATGTGGTACTGCCGCGAGGAAATTCAGCTTCGCCAAGCGCTCTTCTTCTCTGCCGCCTCCGTCGCCGGAGCATTCAGCGGCATTTTGGCGTTTGGAATTAGTAAAATGGACGGTGTCGGCGGACTTGCTGGCTGGAGATGGATCTTCATTCTCGAAGGCATCGCGACTGTGCTTGTCGCAGCCATGGCCTTCTTTTTCCTTCACGATTTTCCCGAAACCGCCAAGTTCCTTACGGAGGACGAGCGTGCGTTTGTTGTTCATCGTCTGAAATACCAGGGTCAAGTTGGCCAGGCTCAAGTGGCACAAGCCGAAGAATTCGAATGGAAGTATGTTCGTCAAGCGTTTACCGATTGGCAAGTCTGGGTCAACATTTTCGTTTACTGGAGTGTAAGTCTTCCGCTATACTATTCATTTTACTAGGTCGCTCTCTTCCATCTCTTTGACTGTACTAATATTCGATGGGAACTTTAGATTGTTTGTCCCCTCTACGGCATCTCCCTCTTTCTCCCCACCATCATTAAATCTCTCCATTACACATCGAGTACCGCCCAGTTAATGACGGTACCAATCTACGTTGTTGCTGCTATCCTAGCTGTCATCAGCGCCTACTTTTCTGACCGGGTCGGGAAGCGCAGCCCCTTCATTATTGGCTTCCTTTTGATGATGATAATCGGCTTCTCCATGTATGTCTTCACCCCATCATCTCTCTCGGCTGCTTGAATAACAAGTATGATATCTAATCATTATTCTAGGTGTATCGCTTCGTCGAATCCGCATGTTGTTTATGGTGGTATATTCATTGTTGCTTGTGCCATTTATCCTGCATTTCCTGGAGTTATTACATGGCTATGCAACAACTTGTCTGGGAGTTACAAGCGCAGCGCGGGAATGGCTATTCAAATTGGAGTTGGAAATCTTGGAGGTGTAAGTGGACGCCAATCTTTGCGGCTGTTGTCAGATATTGCCCCCACCGCTAACACCCCTTTCCTAGGCCATGGCATCCAACTTTTACCGTCAGGCTGATGGCCCCCGGTTCATCCTGGGACATGGCTTGGAGCTCGGCTTCATCTGTATAGGGATCGTCGCCAGCTGCATCCTAATCTTCAGCTACTACACCGTGAACAAGAGGCGCGAGCAAAAGCTGGCGGATGGAGAGGCGGCCAACTTTACGCCAGAGGAGTTGTCAGCTTTGGGAGATAGAGCCATCACGTTTCGTTACATGTTCTAGTTTGTGGCCGAAAGTCGTCGCATTTTCTTGTCTGGCAGTTTGGAGATAGACGAGCAATAAAAACGACATTGTATTTCTGCCACGACTAATTCGGCGCATCTGCCGTGCGTGGGACTCTAAATGAAGACCTAACAAACATGATAATGACCACAATGTTTCAATACGCCTGCTATAAACGACAAAATAAGATCTTGGCCCCTACAAGTAACCACCCACTCTCCTTGAACCTCTCCTCAGCATGGTTATATCAGCTCATCAATACCCCACTGACGAGGATGATGAGCAGAGCAATGATGCAAAGCTGGGGTCTTAGCTTCGAAACACTGTTGACCAATGCGAGTTTGGGGAGTGAGGTTTCCGCTACGACGTTGTCGGATGACACAGAAACGCGAGCTGTCGTTGGCCTCGACATGACAAATCCGCTCTGTGTCGGCAGGCCGCTTGGTTCAGCGATGTGACCGGAGTCAACCATTGATTCCACCATCACGCTGCTACCAATGGCCAATTGAGCGACATTGCTGATCATGTCTGTGGAAGCTGCTGTAGCTGCAGGAGCTGGCTCCCAAACAGTCACAAACATCGTCTCAGCACCAGCTTCACCAGAACGAATGACTTTGACCATGACCGAACCCATTGGCTCATCGTGTCCTGTCGTCACTGTCTCCTTGCCCCCCGATTCGCATGTAGTAGTGGATGATTGACCATGTGCCCCTGGACTTGTGCTTGATGGCCGATTAGTTTTGGCAGTTGGCCAAAGAGTGGTCTCCGAAGGTTCGGCTGTCTTGGAAGGAGGCTTGCTTTCTGCGGTTTCCGCGGCAAGGTCATCCGTTTGGCTATCTGGAGTGTTTGCTGGTGATGATAAGCCGCCTTGCCCATACGATGGTGCCTGCGGCCCTGTGCTAGGGCTTTCCTGTGGAGCGGGTTCTGCACTTGATTCAGGGATGCTCGTTTGAAAGGCAGAGCTATTGTCAGGAGACTGCCCACCAGATCCCGCGTGTGTGTATTCGGGAGGGTTGGCGCTTGATGGATCTGCCGGTTCAGCTGAGGAAGACGGAGATGGGGGTGTAGATGCCGGTACCGGATCTACCAAACTGGTGGCAGCAGGCGGCGAAGAAGGAGATGGCAACGGAGATGGTTGAGCCACAGTCGTAGGCTCTGCAGTCTTGGACACCTGAGGACCTGTGATTGGATTGGCTGACATATTGGTGTCATCTGTCGCCGAACAAGGACTTGATGAAGGAGTTGGAGCTGGGGAAACAGGTGCAGGCGTGGCAATGCTGGAAGTTGCTGAGGCCTGAGGGTCATCGCCACCATTGGGTGAATGAGAAGGCTCCCCGGCAGAGTTGTTTGAAGACTGGTTTGGATCCTGAGGATCAAGGCCACCAGTATCTTGAGAAGCAGTCGAGCATGGAGATGTAGAGGCTGGAGACGAAGGATTGCCTCCACCTGGGGCAGCCGAGGGCGCAGAGGTTACCGCAGGATCACCGTGCTCACCGGGATCAGTTGACTGTGGAGGAGCTTGCCCACCGTCAGGATCCTGAGAGGTTGATGGTGCGGAATCTGGCGGACATGAAGATGTCGTAGCTGGATCAGCTGTTGACTTGGTTGGTTTCGCTGGGGCGGGTGGCGTAGCATTGCCATTCTCGCCGTTACCGTTCTCGCCCTCGCCTTGGTTCTCACCATCACCCTCGCCTTCACCTTGACCCTCACCAGGATCAGGACTGGAGACGGGAGGTGGTGTAGGAGAGGTGGCAGGCGTAGATGGAGCAGGCGGAGGGAGAGTCACAGTGACAAGACCGTCAGGCCCTGAATTGCATTTCAAATCAAGGGAAATGTCAAAGGACAAAGTCAAATGGTCTGTATCCGGCTGGGATGCATCACCAGGCGTGCCGTATGTAGGAGGGGTCGATGGGGTGGGAAGATATTGAGGTTTCTCCAGGTCGACGTGCTGGACCTCCACGGGATGCAACGGCCCAATGCTCGTGCCCAGGTTGGAACATGCGAGGACGACATGTGCAAGCGCTGGGCCATAGTCGTACTGGGGACAGGCGCCGATGAGGCATTGGAAGAGAGACTGTGACAAGCAATCTGTTAGCATCACCATTCAACAAGGAGTGCAGACGACCAGATGTCGAGGGTGACTGACGTTCGTCATGAGCTTGTTTCCACAGATGGTCTTGAGGTCGAGTGCTCCCTTGTCGTTTCTGATGTTCGAGGCACAGTTGACAGCGCATCCTGTGCGAATCTGATCAGTACAAAGACAGACCAAAAAAGGAAGAAGCACATCAGGCAGTGTCACTTACGCGGTGCCAGGTCGTTGGCATCACAGAGACCGACGTGGAGGCAAGCAGCCAAGACAGCCGCAGCGGAAACAGGACGCATTGTTGCAGCGAGTGAAGCAAGGCGAAAAGAGTGTTTGTGCGTGAGAAAAATGGATTGTCGCAATTAACGATAGTCACCAAAAAGGTTCCAAAAAAAGACGTGAGGATGAATTCCAAAAAGAGTGTCTGGCGATGCTCTGGTGGTGAATGATGGAAGATGGTGAAGAGGGAGGAAAAGAGAGAAGAGAGAGAAGAGGAGAAGAAAATAAAAGAGAGGCCACGGACAGTCGCTTAGGGGACGATGAACTGCGAGGAAAGAGCTTCGCTTGACGCGTATTTGGATGGCGCAAGTGGGAGGAGCTTTGGGGAGAGGGAAGGAGCAGATACTTCTGGGTTCACATGCATGTACCGAAGCAAATTGACATCGCCAGTAGTACCGTCAATAACACGCGCATGTCCATTGGTCTATACCTATCTACTAAAGTAAAACTCCATTACAATTGTGAATAAAAGAAGGGGCAGCAGAAGGCAAAAAAAGGGCCATCATTGCTGTCCGGTCTGTGATGCAAAGTAAACGTAGGCTGAGCAAAGCCGCCAGGTTCCAATACGTGACAGCCTCACTAATAGAACAGCAAGGACAACGGCTTCTTCTCATCGCCGTATCGATCCTTGAACTCCTTCCTCGCAAGAAATCGTGCAAGCGGCATCATGGTGTCCTTCATGTCCATGACGCCTCTCTTCTTCTGGTCGATATGCGAGGCATCAACGACCAGGCGCTGCAGCTTGTCCAGCGATAACGAACCTGCCATCGGTCAGACTTTTGAACGTGCTCAAATTTGTGTTGGGAAATCAAAATGACGGGCAGGTACTCACCATTGTCGATGAGCTCCATCAAACGTGCTGGCGTGCCAACACCAATGCCAATCTTCTTGTTCTGCAGCAGGGCGACTTGCTCTTCGACCTTCATGTGTTTTGCAAACTGTGACAATTCATGTGAGCACAAAAACACTCTAGAGCATGTCAAGTCGCAACTCACCAGCTTTGCAACTAGGCTATCCTTGCCTGAGAATTTTCTTAGAGCCCTATAATTACATATGTCAGTAAGCTGTCCAAGACGGTTCATTCAGCAAGGGGTGGCTACCTAGTAAGATCTGCAGCTCTCAAGCCTGCGCCAGCAACAACAATGGTATGGGGCATGCCTTTCTTCTTCTGTGCTCTCGCCAGACTCTCCGGGTGTTCTGAGAATTTCTCGAGAAACTCCGGCAGTTTCTCCAGTGACCTGTTTTCCTGCCATGAGGTGGTGTCTGTGATTGAAGATGCTACAAACCTCATGTGAGCATTACTGAACGGAAATCGGTCCAGGACAAGTTGGAATACCTGATATAGCCAGATCTGCCAGCTCCACGGGACTCAGATCGGCACCGAATCTCGCTAGCTTCTGTGCATGATAGTCTGCTAGAAGCTGGCCGTCCATCTTGGAGAAGAGCGTGTTGAGGCCAAGCTCGGTGTCGAGGCTCTCATCGTCGACGGCGTGTTTAGACTTTCTCTTTTTGGCCTTTTTGACCGGAGCCGTCTCTTCAGCGGTCCGTTTCTTTGAACTAGACATTTTGTCTAATTGTGGTTGGGATTGATATGAATGAGAGCTGCAGTTTTTTTGAGACGACAGTGGAACTTGACCAAGGTGAGAATTTTGCCGGACGCACCGCACCGTGCGCAAAACTTAGCAAACACGGTAGAATTCCTGGCCAGTCTCTGCGTATGGTACAGTGCGACACTGTATCTCACCGAGACCGTCCAGTTTCTATGCATCCGTCACACGAGATGGTAGTATGGTGTGAGTCTTAGAGGGTAATGAGGACAATATCTTGGCCGCATCTCCAATCTGAGCGGGATAGCAAGTCTATAGAGTCACTCGCTAGAATTCACTTGTCCCAAATTCATATTTGATATGTATCATTGTCAATTAATATCTCTAGAGATCAAAGGATCAACTCGTTGACATTTACTCTCCATAGTAATAAAAGAAAAGTTCACTCATTTCGATAACTGTGGGCGATGCCTCAAACCCATACCAAACGCCAAACTTGAAAGTTCAAAATGAAAATAATACCGAGCCAGTAAAATGAGGCCGAAGGCCGCGTGTTGCCCTCAGAAGATGCTGTTCACGATGTTGCTACCAATCGATGCACCCGCACCGAAGATGGCGGCGTTACCAAGCTTCTTGCCAAACTTCTTTCCGTACTCGCCAACCTTGCTGTTTCCATCTCCGCCTTGCTGCTGAGACGGCTGGCCACCCTCTGCTATCGCCATGGGTGGCACACTGGCATTGTAAGGGTTCTGCTGTGCCGGAGGTCCCTGAGGGTAGCCGTATGCCGGCTGCTGGGGGTAGGCCACGGGAGCGGGCATAGGAGCCTTTTGCTCCTGCTCGACAAAGACGTAGTTTTGGGGGAAGATGCCCTCCATGCCAGTGCGGTGGTTACGGCCCATCCACCAGTCCTGGTTCATGTACTCATATACGTCGATCTTATCGTCTTTTTCCAGGCTCAGGTCGCGAGCATCGCTGGCATCATAGCGGTACAAGGCTCTCGCATGGGCCAAAACGGGCTTCCCAGCCGGAGCCGGAGAGCGCGTGGGAACGCCAGGAGCGGGAGTATCGTCGTATGAAGGAGGGGCAGGAGAGGTTCCGTTGACGTTGAGATTCTGAAAGGCCTGGACGGGGGCCTGGACCGGAGGAGTTGCAGCTGCCACAGGCTGAAGAGGTGTTTGGTTTGCAGAACGAGCAGCGCTTCCGGGAGCGGCTCCGCGAAGAGGAGTTTCGGCGGGCAGGGCGGCGTGGATAGTGTCGAAAGCGGCTTCGTCGATGACGCCTTTCTCAAGGAGGCTTTCGAGCTCCTAGTCGAATGTAAGTGATTGTATTCATCCGAAGAAAAGAAGAGGGAATGGTTATTTCCCATCATAGAGGATGTACTCACGTTCTTAATGGTTCGAAGAGACCGGTTGGTCTCCATGATGGTCTGGCGGTCCATGGTGACAGAGGAATGCGCGGAAAAAGGCTGGGAGATCAGCAGCCGCTTTCGCGTGTTAGTTTTTAGTTATGGAAGAGCCTGGAGCCTTGTTTATAAGAGCCGGCAATAGCAACGAAGGATGGAGTGCTCGGAAGAAGAAAAATGTTACGTCGAGCACCGGGACTCCAGGAAGAAAGCGGTAGATGCAGGATGCAAGAACTGCAGGGGGTGGAACGATGCTACGAGTGCTAAGGAATAGGTGGGAACAATGGCAGTTTTGGCAGCTATGACAGTAAACTAGAGCACAGGTAGTGGCTGTGCTGCCACGAATTACGCGGAGCGGACTCGAGGGGCTCCCGGATTGGCATTTCGGGGTCTGGCGACCGGCCGAGAACGAAGCCACAGCAGCTGGAATGACGACACAACAGGGGGAGTAAACATTGTCATTACAATGAAATGAAAGACTGAAATTATTTAATTGATGAATAGCGCCGTAATCGATCCGGAAATATCAAAGGAACTGCCACAACAAAGCGTTCATGTTGGTTCAATTACACGTGTTTTCTTTCAGCACGAGCACAGAACCAGAGAATGCCCTGCTTGTACTGAACAGGTACAGAACTGAAGCTCCAGTAAATCGGGCCGTGTTACCCGCTTATGTGGCTAGTAGATCGCTGCATTTGGAGAGAGTTAGAGGCGATGTGTGTTGCTGTTGGCCCTGAATTCGCCACCGACCGGAGGCAACCCAGTGCCACCAGGATTCTCACAGCCAGTATCAGTACAAGCCAGTACATCTTAAGCAGCGCAATGGATTAATGGTGCTAGAATCTAGATCGAATACATAGGGTCACGAAATCACAAAGGAAGATTGGTGTTTGTTTATACTCTTTTTTTTCTTCATTATTATAATGCTACTTTTGTTTGGTCTGTATGACCGTCATCATAAACATCTAGGTACATCAGGATTTTCTTCTACTTTTGCTCAACCCCAATCTAAACAACAAACTTGCTCTCCTTAACAGCGTACTTGTCAACGTACTCGTCCACGGTCATGGCCTCGAGCTTCTTGCTGTCCTGGCTGAGCTCAACGAGCTCGTTGACGGTAGCCTCAGGGAAGTGAGGAGCCAAGTGGCGCTTGTACTTGGCCAGGATGACGGGCTTGGCCTCCTCACGACGGAGACGGTGGCCCAGAGGAGCCTCAACAGCGACCTCATCAAGGACGGTGCCGTCGTTGAGCTCAACGGTCAGGGCGTTGGAGATGGTTCGCAGGGCAGGGTCATGGTAATCCTGAGTGTACTGAGGATCCTCAACGCACTTAATCTTCTTACGCAGAGACTCGACAAGCTCTGAAGTAGCAGCCTCAGAGCCGTCGACGTAGTCGGTGGCCTCAAGGCGACCGAAGACGAGCATGACGGAGGCCATGTACTGAATGCAGTGGTCACGGTCGGCAAAGTTGTCCATGGGCTTGAACTGCTTGTCGATGATGCGGATGCAGGCCTCGTGGGTTCGGCAGGTGACGGCCTTGATGTCGGCGGCGGACTTGCCCATAGCCTTGAGCTGGTGGTGGATCTTCTCAGAGGCCTCGACAGCGGTCTGGGAGTGGAACTCGGCTGGTTTGGAACTGTTAGTCTTTTGAAAATAATCATTCCGTAAAGAGCACAATCATCATCGTCGTAACTTACCAGGGTAGGAGACCTTGAAGAGGACGTTCTCCATGACGTAGCTGCCGTAGGGGCGCTGGAACTCGAACTTCTTGCCCTTGAACAGGACATCGTAGAAGCCCCAGGTGGGAGCAGACAGAACAGTAGGAATACCAGACTCGCCCTTCATGACCTTGAGGGCCAGGTTGACGGCGCGCTGGCAGGCATCACCAGCAGCCCAGGACTTGCGGGACATGGTGTTGGGGCTGTGGCGGTAGGTTCGCAGACTCTGGCCGTCAACCCAGGCCTGGGTCACGGCATCGGCAATCTGCTTCTCGCTGAGGCCCAGCATCTTGGAGACAACGGCGGTAGAGGCGACCTTGACCAGGACAACGTGGTCGAGACCGACCTTGTTGTACGAGTTGAGCAGGGCCAGGCAACCCTGGATCTCGTGGGCCTTGATCATGCCCTCGAGCACGTCTCGGATAGTGAAGATCTTGCCGCCAGCCAAGTTGCCGCCGGCCTTGTTGGTGCGGTTGATCCAGTCAGCAACGGCCAGGATGGCACCCAGGTTGTCAGAGGGGTGGCCCCATTCGGCGGCCAGCCAGCAGTCGTTGAAGTCGAGCCATCGGATCATGGCGCCAATGTTGAAGGCTCCGTTGACGGGATCCAGCACAAAGGGAGTGCCGGGGACCTTTGTGCCGTTGGGCACGACGGTGCCAGGGACAATCGGGCCCAGCAGCTTGGCGCACTCCTTGAAGCGGAGGCCCTCAAGACCGCAGCCGAGGGTGTCGAGGAGAATCCATCGAGCAGTGTCAAACTGTCAAAGTTACAGTTAGAAGCTGGATCAAACTCTCTATTTTCTCGTCTTCTTCTCCTCTTTCTCTAGCCAGCTTTTGCTCTTCCCTCAACCATCTCGGGACATCCCAATTGATGGCGGGGTATGAGAAAAAAAACAAGAGGCCATTGTGATTTTTTTTCCTTTGAAAATGAGGGGCAGCCGGAGACGCCCGACAATCTCACGGAGAGGGGCAGCAAAACTTACAGCTAGCTCAGAGTCAATTGTCTTGTTGGCGACATAGTCGGCAATGTCCTTGATCTCAGGATCGTACTCGCGCGAGGAAGACATGATGGGCGCTCCAGAAAGCTTGGGGATGGAAGTCGAGAAGTTGCTGCGCGAGGCGGGGGTTGAAGGCACAGCAAAGCCGGAGGAAGCAAAGCGAGCGGCGCCGATGGAGGCCGAGCAGAGACCACTTGCGGCTCGCGACTGGACTCGCAGCTTGGATGCTGATCTGATGCTGCGGGAGATGGCGGACATTGTGAGGCCAGAGGAGGGAAGCGTTTGTGTCTGGAGTTGACGGATTGGCTACTTCCTTCCGTTCAACAAGACCCAGAAAGACTGATGGGAGAAGAGAGAAAAAGGAGGAAGAGAGAAAAAAAAAGCTTCCAGCCGCTTTGTGAAGGCCGTTCCAACTTACTCCATGAGCCGAGCTTGCACCCTGGCAGACTCCGCCAATTTTAAGTGCTGCCTCTCGCTCAGCCGTCAAATGCCGTCCGCACCATCCTCGGCTAAACCAGGCCGATCTAGCAGCTGATTTCTGGTGGTTTAGCGGCATCTCCAAATCCTGGGGCCCCGGAGCCGGAGCATCGCCGGCCTCTTTCACCTCGGTCATGGATGGCGAAGCTCCGGGCGACGGAGCAGGTGAAGCTCGGCTACTTTCATGTCGTACCGGGCGCCGGAGTCGCAGCAACGAGAACCGGTGGCCGAAGACAAGTATCGGTAGCAGTGGCATACTCCGTATACCTAAATAGCCTCTACTCGGATGGGTTGTAATAATGGCCTCAATCTTGCAAACCATACTGTGCTACTACATGATCATGACATTTGTGTCCTACCAACTGTAATCCAGGCACTTGGAGTCGTCTAATTCAGGAATATATGGTATAGCAAGCAAATTGATTTCCCCCCCTTTTTTTTCGCTATTCATTTATTTTTCTCTTCAAATCACCATGCTATTCTTTCGCCCGCCAACTCTGTCGTCGGCAGGATGCTCCTTTTCGTCCCACCACACCAGATCCTACCCTGGAGCCTTGGGAATACGCCAAACTCGCTGTTCAGCACGACTAATAATCATGTGGTCGAGCCAAGGGCAATGAGAAGAAGTATTGAGTAGAGAATTTTGGACAATCGTGCACGCAATACTGAGCAAAAGCAGAAATTCAGGCGCAGACTACGGGTGAACATATACAGCAGACAGACGATGAATTCACTACATAAGCATTACAACCATAGAAAGCCCTTGCATCAACCCATCCAATAAATCGCATCAATCTTTATATGATCTTCAACAATATTCCAAAGCACCACTGAGAACAGCCATTATACATATATCCACCACTTGAGGTACCTCCACTATATGATTCACTCCACCTCTCACAATCGACGGTTTTGTATTGGTACTATATTCATACGATCGGTCAGCCAATTTGCTCCGGCACGTAAGCGTAGATGGATAGGGTGGCTTGCATTGTTTCTCAGTCTAAATGGTCTCCTGGCTTGATGTAGACTGCCCCGTCCTGATGGGGAGTATGTATGTCGGACAAACGCTGCACTGGCCCTTTTTTCGGTGCTTCGGCATGATTGCCGGCGAAAGGTTGAGCTTTGGGTTTTGGCAGACGGGATCGGGCTTCTGCTCGCTTATACATCTCTGAAACACCACACATTTGATCTGATGCGGCGGATCAGGTAGGCAGTTCTCATAGACGACAGACGCGACGGTATATAGACACATAACTGTGATTATAACGATGGAAATGGATTTGTTGAGCGGGCTCTATTGCGAAATCAAGTGCGATGAAGACCGGAAAGCAGGTGGGAGCCAGTAGAATCGGTGGCCTTGGATTGAGGCCTATTAAAGATGAACAGATGCAAAGCCGGCGACTGTTTAACAAAGCGTCAAGACATTCTCCTTGGGCAGAATGCGGGCTCCATGGGCAAAAGACACAATTTCGCTCCTCATCACCTCGAGAACGAAAGCCCCATTCTGGCAAGCATTGTGACAGGATCCAACTCCAACCCCTTACTCCTGTGGGATGCTTCCCCATGTCCGCCCAGCATAAATGTCTGATTTCTTGTCTTTTTTCTTTTTCTCTCACTCTCATTGGCAATCTGCCAATGTCTCTTGAAACTTTGCGTAAAATGCGCCATTCCAAGAAAACGACACATCGTTTGTGTGTTTAATGATGGCACAAGACAGCACCATAAGTCGCCTCCCTTTGATTATTGACATCCTGGTATATTCAAGAGGGGGGTAATGCGAGATGATTACAGCCAGTACAGCCGCCTAATCATCGATTATTTGAAACGAGATGGCTCTCTCGTGGCCAGCTCCAAACCCCCTTCACATGGCTCTAGTCCCATGTCCGATCGTGGACAGAGATCGTCGGCCTGTTCATCGGGCTGAGCCACGACTAAGCTACCATAAATTAGGAATAGCAAAGAAACCGGGGAACAGGCATCTCGAGTATAGCTAACCCAGCAAAACGTAGCTCTGTCAAGTAGTACCTGTTTATAAGTGCCAAAGGGAGGGAGTGTGCATGGATGATCGCCGACATGGCCTGATTATGACTCAATCTTTCCTGGACCTGAGCCTGTCATTGTCTCTGGGAACATGTAAAGGGAACATGTAAAGGCTAGCATGAGAGCGGCAATGCGCATGTGGGTATCTGGTCACGCTGGAAGAACTCTCCGGTCCGCTGCCAGAGGTGAAATGGTCTGTGACACCAATATTAGCTGGTAGACATTACTGTAAAAGGTGTGGCTGGTTTCAAGGGCTAGGTTTGAGCGGCTGGCTAGCTGGATGGACTGTCTGATTAGACGCGGAAGCTTCCGAGCTGGATGTGTGGATCGCTAGAGCCCTTGATAGAGCCTTTTCATAGTCACTTCGTTTCTGTACAAAGCACTTTGTGCTCTTTGGTAAGACGATCTTGTTGGATTCGACAAAATAGCAATAGCAAGAGAGATAAAGCAAGTCTCACTCGATTTGGCACAAGAGTCAAACATGGAGGCGCGTGACGGCCCAAAGTGGCCAGTGCGGAGGACGCAGCCCCAGAATTAAGGTTGCCTGGTATCTGGGGAGGCAAGATTGGTCAATCTCTCGGGTATATGGTGCGTTGTCCTTGGCTGCTAAGTAGGGAGACGCTGGTTCGATATCGTGTATGCGGCTTTCAGCTTGCTCCGGTGAAACTAGTGTAATATCCATGGTTAGTGTTGAAGCTGGATGACTCTCGGAAAAGCTGGAAGAGCCGCGAGTAACCATTTTAAGAAGAGTCTTACTCTTGTTGCACTCTCCATCTTTATCTGATGAACCGAAAGTATCAAGTATGGGGAGGTATATTTGTTAAATTGCTTGAAGAGGAAGAGCCGCGTATCTGCCAGATAGTTTCAAGACCCAGTTCCTACTTTCATAGAGACAGAGAAACCCAACGAGCATACAAAGAAACGCAGTTACCCATCATTAGCCCTATCAGAGCCGACAGTCAAAGCTATCCGTAAAAACAATCCATAAGACGATTTGGCGTCCAATGAAAAGCGAACTGGAAACCCTAGAGTCCAGTCACGAGGAGTTTGCCGCTGTGGCTGGCGATGAATTGAGCAAGAATACACGAAGATCTTGCCCTCAGATTGCGCCAACCGTACGGGGTAAAGCTGCAAATGCGCCTCTCATGCCCGTGTTACACAGCCTGGGAGACATGGGGAGTTATGTCCAAGAGTATGGTTTGCCCAGGCCGTATGATTCTCGACTACCCGCGTACGAGAACTACGGGGCGTCAAACTAGCCCCATAATTGGATACTTCGTACTCTGGCGAAAAAAAAAAAAGAAATTCTTTTTGATTCAGGTTGACCACAGTCCGGAGGTTTCTCTCCCGTGCTTGAAAAGCCCAGGGCCTCAAAAAAAGCTGTGCTGTGGTTGTTCTCCTGGGTGAGCATAGATGGCAATGCCAGTATCACTTGGCTGAAGTCACCCCGAAGCTTTTCGGCCCTGGAGCCATCTTGGTGAGCCGAATGAGGCTGATTTAGGTAACCAATTACCTTTCGTGTTGGCCCACACAGGCCAAAGCTTTTCTCAGGCCATGGACAACGCAGGCCGAGACTCGGTGAGGAGGAGGAGGAGGAGCACCGCTTGAAACACGGGTGGAGAAATAAAGCACGGCTCTTTGATGCGTTCATTCATTGGGCGACATTGGCCATGCTGCTACCAGTACATGGGCAAAGAGCCGGCACTTGGGTGTCTGTTGACAAAACTTTCTCTCCCCTGTCCATGCTGGTACATCAAGCTTTGGCGTGTCACTGCGTCGAGGAACCGGGGGGTGTGAGAGAAGAGCCTGGCTGAGAGCCGGATGTTGACCATCTGAATCTCGGATATTGCTCCATGCCGCCTCGAACGAGAAAACAAAGCTTTACTCTCAGTAGATAAAAGGCAAGTCAGGCATACAGGAATACCTTACTGGATGCAGTAAGTACGAGTACACACACAAACATGAAGCTGGGGCTGATTTTGGTGGATTGTTGGCCTGCTTACAGGCAATTGTCCGGCCGGCAGCCGTGATTGCCGTCTCTTCTTGCGGCCGTCGGTGGTTGGCCGTTGCCGCAGCTCGTCTCCAATCATAGAGCAAAATCAAACCATTAAAAGCGTACATGATAGTATCTGGTCACAGGGAGGTCTCGGTGTGGTGAGTGAGTGAGTGAGGCCGAAGTCTGGGCGATAAGGTGGAATGGATTGGGATGGTGGGGGAGTGTCACTGCATCTTTTGTCTCACCCCCCGAAGGAAGGCGCGACGTGAGCTGTTCCCTGCAGAGGTTCAGTGCCTTAGGCTGCTATGCGAGTACATCCATGATGTACGACAGCCTACAGGTAAGGTACGTACCTGCCTGGAACATGCACACCAGGTTGCTTGAAAGTACACGTACAGAGAGGTACCTCGGGGGTTCAATTGTTCTCTCACCGCAGGGCGTGCCTTAGAAAAGAGCAGATCAGAGGAGCAGAACCAGGTAAAGGCTTCGGGCTCTCCTCTCGGGCTTCCATTGTCGGGTACCAGTACGCACATGATGAGCAAAAATACATGGACAAAGCGGCAAGGGTGGTTTCAGCTGCCTCCACGATGGCGGTGGCGTAGCTTCTAGGTCGATAGTGAGTTTACTACAGGCCTGTTGGCGCTGGAGCTATAGCGAGTAGACGTACGATACAAGCAAGCTCCAGGTGCCTGAGAGGTACTTGGTCGCTAAGCGGTCAGCGAGTGGGATATGCTTTGCCATACAATGTGTGCAGAGAAGGCATGAACCGGAGCCTGACCTGCGGCGGACAAGGGACCTGGAAGATACCAGTACTCGGTGCAGTTCAAACACATTTGGCACTACCAAGGTACGTACCCTGGATGCGTACCTTGATGGACCGCTGCCTTTCTCCCACATCTCTTGATCACACGGCAGAAGGATAAATTTAGTACCCAATAGCTCTATACTATTGTCAATATTATGATAAGTAGTGCTTGTAAGAATTAGCACCTCAGATGCGATAGTCTGATGATCCGGTTTTAAGGCCGTAGCGCTAGCGGCAAGTGGACCTACGGTAAAATACCTAGCAGGTAGGCCTAGAAGCGTACCTGGTTCTAAGGGCGATCCGCGAAGTGGGCTAGCGGGCCTTCCCGCCGGAATAAAGCTCAGGAGTCGCTATGAATGCTTTAATATACTGGTTCTTGGTGTATAAATCCATGATGTGGCTATTGGAAGCATGCTGAAGTCGTGAGGTAGGGGAAAAAACAACTAACAAGTGTACAAGAATCGGTCCATGCAGATAGATTCGATATGCACTTGACTTTCATATTTTTTTTTACATAGCCCAGCATAAAACTTCCATTAAAAAAGCCACCAGGCTAACGCAAGCCTCATTGTCCGTGTGCTGAGACAATTCCGTCTCGACCCCGCTATTCCCATTTCCCGGGCCTCACCACCAATTGGCGCTTCTCGATCTAGATTTCACTCATGGGGTTCTGGAGATCGTACAAAGGTACGTACCTACTTGTACTTTCTCTTTGGGGTTTCCTGTGCCGTCTCATTCTCATCTGATATCAACAAACCTTGTCATATGGCAAAAGTATGAAACGCCCAACCTCGGACTTTGCCGCCAATTCTCAGTGGTTTTGGGGGGCGGGGGAAAAAAAGGAAGCCTTCTTTTCTCATGCGAGGGAGTGAGGAGAAGAAAGAGAAAGGGCTAGAGTCTTGATGGCGGCAACTCGTCTCTCCTTGTCACAA
The DNA here is from genome assembly GCF_050948025.1 of Trichoderma camerunense. NCBI lineage: Eukaryota > Fungi > Ascomycota > Sordariomycetes > Hypocreales > Hypocreaceae > Trichoderma > Trichoderma camerunense. Next base: position 1,523,328 of record NW_028145365.1, read on the forward strand.
AACTCCTCCGCTCATTCGTCTGCGGCCTAGCATTCGGCCTGCATATACTCCGTAGGCCCAGTTGATTACTCGAGGTATTCATACTGTACATGTATTCGCAGCTTCTGTCCAGGCCGGCCAGGGGTAGACATAAGGAAGTACCATGGTGGGTAGATCTGATAGGTAGAAAGAGAGAGAGAGAGAGAGAGAGAGAGAGAACACGCCACACCCATCCCTCGGGTTTCAATCTTATGCTGTCTTGCCCGCAATTCATGTACGAGTAGCGTCAAGACGGCTTGATCATGATCGTACTAGTACCCAGCCAAGGCATCAATTTCAGCCGCATCACGGCCGATACAGGCACGAGCCATCGCGTTTTCTAGTCCCCTAGTTGGTTGTGCCCCTGCGCTGTTCATTTACCATCTTATCAAGGGCGAGTTAGATTCGCTTGGGCATGTGCCCGGCAGCAGAGCGTGCGTCCCCGGGACAGGTCAGTTTCCACTAGCCCATAGAGGAAAAAGAAAGAAAGAGAAAGGGGGGATGATGCCAAAAGGGTCTCACTTGGTCAAAATTGGCTGACACTTGTCCAGGCATCTGCTCCATGGTCATGTAATGCTTCATGTGCATCTGGCGCGCTCGGACGCATCTTGAGGTACACAGCAGCTTATACCCTGCTAGTAGCTAAACAGGACGATCATCACCTCGCTCGCTTGATTCCAAGGCAAACATGTCGATGGAACTGAAATTTTGAGGCTCTGGTGGCTTATGTTGGATGAATATAAATGAGACGTAGCTGCTGTCGTGAATTCTATTCCTCTTTTCATCACTCCAGACCGTACTGCTTTGAAGTTTTCACAGAGTTTTCTGATTCAACGTGCTCAACACCAACCAATTCGTCTTTCTGGCATCTCTTTCACTTAAATTCCCCATCTGGTTAGCTACTAGATCGTTCGCCATCCCCTTAGCCGTCCTCTTAGCTGCCGTGTTCGCCGCTGTCTATATCCCCGCAAGGTGTGCTTTGAGTCCTGTGGCCCGCCCTCAATCAGGTGAAGGAGCATCTACTGGCCCTGGCTTGGTTAGACCCCAATCATTGATACCATATACCCTCCTTCGCCTAGCCTTACGGCAGATGCTGACTCCAGCTGATCGCAGAGACCATCCGGCGAAACAAGCTTCCGATCTGATACACCCTCCGTACACTTTGACACGCCTTGGCACACCTTGTCACACCTTATCCACACTTTGCCTGCCCCTATATCCTTGCCAAAGTTTCTGCAAAGATGTCTGAAGAGTGGATGTCTGACGAATGGACATCTGACGAATGGATGTCTGAAGAATGGACGTCTGAAGAACGGACGTCTGAAGAACCGATGTCTGAAGAACGTGTCGTCATCTACTTAGTGAGGCGCGATCTAAGAGTTGCTGATAACCACATTCTTCACCTCTTGTCTCGTCATAACATCAACGACGAATGTTCCTATACCCACCTCCTCCCTGTATACGTCCTTCCCCCTGACCAGGTTGAAACATCTGGCCTCCTCAAGAATGGAGAGAGATCTCCGTACCCTCGAGCAGTTTCAGAGAATTCTGGAGTCTGGAAATGCGGTCTTCATCGTGTCAAATTCCTCGCAGAAGCAATTTGGGACATGAAGGAGAGGCTGGAGGAGCTGGATAATGGACTCATCATCAGAGTCGGACGTTTCTACGACATCTTGGAGAGTATTTACAAGCATTATTCCAGTGACAAAAGCGGTCCCCAGATTTCTAGCGTGTGGATGGCCAGAGGGCATACTCCGGAGCAGATAAGTGAACAGCAAGAGGTTTATACCGCATGCTATAACTTCGGGATCGACTATGTGAAATTCCGCGATCGTGAGCCATTCGTCGATGTGTAAGTTGACCCAGTGACGGAATCATCTTGTGGACCTTATCAATTTTTGACTTTTAATTTGTGGAAACAGACGTGATGCCCCGTTGCAGTCAGTCAGCGAAACGCCTGATGTGCTCTCCGACTTTCAGAGGCTGATGGAGCCTGTGATTGATGACGCCCGCGATTCGATCGAGGCACCTCTTTCTCTCCCCCCCTTCCCAGATCATGTGCCACTTCCGCCACAGCGAGGCCCATACGAGATTCCAGACACACTACCGGAGCTTATCAGTCGGCTCCAGGGACCTGTGAGGCTTGATTTCTCGTATTACTACGGGCTCGATTTCAGGGGCGTGACACCTGGGTCCACCTGTATAGGTGGCGAAACACATGGCACTCGGAGACTTAAGCATATTGTCAAACAGGGTGTTGTGTCGCGTTTTCACACCTTAAACGACTTAGAGGAAAGTGATGAATGTCTTAAGCTCACACCTTACCTGTCTCTTGGATGTATAACGGCTCGGCAGATTCATGAGGAACTGCTGAACCTAGAGAATGGCTACGTGCCAGAATACGCAGAAACTCAAGGTTGGGAAGGGGGCGAGAATCCGGGGACAAGGGCAGTTCGGCTGTGGCTACTTTGCAGAGACTTTCTCCTTTTAGGCTCTAGAAAGTACCGCAACACCTTGTTTGACCTCGAAGGCTCCGGGGATGGGAGAGACCCAACCCTCGAATGGAAATCGCCCGATCCCGAGGAAGCCAGTCCTGAACAGGAACCTTGCTCTCTCCATATCGAGGGGGCTGTCGTGCAGTTCCAAGTAGGAGCCACGGGATACGGGCTGATTGACGCCATCATGCGGCAACTCCTTTTCACTGGGTACATTGGGGCCCGCTCATACATGCTTATTGTTAACTTTCTTGCAAAGTTTGCGGGCATAGACTGGAGAATAGGCGCGGAGTGGGTGGCTTCCTTATGCTTAGATCACCACACTCCTATCCAGTGGCACAGATGGCAACACTATGCCGGGATTGGTCCTGACCTGAACGGCACAGAGACGGTCATCTCTCCTGTCCACACAGCCTTCGAGCTCGACCCCAATGGAACCTTCGTCCGGAAGTGGATGCCAGAGCTGCGGAGCCTCACCAGGCTATCCAACCTTTTTCAGGTAGCCACCACCTCTCCAGAGCTGCTGCTGCGACTCGATTTGTTCGCTAATGTTATGGTGACCAACCCGGTGCCTTCTGACACCCTCGACCTTGGTCCTACGAGCCGAGTTCCTTGTGGATGGATGCACCCCAGGATATTTGTTCCTAGTCCTCAGGGGTATATGCTTCTTGGACCGTATCCCAGGTTTCTCCGGATGCAGCTGGACATTGATCCGATATATTCACAGCTCCAGTCAATTACTTACCCACCAACGCCCCAGGGGCTTCCACATCCTCCGCCCGGACATCTTTGGTTTCCTGTCCCAGGGGCCCAACCACCTAATCCACAATATTATCTTGCACCACATCCCCAAGTTCTTCAGACTCTTGAACAACCACTTGCCTGGTTTTTTCGCTTCATCATCATCTTGAGGATACTTTTCGAGCAAGCAAGGACGCGTGCTCAGATGTTTCCTCCACAGGGTACGCAGGTGCCTCCTCAGCGGGTTACACAGATGCCTCCTCAACGGGGCACGCAGGTACCTAATGCTCGAGACGAAGAGCCTGCTTTTCACAATTCTCCCAGAGCTCCAGCTCCAAGGACCATGAGCGTCTCCACTGAAGTTCATAGAGCTCCTCAGGACACTCAAAGCATTCCAGCCCCTCGACGGACCCAAAGCCTTGCCGCGCCTCAGGGCCGTCTTGGCGTTGCTCAAGAGACGTTCCGGGCTCCTCAAGCACCTCGTGTGGAGTCTCGGTCACCACAAGCCCCTAGAAGTGCTCCAAACGCTCCCCGAGCAGAATTCCGGCCTTTGCATGCCCCTCAAAACGCTCCGAATGCTCCTCGTGCGCATATTCGGCCACATCAAGCACCCCGAAATGCTCCCAACGCCCCTCAGGCATATATTCAACGGTCCCAAGTTCGTCAAAGCAATCCAACAGCAACCGTTCGACCATCTCGGGGTTCTCAAGCGGCTCCTCCATATGCCCCTCAAGGTCCTCGAACTGGTTTCGAGCCACCTCGAGCTCATCCACAAGCCCCAAGAGCACCGCAAGCAAGTTATCAACCATACATTGCTCCCCAAAACGCTCCTAGAGCCCCCCGGGCAGATTATTTGCCCTATCAGGCCTATCAGACTTATCAAGTTCCTACAAATATTTACATGTCTCAACCGACTCTTTGGTCCACTCAACCCCCTCAAGTGGCTGCTCCCAGAGCTCCTCGCGCCATGCGAACTACTCCAACTACCCCTCCCGAGAGTCCACCAACTTTCAACGATCCTCGAGCCCCTAGGTTTCCGGAGCTGTCCTCTCTAGCTGGTGAGCTGGATGTAGCTTCTCGCTATGGTTTTCAACAACCCTACAACGTACCAAACGATCCTCTCGTCCCAACCCTCTTTGGGCTGAATACGTTTAATTACAACCACCCCAGCACCGTTCAGCCGATAGACGGAGCGGCATACTACCAAACGCTACAAGACTATAATCAGTGGCGTACCTCGAACCCATCGATTGATGCCTGGTATATTGGCCCTCCGGAGCCTGAAGAAGTGCTTCGGCATGGCATGATTCTTCGATTTCTTGACAGCCTGCCCCCCACTCCACCCAATCCCGCGTTTCCCCCTGACCCCCCTCGGCTCCTTCGGAGAACTCGTCGTCGACGTCCGACGCGAAGTTCTGCTGACGAATATGGCTCTTCTAGCCTGGCTGGCCCCTCTGAGGAGGCGGCGGCTGCTGAAGATGCGGTTGCTGAGGATGCTGCTGCTGAGGATGCGGCCCAGGGCAATGCCGAGTCTGCTCAGGGCGGACAAGGCAGGCGGAACAGGCGTGGCAGACGAGGTAGACGTGGCAGACGAGGAGAAAGGAGTGAAGAGAGTGTTGCAACCGAAGAGGTTCTGGGTGAGTTGACTGAAGAAGCTGATGGTGAATTAACTGAGGAAGAAGTCCTGGGTGAGGTGACTGAGGAGGTTCAGGCTGAGAAGACTGAGGAAGTTTGGGATGAATTGACTGCAGAAATCCAGGAATTGAACGAAGAAGTTCAAACTGGTCCTTCTGGCTAGGTGGGCTAACAAAGATGACAAAGATTGTTTTACAACGTCCGAAAGGGGACGTTTGGAGTCATGAAAGGCACAAACGGTGGAAAGGGTCTCGGTTTGCAAAGTTCGTACAAAAACTAGTATTATTAGCCATGAATCGTTACAGACATTTCTTACAGAATATCGCTAGTCTAAGTTGCCATCGTCTTTCCTCCTATATGACTCTCTAGTATGCCCAAGCTGCTCCTGATTTTCCACTTGTTTCCACTAGGTCTCTCTCCTCCGTGTCTCTCTACTAGGCCTAAGCTGCTCTTGATTTTTCCACTTGTTTCTACCTGTTTTCCTTTTCTCTATTATACTTCATCGCGATGCGATATTAATTTGTATGGGTGGTAAAATGGCGGTCAGTAACAGTTCTTGGCTGGAAAAGCAATGCTTGGTACTTTGATAGATTCAGCACAGTATAGTCGGGAGGTCGCTATAGTGTGTACTTTCAACCTGTTTGTCTCAGCCTGACAGCTGATGATATTGCGCGGCTTGAACTCCCATGTCTTTTGGTATAATCACACCCTCCCTGTCTCACTTACGCAGAGGCAGTACTCGCCTCCCCACTTCGCTCCTCTCTTTCAGCTACGTGCTTCTCGTGATTCTGAAAGACTGCAAGCATGCCCAGATCATAAGTCGCCTTGAGACACCCGGCCGTGACGAAGGCGACCCAAAACAAGCCGTGATCTGCCAACGTACCAGTCAAAAAGGGGCCTAGGCTGGCACCGGTTGTCTTGACCACATTGATGACACCCATGATGGCAGTGCGCTCGCTTGGCTTGATGACGGCGGCTAGGAAGGCCGCCCGCGGTGCGACATCCATGCTCTGGCTGGAGGCGCGGAGCCACAGGAAAAGCAGGGAGAGGCGCACGTCGGGGAAGGCGGGTATGAGCGAGAGGAAAATGGACGAGGGCAGATGCGTAAAGACCATGGTCTAATTGGACACCAGTTAGTAGTTGGTCGAAAAAATTGCGGCCGAAGAAGGGAAAATGAACGAGCCTTGATGTTGCCGAACCGCTTAGCCAGGGAGGAGGCCACAAGCATTGACATAGCCGAAGTGATGCTGGTAACGAAGAAGATGGAGCCAAGCTTGCCCTCTTCAATGCCATAACGCCAGCGGAAGAAGTAAGTCACCCAAGACCTAGCATGGGTTTGCCATTGATTAGTTTGTGAAACCAGGAACAAGATGGAAGAGAAATCTTACATGGAAGCTAATCCAGAGGCAAACGCATCCAATGCGAAAAAGACACACAGGCTCGTCATGATGGCGTAGCCTTCTTTGCTGATATCAGGCAGAAGAGCCCCAACCCGGCTGCGAGACTTTCGCTCTTCGTCTGCCTGTGGGCTCGCATTTCCACTACCCAAGAGAGGCGATGTCTCAGTGTTATTGTTGCCCGCGGCTCCATTGGATTTAATCGTCGCTTTGGCAGGAGAAGCCTTTTCATCTGCTTCAACCGCGCTGCTCAAAAGAAGAGCAAGGGACAGCTTCACCAGGCCCGCGACAGCATAGCCATAGAAGATGAAGCGATAGGCGTCGATCAGCTCCCAGTGGAGGACGGTGGAAACATACTGCACAGCCCATCCGCCGGTCATGAGTCCAAATGCTGTGCCAGCCGTGCCAAGCAGGCTGTACCAAGCGTAGACATCGCTTCTCGAGGCCGGTTCCGTGAGGTGGGCGACAACGCTCTCCTCGATGGCTCGGAACGGACCAATCTCGTTGCCACTACAAAGATTTAATGCCACCTGGTTAACGCCGATATTCCCCCAAAATATCATTGGGCTGCTGTGCTGTACATGCACATGAAGCTGCATGCATGGCAACAACGCTGCATGGGACAGCGCAATGCAAAAGCACAAACAGCGCAGGATGCATTTGCATTTGCATTCGCATTTGCATTTGCAGAGTAACATATAACATACCTCGGACTAATGACCCCAAAGATTGCAGCCGCCAGCAAAACCCAGTAGTTGTCGCTCACGGCAAATGCGACGCCGCTGCCCACCATCATGAGGGCGCCCAATGCGAGAATCGCCTTTCTCCCCAGCCCGTCGGCCACCAGAGTGAGGCAGAAGCTGATGCAAACATCGCCCACCAGTGTCAGCGTCATGAACAGGCCGATCCGGGTCTTGGAGATGCCTAGAGACTGGAGGTAGAGCACCAGGACGAGCGTGGATGCGCCATAGGCGAAGAGGCGGACGAATCTCTGTAGACAGAGAAGCTTGACGTCAGGCTTGCTGTGGTAGAGAGAAACGAGGCCCAGTTCGGAGAGGAACCGGACAAGGAGAGACGGTGATTCCTCCATTGTGAGTCCTTTTCTCGTCTTTGTCTTTCCTTTGCCCTTTGCCCTTTTTGTTTGATTTTCACCGGTTCATTTTCAGTGCTTTCAGCCTCGTTTTTCTGCTCTGGGGGCGCCGATGATTCTTTATAAAGCAGTGAGTTGCAAAAACAGGACCAGAGCAAGTTTCGCCCCCCACTGAACAAGTGAACTTGCGGCTTCACCTAATCACAGTACAGGTGGAAGTACCTCGGTGATAATGGCATAATCCGAGACCAACATCTCCATATAATACAGCGTTGCCGACTTCCGGTTCACAATCACCTATTCGAGGGCTGTTATTAGGTAATACCGAGCGAGGATGGAAACGGATAGATTCAAACATGCCAAGATGATGTTAATAATGCTATCGAATGCAGTTTTGTATGGCGTCTAGTGAAAAGGTACCCGAGCATCCATGTCATCATCGGCGTTGACGCCACTTTGACGGCAGCTGGGAATACTAATCATCTCACGCGAGGGCTACAAACACCATGAATTCTATTCGATCTATTCTAATTGATCTATTGATTGTCCGTACAAAAGATCGCGCTGTACTTTGTAAATTTGGCCTATACATCTCCTGTCACGGGATTCGGTACGTACTACCTAGTAGTCCAGCACCTTCTAGCACCAGCTTCGCACCTTCTAACATTGACCTGTTGGCAAGCACCTTCTGACGTGCACCTTTTAGCACCCAAGCACCTTCCATAACACCTGGAACCTGAACTGTCAAGGCTGTGCCTGCACCACTCTTGCCATTATGACTGCCCCGCTATCACTGTCCATTACTGTAGGTACCTCTTGCCTCTGTACCAAAGTGGACTCAGGGTGGCTCAGATCCGCAAATCTCGCTACCGGTTGCTCTTTGCACTCAACTCTCAAGTTTGGTAGGCGCGAAGGCGGAGAGGCGATTAGCTGCCGCGGTGCAGTGCCGGGGAAGGAAGGCGTCAGTTATCGCATCCATTCAGCTTCAGCTTCCAGCCGCTAGACCAATCTCTGCTTTGCTTTTGCTTTTGCTTCCAAGTTTGGATTGATTGCTCTTGCTTTTTCTTGCATACGAGTACGATTGAATGCATTTACGTGCATACGCCTGTTCTTTCCTCCAACCTACAAGCATACACAGATGCTATTGGATAGTTGGTGGGCGTGTAAGTAAAATGATGGAAGCTCGAAAACACTCCCCCCTTCCATCCATCGTTTTCTCTCAATCTTTCCTCCAAAACCCCCATGTAGGTAGCAGTACTTGGGCCATCGGATACGACAGTACAGTAGCAATCACACGGAGACGGCTTTTGTTTCATTTGCTACGTCCATGCACGCTGCTTACTAGGTAGTAGATACTATATGCATCTGATATGCCGGTGTTTGCTGGCTGGTGCACACTCGGTGTGACAAAATATGGGAGAGCGTGCACCAATGGCATCAGCCGCAACACCAGCTGATGGCCTCAACGTCCTCTCTACTGTGTTTTCCTGCCATTGGGCTTTATACGATCAATCCAATTTGTCCCTTTACGCTTACGGAGCAGAGCAGCCCCCCCTCCAGGCTCAAGGATCAATGCAAGGGAGAGCAAACTGGGCTGTTCTTTTGGGGTCGGGAGAGTAGTTTGCGACATCTCATTCGCGTGCTTTCTTTTTTTGCAACTCGCTAGGCTCATGTATGAAGCAACCGATATGCACACTACTATGTAGCTTGGATCCTCCCAAGACATGTGAGCTGTAGGGGACCGAGAGTAAACTCATAGGCCTGTAAATCAAGTCCAGTGGTGGTTTGCTGGGGGACGGTTGGGCATTAAAGTGCTGTAGCATAGGGAGCTTCACGGCTGGCAGCACGCTGGCTGGCACTTCTCCCGGGTCATTTAGTCCCCGATTCCTCTCCTCATTCTCCTCCTCTTTTTTTCCCTCCTTCCTCCTCGCATCTTCTCTTCTTCTCTATCATCTTTCCACCAAAGAGCTGGGTTGACAGATGACGATCCCATCAAAAATCCTCTCGTCATCTGTCTCTCGTTAAACCAATCTTTCTTCAAGCAATAGTGCCCATCTTTGATATTTCTGCATTTCCCCCCTTTTCATCTTCCCTTGGGGCATGGTACTTGTCAATATCCAAAAATGTCTGACAACGTACCAACCGACTTGGCCTTGTCCATCGCCAGTTGCACTACCCACGTTGAGGAAGAAGCGCAGCAACGAGCCTTGTGGGCTATCCCTGAAGAAGAGCCCAGCAATGTGACTCGTGAGCCTCTCCAGCAACAAGAACAAGAAGAGGATGGCAAGCTGCAAAACTTACGTCAATATCTTGCGTCATGCCACAATATGAATAGAGCAGCTCAAACCATTAACGGCGATTCGTGCTGTTCTCAGGCCACCACACTTCAACCCGAGGGGAAAGTCTATCCCGCACAAATTGTTTTGTCTCCTGATTTCATGGACAAGCAAATGGAGGTCTGGAAGAAGGTACTAGCAGACGACAACTCAGCCCTCTTGCAGAAGATGTTCCCTTCAATGGAACAAGTACACGATGAATATTTCTCCATGGAGCCCATCAACGGCCATCCGACACTCTGCGTCTTTGAGCGACTGGGCATATCCAAGGCCGTCATGAATTTGCTTCACGGAGTGTTGGAAGACCAAGTCCTCAGCAGAGCCGTTGGCCTCACCGGAGACATAACGTACGGCCTTCTTGACGCAGATGATGATGATTCCAGCGATGAGGACGATGAACATTGCAGCTTCTGTGTCTACTCCAACACCGAGTGTGGTCGAACTTTTCCTGTTGTTGGAATCGAGTACAGGCCATCTGATCCACCCATGGTGCAAGAGATTGCCACAGCCTTGGTCGAGGATATTGTTCCGGAGCGCGATGTCATTGGAAGAGAGGATGACACATTTACCTTTGTGTCATCATCCAAGCAAGTCGTTACTGCTGCCATCACTCAAATATTTGACCGCATGGTGAAGTTGGGTGTGGCGTACGGCTACATCTACACGGGAGATGCCATCATTTTCCTGGAGATTCACGACGACCCGTCTATCGTGCACTACTATGTCAGCATCCCCGACATTGACGTCTGTGATGAAGACGAATCAACTCTGCGCTACTCTGCTGTCGGTCAAATCTTTGCATTCATGATCAGAGCGATGCAAGCGGGACCCCGTTCGGTGCAATGGCAGGACAGAATTGCAACCCTTGACGTTTGGAGGAGCAGCCACAGCGAGGCACTGCACAACATGCCGTCGTATCAGAATGCCCCAGGCTCCTCAAGCGCTACTAGCGTTGGCGATGAGGTGATGGATGATGTCGACGCAGAGTACGAGCAGGTCGGTGAAGACGATGGGGAGAATGAAAACGACGAAAACAACAATCAGAATGACGAAGATGAGTATGAAGAGTATGACGACTACTACCTCGACATTGACGAGGACATGTACGTGGCCGTTGACATTAATCTCGTCTGGGGACAAGATGGAGAGCTGGTGCCCCAGAGAGACGAGGATCAACAATACGCATGCCAGCATGGAGAAGAAGGCTTCGTCGATGACGGCAAACAAACCTATTGGTTTGTAGATGGCGAGGTCATTGTTAGTGATATTCGACAGCGCCAATACTGTTCCCAAGAGTGCCTTCTTGGTTTGACCAATGGCTCCCCTCTGGACCAAGCTTGCCCCAATATCGACAGGCACGGAGATGAGCACATCAGCAATCTTGAGTTTCTCCGGCTTGTTCAGAGCCAGCTTGCCCGCACTCGTCGCGTATCTGGCTGTTGCGTCTCACTTGACTTGAAAGGCTCCCTGGGAGCCATGTTCAAGGTTATGATTCCCTCTCATGGTTACACATTCGTTGCCAAGGGTGTCACTGAAGGAAACGTGCCTCGTCTGTTGCGTGAAGGCGACACCTACACTCGGCTCAGGGACGTCCAAGGAGGATGCGTCCCCGTCTATCTCGGCATTGTTCAGCTTGAAGCGACGTTCGATCACGATAGCACCGCTTACAGTCACTTCATGCTTCTCAGCTGGGCCGGTCGGTCTGTGGAAAAGCTCCAGCAATCACAAGCAAGCCGTGGCTTTGTCAATTCCACACGCAGGGCTTACACGGAACTGCACAATGCCGGCCTGGTTCACAACGGCGCAGAGTTGGGTAACATGCTCTATAATCCTCAGCTTGATAGAATCATGCTTGTGGACTTTGAGCACGCATCCATCTACGAATGCCACGTCGCAGAGTTTGAGTACCGCGATAACAGCCGCAGCCACTGTGCCACTATCGAGGAGGTAGAAGACGAAGAGGAGGCTGGCGGCAGTAGCGACAACAAGAGTGACGATGATGGCTTCGTCCACATCCATAACCACACCCCCGGCCACAGCCACAGCGGTGGTCTCAGACGAGTCAACAGATGCGAGAATCTGCGTAGGGAGTTTGAGGCCGCGTCTGAGCGAGAGATGAGCCGCGCAGTCAATCTGATGGAGGTCCTCGCTCCAACGCTGCGCCCGTGGCAGATCGTTTAGGTTGGCAATTTCGGCAGACATTTCTGGGAAAATCTCGAGCGAAAATTCGGCATGGACCATCGGAGCAAGTGGTAATGGGTTGCATTTTATCATTGGCGAGTTCGGAGCCGGACGCTGGGATTTCAAATGTGGACGGTCATTTTTCTCAAGGGTTTATCAAAGGCAGAGAGAGAGTTACGGCTTTATTCCATGTACTTCAAGTTTGCTTGGCGGATTTACAGATTGGATGGGTGCCCTGGTAGGTTTTATCTTCAAGCAGTTGCTAGATTGCCTCCGTAGTAGTAGGGACCTATAGTAGTAGTAGTACATGGAGCCTCTCCTTATTCGCTTTTTTTCGCTTTTCCTTCTTGGTGTTTTATGGTGTGATGTTGAGTCATCGAATGATAAGACGTGAACATTCAAGTTTGTTGTTTGTGGTGTCAAAAAGGCGAGTGGCCAGCATCATTCAATCGCCGAACCACCGAGACCACACTCGGAATTAAACCTCTACCCTCATCCTGCTCCACCACCATTTCAAAAGGCCCTCTCAGCCTTGCCAGACGATGGTTTTCGCCTACTACCTGATGGGAAACTCCATGACTGAGAGATCATCGCCATTCCTATTCCGTAAGGGCACCACCACTCGGTCGAGGTTGAGGTTGAGGTTGAGGTTGAGGTCGAGATGGGTAGAGAGCAGAGGTGGGGCGACACGATGCTGCATGTATGCCTCTGTAAGTGCGTCACCCAGATTTGTGTACCCGTAATTGACAATCATTCGTCCATTCCCTATTTGTATTTTGGGGCCACAGGTCGATGTCGGATTGGTGGCAACGGGTTTAAGGTTAATAAGTGATGTGTTATTTGTTCAGTTGGTGGGCACTGAATTCTCACGACGGAAAATGAACTGAAAGGTGGTTTTTTTAGAGCAGGGTCTCCTGGAAGAGAACAGTGGTATAGATGGATGAATCAAGTCGAATTTGCGTTCTGTTTGAATTTCCCTTAGATATACAATGATAGAACAAAGGGAGAATTATATGTTGCATCTGGTGCTGTCGCGTAGCATACCCAATCGTAGGTAGTATGGGATTCATCACGACCCAGTATACACCTACCTCTCTGCCAACTACTACAGAGTACAACACATCATGGAGACATGTGAATTGGTTTTTATTTTTAACGGGACGTCTGGATTAATATCCCGCGAGTTTAACATTAATATTGAATTGGCAATTTCTAAAGGGCGTAACTTGAATTGGCATTTCAAACTCCTCATAAGCCCGCACCAGCTAAGTCCACTATGTGTATCCCACCAGTGGTATCAACCCGCTGTAAATCAAATGCTGCGCACTCCATCATTAGCATTTAAACCAGCCCTTCTGTCGTCTCTTCGTAAGAGAATTATTGTGTATTTTCATTTTCGTGAATATGATTTTATTCTAATAAATTTACAATGAAGAATTTTTTGAGAAGTGGCGTGCCTTTTACAAGGTTGAAAAGCAGGCTCTTATTCAAGTACCAATGTTGCGTTCAGCCGCACATTCTTTTCCTTTGTCCATTCTACACCAACATACTGGTCAAAAAACGTTGCTCATACATGGCTTGTCCAACCGCCAGCCTTGAATATCACTTGCACTAACGACCTCTCAAATTGGCGACTGGATTTCTTCTAGCTTCCCTCGACGATCGCTTGCCATTACCAACCGCAGGCATTGTCCAGTTGTGGCGTGGCAGTCTCCAAGCAGCACCGGGAAGCTATGATGCAGCTTCAACTACGAAGGACTCCAGCTGATGCGAAAATCACAAGGCAATCACGCCAAAATGAAAAGAAAGCCGACTAGGATCCAATCGAGATGAAACATTCTTCTCCTCCGAATGCATGAATGCCTTGCAAGGCGAGTCTCTTCTATCGTGCCACGCATGTGCCAACGCGTCCAAGAGCGGGGGCAAGCCATCTCGAGCCCATTTGCTGCAATGCATCCCGAGCGGCGAATTGGAGGCAAGTAAGCAGATGCTGCCTGGTCTGCGCCTTCGCCTTGTTTCGTCGTTTCTTAACAGCAAACTCCACTAGAGCCTGGTTTGCCGTCATGTCATCTCGGGAAGCGTGGTCTACCAAGATCAAACCTTTTTTTCAACTCGTAGACACTCAAGGTCAACCAGGAGCCATCATCAAATTTCTGCATCGAAATTCGCCATGGTTCGAGTTAAGAAGCTTACGCCCGAAGTCCTGCTGAGCGACCCGAGGCGTGGCCCGGCCGTTCCAAATCGAGACGGGACTCATGCACTCTACACAGTGTCAGCACATGTCCTCGGTGACAGAACTACCCACGAAGTCCGGATTCTCGACATCAAGACAGGAAACTCCACCCGGCTTTCTAATGATCCTCGAGTCCATGATGCCGTGTGGATTCCCGGCACAGAGCTTGACATCCTCTACTTGCGGTCGGCAGAAAAGGGCCGGACCCAGGTCATGGTGGCATCTGCCGGAGATGTATCCGCCGAGCACTACATGGCGGCAGAAATCGACGCCCCCGTGTCAAACCTGAAGCTCAAAGAGCTGGCTCATGGAAGTGTCGCCTTTGTAGTCACAGGTCTAGTTGGTGACTCTGGGCTGTACAACCAAGAGGCTGTCCAAAGAGGATCAACAGCAAGGATTTACGACGCTGAAATTCCCATTGTAGGTCAACACTAACATCCTGGTGGCGCCCCTTTTCCTACTTTCTTCGACCGTTGCTCCTTTATACTAACCATTATATGCAGTGGAATGCCTCACGTAGACCCAATAGATGCAGTCTCTGGTACAACGAGCTTGTCCTCCGCGACAGCCACTGGACGCTCCAAGGCGAGCTCCATAACCTGATTGACGATATAGATTTGGAGGCTCCGTCTCGCATGTATACCGATGTGCCCTGCAACGACTTTGATATTTGCCGTGACGGGATTGCTTTTGCTGCGAGAAATCTCAGAGAGCGAGGGCCAGACGGAAGCCCTGCCACTTCCATCTACTTTGCGTCTCTGCACTCTTTCTCTTCGGCGCCATATGGAATGCCCAGACAAATATTTATACCCACTACTTTTGAACCTGCTTTGATAACAAACGTCCGATTTACCCCGAACTCGTCAAGCATCGGCTTTCTCTACACAGCCCATGAAGATCCCTACAACACTCGGCTCTTCTTGTCTTCCGTCTCCTCGCTAGACGCTTTTGACGTCTTCGACCTCGTGACTTGCGCTGATGATGAGGATCAAAATCCACCAAGGGCCTTTGAGTTTGCCGGTAGTTCTGACTCTGTGATTCTACGAAGCCACCAGCTGGGTCGCGAAACTCTTTCCCTCCTCATGCTGGAGGACGGGGCTAAGCCCAGCGCTTTCTTCACCGGCAGCAGCTGTAGTGCCTTTTATCCGTTGACAGAGGGAAGCTGGGACTTTCTCCTAACAACATCGTCTAGCTTTGTTGATAGTAGCCTGTGGCAGATTGTCCAAGTTTCGGAAGCCAATGTTGTGAGGACAATATCTTCAGCAACCAAGAACGGTGCCAAATTTGGTCTTTCCTCTGATATGGTGACCGAGATTTGGTGCGAGGGTGCAAACCGACACTTTATTCATTGTTGGATGATTCGGCCGCGAGATTTCGACGAGACCAAAGAGTATCCTTGGGTACTGATGCCTAACGGTAGCCCGGCCATGGCTTGGAATAACGAATGGTCCACGACGGCATGTGTGACTCCATCGCTGATAATCTGCTCAGTTGTATGCTAACCTTTTTTCTGCTAGAACAACTTTGCTGCTTGGGTGTCGCAAGACTACATCATTATCCTTCCCAACATTGCCGGTAGTAGTGGGTACGGGCTAGAATTTACGAGACGTACGTTGTTCCTTATTCCAGCTATGACATGGTCCTAGGATATGGCTCGGTGCCCATTATCTAACATCGTTTTCGCATAGGAATTCGGAATCAAAGAGGAGACGAGCCGTTTCAAGACCTCCTCAGCCTCATCGACTATCTAGAAAATGTGCCATATCTTGACAAGGCAAAGGCCACGGTGGTGGGAAGCAGCAGTGCCACATATCTTGTGAATAAGCTATTGGGACACGAAGTTGCTAAAAAGGTTAGAATCACAAACGACCTCAATCAAATACTCGGTGTTGGCCAGATCCAGACTGACTTTGTTGATCCAGTTCTGTTGCGCAGTCTACCAAAGTGGTACGATCGATCCCCCGGTGACCTCGTCGCATAAAGAGCCCGTTTTTGACAACTTTGACAAACTCGATCCATCATACCAATACACAGAGTCAGAGATGATATATGAGAACGACATGGCTCGATCAACCTTTTTCTATGGCTGGAAGAATGCGCCGCCAACCCTCATTATCCACGGGGAGAAGGATAAGCAATGCTCGATTACAGAGGCGTTGACTGCATTCAATTCGCTGCAGGCCCAGGGCGTTCCCAGTCGGTTATTGACCTTTCCAGATGAGGGCCATGTTGCTACGAAACCAGAAAACACCGTCATGTGGTACGATATCGTCTTCGATTGGGTCAAGAGGTGTGTTGATGGCGACGTTGGGAGAGAGGATATCTTCTGAATGGCAATTTGATTGGGTCAGCGAACGCCTTGGACCATAGCGAGATCGGCGGATGTTGGCAAATTTGATAATTGCTTAATCGTGTTTTGAAGCTACCAAGTAGGGAGTATTACTCCTTGCTTCTTTGTATCTGTTGTCTTATTTTCCTTGAGTATGTATGAGCTGGAAATACTGATTTTCCAATGTCTCAATCGGAGAGACCCAGCCGTCAAGCGAACTTGCAATGCTTTGCTTATTTTACTTACAATCTTTGCTTCTTACATCTTTGTATCAAACAATAACTCCAAATTGACCCTCGCGATGCTGTCATGCTACACTAGAGACCATATTGCCTATCCTTGTCCTTGATGGGAAAGTCACTTCCTGTTGTGTCCTTGTACTTGTCACGGATAAAGTCCGAGATGGCCTCATCTTTGGCCTGTTCCGCCGCCGACTCGTTGCTCTGATCGCCCTGGCCCATGAACTTTTCTTGCACAAAATCAACAGCTAAAGGGCACCATATTAGTGGATGGAAAATAGGTAATAATCAAGTGTTTGAGATGGCTAACCCTTGTCGAGCATATCTTCATTCTTCTCGCCTTGGGCTCCTCCACCAGCCATGCTGTTCATCTTGTCCATGAAGCCGCCGCCGCTGCTTCCTTCTTGATTAGCGTTGCTGGTATCAAAACCCTCTGAGCGGCGATCTTGGGCGTTATTCTCTGCATCATTTCCAGAGCCAGTAAGCTTGTTTATGTAGTCCATGGTAGATACGAAGTTGGTGAGAGAGAGGTTTGGGTGGTAGAAAGAGCAGCAGAGGCGTTGCGGGGTAAAGACAATGAGGCTCACAATACGCCGTCTTTTAATCAATTGACTTTGTAGGTGGAATAATTGCAATCTCGATCAAATGGGAAAATGGTCGAAGATGAGAATTGAGCTGAATTAAAGATGCAGTCAAGCTACAAACATATAGCAATTTCCGTGCTACCGGAAAGCACAGAGCATCACGTCACAGACGTCATACATACGACGCTGCTGATCACTTGCCACCGCCTAGGATCTGACCTTGCTCGATGATTTGCAGATTCCGGATCATAGCCTCGATTCCGCAAACAAGGGAGCCAATGAATTGTTATCTTGAGAACTTTGGCAAGATTTCAAGCACAAGAAAGGCGCCCGGATAACTTGGCGCCACGTGTGGGATGGCGATTTGCTTTCCAGAGATCACGATGCCTTCGCCCGCTTTTTAGTCCAGCTTGCTTTTCCCAGCTGTGACGGTACGACTAGTGTCTCTTTTCCAACCTCCCCTCTTAGCCACCGATCCTTTCTACTGTAATACTTTCTATCCCTTTTCCGACTATCTACATAGGTTGGAGACTGACGGGAGAAGTAGTAGATGATCTGCTAACAAGAAGCGTATTGCATCCACCACGAAACTTCGTCGAGACCCAAACTTAGCCTCAGCTCCAAGGATTCACAGAGGAACAGCACAGACAACAACCTTGAATCCTTTGCCAATTCCGATGCACAGCTAATCACAGGGTAGTATTCTAGATCAATAACTTGGCAGCTTATCTTGTCTTTTCAAACCCCCCCCCCCCCCCTGCTTCCATCTAAGGCGCCGTCAGATGATCATTTCGGCATAACAGTCGCGCATTACTTCTCCCATCCGCCAAGCTTCGACAACTCCAATCCTTACGTTTTTATCGATCTTTTCAACATGGGCCGGACTTCTCGTGCAAGTAAGCTTCCAGGCTACCGAAGCCCCGCGAAGACCACGTTTTTCTTTGTTTTTTCGGTCAAGTTGGTCCCGAGGCAAAGCAGCTGAAAATCATTCGGTCCAGGCCGACTACTGCAGCTAGCTTCTTGCTACTGCTCCCTTAGTTACGAGTTGGTTTGAATAAAGACAAACAGACCATCGCAACTTACTCCCCGCAGCGGTCTAGGCCTCCAACGCGAGGCGGGCTGACGGCCCCAAAACGGAGAAGCTGTCTTGGCTTAACGCAGCTAGCCTCCATGATAGAATCCCCCCCGGTCCCCTTTTCTTCCAAAATACGGAGGGTGGCTAAACGGATTTTACTGGCCAACGATCCGCTATAAATGAGTGTTTCAGACCTTTTGATGATTGCAGTACTACACCGTTTTTAGGATGATATGCTAACGGGGTTCGCTGCTAGTAGTGTCTCTCCTTCGCTCTCTGTTGGTCGAAAGCCCGACTAGCTGATGCCAATCCCAATCTTTGAATACGCAAAAGCCCTTTCCCATACGACATACGAGGTCGCCGATGAATCCACAACATCAATGCTATGCAATTGTTCCTTTGTACGGAGTACGAGTAGAGAAAACGGAGTATCCGCTAGTCCAGCTCAACTACCGCTTCTTCCTCTCCACATTCCAGCGGCTCACATGAATCGCATCACCGTCGGCTAAACCTTTTTACCCCCTTCGTTTTCTTCCATAAAAGATGGCGAGGAACAAGAGCAATGCTAGCAGTGGGTTGAACGGAATGGGACGCAGGCGGGCCGTTTGTATTGAATGGACCTTTGATGGACCCTTTTCCCATGTTAGAGTCCACTGGAAGCATCCAAAGAAGCAGCTCATGCATGCAGGTACGTAAAGAGCTAGCTGGCAGCAATAGCGTACTGGAGCCAATGATTGTCTTCCTTTGCTCTGAGGCTCTGCTCAGCTGAAAACATGACGGCAGCAGCAGTTCCCCACGAACGGTCCGACTCCGAAACTGCGGGTGGTCAGATAGTCTGCGTGAAATATTGAGAGTGTCATCATACAGCAAAATCACTTGTCATCCCGAGGCATTTTCCAGAGCTTACAGCCAAGCTCTTGGAGATGGGTGTATTTTCTTGTAGTACTTAAACCGCAAAGTCCAAAAAACTGTGCTTGCTATATTACATTTCTCATTAAGGCCGCCCTGGGGGTATAGCTTCCACAAGCTCATAGCAAATTCGAGCCGCCAAAGATGCGTTGTACATAAATAGGTATCTTATAACAGTGGATAAAAAATCATTCATCATCTTCTTCTTTTCTTCACATATGTCTTACCCTGATTGCGTTTCTTCACATGTGTCGTGCGCTGATTGCGTCCCTTTCTGTACTGTTGACCGAGGGACTGGCGCTGGCGGCGGGATCGGGGAATCGAGGATCTCGTTCCTTGTCATCTTCCACTTCCACCACAACAGTCGTGACCAGATCCATCTGGATGCCAGGGCCTCGTAACGACTCTTGGCTGGATCCTCGCGGCCGTCTCCGCTTCTCCTGTCTCAAGCTGCTAGAGCGTCCGGCCAGACGTTGCCACGACCACCATCCACCAGTAGTTTTTGGCTCCATGTTTCGTCTTGAACCTTCGCCACCCTGAATCCAAACCATGTTGCCGTAACGTCGAGACTTTGGTGTTTGCAAGAAGGCTATTGTCTTCACGCCCGTATCTGCCACATCAAGGTCGTACTTAGAGGCGAAGATGATGGAGTGTCGAGTTGTGCCAAACAAGAGGCAGTCGAAGAAGCCGTTCAAGGAGATGAGTGCACCAGCAAAGCAGAAGAGTCCCAGTGGGATATTAGCGCCAGACATGGATGCCACACGCTCCGTAGCCAGCGGCAGCGTACAAGTGACATAGATGATTGGGTAGATGAGAAATGCCGGATTGTGGTCACCCGCAAAACCAGGATCCGATGTACTGTCTGGGTTGGCAGCTCGGCGACGAAGGGCTTGCTGACGAAGAGAGTAGTAAATTGCAACGTAGAGGCCAGTGGTGATGCCAAGGGCCAGGAAAATCCAGAGATAGTGGGTAAACAGGCGGAGATTCTCATATTCGGCATTGATCCAGCACTAGGAACATATGTCCATGTTAGCAATTACAGACATTGGGCAACTACTAAGTAGTAAGAGAGAGAGGGAGAGGTGGAGTAAAACAAGACCAAGAAGCATGTTTGTAAACTTACCCAGGCACCAGCTCGAACAAAGAAGCCGCCATGCTCGCGGCCGTTGTTCGTAATGGCGATTGGCAACGTCGAGATGAAATACACAAACAGCCACACAAGGCCAATGGACATGTACAACGTCCTCTGAGACGGCCGATATCCCTTGACCACGGAAAAGAAGGTGTGTACGGCAATGAGAGTGATAAACATGCTCGAGGACAAATCTCCCGTTGAGACAAAGAAGCCCTGTGCCCAGCACGTTTTAGTGTCCACCAGGACGGCATTTCGGTTGATCCATGTCGAATTGAGGGCAAAGGCAATCGATTGATGCAAATCGGCAACGAGAAGATTATAGATGAGGATGAGAAACTGGTTGGGCGAGCCCTTCATCGGTCGGATAGGTGGGCCTGGGTCCTGTTGCGGGAACTTGGCATCGCCCTGAACGGAGGCATCATTGGACTGGCGTGGGCGTTGGGCAAAGACACCATCGATACCAAGCGTGAAATCAACAGCGTGTTGCGAAGAAGATGCTTCATGATGGGCTCCTTGGGGCAGGCTTGGTCGGCGTGGCAAATCATGGTCATCCTGGACCGGGTGAGTTTGGCGAAAGCGTTTCTCATTTTCCCGCCGGACAAAGAGCTGCCAGGAGACAATCTTGTATGTTAGGTAAATGAAGAGAGTGGCTGCGGCAAAGAAGGAAATGCATGCTAGCACCGTGATGGCCAAAAGGCCGCTGCGATGAGATGGCGTCAAAGGGCCAAGGGACTGCCCTTCGATCGGCAGCTCCCCTGACGGCATGGCTGAAAGAGAGGAAGAGGGTATGCCTTGAAACTGATGAGTAGAAACGATCAACGGAAAATGTTATTATGTTCTAGTTGTTGGAGTCGTCGTCGCATATCGATCAGGAGAAAATGAAAGATTCCCAGATTATGGAACAATCAGAAAGCAGCCGGCTTCCAAAGTTCAGGATAGGTGGGAATCAGAGTCGTGAAGAGGGAGGGGGAAAGTGAGAGGAAGGTTCAGAAGAAAGGCAAGCCTGCTGGCAAGAGCGTTGGGAGAAACAAAGGGTGAAGAGACAAAAGAAAACAGGAAAACAAGCCGCCTCGAGTCTTCACAAGAAGAACAAGAGCGTTGTCCCTCTGCCGATGACGAGGAGACTAGAGGACGGCTTAAAGGAAAGAGAGTAAGCGGGTGCCGGGGTTTAATAAGTTGAAAGCACCAGGCCGTACAAAGTACGAGGAGGGATGGAGCAGACGGGACAGGTTCAGTAGTCGTAGATAGGAAGGAAGGCAATGGCAATATGGAGCACACCGCAAACCCTAAATGGTATGTGGGTTTCTCGGAGAAAAAAAAAAAAGAATAGGCAAGGTAGTGTATACCTGCTAGATGCCGGTGCTGGTGCTACAGTTGACGAGTACAATCTATTTCCCATTTACTGTACGGACAAATGCGTGTCCCGTTGAAGGCTTGCAAGCAGTATCCAGTGCTCAGTGCCCATGTTATTCCCAGTAATCCAATGTGAGCGTGGGTACGTGTAGCATGTCCCCGGGCTAAGCCTTGTGAAGCCTGGTGGTGAGCAAAGCCTTGAATCATGTAGCCTGCAAAAGCTAATCTGGCGCCTTCGGCTTGAAACAGCACGTATCCAGGGGTGCTTGGGACCCGTTTCCCGTGCATCCTGGTCGGCAACTATCCTAGAGGTGGGCGGAGAAGGGCATTCATTTGGTTCCAGAGAAATGGGTGTCCAGTCGGCAGCAGAACTCGGCCGACCTGGCTGATACTACCGTCTGACAGCGGCCCAACCAGCACAAGTCGGTGCTTCCTTTCGCATTCTGCATCGTCCTAGCGGAGGGATCAAAGCAACGGAGCAACGCTTGGATCAACTGCTCCACTGCCTCGTCGCCAGAGTACGGAGTTAACTGCTAAGCCTGTATTATTGGGTTGGGGTCTCCCTTGTGAAGGGCTTCCCAAGCCATGGGTTAACAGAGATTTTGCAAGATTGACAAGCAACCGGCTTCCCGCCACTTGCTCATAGTCTTGGGTGGCGTTGCTAAATGGCCCCCTTGGCAGCATCTTTGCCTCTTTCCTACTGGCACTGTCGAAGGCCGCCATGTTTAAGGCGTGTTCACATTTTGCTAGGCGAGTCCACGAACGTGTCGACCCTTCAGACCTAGTACTCGTACTACAAAGTGGTTGACGGTGGCCAAGCCCATTCTGGAAGACGCTGCAGGCCCAAAGCAGCGTACAGACAGATTCGTCTTGGCAGGGGTCGTGATTGGCCTCTACGCGCAAGGATGGCTGGACGATTATGCATGAGACTCGATTCTGAGCCACTCGGCCTGCTGGGCCGGGAAGGCAATAAAAAGAAAAGAAATCTGCAGCATTCTCACGTGGCAGTTGGAGGGCGGCTATCGCCCGGGGGCCAGCCAGGCCAGAGGAAGGATTTAGATTGCAGATTTCTTGACCTTGTTTACCACGGCTACTCCGGTGATTACAAACGATTCCAGGCCTTTGATTCACTCAGCTACAGCTCGTATTGTCGTTCTGTTGGCAGAACCGTGCAGCTGAATCCAATGTTGGTCATTGTTGTTGCTACTGTTGTCTGCACAATCGAGGCTCGGCCGCCGCACCGCTTGTAATGCTAGTCGCTGTTTTGGTATACCGCAAATGTAACAAGAGGGCGATCAAGCATGGACTTTGGCTTGCCCCTCTCTCTTCCCTTGTACTTTGTATGACGATTGGTGCTAGAGTCGTTAGCAACTCAGCCACGCAGGCAAAACAAGCGTTTATCCGACGTCTCAAGACGGGCCAGCACAGACACACGGACACACATGATGCGAGTGGCTTGATAGCAGCCGCGCCCGAGGGCAAACAACTGTTTAGCAGCATACGTTGGTGGGTGATGGCGCCGAGAAGAAAAGCCTAACGCCTTTCCGAAGAATCCGCATACTATAGCACATGGCGAGGAGTAACAAGAGCCAGGGGTGTCCGGGTAAGCAACCGTGCGTTCGGCCTGCACCATAATCGCGAGTTGGCTGCGCTCTGTGTTCTGCAATTATACGTAGAAGCGGGATTCGACGAGAAGGGAGGGGGTAAATTAAGGTGGCCAGGACACGGGCAATATTGAGAGCTATGGTTATGGGTGCCTTGACAACAAGGTACAGGAACGAGTATTGAAAAGATATTGAAACGTCATCATCATCACTGAAAGGGCAAGTACCTTCCATACGGCTGAAAGAGATCCTTGAATGGTGATGACAATTCCGCGTTCTCAGAACGCAGTTCGCATATCCGCAGGGCTCTTCGAACGTTGAACATGGCATGGAACCCTCGCTCAGCCGTTCTGCTGCCACCTGCACCAGGGCTTGGGAGGGCTCAAGAGTCCAAGCGTATAGTGACGTTTTCCTCGACCCTGGCGGCGCTTGATTGCGAGAGGCAACGGCTAATACTCGTACATCATCATTAGGAAGCGAATGGGAGAATCACAGTGCCGATTCTCTCGTCGATACGGAGCCTCCCTTTCGGTATTTTCGTTGGTTCCAGGTCGGTTTGTACTAATAACGAACGGTAGAGATGCTTCGTATATCGTATCATCATCTCCTCTATTCGGCCTAATTGAACGAAGCCATCCTACTAGCAAGCCGATGATTTCGAACGGCCTCTACTTGCACGATCAGGGGATCATTTGGTCCTATCATGAATCGGGACTCTCTGCAGATCTTCCAGTCCGTGCGTAAGTCGGCGCTGGAATGTCAAAATTAAACAGGCATCATCGCTAGCAGGTGTTTGAGGGCACAGAATGTGGCTTGCATTAAGCCAACTGGCCATGGAATTGGTAGCGCCTCTAGTCTTTTGCTTGGCAGCTTTGAAAGGAAGCTCGGGCTAGCATTTTACGAGGCCAGCAATTTGTATCTTTGCTCTTTCTTCCTTTCTTTCTTCATCCGCCTCCATCAGATGGAGCAACACAGGTTCAAAGGACCGAAATCCCATGAGTGTGCGGCTGAGTGTGGAGCTCGAAAGCGGCAACGGAGCAACATTCTTCTGTGAGTGCCATCGTCCATCGACCTGCTAGGTACGGCATAGCCCTGAGATTTAACCTCTTCCTGGACTGCGATTTGTGTCGAATTCCCTAGCAGTACGACGCTCCTGTCGATGGCAAGTTGCATTGGCTCGTCAGGCATCCGGGGGCATGCATATTCGAAATGCCCCTTATTTTTGCCAGACTCGCATTGCGGCTGATCAATGCAACGGTGCAGCGGTGCAGGGGGAACTCGTCCCCGCAATCCAGATCTAAGCTCGTCCAGGCAAAGCCGACTGCTTCGATGCAGCTGGCAGTGGAGCCTTGGATGGGCAAAAGACAGGCTCCAGATTGGGGAGCCGAATGCCCTGCTGACCAGCATCCCTAGCACAGCTTGTCATGTCAGGACTTACCAGATAATGCTAATGCCAACGGTAACGGTGTCAATGGCGTCAAGGGGTCGATACTGTCTGGCATTTCAAAACAGCAGGCTGCGGCTAATGTGACGCTTCTTGCAAACTTTATCCTCAATCAGTCGCCCAGTCTTGGCTAAGCAGCTCCGATACCCTGAACAGAGAGAACCGGACAAGGGGCTAGTACATATCTGCTACCTGAATATCGACGAAGCAATTGGATAAAGGAATTGCTAGCCTTCGGCCCTCCAGTGGCCGAGCCCATCGGCTTGGCTTAGCCCGACTGCAGAAATGGCCTGACCCCATGAGTTCAGAGTACGAGTACAGCTAACTTGGCTGTGTACAAGCACTTGGCAGTTTCTTGATACGAATTGGAGGAGTTCCCGTACTAACGACCGACAGGATATGGTACATGGGCAATAAACCTCAGCTCGGCCACAAACTTTCTGCGTCTGGTGCAGCAGCCACTTGACTTTGTCGATAGCTTCGTCGATAGCCTTCAACAATAACCGAACCGGGGAACAGCATCTCGAATTCGAAACAGATCCAAGGACCTAGTTTGCGCAATCCAGAACCCCCGCGGTTCTCGGCTTCAACCTCATTAGGTGCTTTGCTTGCTTTATGCGATGCAGCCAACCAGGCCTCATGCAGTCAGCCACTGGCAATGGCCCGAAAGCCGCTGCATGATTATCATTATCGGCATCATTCCGACACCCATGCATGACACGCAACTACTACCTCATCTGTATACTGCAAAAGATGCAGATAACTAGCCCCAGAGACGCATTGACGTTATCCAGCAGCCGGCTAAAAGCCCACACGTGTTTTCCTTTCAAGCTGTCCGTAGTCACAACTTGGGCATACTCGTACAGTAGCAAGTATCAAAGCCCTGCACCAGTGACAGTCTAGAATCGCTAGCATGATTTGCCAAATGCGACTACCGGCGGCCAAGATGCCGGTCTCGTCTCTACATCGCCGAATACACCAGCCTAATCAATGCCCGCTAGGTTTCGTGTGGTTACTGTACTCGTATATCGGTCTGAAGTCGCGATATAGAGAGGGAGCAGCATCTTGTCCGTCTACACCTGAGGCCAAATTCAGCTTTGCGCGTATCAGACTGAATAGCTCGAGCATGTGTGTTCGCCCTGTCTGTAGGCAAATTGTAAGCCATTCCAGTTGCAGCAAGCAATCCTTACGCGGGTTGTTGTTCCTCTGAAATAGAGATTTCAACGCCTAATAACAACAGCACGAAAGGCCCGCTGCATTTCTTAACCGAGGCGGTTACGTAGATCGATTCATTTCTCGTGAACGATATATTACATATGACAAGCCGAAAGACCTGCGCTAACCCGCCACCCACTTCCATGCCTGCATCCGAAATTATCGGCTCTTGGTGCCGCGAAACAGCTATTCCAGAAGCGCAACAGCGTAAACAGATAGTAGGAGACACCAGGATAGCCGGCGTCTGTGTACATGTAGTGTATTCCTCCTATTCTTATTACAGGGACCAAGTACGCGTCACTATTTCCTCTAGTATAGCCTCATGAAATAGAGGCCTAGAGCCGTTCCAAATTCCTACCCTAAAATGAATTTCGAAATTACGCTCCAGGAGGCATGCGCGCTCACATGATGCCCAGGTGTTCTATTGACAGTTTCATAACCTATTTTTCTGTCCTATTTGCTCCTATTTCCTGGATTGTAACAACCAGTGCCTTTATTCGCACTTTCTCAAGTTATGAGGTCTTAGTCCACTAGATAACGAAGCATTTCCAAGCTGGCTTCAGGATTACTTTCGATAGACAGATCTCCTGGGTAATGATAAAACCGCTATTACCCGTAGACTACTTTGATACGAGTATAAATGAATACTAAAGACTCTATCATCCGCACCTAGCGAACTAATACAATTCTACAATGCTTTTTGCATCTCGCAAAGGTAACAGTAGCGCTATAAGTAGTGCTGTATTTGACGCTGCGCAGTATGCTAAATGGGAACCTCATTTTAATGTTGTAATCCTGTCATCGGGAGGACCGGTAAAATATGAAACTCGTGGCAAAAAGAAGACTAAAGAATCATAGAAACGTCTTTGTAAATAGAAGCCAAAGAAGCAGTTGACGTTCTCTAAGTCGCTGTTCAGCGCCTGATTAATATGGAGTACAAGTACAAGCCTCGATGACTGATTGTGGGGTTGTGGCCGGTTGACTCAGATCCGGTATGATTCCAACCTTGTCATGGAGGGGCAACTCCAACTTTTTTCATGCTTGCATTCTCGTGTTGCTCGAGATAAATAATCCTCCAAACTCTCCTTTGCGTCTCTTCTCTGTTCGCCTTTCAGAAACAACGTCTTGATATACGGCCAAAGATACACACGATCACAGCGGAATTCGCACAATGGCTCAAAACCAGGCGGACGAGCTCTTGCGACGGCCGTTATATGGTAAGTACAAATATCCAGTCGCATCACTGCTTTAGTCATTACCCCACCAACTTGATAGATCATGCTCGAGCCATGAGACGCGCTTCTTGTCCCTTCATCCAGCCTCATCCATGCAACCAGCTGACGCCTTGAGCTCCTGTTAGTTTACGATCTTCCGCCGGAAAGTCTCGTAGGCTTGACGCTGAAGCCGGACGCAGACGCCATCGCCATCGCCGAAACTGCAACCACAACACCTTCCAACCAGACCTCAGACGCGTCTTCCGATAGCTTTGTCGGCTCTCAAGCGTGCTCTCTCTGCAAGCTCTCCTTTCCTACCGTGATAGACCAACGAAGTCATATCAAGTCCGATTTTCACAACTACAACCTTAAACAGAAGCTGCGGGGACAGAGCCTCGTCTCGGAAGCCGAGTTTGAAAAGCTGATAGAAACTTTGGACGAGTCACTATCTGGATCTGACTCGGACGACTCGGAAGAAGATGAGGATGAAGGGCGCCAGGAATCTACGCTGACGGCGCTGCTCAAGAAACAAGCAAGGCTGACGGAGAAGCGAAATGGCGGCAAAGACAGCAATGAAGATGGCGACGACGAAATCGGTGGGCGCCCGGGTAAAGGCAAACCGCCACTGATATGGTTCAGCTCGCCTTTGCTTCCGGAGAATACATACTTTGGCATTTACCGAGCTATATTTACCGAGAAAGAGCAAACCCAGCCTGATTTGGTTGATGTTATCAGGACGAAGCAGCTCGAGCCTATAGCTATGCCAAAACCCGCCAAAGACGGGACACTGCCACCTATCGCGTACAAAGGGCCTCACTTCTTTCTCTGCATGATTGGAGGCGGTCATTTTGCGGCCATGGTCGTCTCCTTGGCGCCGAGATCAGCAAAATCCGGCAGCACTACCATGAATCGAGAGGCTACAGTTCTCGCCCACAAGACCTTTCATAGATATACGACGCGTCGGAAGCAAGGTGGTTCCCAATCAGCCAACGACAATGCCAAGGGAAAAGCACACTCTGTCGGTTCATCTTTACGTCGTTACAACGAGACTGCCCTGGTAGAGGATGTTCGCGCTCTTCTTCAAGATTGGAAAGGACTTTTGGATACTTCCGAGCTGCTATTCATCAGGGCGACAGGAACGACAAATAGAAGGACTTTGTTTGGGCCATATGAGGGACAAGTTCTTCAGGCCAACGATGCTCGTATCAGAGGATTCCCATTTAGTACCAGGAGAGCCACTCAGAACGAGCTAATGCGATCATTTATCGAGCTGACCCGGCTCAAAGTACGAGAAATCGTCCCACCGAAACTCGGATCCGACAAGGCAAACTTGACACCAAGCAAGTCTGCAACAACCACCAAACCAGCCAAACCAATTCTATCAGAAGAAGAGGAAACGGCAATCCTTCATACATCCCAGTTACAAGCCTTTGTGCGACGGTCCAAGTTACCCGCACTCCTATCATATCTCACAAAGAATGAGCTTAGCTCAGACTTTGAATTCTATCCTCCCGAGCAGAACCATCATACACCCCGCCTCCTACATTACGCTGCTGCACAAAACTCTGCACCGTTAGTGTTGGGGATTCTTACACGAGCCGGGGCGAACCCACTGCTTAAGAACATGGAGGGAAAGACGGCTTTTGAGCTTGCTGGAGATCGTCCTACACGCGATGCCTTCAGAGTAGCACGATCTGAACTCGGTGATGCCAAATGGGATTGGGACACGGGCAAGGTTCCTCCGGCCATGACCAAGGACGAAGCTGATCGCCGTGACGAGAGAGAAAAGCAAGAAGCAGACAAGAAGGAGGCAGACAGGCGAAAAGCAGAGGAGGAGAGACTCCGTGCCGAAGGGCCAAAAGTTCCAGACCAGAAAGCGAAAAAGGGGAGCAACGTTGCTTCTATGATTGCAAAGACCCCTCAGGAACGCAGAGAGGAGGAGGCTAGAGGACTGACACCTGAGATGAAGATGAGGTTGGAACGAGAAAGGAGAGCGCGAGCGGCAGAAGAGAGGATCAAGAGAATGCAAGGAGGTAGTTAAATAGATGTTGAGATCAAATCATAGTGGGCAAAGTGTGCCATGGGACATTGGGGATTGCATAGACGGCGGGTATGATATAATAAACACGTTCTAGACCAACATGCACTATTTTGGTGCAGTAAACTGCCTACGGCTGGACTCAGTGAATGAGGATATCTATTTCGTGGAGACTAATCATCTCGTTATTGGCGAAATTGGACATCCGTACATGAAGTCAGCAACTGTTGGCGGACTATCTAGTATATGTTTGGCACCCATGAGACTGCGTGAGGCTTTAGAGTAATCCGATATCTGATACAAGGGTGGTGACCACTTGAAGTGATCGGAAGGAGCTCTGCTGTATATGGACACTCAACAATGTCCAAGATAAAGGAAATCCCAACAATAAATACCTATAAGAAGGTGCAATAAATCATCTCCTCTTCGCTTATGGCGTGATGCTAAACGAGTGGCAGTCACTACTGGCATTGACGGCAGCTGCGAGGGCACCGCAACCACTGGCGAGAACTTTTCCCCTCCCACAACTCTTCTTTTCTCCAGCACATACTTTCCCACAATTTTATTTCTTCAGCAATCCATCATCTCCCAGTTTCTTCTTACTTTTACTCAAGATTGGTCGTCTTTTCAGGCCAATTCCTTGTCTTAACAAGCGTTGAGAAAGGAGACTTGTCAATCACTTTGTTCTCTTTGCACAGATTTCTCCCATTTCCACTTTATCTTTTCTGTTATTTCCAAGATTTTTCTTTCTTTCTATGTTTCTATCACTTTTCTTTTCCTTTTTGCCAATATCCTAGCGCTCTCTCCTGGCTCTTCTCCTGACTCTCATACTATAACTTCACTTTCTTCTCATTCCTGGTAGTTATTGATGCTTCTTCCGTTTCACAAGTCTTTCATAGTTCCATTGTCATCACCTCTCTTCCGATGGATCTTGTGATTGCTCAGAAGCCTCTCATCTCAAGACACCACTCTACTTGGATTCTGCTCTAGCACCTTCCATACACCACCAAACGTGACATCAGAATTCCAATCATGTCCTTACAGCTAGCCTATCTTCTTTCGGATTATTCAAGTCAATGTCTTGTTGGCTGGAATAAGATTGTTGCTTGAATAGGAACACGCATCTCTTTCCTTCCAATTTCCTACTCTATGCACTTGAGCGTTCTTTTCTATCTACTCGCACGTCTCCCTCTTTCTCATCTCCTGCTCTGCATACTTGGTCGTTCTTTTCTATCTGCTTGCCCGTCTCATCATCTTCCTTCCAGTCTCCTATCCGTTTTCTTCGTCTCATGATATGTCAGATACAATCTCTAACGCAACTTCTTCGACTAGATTCTCGCAGCCTGGAAGAAGTGTGGTGATCCGAATCGATCGATCGGCCGGCCGAGAGTATAATGAAAAATATATAATACATAATAGGGTGTTTTGGGTTGGTGATATTGGGGGCATGGATAAGCAGATGGACGCGAGCCACGACACACCACACTTCTTCCTCTCACAAACCAAGACCATCGAAAAACAAATCCATTCCGAGAACGCGCTACCTCGTCCGACGTTAAAGATCGATTTGAAAGAACGACCGAGCGCAACGATTCAGACGCGAGAAAAGAAGCGAACAAGACATATTCGCACTCGAAAGCCAATTCGAAACACCGAAAACCTACGCACGCGAGTGAGACGGACGTTCTGAAGATCGATCGTGTACGGCCGAGTGTACAAATAAATAATACAAGACCTATATATACATATAATAGGCTTTGTGGGGGTCGAATTGGTGCAAAGGAAGTTGCAAAGAACTATATGCTTTCCCGACAAGCACTTCAGGACGTCCACGTCATCTGCGTAAAGATCGAACGAACGAAAGAAAGAGCAAACAATCGCATATGGCCGAGTGTACAAATACTCTATATATTGGAGTTTTTTGGGGGCTCGAATTGGTGCAAAAGAAGTTGCAAAGAACTGTGTGCTTTTTCGACAAGCCCTTCAGAACGTCCGCACTATCTGTGCGAAGATCGAACGACCGAAAGAGCCAAAGATCATAAACGGCCGAGTGTACAAGAAAGATTATACTATATACACTGGGGTTTTGTGGAGTTCAAGGTGAAGCGATTGACGTGACATACCAAGATTCGTGCTCTTTATCCGACGAGAAACGCAGCTGACGTCAAAGTACGTCGCTGAACGAGCGCAAAGATGTTTAGATGTGAGAGACTCATCTAGTGCGCGATGGTTCATACAGCCAGTAAGTGAACGCTCTTCCTTTTCAAATATTATTTCCATACTAATGCACGAATAGTGAACTACGCGTCCAAAGTCAATTTTATGCATGCAGTGTCCGATCCTCAGAGGCCATCTATTGGTTGTTTGCTTTCTCGGCTATGCAGTCCACATCACGTCTCATCACGCTTCGGGGCTTTCATTCTCGCTCATTAGAGGCTGAGGAGAATGAAAAATGGCTGCCAGGTCTAGTTTTCAAACGGTAAGCAATCTTCCCCGCTGTCTGTGCGTAAAAGCTGAGCCTCGAAAAGCAGAGGGCGCACATTATTCACTTCGATTCACATTCACCTCCCGTCTTTCTTTGTCTAACCATCTCTCCCAAGGACAAACAGTCCGCCCCTCAAGCAGCTTGCAATAACCACTGAGAGTGAGTGGCTCACGTCCATGTGTTTCACAATGGATAGTACTGAGTCCCTGAACAAGTCATACTGACACCTGGTAAGGCGCAGAAACTTCAAAGCCAACCACCACTCCACCATTGTTTCAATCAGGCATGAATGGCTATGCGACAGCAAGCGACCATCCTTCTTGGTTGAGATTGCTGACCGGTTGTGACCCCCGCAAATAGTAGATTTGCAATACGAGGGTATTCCTCTAACCGGTTTCACTTTGCCAATCTTTCAACTTCACATTTCAGCTTTTTCATCCCTCAATAGAATCCCGGCTTTTGTGTCTAAATCTTACTGTTACTTCGGCACTGAAAATACTGTTCAGCTGATGGTGGCCCCTATACCATCGGGCCGATGGACAAGAAGCGATATCACTTCAGCAGATAGATGGGTGTCAACTTTTCTGGAGAGTTCACCTATACACATTGGAGCACATTGGATGACTATGATGCCACCTCCAGCCGAATCAAAAGAACACACCTTCGGTTTAAGGCCAAGCCCCTGTTTTCCGATCAAGCTTATTCAACAGTGTCGAGCCGATACAACCTTAAGACGATGCATATACACTATACTAATGCAGCAACTGTTCTCAGTCCGAGAATTGGCCGGGTTCTCTGCATCATCATGCGATCAATTAGATTTCATGCTGATATGCACCCCGCAGAGCTAGAGCGAGTTTCCATCACGAGTTTATCCTATTAAGGTATGTGGTATTTTCCGACTTGTAGCGGAAAAGAGCATATATCCGTCGCCAAATTTGGCCTTCACGGCTGTCGAACGATGCTGTCGGATTGTAAGATGGCTGACTGCTGCAAGTATATATAGACGCAGCTTTTCAACTAATAGAACGGGAGAAGGCATGACGTTCTGCTTCTAAGTCGAGAATTCTATCGAAATACAGCTTTTCTCAATCAACAACGACAATGAGGTCGATTGGCATGCTGGCCACCATTTCGGTGATCTTGTCCAATGCTCTAGGCTTCGCCGCCGCACAAGGCTCGAGGCCAGTATTCGCTCATTTTATGGTATAGTGTACTCTATCACTTGAGACATCTGAATGAGAACAACCCACTAATATTGGACTAATTAGGTTGGAATTGTTGAGAATTTCACAGTTCAAGATTGGTTAAATGAGATCCAGCAAGCTCAAGCCATCGGCATTGATGGATTTGCTCTAAACTGTGCTCCTCCTTGGGTGGATAGCTATACCCCAAAGCAGCTTGACAATGCGTATGCGGCCGCACAGCAGCTCAACTTCAAAATGTTCATTTCCTTTGACTTCGCGTACTGGTCAAACGGCGACACGGGCAACATCACAAGCTTCGTGGGCAAATACGCTGCCCATCCAGCCCAAGCCATATTCAACGGAGGCGCACTTGTCAGCACCTTTGTTGGCGATAGTTTCAACTGGAATCCTGTGAAAAGTGCCCTAGGCAGCCAGAAACTGACAGTCATTCCCAATATGCAGGACCCTGCCTCAGCTGGAAGCGTCAGCGCCCAGTTTGGTATCGACGGGGCATTCTCATGGTATGCTTGGCCAACAGACGGCGGCAACAGCGTCATCGAAGGGCCAATGACAACCGTATGGGATCAGAGATACATCCAAGGTTTGGGCGGTCGGCCCTACATGGCGCGTAAGTTATTTCCAAGTGATATATCAAGCACGAGAGTTGGGTCTAATATTCCTGAGGCAGCGGTTTCACCATGGTTTTCAACCCATTTCAATACGAAGAACTGGGTCTTTATCTGTGAAGAGCAACCGGTCCGTCGATGGCAACAGATTCTCGACATGAAGCCGGCTCTGGTTGAAATCATTACGTGGAATGGTTAGTATCTTTGTCTCCTCAGCAAAACGGAAGGGGGTGCTTTTCTAGGTAGGCTAACCGGCGAATATCTGAAATCACAGACTTTGGTGAAAGCCACTACATTTCGTAAGTGAACCAGTTTCCTTGCCTTTCCTTGTCTCTCTCTTTGGTTCGTCAAACGGATTTGCTAACCGGATTACGTTCTGCACAGCGGCTCAGAGCCCAACCACAGCGATGACGGGTCCTCTCAATGGGCCAATGGCTTCCCCCACGATGGCTGGCGTGATATATACAAGCCGTACATTGCTGCCTACAAGGCCGGCGCGTCTTCTCCTACGGTGAATACGGATGAAATTGTTTACTGGTATCGCCCGGTTCCCCATGCTGCCCGATGCACCAACGATCCGTTGGGCATCCCTCGAGGTGCTGAGTTGATGGACGATATGGTTTTCGTCAGCACGTTGCTCACGCAGCCCGCGCAATTGACCGTCACAAGCGGAAACGTCGCTCCCGTTACTGTAAATGCTGACGCCGGAGTTCACGTTTTCAACTTTACCATGGGCGTTGGCAAGCAGTCTTTCTCCGTCTCCCGCGGCGGCAGGCAGATTCTGGGTGGCCAAAGCGCAAAGGACATCGTCAGCTCGTGCCAGACGTACAACTTTAACGCATATGTGGGCAAGTTCTAGACCAAGCGGACCAAGGAAGCATATGCTGCAAAATAGCCACCCAAAGCGAGTCTTGTCTGCCGCTTTATTGATTTATTTATTGAATTTCGCCCCCCAACACGCAAGGCAAACCGCCTTCGGTGACCGTCCAACTACCTAGTAGTGTGACAAGAAAAAGAAAGCACCATCGCCCGCAAGCTCATGATATTACAAGACGGCGCGAATGGTGCGTGCTAAAACAAGCCAAGGCTGCAACCAGACTAAGGCATGAAATGTCTCGCACGGTGAGGTAGAGGCCCGGCGTCTGGCTCTACTGTAACTCTTGAGCCACCTGCTTGTTGGGCGTGGTGTTGCGCGTCCATCCATCTCGGATGCAATCATGAATGTGAATTCTGATTGAAATCCTCGTGTCATCAAGAAGGCTGCCCTCTAGCTATTTTCGCTTTGCCTTCTCCGCTTCCTTGTCGCTAGATTTCTGCATTGGTGCTGCGGCTGATACATGACCATCACATCTCAAGATTCAACTTTCAGATGGTCTTAGACATTTGAGAGGTCCCCTTGCAGGGAGCCAATAAGCACATCATCTGCTCCGTAAGAGGGGCCTCGGGCGGAGTTGGCTCCGTCTAAAGTGGCCCAAAAAGCCACCCAGATCATCATGTCCGCCATCAGGGTAGACGGAAGAAGACCCCGAATTCTCTCGCTTGCCTAATCTGGAGCACCCTGGGATGGAATAGCATCTTCTTCCTTCCTTTCTTTTTTACACCCTCTTTCAACTCTCCATATTAAGCAGATGGTATCCCCGCGTCCCTCTTCTCGACACGAACATGCCCTCTGGCACAGCGGACTCTTTGCCCCGGAATTTGAAAATCATCCCTGCGCTCACCCTTTATACCCTTGACAATGCAAGATAGCGCCTCGCCACCGACCAAATATCGCCGGGTCGCCTCGGAGCGTGCAGATTCATTCGACGGTGTGCCATCTCTGACCGAAGACAAGATCGCATCTACGCCTACGTCCGCCACTTCGTCTACACACACGTCTACATCCGCGTTTCTATACCCGCCTGCATTGCCTACATCTTCTGCGCCCATCTACTACACCAAGACCGGGCGGCGGCCAGTGAAGAAGGCCGTCAGCGTTGCTTGCGAATCATGCCGGAAGCGCAAAATCAAGGTATTGTTTGGCACCCCGCCTATAGAGAAATGCTTGGACCTTAAGCTCATGAGGACAACCCCGCCGGAAGTGCAATGGGAACCGGCCGAAATGCGCAGGTTGCCAGACGCGCGAGATCGATTGCAACTACGACTCGGTCTATCGTGAGGAGACAAACACAGCCGTGCTGAAGCGCAAGTATCGAGAGGAAAACAAAAAATCAACTACTTTTGAAGAGCTGTTCAATGCCCTTCAGACCTGTTCGGAGAAGGATGCAATGACCATGTTCAGCCTGGTACGCCAGGGTGTTGAACCCAGGACTCTTTTGAGGCAGATCAGGGAGGGTGATCTTCTGCTGCAGCTTTCTGTCGTTCCGGAGACTCGGAGGCGCTACCAATTTCCCTATGTTGCCTCCATGCCAACCCACCTTCAAACTCCAGATAACCCATATCTCAAGTCGCTACTGTATGAAACCGCCTTCCACGGGGCTGGAGGAGAGGACACCCGCGAGAGCACACAATCGGAACAAGCGCAAACCAACGATTACCTGAATATATATCTGCAGCCGTACCATGCCGCCGAACTCTTGGACCCTCTGATTGACCACCTCAAACCCTCCGAGTGGACACAGGTAGCCACTGACGACCACTTGATGCGGACGCTCATACGAGCTTACATTCTCCATGAGTACCCGACGTTTCCCGTATTCCACAAGGACATATTTTTCCAAGCCATGATTGACCGTGATCCGCGATTTTGCAGACCAGTACTCGTCAATGCCTTGCTCGCAGAAGCATGCGTAAGTATATATGATCCAGCCCAGGTCGGATAGATACGTGTAAGCTGACCGAGGTGCCAGCACTCCCTAATGGGTATACCCAATCGCAACCAGTTCTGGGTCCCTCAGAGTCTCAGATATCGCTTCTTGGCAGAGGCGAAGCGCTTATGGGAGCTGGAAAGCCATAAGGTCGACTTGGTTTCTGTGCAAACTGCCACGCTCCTGAATCTCATCTATAGCCACAACGGCATGGACAAGGTCGGTCAGCCGTACCTAGTGCATGCTCTCAAAGTCGCTCAGCAATTGGATCTGTTTGGGGATCATGCGAATGAGACGTACGAGAGAATGGTTCATGCTCGCGTCTTTACGGCCTGGGCTCTCTTCAACTGGCAGTGGTAAGTAGATTCTTGCCGCACTTCTTCTTTTGGTGGTTTGTTTGATTCGCCGCGTTTATCTTGTCCCCTCCTGCTAATCTGTTGATCCATCTCATGACAGCATACAATCTTACTACTATTATCGAGCTCCTTTGATTCCTGATCCGCCTGCCAAGCCGCTGCCCAGCCCAGATGAGCATCCGTTTTGGTACGGAGACTTCAAGCTGAGATACCCACTGAGCTCAACGCTGGTTCCTGCACAATATGGGCATTACTTTAAAGCAATTTCCGGTTTGCGTTCAATCATCCACGACATGGCTGCAATCAGCTACAGCCAGAAGGAAAACAACACGGAATCTCCCAGCCGGATCTGGTCCATGTTCTCGAGATTAGAGAAGTGGTATCTGGGCCTGCCTGCTGCCCTCTCTCCTCGTAATATCGTCTTCCCGTGGCAGCTCAAAGTACAGTAAGTTTTCCCTCGGCCATTTCCCTTGTGGCCGTTTCCCTTCATGCATTTTGATAAAAATGCGATCATGACGGAGTACTGACAAGACGATCTAATAATAGCATGGAGCTATACTTGGCCACCATCCTTTTCTCTGTAAAGCAAGCCGGTGTTTCGGAAGCATCAACCCTCATGAAAGAGACTGCCCAAAAGACTGCTGCCCATGCAGCAGCTCGCCTCGAGACTGTTGGTCGCCTCTACTATATCCGGCACAGCTTTGAATACTGCGATCCCTTCTTGACCATTCATTTGTCGTTTATAGCCGGCGGAGCATTGGACAGCCTCAAAATGACTCCTGCTGACGACGTGGAAACTATCAAGTCTCTAAGATCGACAATCATTTTGAGCCTAAAAGGACTATACGATCAAGGCCAACACATCCACCTCACCTCAGTCATCTACCGGCTGCTGCGAGATCGACTGGCGCCCCGAGATCTAGCGATCCTCCAGAATTACGTGGTTTGGGATCCTCTCACTGCCGAAGAGCCGTTATTGGTCGAATACGCCCAATCCCATTATCCTCTCACAATGGGAAACAAAGATGAAGATCCAATTTCTGTGCGGCTTGAAAACTTGGTCAAGGAATATGAGCAGCTGTCGACAGAGGAGACAGAGGAGACTCAGCGAGATTGACAGTAATTTGCTGAGAGCCGGGTAGAATCTCAACCGACTTGGCCCGGTATACCGAACCAGCAAGCCATCTTGCTGTCCTTATTCGAATGTGATTGGTACTACGTAGTTAGAAGATGAGCGAGAGGATGTTGAGTCTTAAGCGACGCGCTCACCTTGCTATTCCTTTTTGAAATGACCAACGTGTGGAACAACTGGGGCTGCCGGTCAATCAACTAAAGAAAGGATGGCAGAAACGTCAGGGAAGGGTTATGTCAAAATGTCGTGTCTGGACCGCAGTGAGATGACCCAAACAAAAAAGGAAAACAAAACGAGAAACAAAACGAAAGAAAGATGAAGAACCACAACGCCACTACTATACGAAAGGGGGTTTAAACAAAGAAGAAGAAGCAGCACACTTTTGCCAAACGCAGCGTTGAGAACGCAACAAATTTGACTCGACTTCCAGGGTAGGTTGGTCGGCAACTGAGCAACCATAATGCACACAGATACACGCTCGCTGAGATCTATTCTACAATACGAAACGACGTACCGTTTTCTGGGTCACCGTTTCGTTTCTCTCTGATATGCTACTCTCTCTTTGGCCGTGGAAGAGAGAGTAGGTAACGGTCGATGGTTCGATCCAGACAGGATGCTGCTACTCACATGCTGGCGTATGGACACACACACACCTCGTGCATCTATTGCCGGCAGTAAACGGAACATCGGCGGGTCTGGGAAGGTTCTGACGGGCCCTGGCATTAGCATTCAGCCAAGATAAACCCCACTAGGTTCAGATCGTACCTGGCTGTGCCACAAAAGCAATATCCTCAGATTCCGACGCCACACAGAACAGGACACAAGTCGTGCCCGATACTCCGTACAAGCGTAAAGCAATGATACGACTACTACGGAGTACTCGTACTACACACCTGCAAGGCTGCTCAAATGATATCCTCCGAACAACAGGGAGGCACTAGCTTGGTGCGTACAGTATGACAGAACCCTGTGGGCCCCAGCGTAGCAACGCATGGAT
The DNA here is from genome assembly GCF_050948025.1 of Trichoderma camerunense. NCBI lineage: Eukaryota > Fungi > Ascomycota > Sordariomycetes > Hypocreales > Hypocreaceae > Trichoderma > Trichoderma camerunense. The sequence goes on from NW_028145365.1 coordinate 1,562,183, forward strand.
GGGGTCGAGCTTCGCCACCTCCGTTGGATCGGATAGCCGCTTCAGGTTATCCTCGTGGTGAAACAACATCTTTGTCTGCCGAATCAGCTGGGCCGTCGACAAGCGATTCGCGACTTGCGCCATACTGAGCGCCCGTGTGCTGTCCAAATTAGTGAGATGCAGGCGTATGTGAAGCAGTATCACACCACGCAATTTGCCCTGGCTGCACGGCTTGTTAGCATTGCTCGTGAGTTCGTATTTGTAATGCAAAGAGAAAAGCTGTACTCCGTACTCCGTGTTATTTACCAAATGCAATCACACTCTCATGCAGGAAAGCTCTTCAAAAGCACATGTCGGGAATGAACATTGCCTCTTTTACAGCCAGATAGGATACGTGAGGTTCGGTTAAGCACTGAACGCTCCAATCACGGAAGTTCATCGTGGTCTTGCCGGTCTGTGCAAGGGCACGGAGCAGCAATGTTCCAAATTAGGTATTTCGTACGGAACACCGACCTGTAAAAGCAAAGCAGGTCCATCTTTGGTGGATGGACGGCTTGTGCGCAGAAAGAAGACCAACACGGAGAAAAGGCTGAAGAGGTCTCAGATTAGCATGCCATCCTAGTCCAAGCTTGGAGGAAGCCGACGGTAGTAGTAGTAGTAATTGCTACTACTCTATACCCAGTAGTGTACCCATACAAAATTTTATCCCCGCCGTCAATCGATAGCCAGGTAATAGTTGGTGGTCCAGTACCCAAACGGAATAGTAAAGAGGAACCATCAAGTAGCACGAAAAGATAGAGCTTCTCGTTTCTTTGTTGGTAACCAGGGTCCCATGGTCTTCATATTATCGTGAGTGCTGTATTCTCTTGCTGCGTATAGACAGACGAAGTAAATTCTTGAGCTTTCCCATCTCGATTGATTTTCTGAATTGAATGTCAGAGGAGCTCAGGATTAGTATTTCACAGAGCGAGAATGTGCTACAGGTAGTTGCTGGTATACGAAAAAGTACTGACAGAATCTCGGTTCTGCCGTGGATGCGGGCCTCTACGGTGGATTCACAAGCGACGATCTCGGAGAGAACCGACAATGGCAACTGTCGATCCGGAGCATGAATATTATTGCCAAAGAGAGAAAAGGCAACTGGCATGAGCTAGAGGGGAGCCAATGCAACGTTTGCGGCAGTAAAACATTCCACATGTCAAAAGGCTAAAACTTACTGGAGTTGAGACAATGTTAATGGCTCCTCCTGAAAAGGACCTGGGTGCGTCTGGAAGCCATCTCGGCGGTGTTGGATCGCACTTCTCCGTACTCCGTAGCGACCAGGTGCCGTTACTAACATGGAATCCATCGGAGAAGGATATAGGAGCAATTTAAAGGGATGTTGCTGAGGGTTAGCGGTGGTGGTGAACAGGGTAAACACTCACAACTAAACCGGAAACGCAGGCTTGGCATTGGCGGAATCCCTGAGGAGCGCAAAAATATTCACATTAGATGCTGCAAATGTCGACTGATATGGTGGAGATGAACATGTGAATTCATGGCAAACTGACGTCGTGCCCAGGACCTGTTTTGCCTTTGTCAATCAAATGCGGCTGTAAGGCAGCGGCTGAAAAGGCGATTTTCCACCTGTCTAGTCAAGATGGCTTGAGAGTATCCATCGACGGGAGGATGAATGCCCTGAACCTGAGTCAAGCATCTCCAAGCATGGCCAAGTGGTTGAGCTAAACGGGTTGCAGTCATGAGAACAGGTCTTGAAGCCCAGCTGGAACTCGGCATCGTAGAGCAGGGAGAGAAGGAAATTATGCCACTAGTCTGGCGATAACAGCCAAATGACTTTAGGCAGTAGAAAGGGACACTACTCCTTTTCATTTTCCTCTTTTGGAGGGCTGGGTGACTGCTGCGTGGGCGGTTTTGATATATCAAAACGTGGACGCTGTCTTATCATCTATCACTCCTGTTAGTAGGGAGTCCGGAGATTGTACATACGAATGTAGCAAGCATTCTCAGGCAAGCAGGCCCATGGGAAAATGTGGCTCTAGGAGTTGACATGACAGAACAAGTATAGAGTGGTTACACTTACGGAGCAATGGGATGAGAAGAGCTGCAAGTGCTCGGCACCGAATATCCCGTGCTGCGAACCTAGTCATAGTGTGCTATGCGGTTGCTGCTTGTTACTTGCATACTGTTACCCGAGGTGCCGGGCATGGGTTGGGGTGCCAAGCACCAGCGTGTTGGGCGTTGTAAATTATAAGTTGTTCACAAACAAGCTTGCTGTGTGGAAACGGGGGCCACCAGACGTCGGTTCAGCGTCGCTTGGAGATTTTCGTCCGCCGACAGGCAGGGGGTGACTCGCCTTTGCTGTGGCATGATTGATTCGACAGCAGGGTTCAGTGGCGGAGGCAGTGTTCATGGGGGAAAAAAGTCCCCCATCCCCCATCAATCAGCAAACAGAGCCTAGCTGGAAAAGAAGACAGTTGCCGGACCCGGCTGGCACTGCAAGGCGTGGCGGGACAGGGATTGGTTGACAAGGCCTGCTCCGTAGTAGGCGACAGTTTTTGGTCAAGATGGAGAAGAAGACGAGGCGAGGCGAGTTGACGGTGTCTGCGTTTGGCATAGCGGTTCTACGTGGATATACTCGGACAGCACAGACAATCTACCATCTGTAGCACTCGCGTCAGTTCAGCTGGTGGTGAAAGAGGCATGGAGACTCCATCGCCAGAAGCCGTACCTGCGCTACCGCCGTGACTAGTGGTGGTAGTCAGGCACAAGTCTGCAGAAGCGGCATGGATGACACGAGTAGAGATCGAGCCCGTGCCTGCGCGGATCGCGGTGGTTTGGATTGGTCTGTCTCAAGATCAGGCGCGGGATAAAAAAAGATAAAAATAAACGTTTGGTCACACAAGGAGAGAAAACAAAAAAAGGTCTGTGACAGTTTCATGGAGAAACATGGACAAGGCCTAAAGCAGGGAGGGCAGGCGGTAACGTGATATCAATCGAGGATAGTGCGGGAAAGCGCCGGCGAACCTGAAGCAAGAACGGAGAAGGCGAGGAAGGAAGCAACTGAGGGGATTGAGAACGGTTGGTGGCAAGCCTGAGGCAAGAAACTATGGAAAGGAAGGAAAAAAAAAGCGCAGGGCCTTGCAGTGCAAACAGTTGGCTGTGACTTGCTGGGATGTTTTATTATTTTCAATATTTCATCATCATTTGTCGAGACTCCCATCCTATGTACGTTTGCGTTTATATCAAATTTCCATCTATCAAATTTTCATTGCTGGGTTGCTGTGCGCAAAGTGTTGTAGTTTACAGATTTGTCTTTGTATCAGGCGTCCATCCAGGGGGTGCAAGCATGGGCAGTACGAGCATGCACTTGGGTTCCTGCAGGAGCCTTAACCAGGTTAGGCATTAGGCTCGCGGGTTAAACTTGTCTGCAAGCTTAGGCGCTGAGGCAATTGAATGGTGGGCGGTGGCCCCAGAAATGGCCCTCGATGCAGGTGAGGCTTGCGAGGCGCGCATGAATATTGGCCATTTGGAGGGAGATTGGCAGAGGCGATATGGCACCGGAAACCCGCACGCTACAAGCTGCAGAGTTTGATTGGCTGTGCGTCGGAGTTGACGATGGGCATTGAGATCAAATGCCGTTTGATTAATACCTATCATTGGATAATTTTATCATTTAGGCAGTTGTTGTGGTCTGCGAGCACTTTTGGTTCTCTTTCGTTGAATCATTTCCATAGGCCATCACCAATATCATCAACAGTACATTGCATGTGCAAATGAGCCCACTGGTGGACTGACTGGCGAAAAATCGTCGGGTGCAAATGCAACTGGAGGCGGTAAAAGAGCACTGGCCAACCCACCTGTAACCTCCTCCACTGCCGTCGTGCTGCTACCTTAGCAGTGGAACTTACAGTAGGTCAGGTAGGGAGCGGTACCTGAAGCGTGCTGTCTCTAGGGGTCCGTGAACGTGCTTCAGCGACCACTGGATAGCGCCGTGTGCCTGCCAAGAACGCTGTAGCGCGGCCCCTGGGACATGGAGCCGTTTCGGCAGCAGGCCATCCATGTGCCCCTGGGGGGTCTTGGCACGGATTTAGGGCGACTCTCGCGCGCGGTAGTGGCCAAGTACTCGTTCAGCTCAAATGTTGGTGTGGGTGTACAAGTGCTCTACATGTGCCCCGTGTCCACCCAGCCAAGACGCCACACAATTCGCCGGGCTAGTGCCAAAACTCCAAGCCTCTTGCGGCTTCCAGCATCGTCATGCCAGAAGCTGGTCTAAAGTGTTCTTTGTACTGCTACCTTTTGTTCAGCTCCTCCGAGTTGTCTGTACTAAGTCCCGCGCGTTACCATGTGCCACTCCATTCTCACCATGTTCCACCGTATTCTCCCTCAAGCCGCTATGCGCTGATACTTGGTCCCCGATGCGCCGGCCTGGTACTCAGTACCTTCTGACTCGAGATTGCCTCAACCTTGTTCCCGGCGCTTCATCATGGGTCTCTGTCTTGATTTGGCCTTGCCCACAGGCTGTGGGGAGATGCTGCGAAGGAACAGGGGTTGAGCCTTTGCGCCTGCTCAAGCGCCAAGGCAAGACAACGGGTGAACCGCATAGCACGTTCACCTCCAACAAAGGCGTCCGGCCTTTGAGTATATAGATCCGCCTCTAGTCCGTCCCTCTTCTCCTCCTCTCTTTTGATTCTTGAGATTCAAACAGTCCTTGTGTGGTTATTTTTTCTTTTTTCTTTTCTTCTCTTTCTCTCCCTAATCAACAAGTCTCTCATTATCGGATCAAAGTCATTCGTTATCTTTGAATCCCTCAAACAACTACTCTCAAGTCCATATCGATATTTATATTCTTGATTCATATTTTGTATACGCTTGATCGCGAACAACTGTCGTTTCACACTCACCATCGTTTCGAACCTACTTCATCATGAAGACTGCCGCCTTTGCTCTCCTGGCTGCTGCCAGCGTCGAGCAGGTTGCTGCCACCGTGAGTCGGCCTCAATCATGACTTGATATATATACGCTTGATATATAGAACTCTAATGGCTAACTTCTTCATCCAGTACTCCCTTGGTAGCTCTTGGACCAACGCCAAGCCCTACAGCTGCCCCGGCAACACCGACAACAACTGCAACACCCAGCAGCACAACGGCTGGGACTTCAGCGACGTTCCCACCGGCGTTATTGGACACTATGGAGGATTCGACTTCAAGGGCTGGTCGTGCGAGAACGACTTCAGCAAGCGTGACACCCTCCTGAGCGCTCGTACCTTTGGTGCTACCGGCCGCTCCATCTCTGGCCAGTGCACGGGCGACAAGAACACCACTCCTTGCATCTCTGCCAGCGCTGGCAACGACCACTTCTCCGTTGACACCTTCTCCATCTCGACCGAGTTTGATGCTCGTCTGGAGTTCCACTACGACATGCCCGACGGCTCTACTTGCAAGCAGTCTGCCTCGTGCTCGTCCCACGGAACCACCGTCAAGAACACCCAGTGCGGTGGAGCTAAGAGTGTTTCCATCGTCTACCCTGGCGGTTCTAAGGGTGGCAAGTCGTCTTGCGGCACCAAGGTTCACCACATCACTTGGAACTGTGGCAACAACGCTCCCCCCAAGCCCTCTCACTCTCAGCCTGCCTACACTCCTCCCGGCGGCGGTCACCACACCAAGCCTTCTTACTCCCAGCCTGTCTACACTCCCCCTGGCGGCGGTCACCACACCAAGCCTCACACCAAGCCTGTCTACACTCCTCCTGCTGGCGAGACCACCACTGCCCCTGCTGGTGCCGAGACCACCACTGCTCCCGGTGAGACTTACACTGCTCCCGCTGGTGAGACCACCACTGGCCCTGCCGGTGCTGAGACTACCACTGCTCCTGGCGAGACCTACACTGCTCCTGCTGGTGAGACGACTACTGGCCCTGCTGGTGCTGAGACCACTACCGCTCCTGCTGGCGAGACCGAGACCACCACTGCTCCCGCTGGCGCTGAGACTACCACTGCTCCTGCTGGTGGCGAGACTACCACTGCTCCCTATGGCGTTCCCACCGACACTGCTACCACCGATGTTGTCGTGAGCACCTCTGTCATCACTGCTCCTGGCGGCGAGACCACCACTGGCCCTGCTGGTGCCGAGACCACTACCGCTCCTGCTGGCGAGACCACCACTGCTCCCGCTGGTGCTGAGACTACCACCGCTCCTGGTGCTGAGACCACTACTGGCCCTGCCGGTGCTGAGACCACTGCTCCCGCTGGCACTGAGACCACCACTGCTCCCGCCGGTGCTGAGACTACCACTGCTCCTGCTGGCCAGACCTACCCCGTCCCTGGTGAGACCACCACTGCTCCCGCTGGTGCCGAGACTACTGCTCCCGCTACCACCGGTGGCTCTGATGCCGTCACCACCGGCCCTGGTGCTCCTTACACCACCGTCTACCAGACCACCTCAACCGTCTTCACCACCTCTGTCCACACCATCACCAGCTGTGCCCCTGAGGTGACCAACTGTCCGGCCAGGACCGACAAGCCCGTTGTCACCACCGTGACCGTTGCCGTCAGCACCACCATCTGCCCCGTCACTGCCACCATCACCCCCGGTGCTCCTCTGCCCACTTCCGAGGCCGCTGCTCCTACTGGCACCGGATCTTCCCCCGACCAGTCTCTTCCTTGCCCCGATGTCCTGCCCAAGTGCATCAACACCTGGTTGACTCTGGTCCCCAACTGCAAGGACAACACCGACGCCGCCTGCTACTGCCCCAGCAAGGATCTCGTCCAGAACGTCTTTGAGTGTATCTACTCCAACGGAAACAACGATGACGACGTCGCCGCTGCCATCACCTTCTTCCAGGGTGTCTGCGCTGGCTATGCTGGTTCCAACCCTGCCGTTGCTACTGGTGCTGCCCCCATCACCTCCATCATCACCGTGACCGGCACTCCTTATGCTACTCCTACTCAGTACACCACTGTCGTCGTCGAGACCACCGTCACTGAGCCTTGCGTCTCTGAGGGAACCACCATCCCCGGCAGCAGCACCACCTACTACGTCTCTACCGCTCTCACCGTTCCCCAGGTCAGCATCACTGCTGCTCCTCCCGCCGGTCAGCCCACCTACGTTGCTCCTCCTCCGGCTGAGACTGCTCCCGTCGAGACCGCCCCTGCTTCTGCCCCTACCCAGGTCGCTCCTCCTCCTGCCCCTATCGGCACCGCCACCGGCACTGGAGCTTTCCCCGGCAACACTGGCCTGCCCGTTATTGGCGCTGCTGGCCGCGTTGGCGCCGGTATGAGCCTGGGTCTCGCCGTCATGGCCGCTGTCTTTGCCCTGTAAAGCAGCTCCTTGATTGGAAGATACACATGCGTGTAACAAACCGTTTCCTTTGATTTGTTTTTGGGCTATTTGCTTTTCATTCAGTGCCTCTGGGAGGGCGCGCGCAGTATTTATTATTTGAAGTGGTTAGAAGGGGGAATGTATGTGTATACGGACAGGACCTGACTAGCGGAAAAAATGACCCTCATACAGTAGGGCAATATCATTCTTACGATCCTTACGAGCACATGGACAGCACAGCTTGGGGGTACCTCTCTCTCTCTGGTTTCTTTGTCAAGAACAAAGAGGGGGAGGATGATCTTTGAATCAAATGGTTTCACGCGCAATGCAATGCAATGCACAAGGAGCCATTATATACACCTCACTGAGCTGGCCGATGTGGTAACTTAATATTAATATCGATACGAGATTCATCTGCCGTTTGGCTGTTGCCAAGGCTATGGACGTTTTGGAAAAAAGGTTGACTCTTTTTTTCATGTTTTTTGTTTGTATGCGAGTGAAAGTTTTCTGTGATGGCTGCATTTTTCTGTATTTGTAGTAGTAATGGTGCTCAATGCATCTTGAGTGAAAATAGAATCATTATTACCATAACTTCTTGCTGCTCTCTTGTGAATCACTGTTCTCGTCCCTCCCTCCCTCCTTATTTGTAGTAGCCGCCACTTGGATATATCGATGTGGTGGAGTGGCGGGGTCTGAGTCTTCTCGGTGTCGACAGGTCATGTAGCTTCATGTTGAATGGCGTCGCTTGGCGTACGAGTGGCTCCTTTAGGTCTCTCATGCTTTTCGAGTCAGAGTCTTCCTCCATTTTCAGCTCTTCCCAGAGGCGCGATCGCTTTCTTGGGCTTTCGACCTCTACCTTTGGGAATAAGCCGTGTTTGACGGGCTGTGATCGAGGTCCCTCGTCTTTGGGAAGGAAAGAGTTAGAGAGTCCTCCGGGGGGAGTGGCTTGTTGCAGCAACTCTCTGAACCCCCTACGGAAGGAATTCATTGTGTCTGGCTGAATGAAATTGACGAGTTCCTTGATGAGGCCGAGGTCTCTATCGGTAACCTTGCCCTCGTTCTTCGCGATGCAGTCGAGTGCGTTGATGGCGGCGAAGCCAATGGCGGCAGCTCCGGTGGCATTTTCAATGGTCTGGCCATCCTCCCAGATCATATTGCCCTCGGCTCCTTGCAATAAGTAAGGCACATTTTGAGATGGCGAGCGGCTTGCGGGCATACGAGACATGTTGAAAGTTTCTTGTTTCATGTTGTTATCACCAAGTACGGTGCTGATCAGAGGGTCTCTTGGTGCACCACCAAAACGACCGCGCGGGTCTCGGCGGGTTGACATTGCGCACTCGATATAGCTGGAAGATCCTTTAGATGGATGCTAGTAGTCTTTGAGCGATGCTTGGAATCTTGTCGTGCCCTGGTGAGGGGTTTGGAAGTTTGGGAGAAGAGGGGAGTTCTGAATTGGAAGGATGGACTCTGGGACTTTCGACCTTCAGTCACTCACGTGCGGCAGAAAGTAACAGCGGTGAAGTGTGCAAACAACCGCACACAAGTGAATTGGCCCCGGTGACAGCATACAGTTCAAGTGTTGGAAAAAGATGTTAAGGAAAGCTGTTTATCTGTGAACGTTTCCAGGGAGTAAATACCTGAATTCTTGGGTATCTACTACTGCCACTACTTTCTGCCACGATCGGTATATTCTTCAAGAATCTGGTCTTATCACAGCTAACTCTAGATTTGAGACACAGGATGCTGGGTCGTCAGCTTGGGGCGTTGACTATCTACCTGTCACTCCCCAGTTTCTTCATCTGGGGGGAAAGCCTCTGTTCATTAGTTCAAGAACATTGCAGAATTGTGGCTGTGACGACACAGGCTATCCGTGGAATAATGCCACTGCATGTTTAAGGCAGTACCAGAAAGAGCAGATTGCTTTGCTACTAAATGTTGACAGACCAAAGACACTGTCATTGTCAAGGATATCGGTGAGTCTCACAAGATATTCTCGCCAAATATTATCCATTTTCGGACAGTACGTGTGCGAAGATTGTCGATTTTTCTATGTTGCCATCCGATCATATTTACGGCCGAGTCTGGGAATACTCTTTTCTCAATCCTAACGTATATTAGTATGTAAGGTGCGTTTTCTGTACGGAATAGAGTACACTTCTTCCGAGAAACCACGGACAGCTTGCTTTGTAGCACCTCCAGCTGAAGATATTTGTAACAACATGTTTGGCCCATTCGTTCGTGTCTTTGGATCAAACATGTTGGGCGATAGGCCCATTTCCTGTATCATGATCACCATTTGTCCCGCCAGTACATTCCTAGCTTTTGCTCAGCTGTGTCTTCATCAATCATGTCTTCTTCTGTTGAATCCGACGTCTCGTCGATTCTTGGCATGCCTGGTGTTGGTTCCAGCTCGTTCTTTCTCTTGCCTCCTGGCGGTCGGGCTTTACAAATCTCTTGCTTTTTCGAGAGGCGAAGCAGAAAGACAGGGAGTTGAATGAGATTCGTTTAAGCGCGAATGACTGATCGATGGATTATCGGGACCTTCATTATTATAGAGGGCTAATGTAGTTGTGTGCGGCCTTCCTAATGAATCAGCAATCTTATCTACGTGTACGAATTTATGGGAGGCAGGCACGATTGTTAGGTATGGCAGGATCGCTATCATCCTATCGATACATGTAGGAATGTCAACCTCGGTACAGACAGTGATAATAGCGGTGCTATTGTAAGCATATCCACGAAGAGACCATTTGAAGATGAGACCAAGGGACATGTATGAAGACAGAGCAGTCAGTGCACCTCGAGTGAAAAATAGAGTCGTTATCAGAATTCCCTTGTACTACTTTTAATAGTCTTTTTATCATCTCTCTACCATGCCTCGTCTCATAATACAAAATGCAACACTCGGAGCTTTCAAGTGCGCAAATTCTTCAGAAAAATATTACCCCAAAATCTTTGGCCTACAATACCGTCGGACTCCCTGCGTAGATCGCACGCTCAATGCCCAAAGGAACGAAAAACATCTACACAAAACGTGTCTTTCCAGAACAGATTTGAAAAATCTCTAAATTCGTCATCACATAGCGTGGCTCGCCGTTTCTCATCTTATAGTTTTGCTCCCTTAGCCTGCCTAGCCTTCTTCTCCTTGTCCCTTAACAGGCGCCTCAAGATCTTGCCGCTAGGGCTCTTGGGAATCGCGTCAATGAACTCGATTCCACCGTTGAGCCATTTGTGCTTGGCTTTGTGGTCTTTGACGTGCTTCTGAATGGCGTCTTCAATTTCCTTGTCAGATTTGCCAGCGCAGTCGGAGACAGATTTGGTGACGAAGGCTTTGGGCACTTCGCCAGCGTAAGAGTCGGGGACAGGGATAACGGCGCAGTCGGAGACGTAGGGATGGCTGAGGAGATGGGCTTCTAGTTCGGCGGGGGCGACTTGGTGGCCCTAATTTTGGATTTTTTGGTAAGCAGAGTTCAAGAGAGACGAAAGAAGGCACATAAGGGGAGGAGTGCTGAGCCAATAGTTGTTTGTTTGTTCGATTTGCGTATCTCAGGTTGGTAGCTTACCTTGGTCTTGATCAATTCCTTGATCCGGTCAACAACAACAAGGTGCTCGTGACCCTGGGCGGACTTTCGGACAACAACCTCGTCGCCTGTTCGTAGCCACCGACCATCCTCGTGGTGGACAAATGTCTCGGCATTGGCCTTTTCGTTGTTCAGGTACCCCAGCACAACGGCGGGAGATTGGATCAACAACTCGCCCGGGGTGTCGTATTCGGTCACTTCCTTGCCTTCGAGATCGATAACCTTGGCCTTCTTTCCCGGTAATAGAGAGCCTGAAGAGCCAAAGAGTACGTCCAGCTCGTTGGTCGAAGAGACGGTGGGTGAGCATTCAGTCATGCCGTAGCCTTGTCCGATGCGCCATTTGGGAAACATCTTGGTTACGGCCTTGACGACTTCTGGGCCTAGCGGGGCTGCGCCGCAGTAGACGAAGCGTACGCTCTCGAGATTGTATTTGGCAGTATTTTGGGGGTTGCCGATGATTTGGATGAGCATGGGTGGGACAACAAACAGTTGCTCAATCTTGAAGCGCTGGACAGCATCGAGAAGTTCATGGAAGTTGTACTTTGGCAGCACAATAGTCTCATCGCCGCGGTACTGGCTTAGGGTGGAAACTAGAACGAGGGCATATATGTGCGAGAAGGGAAGAACGCCGAGCAAAACTTGCGATTCGATGCCGAGCTCTTTGCGGGGAACGCTGTCTAGTAAATAAACTTGGAGCACGTTGGCGATGACGTTGCGGTGGGAGACCATGACGGCTTTCTTTGGGATATCAACGAGTTCGTGTCAGCGTCGCTTACAAGCGTTCAGGAGCAAAATATAGCACCAGAAGGGTTCAAACATATAAAATACTAGCCATTTCTCACTTACCGGCAGGCCAGAAGTTCCGCTAGAGTAGCACAGATAAGCAGTCTGCCTAGCACCCTGACCCTTGACCCAATTCAAAGGCTTCAATGGCGGCAGACTCTTGCCCTCGGCCACCAAGTCGTCAATGGTCACATATGAAGGAGGATTGTCGAAGCCCGCAGTGCGCAAAATGAATATGCGATCCTTGGGAATTCCTGCAGCGGTGGCTGCCTTGAGAGCATTTTCGAGGAGAGGAGGGCAAGTAAACACGGCCTTGGCTCCTGACGTGCGGAGCTGGTGCTCGAGCTCCTGTGTCGAGTATGCGGCGCTTGCTGGAGTGACAATGCCGGAGAGACGGTGAATGGCGTGAGTAAATGGGAGATAGTCAATCTGTGGTAGAGAGAAGTAACGGCCTTGTTAGATGTGCTATTGAACAATCGGAGTGGTCTCGGACAAGACGGTGGGGGGGATTGAGTCGTGTCAAAAGGGCCGAAGTTGTTGGATTCTAGCGTACCGTGTTGACCGAGTACAACGCGACAACCCTCTCCCACTCAGTCTCCTCGTGAGGATTGAGGCCCAATCGCTTGCTGATTGCGCGAGCCATGTAATCTATCCGTTCAGCTACCTGAGCGGCATTGTACGTCGTGCCCGTGATGCCGCATGTGTACGGGTTTCTGGCCTTGGCCACTGGGTACCGGCCATATTGCTCATTTCGCAGGAATTCTTCGATTGTGATGGAATCCGGAACCTCTGTCTCGCGGGTTTAGCTGTCAGCCTGAGAATCGGAGGGCGCATCTGCGCAGCGCGCATGCATACCTGGCAGCTGGGGAAGATACGATGGAGGTGTGAAGACCATGGCGAATTAGTCTCCGAGACACGAAACAAGAAAGAGTGAACAATGGAAGAGAAGCAAGCAGTAATGAGAGGAGAAATGAGCAAGAGAAGCCGTGGAGAGCTTCAGCGCGGGCTAAGGCAAGAGATATACTGCCTTGTCCGTGACAGCCTAGGCATTGAATTAAGGACCTTGGTAGATCGGGAGTGGAGATGCGCCGGTCCAGATTGGCAAAAACCTCGGGAGGCGGTATCGGCTGCTGGGGACGGGATGTATTTAGTGCTGGGGAGAGCACCGCTTTGAGACACAATGGCTGTTGCAGGGTTCAATGTTGTGTTATCCTGGAGCTTTCAAGACGCGAAAGACTTAAGGACTCTCTATCATGTTGCACGTTCTTCAACGCATGCCGTGATTTAAACATTCAATATACCAACTCTTTGATATTTACATCAATCAAATAAAAATAAAAAGACACAAAGAACAGAGCCGAGCAACAGGAATGACGCGATTCCCCCCAAGTCTCCACATGGCAAGTCTAGAATGAAGCTAAGTAAACGGTTCCCCCCAACTCAGTCCCTACAGCAGGTTGGAGGAGTATTCTCCGGCACTACCCCAGACTACTCCGGATAGTAGATTGCAGGTAAGCTAAGCTCCGAGGCCTGTCATGCTGCAGTTGCCCCATTGGCTCTGCTACCACCAATAATCAACCATCCAATCCAGATCACGGTATAGGTGCTCCGAAAGTCCGAGAGTCCGAGGTTGCGGGCAGACGAGATGTGACAGTTTGTGTGTTTGATACATGACAATGGCGCCGAGGATGCGTTAAACATGCTGACCTAGCGAAAATTACCCAAGTAAGTAAGTTGGTGTTCTCAATGTAAGAGGACGCTGTAGTCAGGACCGAGAGCCGCAATAGCCGTCCTAGCCGTGCTTGTGAGATTTTGGTTCTCTATTGTGAGCTTTGAATATGGAGCCAGAAACCTAACAGAAAACCCTGAGCCTGTCAATCGCTATTGCGGCCCACTTCTCTTGATCGAGACGACTGTAAGTCGGAACATCTACTGCCTGGAATGGTGCTAGGAGCGGGAAAAGGCACCGTGATACTGCTTTGAACGGGCGCGGGGGGCCACATAGCACGACGACACGTAACATGGTCATTAAATGCAAGTCGAAAAGTGGATGTGTGTATGTATGTATGTCAGGTATCCATTGGGGAAATAAATCCTCCATGCGCAGCTATGTCCCACCCTCCTTCGTCATATACGAACCTGGTATGTAAATCCTCGGCCGAGTTATCCAAAATTGACGGCCAATGGTCCTCTCGCTCGTGAATATATACAGTAAGAGACCCCTTCTTGAAATTATACAATGTTAAAAATCACTGCCAAAGCACCCAGCGCGACAAAGACCCAAGTCAAGGCCGGAGGCCGCACGCCTGCATCTTCGTCTCCTCCATCTCCATTGCCGCCGCTACTAGGAGTGCTGGTAGCGCTGGGTTGAGTCGTAGCTTCAGCTCCTTGAATGGTTTGGGTTGTGATCATGCCGGTGCGGCATCCGACATCGAAAACTGGGCAGGATGTCACCGTGAAGACAGTTGTAACGGCTGTAGCCGGGATATTGTTGGTAGGAGTCGGGGTCGATCCCGTGGCCTGTGGAGAGTATCATTAGTTCCTGGTTCTTGCGGTTCAAGACAAGAGAGGCCGTTGAGTTTTGTCACTTACCGTTGGGTCTCCTGTGCCTGTGACACCGGCATCACTGCTGTTGCAGTTGCCCTGCACATTGGGCACGGCGTTGGATCCGCTGCCTGCGACAACAATGTCACTACTCCCACAGTCAGCGGCCTGGGCGATGTGAACCTCTTGGTTGTCCCAATCGAATACAAAGTATCCAGCCCTCAACACCGTGTCTCCCAGAATCTGCTGGTCCGTCGTCAGGACCAGGCCAACGTAACAATAGTCGCTAGGACCGCCACTATCGCCTGCTGATAGGATGAAATCAGAGAAGGGAACCTTGACGACCTTGTTGCCAAAGCCAAAATCGACACTGCCAGCGGAGTCACGAAGCGAGCACGGCACAAAAAAGTAGCCCTCGCCATCGTTTTGGGCGCCCAGAGCCTCGAGGATAGGCGATGCGGCAGCTGAGTGCATGCGGCTGAGCGTCGTGCCAGAGTCGAGCATCACGTTTGTGTCGGCGCTGTTTAACCTGAAGCTCTGCGAACGGCTTTGCGTGAGGCCCAGCGTAGTCAGATTTACGGCCAGACGTGTTTCACCTTGGATGCCGGGAACGATGGGTCGAGTCTCGAGAGAACCAATGAATTTGCTTCGATCAAGGCCGCCATAGATGAGGGCTCCCGTCTCTGAATCGGAATGCCGGAGGTCGAGGGAAAAGACCCGGCTGGCAATGACTCCCTGGTCGGCCATTGTGTTGAGCAGCAAGCTGTACGGTTGGTCGCCTGGGAATCCTCCTCGAACATCAGGCGCGAGGCCCATGATGCCCTGTGCCTGGCCCTCGCTGGACGTAACAACGCCAAACGTCTGATTCTTGACCTGACTCCTACCAAAGCTCAGCGTGTCGGCATAGTAGGTGATGTCGACTGACGTCTGCGTGGACTGGTCTGTTGGGTCGCCATAGTTGATTTCCTCGCGTCCAAACGGACCAACCGGCGGCGTTCTCGATCTTCTGGGATTGTATTGGCCGAGTTGCTGACACTGTTCGGCCTGCGACTCGGACGGTGCGGTCGAGCAGTCCGGATTGACCCATAGCTCGCTGGATCCTGTATCGACAAGTACGGTTACGTTCTGAGGAGGAGTTCCTAGGCCGACTGGCGGTGACAGGCTGTTAGTATAAATGATATTTCCTGCATGCGACTGGTGAATGCAGCAGTAGCAGTAGCCGTCGCTTTGTACATGAGGGTCTGAGACATGGGAAAAGTAGACAATGCTTCTAGCTTATATGGGGCAGTATGAAACAAAAACCAAATTTGTATAGCCAACTTGTATAGAAACTCAATAGTCGCGGCGATTGGCTTAACAGCAGCGAAAAAAGGACTCACTTTCGATGGCATAAAAGAAATCCATATTCTCCAATACTGCGTCAATGGCGCTTCTCTTTCCAACCTTGTTGTGAGGCCTCTTGATGGTTCCCACGGGGATCGACAAATATCCATCACCAGATTCCGCCCGCGGGAACATCGGAGTGACAACGGCTTCCGCATGTTGCGCCGCGATCAGCAGCCCGAGCGCTGTCGTCAGCCTCATGGTGTGCGAAGGTTCTGTCGACTCTCCTTCTCGTCTCTCTGTCTCCCTGTGTTCGCAAGGATATCGGCTCCGGCGGGTGGGAAGAGGAACAAAGAGACGGAAGAAGGGGGGAGCTAGAGAAAAGAGAAAGAGAGGAAAATCGAGTCCCAGCTGAAGGCAATCGAGTCAACAGAGTGATTAACCCAGATCTCGGCGCGATCTCACTAGCGGGGGAACGTCGACAAGGGTCGATGACAGCAGAGAATCAAACAGACGTCCATTTTCCCTTTTATGGGCTCCTTGACCTCGTCTCCGATTGTCGTCTCCTAGCCATTACGGGCCGGTTTCTCCATAGAAAACAAGCCTTGGATGAGGCTGGAGAGCTTCCCTCGACAGGCTGTTGGCCAAGCTGAGGTTGGAGCGACGCGGCGCAGCGTTGCGGCTTCTGCACTAGACGAGCTCTCGCATGTCTAGACAAGCACTAGTTCTGCGTGGACTCGAGCCGCCAAGCACAGCTTTCCGCTTTGTGGCGCCCGTTCTCAGCTACATGACGCTATTGAGGCGGATCAAGCGGTGGCCACACACTTCGTTCTCAGGAGAGCCGAGCCGATACTTGGGCGGTTGACCGCATGTATACGAGTAGTAAGCAGCGATACTTTGTACTCTTGCTGGCAATAGAGTCAAGGTTCGGCTCATTCTTGTTGAGGATACACGAGAAAAAAAGGCTTATGCTGGCATGGAGTGGTGAGCCAGTATTATGGACCCTAGCCAACCACGCAGGCTTGGTTCAAGTTTTGTGGGGGTTTCGGATCTCCTGGGAAGAGGCGTCGTCCAGCTGTGCCTATGGGATTCTTTCAAGAGCCTCCCTCGTCATAGATTCCTACAGCCTGCCTACGATTTCTTTGTCCCATTGTTTCCAGAAGCGCTCTCCTAGTACAGATGCGTGGAAGGATCTTTTTGGTGCGAGCTGTTGACCAAAAGACGGAGATGCAGATTATGTTATACCTAGGTAGACCTTGAAGCACTTGCACAAAGAGCATCATCATCACGAGAGCTTTGTGCTCTTCAAGACTGCCCGCAATAACGGTTCCACAGTCCAACAGGGATGCCGCTCCACCCTCAAAAAAAGGTCCTCGGGGCTGATGTCAATTATGGATCAAACGGAGCATCTTCACTCTTAACTGAGGACAAGTACCGAGTGCTTAATCTTCATCGCACCACTTGGTGGTGCTTACAGTACATGTATGCACATATCGCTACTCTTCAACTTATACGACCATAGCAATTCTTTGTCCATTCAAAATCAGCATGATTGAGCTGCTGGATACTGAAAATTCAGACTCTTCATATTTCTTCTTCTTTCAATAGACGCAGTGCACCGCATGGTAACCACAGTGGCGGTGGCTTGGCTGCCTCACGGACGGCTTTTGAGCCGCACGGCTCTCAGTTGATACTTGAGCGGCGAATTATTCGCGAGGACGCGCAAGCCGAGCTTGGCAGCCAAGACGTCCCATCCCAAAGAAAGGTAGCATCAGATGACTATTAGGCAACTCAGATGCTTGGCCTTCCATTGCCATCCGGTGTGTATTTGCGTGACAAACCGTGACTAGAAGCGAGTGAGGCGAGCAGAAAGGGGGCCGAAGCCGGGCTGTCTTTTCCCTGCTCTAGATGGGTATCATCTCCAGTGGAAACAAATTCTCCGTGACACGTCTTTAATTTCTGACGTTGCAGTTGAGTGGAGTTTTGGTATCGATAAGTAGCAAGACTTTTCTTAATGCCCAATCTCTGACTTTATGAATAAGTGAATGCAGTCACTCACTCGACTGGGCTGCCGTAAGTGAGAATCTCATTCTCATACCGGCCCTCTCAGGATACGCGGGCAACATGAACAATTAATGAGCGAATAAATTGCCATATATTGTGATGGGAAATCTAGATTGAGCATAGAAGGATTATATAGACTTTCTCTCAGTAAATCATCTCTCACACTAATACAAATAACGCTGATGACGTGTATGGCGCAGCTTAGAGTTCCGGGCAAATTCGAACACTGCAGCGTTGAATTTTCATCTCATTCTCTCTTTCCTCTCCCCCTATTCGCTTCATAATCTGCAGAATACAAACTCTCATTAATGAGACACCTTCCGCTCCCTCCAGTGCTCGTATCCCAGTTAAATCATCTCCACCAACCTGACTGCTCACTTTTGATTCATAATGACGCCAGTCTGAATTCTTCATTTACCACAATGTCGCTTCCAGGAGTACCTTCAAAAATATGCCACTCTATGTGTGTAACCACAGTTCCCAGACTGATTAATGCTCATCATTTTAAATGTCTTGAATGCTAGAGGGCAGTATTGCATAAAGCTATAATGGCTATTTCTCACCATGGCCGAATATTTACCCTCCCTTAGCACACCTATAGGAGATTATACTAAATCTCCATTGCTTATAGCAGTCCCTTGAACCACTGTTTCATTCTTATCGTCGCCTCTCCGATTTGTTCCAGTATTCCTTCGGCTACAATAAAGTCATGGGCCGCGTTTGGGTCGCTCTCCAGCGTTACTTGGACATCCGTCTTCATGGCTTCAATGGCCTTTGCCATTGACGTTGCCTGATCGGCCAAAATCTCCCTCCCACCAACAGTCATGTGAATCTTCCTGACAGCACTGTTAAGCTTGCCTATCCAAGCCCCCCTGCATTCAAGAGGCTTTGCCCAGCTGTTGGTCTCGTCCGAGTTGTTCTGCTCTTCATAGCCGGAGGCATATGCCGTAAGTGAGCGCATGACGGCTCTCGAGAGCATATCACTGCTATCGTATTCCAGGCATGAGGAGCTAGAGTACTCAGTACTGAGCCACGGCGACACCAACACAGCAGCCGACAGAGGCTCATCTAATGCGATATGACAAGCCTCAGGATGAGGCTCGACTAAATGCTTGAGAGTTTGCATAGTGAGGTTGCCACCAGCAGAGTCACCGCCAATGACGATATCTTTGGCGCTGAAGCCTGCTTTGAGAACCTCAGAGAGAGCAGATGCAGCCTGACGGAGCTGTACGGGAACTTTGGAAGCAGGAGCCAGGGAATACTGTAGAAAAGCCACAGCTACCTCGGTATCTGACTCTAGTCCAGAGAGAACGAATGTATTCCACACGCATTCAAAGTGTCCTGCTTGGCTCGGCATGACATATCCTCCGCCATGGAGATAGAGTACCACCTTTCGGGCTTTGTGGCGGTTTCCAACCCAGAGAATGCTTGAGTTGCCATCAGAGAGAGGTTGTATATCGCATTGGAGCCGCTCTTTGAGCGCTGGATCCCTGGCAAGCCTAGCTTTTCGCTGAATCCATGCTCTGTATACGTCTTCGGTAGATGGAAGCAAAGTTTGAATTTCACGAGCCGTAAAGGTACTAAAGATAACCCTAACACCGGCACTCAAAAGATACAGCCGAATGTTCAAGTTGTTCCGGATGGCGAACAAAAGCACCTGTGCACCAACGATGGCGAGCATACAAGGGGCTAAGCGAAGACATCTTTCGTCAGTCGAAATGATACCGGCCCATATATATCCCTTGATCGACAAAGACTTACCGACAAAAAGCGAAACCCCGATCAGCTTCAGTTTCTCGCCAATGGAGAGGCGAGGCTTGACGTTGTTGGCCTAGATTTTTGTTCCGAATATATGTCAGCGAGATACATCCTGGATGAATGGTGAAACCTGTCCTACCATCGAAAGTGGATATTGTGGTTGCCAGTGCTCAACTGCACAACTATGTTGACATACACAGCCAAATAACTGAATAGGGATACATGCGATGGAAACATTGAAGAGCCGTTGGAGCAGCCGGGAGCCAGCTCGTCTTATAAAACCGCCCTCATCTCTAGACGACGATTCCTGTGCCATGTTTTACGACGTGGCATTCTGTCTCAGTTGACTTACATTGCGCTGGCCAATATCATCCTCTTATGCCTTATCTTGCAGGTTTTTCACTCTCACCGGACGCATGTAGGGTCGTCTTGCATAGACAGACTTACCGCCTTCTAAATATGTAGCTGCGCATATGCCAATTACACTCAGTCCAGGCTCGGAGACGGATATGACAACCAAGATCAACAAGTTGCCATCCAATTAAGCGAGCGGGGCGTGTATCAGGCTCTGTAACTTCAGAAGGCCAAAGCGGAGGCAATTGTAACACTTCAGCTCAGTCCCTTCGGCTTGGCGCAGATGCGGAAAATATGGACGGCTGGGAGATGCATGTACGGCTGATGCCGATGTGGCAACTGTTTCACAATGGGCGTTCAATAGTCTCGAATCCTCAACATCATGTGAGCCATTTCCCGCTACAGCCACATGTATGATTAAAGGGAGGACGCATATGTAGCTGCATCCCAGGCTTAAAGCCGTGGTGGTATTGCCCATTCATTCTGATTCAACTCTGAATTAAGAGAATAAGGAAAACAGCAAAACAATCTACCTGCGCTCACGTCAATACAGAAAATCATGTTCACATCAAGGGAGGGTGTTACTCTTGATTCGATAGCTGCTCCTTTGAGACGCTGGCTCTTTAATCCTGTTATCACAGCGCCGGCAGCTCTACTTCTATCGGGCTTGGCTACATACACTCCAGACACGATCGTCACCAAGTTCCTTTTCCCGGTCTACGCGTTGACTTTAGCTGGTGCTCTTCTGGCTCTAAACGATTATTTGGACAAACAGTTTGCCAACAACTGGGTATCGGATAAGACGTGGAACTGGGATGAAGAAATTGTCATTGTCACGGGAGGAAGTGATGGTATCGGCGCCAGTATATCCAAGCAGCTCATCGCGCGAAACCCACGAACACGAATTGTAATTGTCGATTACGCTCCGCTGAAATGGCAACCTAAACAAGAAGGGGCTCGCGTGTCGTATTACCAGTGCGATCTGAGCGACTCCGATGCCCTTAAGTCTACATGCGAGCGCATCAGAAGTGAGGTCGGACATCCTACCGTGTTATTCAACAATGCAGGATTAGTCCGCGGAGCAACCATCATGGAAGGGTCGTACGGGGATGTCGAGGCCACCGTGAAGACAAATCTCATTGCCCCGATGCTTCTTGCCAAGGAGTTTCTGCCAGAGATGGTTAAGAGGGACCACGGACATATCATACACACGGGCAGCTTGAGTTGTGTGACGCCACCAGCCATGATTGCAGATTACGCTGCGACGAAGGCTGGGCTGTTAGCATTACACGAGGTTTGCTTACTCGTAATCGGGTAGAAGTCTTGGACTAATATGCGTATTAGGCCCTTCAGTTGGAGCTCAAGAACATTCACAAGGCACCTCGTGTACGTCTCACATTCGGCATGTTCTGCTTTATCCGCACTGCCCTAGTCAGAGGCCATACGAATGTGCCAAACTTTCTTTTACCGTTCCTACAAGTTGACACCGTGGGCGAGGCGATGGTGAGTGCCGTGTACAGCGGCTTTGGGTCGATCATCTATTTGCCTGGCATCAACAGATTAGCAACAACCTTGGTGAGTAGAATTCTCCATCATCCAATCTTCTTCTCCTATCCAAGCTTTGCCGTGTTTGGCTACATAAACCTAAATTGACCGATTTTTTTTTTCCTATTCTAGAGAGGGGGCCCCGAATGGTTCTTCCGACTTGTTCGAGAGGGCACGGCCAACTTCCGAATCAATTTTAGAGGCCGGCAAGAAGTCGATCCGCAGACGGGCAACATGCTAAAGGCATAGGTGGGTTACATGTGCTTCGGTAACTCGGACCCGAGATTTACAAGGACGGCACGAAGTGTCGGTAGCCAAGCTGTCAGAAGCATCGTTCCCACGTGGCAGGAAAGCATGGAGATGCTTTGGGTTGGCGGGGAGCAGCTATCATCTACAAGTGGTTGGGAGGCATCCTTGTCTCGTCCAATATCGGCCAAGAATAATCAGATAATGTGCTCGATGACTCAAGGTGGTGTGGGCAATCCACTGATATGGACTTTAACGTACATGTTTTTATGGGTCGTGAAACTGTCATTTGGATGTTTTTTTGTTGCCTGCCACGAGGATGGGTAAGGCTGTTTACATGGATGAACCACGTGTAGAAGCAACAATCGATGATATTTTCTCCCACAGCCACAACAGCTCGATAATATTTCTACACTAGATCAAAGAGTGGGAACGGGAGTACTTGGCGTAGTACTAGTAAACATGGTGATACTTCGTATTCTTCTATTCTTTTTTTTTTTTTTCTCATATTCATCTCGGAGTATGTAATTAAGGATATTTGTTGCCAGACACCATAACAGCCAGCTCTACT
Source organism: Trichoderma camerunense (assembly GCF_050948025.1). NCBI lineage: Eukaryota > Fungi > Ascomycota > Sordariomycetes > Hypocreales > Hypocreaceae > Trichoderma > Trichoderma camerunense. The sequence continues at coordinate 1,584,250 of NW_028145365.1, forward strand.
GGGTCGAAACCACAACCTCGAAAAGTAGGTGTCAATTCCGACTGAACAGCGAGACAGGGAATTAAATAACACAAAGATACTACAAAAGAAGCCTTCAAAAGATAATCACCCGCACGTGCTTAAGTGCTTTTTCAAGGATATCGAATGTAGAAGGCGTCGGCGCCACCGACCCCATTTATAAAGATCCTACTACTACTACTTTTGTCGATCTGCTTTAAACAAGTGCTTACTCTCAATTGACACTGTACTTGATCCAATATTTTCCCCGCAAGTGGACAGTGCATCTCGACTTTCTTCACACACCCCTTGACGATGGTTCGGCAATTATGAGCCGGATTCTCTCCACCAAGGCATCACATGTGCGAGCAGCTTCTTGGTATTGGCTCTCGATAACCTCTTATGCCTGTCTTTAACCGCTTTTGAAGGAAACAAAAGTTCATGGGCAATGGGGAGCTAAGAGAGAAACGAGAAGGGCAGCAAACTCCGTTGCGACGCTGCAATCCTCAACTTGCAGCGAAAATGGGACGTCGGCGGTTCGGTCAAAGGTGTGTAGCTCGTGCATATATATTCTCGGCACCACCCGTACGTGTAATTCGATTCGACCTAGGCTGACTTGTTGAGGTTAGAGGGCCAAAGCCAACCGGCTACTTGTTCAAGCCATCGATCAGACTCGGCATACGAACCAAAGCCTCTTGAGAGCTGCCTGCACAATGTCTGCCGAGCTTAATCAGACGGAAAAGGCGTCCGCTGTGGTTGAGACTCAAGGAGATGGCGATAATGCTGTTGCCGTCGTTGAAAGTAGCGCGGCCAAGAAGCGCCAGTCGCTGTCCGACATCTTTACCATTGTGAGTTTCCGCCACGATTTCACGAAAATTACTTCCCGTATTCCTTTTCTCTCTTCCTTCGTCATGTTATGTTTTAAAATGAGAATAGGTTGTTGACATAGCATGGTGCGTTGTCTAGATCGCGGCCGGTGCTGCTCTCATTTCCGATGGCTACCAGAACAACCTCATGACAATGTCCAACGTCCTATTCAAGAAAGAGTATCCTGCGCAGTACACTTCAACTGTCTCCACTCGCGTGTCAAATTCATTACTTGTCGGTGCGATTTTGGGGCAGGTAACCATAGGCCTGACTTGCGATTATCTCGGACGCAAGACTGCAATCGTTGCGACAACGCTCCTCATCGTCATTGGCGGTATTCTGGCCACTGCCGCCCATGGAGTCACCATTGATGGCATGTTTTGGATGTTGACTGTTGCGCGAGGCATTGTTGGATTTGGTGTTGGTAAGACTTCTCTTTTGGCAACCCCTTGAGCCACGAAGACAGAATGACGACTAACACGACACAAGGCGGCGAGTATCCTGCTGCAAGCACATCATCTTCTGAAGCCGCCAACGAAAGAACTCTTGATAAACGAGGACCAATCTTTATCCTCGTAACTAATTTGCCACTTTCCTTTGGCGGCCCCTTAGCTGTTTCGATCTTCCTCATTGTGCTCTCTGCCGCTGGTGAGAATCATCTGTCGACGGTGTGGCGAGTATGCTTCGGTATCGGCATACTTCTCCCGCTCTCTGTCTTCTACTTCCGTCTCAAGATGCTCAACTCCAAGCTCTACCGCAAGAGCGCTATCCAGCGCAATGTGCCTTACGGTCTGGCTATTCGATACTATTGGAAGACCTTGATTGGCACATGTGGCGCCTGGTTCCTCTACGACTTCGTCACCTTTCCTAACGGAGTCTTTTCCGGCACTATCCTTTCTTCTGTTGTCGACCCTAAAGACACACTACGGAGCACAGCAGAGTGGCAGTTACTGCTAGGAGCCATTGCCCTGCCCGGTGTCTTTCTCGGCGCCTTTCTGTGCGATCGACTGGGTAGGCGCAACGTGATGATGCTCGGATTCAGTGGATATCTAGTGTTTGGGCTTATTATCGGCTGTTCCTACGATAAAATCACTAAGATCACACCTCTCTTTGTGATCTTCTACGGATTAATGCAAAGCAGTGGAAACCTAGGTCCTGGAGACATGCTTGGTCTCTTGTCCGCCGAGAGTTATGCAACAAGTGTCAGAGGCACGTACTACGGCGCATCGGCTGCCCTAGGAAAAACAGGCGCAGCAATTGGTACGCAAGCATTCACGCCAATCCAGAATAATTTGGGCAAGCGGTGGACATTTATTATCGCTGCCATCTGTGGTATTGTGGGAGTTTTGGTCACATATTTCTTTGTCCCTGATATCACAGGTGAGGATCTTGCGGTACGAGATGAAAAATTCCGGGCCTACTTACTGGAGCATGGATGGAATGGCGAGATGGGTCTTGGTGAAAAAGAAGAAGTTATCGTAGAGGAGGAGGAGGAAATTACTTTACCAAATACTGGTAATAAGTATACTGGAAAATCGGAGTAAAGAGAAAACTTCCAGTCATCTAGACCTAAGGGAAATTTGTCTCTTGTCCGCCGAGAGTTATGCAACAAGTGTCAGGGGGGGTTCTTAGTGAATCACGGTTTCCAGGCAACGGACACGCTGATGTCTAGGTAAAACAAACACCGCGTCTTCTGTTGACTTTTCCCAGGAGTTGTCCTATTTGCACCGTAGAAGATTCCTATTTGAACCGTAGGCTCTATAAATTTAATGCGCATACACCGCTGTACCCATGACTTACTAAATTACAGTGTAGTACCCTGGTGCATTGCGTACTTTATAACTTTATATAATACCAAGACTAAGACTAAGACTATAACTTCAACGGTTAGCATTATTAGACATTGCGATACCGGATTCTCTCGTAAGCGATGACCTCCTTAATCCTCTAGTATTGCAGAGTTCTCTTACGGACCCGGCCTTACCGAAATTAACGCCCGGGCATTCTCGCGGTCGCGGCCGCGGTATTGCAAAAAACTATTAGCCGCTGAGTCTGAGGCTAAGGACAGCCCGAAAGAGTGTGGTATAATTACAGCGACTTAAACCAGCGGCGATGATGAGGATGAATTAGTCTAGGCAGCTTACGGGGCTTTATACGATACCAGTGAGGTATTAGGAAGCGCTAGAATGCGCTGGAACTGTAGATTTGATAGTTGATAGTTGTAATTTTGCTCGAGGATATCTTATGCCAGTGCGCTATACTGTATTTTGGTGTATAGGTGTGGTAATCGCGATCTAGGGGTAAATCTAGCTTATGGTGTAGAGGATTACGGTTTAAATAGGAATACGTTACGGTGTAAATAGGAGAACTCTTTCCCAGACTTCTCTAAAATATTTCCTCCTCGACTGTGCTGAAGATGCTGAGGTTTCTGGTACCCTCGAGTGACAGCGTGTACCCCTCAAGAGACTCTCGATTCCGCCGTTCATTCTATCAACAATTGCAGAAGAATCCACTACGACTGACGAAAAAAAGGATATATTCGCGCGCTTAAGCTTTACGGAAAGGCTTTTGCGTCAGAGTCTTCTAAGGAATATAATCGCTTTACTATCTTTTTTATTAACTATTACAGAAGAATTTACTATGGTTAACGAAAGAAGAATATATTCGCGCGCTTAAGCTTTACGGAAAGGCTTTTACGTCAGAGTTTTCTAAGGAACGTAATTGCTTTGCTATCTTTTTTATTAACTATTACAGAAGAATCCACCACAACTAACGAAAGAAGGATATATTCGCGCGCTTGAGCTTTACGGAAAGGCTTTTGCATCAGAGTCTTCCCTTTACGGAAAGGCTTTTGCATTAGAGTCTTCCCTTTACGGAAAGGCTTTTGCGTCAGAGTCTTCCAAGGAACGTAATTACTAGGCCATCCTTTTTATTAACTATTGCAGAAGAATCTACTACGACTGACGAAAGAAGGATACATTCGTGCGCTTGAGCTTTACGGAAGGGAAGACAATTTACTCGCAGGCGCAACGTTATGATGTTAGGGTTCAGCGGCTACTTGGTATTTGGGCTTATTATCGGCTGTGCCTACGACAAAATCACAAAAATTACACCTTTATTCGTCTGCTTTTATGGCCTCATAAGCTACGCAGAAGCAACAGGACATGTCTGGAATATCGCATGCCCGGGGGAATATCATACTACTACAGCGGTTTTCAGGATCGAGTTGGCTGGAATGCCTAGTAATGCCATGGAAGAGGATAGACTCATGCCGGTATTGCTTTCAGCAATAACCGGCTCATGAAGTTTCCCCAGCAACCCAGCCACTACTTCTCCGTTGTGGAAAGGCAAGGCTTGTCCTGCAGCATAGAGTACATAGACTGTAATCCGCTCACCATCAATGTCCCATTGGTCGCGGATAATGTAGGGGAGCTCAGCTTGCTCTCTTGCTTTCGCTTTGGCTTGGTGGGAGTCCTCAAGAGCTGAGTCAGATTCTGCCTCAAGTTCTTCCAACAGCCGAGGCTTTTTGCGTTGATTTGGGGTTGGCGTAAGGTTAAACAGCCTGCGCTGTACAGACGTCTCCGTGGACTCTTGAAGGAATGTACTCGTCAGCCGTCCTTGTGGCGTGGATTTTTGCTGAGGCAGAAGCCCTTGTAGATGCTTTTCCATATCATCTTCGCGTGTACTTGGCCGCGAGCTCGTCTAAGGTAGCCTTCTCGTTCGGGGCTATGACTACCTAACTTGAAGATCGGGAGGGAGTCGGAGAACCTCCACCTGGGCGGGTTGATCCCCCACACCGTTATTGTCTTTAATAACAACATATGATTGTAGTTTATCCCGTTATGCACCACCATCACAATATCGGAGTCCGACCTCTGACCCCTGTTGTTCTTCCTTGCGGTGTTGCTCACCCATTCCATGAATGCTGTCAAGGCCGTGGCGGGTTCGGTAACCACTATCATATAGATCATGGGTCTCAACTTCCCGACGACCGGGCTATTGTTCTTCCTGGTGGATGTCTTAAATAACAGGTTGATGCTGTCGCCATTAGCGGTGACCGCCGACAGCTGGTCAATCTCGCCCGTGTTGGTAATCTCGATGTCGTAGAAGATGAAAGTGCTGGTGGCGGACACGGTAGTGATCGAGATCCTCTACTTAATGATGTCCAAGGTCGTGTGGTTGGTGCAGGTGCTGTAGCCCGCCCTCAAGGTCATGGCGTTATACTCCGAGAACGCCGAGGTGGTCAAGCAGCTGTCCATGCTGCACGTAGTGAACCTGAAGTCGTCCGTGTTGGTAAATACCGGCGGGGACATCCACGAGTCCTCGTGGAACAAGGTCGGCATGCTGTTGTTCCTGGACCGCCTCGACCGGTTGGAGCCGTTGCTGTTGGCCGTCTTCAGCGACATCGCCATGTCGAATGTAACATTCTTCAGCTTTCTATCTATTGAGTTGTCACGTGGATCTGTGTGACCACTCTCCTAGGTCAAGCCCACTTTCTGTTTGCTGCTGTTTGCAGCTTGTTGTTCCCCCTTCATAGATCATTAGCATAGCAGAACACAGAGAGTTTTGCACTTTCAGCTTGTCAGCTTGTCACTATCTAATCTTCGCGATAAACAGCACAAGCTCGTGTAATCTCGTACAACAACTTCGACATATCGTAGTCGTATAGCACGGCGTGTCGTGACCATACACCTCGACCTAATGATCAACCCCAACCCGTTGATGCAGACCCCAGACGCGATCCACCCGTTCAGACCGTACATCACCATCATAACAAGCTACGAGCACATCGATAAGCTCATCGGGCTCAAGATCGGCACCAACACCAAGAACACGGACCATGAAGATAGTAATGAAGATGTCGACATCAACCTCATGTACGAGGACAAGATATCCGACCTCAAGCTGACCGTGTCCCAGCACGAGTTGACGATCGCCAACTTGGAGTCGAGGATGCGCAGGCTCGAGACTGAGATGGAGAGGATCATCGGCGGGGTCTTCAACGACAGGACCAGGTCCACGGCCGGGATGCCCAAGCCGTACGCGATCAAGCACACGACACCGCCAATCATCAACGGGATGAGAAAGTCGTCCCAGATCGACGACGACTTCGAGACCGTTAGCATCACGAGTAGGGGTATGAGCGAGTCGTCAGCACTAGCATCGATCAGCTACATGAACAGGATCCCGAGCGCCGTCATCTCATCCTCCATCACCCCGAAGTCCTTCAAGAACACGTCCGCCATATCGAACAGGGGCTACGACAATAAGTTGAGCTTGTGGGGGACTGTCTTCAGTCACTCGTCGTCTCGTGCATGAGGAGGCACATAGAGACTACGGGCGAGGTCGGCCACATCATCGACGAGACCATAACGATGAAGACATACTCGAAGATAGTGGGCGAACTCTACCACAGGGCCAAGTACGCCGAGTTGCCGGCCCTCCAGAGCAACGAGGTGCTGTTGTTGTCCCACGTCTTCCACAGGAACAAGAAGGACGAGGTCCCGATGAGCAGCACGCGCACGTGGATCCAGCCGAGAGCCAACTCGGACGGCAACTCTTGTATGTCGGTGATCGAGAGCATCTTCATGGTGGCCAAGATGGCCCCGGAGGCCATGTTGCATCCGATGTCGAGGTTGATCACCGCGATGGACCAGCCAGCAGTCGTGGAGACGCCCAACGGCCCGACGTACGCCATCCCCAGCGACACAAGGATCGGTATGACCCCGGCCGGGTTCGAGACATTCTGCTCGTGGTTGAAGAAGAAGACGCTCAAGACCTACGTCAAGCACAGGCTGTCCGGCGACAGCGAGATGAGCACCAGCCTCAAGATGTCCGCGACGATGAAGGATACCGAAATGTTCGACAGCAAGAACCTGCACAGGGGCAGGAGGTACCTCGCCGAGATGTCAACGCCGATCGAGTAGCTGATGGTTTTTATCATCAATCCGATCTTCGCGAGATCATCAAGTCCATATTGCGCTCGAGTATCTTCGACACGTCCAAAACCTTCGCGGGCTTGGGAAGCCTCAACGACTACCTGAAGTTGTAGAACGACGCGTAGTCGGTGGTTAGCCTGTTGACTTCGGACCTGTCCATGTTGGTCGATACGATCTCGACGTGCGGTAGTATGATAATCTCCTTCTGGTAGAGGCAGATGTCGGCGGCTCCGTATGTTCAAGTGCTCGGCGTACCCTACTTAGCTCCTCGGGCCCATTAGCCAGTTAGTGATCTTAGGAGTCTATGAGGTTCTTTAACCTGTCGATGGCCGTCCATAAGTGCACGAAGGTATTAGCCGTGGTCCCCTCCCACGACACCGAGAAGTGGTTGATGTTATACTCGTCGGCGACGATCATCCATATGATAACATAGCTGGGCTCGCAGTCGGGCGGGTTAGCAGGTTGGCCAGAAGGGAAATTTTTATAAAATCTCCAGTTGTGCTCTTAGACATCCGTCGCAATTCCCAAAGGGAAATCCTTGGGAAATCACGGTGAAATCACTTGTATGCGTCCGAGTTTGTCTTAGTGGAAACTCTCGGGAGATTGCGGGGAACTTTTTTGAAAATACCCGAAGTTTCTACGGGGGAAATCCCGCAACGACTGCGGGGATTATCCGATTTATCCCCGCCAAATTCTTACCGCGAGCTCTACTGGGTATGTATTATCTCCTTTTGCAGAAAGAAAATCGCTGTCTGGGTTGCCACCAGTTTGTTTTCCTTGTGTGTTCCAATCTCCAATGTGTATTGGTTGTATAATGCAAAGCGCCATCTGTTGAATATTGCCTCTGGTCCCTTTCCTTGTACTTTCCACGGCCCCTGATAGATAAACAGAGTATGTTGCTTTCAGATAGACGGTGTATATTCCTCTGTGCCTTATGGGCATTAGTAGAGACAGTATCTTTGATGGTTTATTGGCAGAAGAGGTAGGTGTTCTCCCAGCGGGCTTGGCTTTGGAGTTCCAGTTGCTTTTGGTACAAATATACTTGTGCATACTATGGCACCACCATAACTGGGAGGCGCTCCTGCCATAATGATCGTGACTGCCTCGCATGGAGTTGTCTAGATAAGATTGCCAATCGATACACCATATTGTAAAATACTGTACAATAATCCCCAGTTCATGTTGGCCATAGTGCAACGAGACATCACAGCATTGCACGGCTTCCTGTTGTATTCCATTTCACGCTGCACCATTCTCAATCTCTTCTCACTAATGCAATGGCACCCAAGAGATCTATATCCAACGCCGGCTCCGGATCTCGCAAGAGTCAGAGACTGGCCAAGCTGCAACCTGCTCAAGGCGCCAATTCGATTCTGCACTATTTCTCGAAGTCACCTACTGATAAACCGGCGGAGATCTCAGACACAGCTATAAGCAATCCCGATAATGCACGAGAGCAAGATTCCCAGGACCTAGAAGTGGAAGAAAAGGAAGACTTGGCACTCACATCAGAAGTGGAAGCGGATGATTTTTCGGAGTCTGATGAAGATGAGACTTATACCTCAGAGGCCGATAATGCAGAAGAGCATCAAACACCCGAAGCCAAGTATACTGCTCGCACTGAGCAGATACAGATAATGCTTAGACACATGGGCTTACCATCTGATCTGTTTGACCCCGAAGCCCATACCAACTGGCTCAGTATTCTTCTACACACATCTTCAGCCAGTGACGAAGTCAAGCAAGAGATCCATGAATTCTCCAAGAAGTATATCCATTTTACATGTCATTTGTTTATCGATACTAATACATTCATAGGATCAAAGAAACAACTTTCCCTGAGTCAACCGTTGATGTGGTTGAATGGCAACAGGATGATAACCGGCGATCCTGGCACAGCCATTGCCCAAAGATGGATGATATCTGGGAAGAATATCTCGCCGGCCTTGTGAATGTCCTTGGCGAGAACAGTGATTTCAAGCTCTCAACTATGACCAAACCATCGGGACCCCTCGGCGCCGTTTTACACATGCAATGGCACTACCCCGTAGATGCCAAGCGTCGTGTAAGCCAAGGCCACCATTTTCGCCACGTGCTTGACACAAACAATAGGAGCCTCTTCCAGCAGGAAAAGAAGATGGGCACTCCCCTGAATGTATCTGTTTCGGACATGATCCCTATTCGCCAGCCTTCCCATAATCCCAACTAGGAGTTGAAGTTTGGGGCGGACAAATGGCGTGAGATTGAGGAACTCTCCGTTCGCTCAAATTATCTAATTCTCAAGTCCTCGCCACTGGTCGTTCTCGTCGGCAAATCTTCTTTCCGTGCATTCGAGACGCAGCTTCAGAAAGATACCTTAATCCAGCTCAAAAAGATTTCTCTCGGCCTTGAGAATACTACTATATTTTCCCAGAAGCCATTCTTTTATGTTGTCTACAAAGAAGGGAAAATCCACCAACTTGTTTTTTCCATTCATCATACTAGCCGTTTTCTCTTTGGAGGACAGATTAAAGACGGTATTTACACGGACTTTATCTGGAACACCGCAGCCACCCTTGCGTCTATAGATATTCTTTCTCCGGACCTTTTCTCTCGAATAGCCGTTGCAACAAGGCTTACTTCACGTGGTTGGGAAAACTTGTCTGCTCAGGAAAAGAAGGAAACAGTCCTAAAGCCACCAGATAATAGCGGTATCAGAGCCGCCAATGAGTCCAACCGAGCCAACAATCATGCAGCTACGCGAGAGTCAAACCGAAGGAGAGGAGCCCCTGAGTTATACGCATACCATGAAGCCCTCCGTAATGGCGATCCCAATGCTATGGCGGTAAGGGCAAAGGCGGGCAAAACCAGGACCAGAAACGCCAACAATCTCCGGCTAAATAAACTACACGCCCTCCTGGAGAGCTCAGAAGTGATTGACTTTTTGCAAAGACCGGCATCCTTCTATACCGGCAACGCCGTGAAGGAAACCCATGACAGGATTGCGGAGCACCATGGCTGGCCGGTCAGATGGGCTGATTTCACAGCTAAAATTCGGGCAATGTATAACATAAGCCTGCGAAAATGGCACGAAAAGCTACAGGCGTGGAGACAATCAGATGCTGCCTTTCTGGAACTTCACCCGGATCGCCAAGCTTTACACCTTAATGCACTAGCTGCGTGGTATAATAAGGAGAGTACCCCCAACGGATTGCGATTTGTTAGCGACAATGGCCCAGAACTTCCTGGGGTATATGATACTCAATCTGCTCCAAACCCTGCTATAATGCTCTTTTGGTACCAGTCTTGCTGGATTCCAAAGAACCGAGAAGGGTTCAAGGAGATGTTGCGCCAGCGGCTGACTTAAGCCGCCAACCTTAGTATATATCTGTGTGTGTATATTTGAAGAATAGAAAAGAATTTATCTATCTTCTTCAGAGCCATTCTCTATTTACAGGAATCTTCAAGACGCAAAACTCTGTAAACATTATACTAAACATCCAACCAGTCAATGCCATAGTCTACCTCTGCCCAACAGAATAAACAGCCAGCGGAAAGACCAAAGCCAGTATCACCAAAGCAAAACAACTGAGATTGACCACAGAACTCTGGATCCATGAATCACCTCTAATACAACAAAGACATTCACTACAGCAATTTCACTTTATCACAGTTAGTAAATAAAAACAAATTATTCCAAAGTATATATAAACCAGCAGTGACGCACACCGGGAACTGCACACTTGGAAATGACCGCGAAAACACGGCCACTCCACATCAGACGGCCGCCGGCTGGCACAATAACGGGGACCGACACAAGACAGCTGGTACCAAACGGCCGTGAATCACGGTTCCTAGGCAACGGGTGCGCTGAAATTTAATTATAAACAAACACCCGCGTCGCTTGTTGATTTCCCCTAGACTTCTCCCCAACTCTTCCTCCTACGCTTTTGGCAGAACATGAGGAGATTCCGTGTACCAGAGAAAGACTCAACGCATTGCTCTAAAGACTCCCTCTTCCGACGCTCATTCTATCAACCACTCCAAAAGAATCCCCCGCGATTGACCAAAGAAGGGTATATTCGCGCTCTTCAACTCTACGGAAGAGAAGATCACCTTCTTGATTCTCTCAAAAGCTCAGTGGCCCGGTTCAACGAGTGGAGAAGAGACAACCCCGGCGACCTCGTTGAATATCGCCGCTACGCTACTGAAAGAGGATACGATTGGCAGAACGGGACAGTCGATATCAACTCATACTATACCTCCTACATTGAGAGCACAGAAGTCTCCCAGGGAAACCTTACGACACCTCAAACCGCCGCCACAAGACCCATTGACTCTCCCCCAAACCAACCGCCCTGGGTCGAATTTGCACAACCCGACGAAGCTTCTTCCAGTGGAGAAGAACAGATGACCCCAAGAAATCCTGAAGGGCGATTCATCACAATGAAGCGACAGCAGGCGGCTACCCCGGCGGCACGAGGGACCGGAGCACGAGGACGGGGGCGCGTTACGCGCTCCCAGGCTACACCATCACGACCACCCTCATCACGCACCGGACGGAATCGGGGACAAGCCATCGTCGTAGAGGAACAAGAGCGCCCATACCTGCTACAAGGCGCTATTGGCAACATGGTATGGAAGGAGGGAGAGGCCGACGCAAACGCCTCCGGCGTTTCATACATCGCCACCGCGGCGATGAACACTGTGAGACACCTTGTTCAGAATGGAGGAATCCTCGAGGGCAGAGATCTACAACTTGCGCAGGAACTTGTTGATTACATCAGCGAGGATAATATGGAACAGTTCCGTATTCAGCTTGGCAATGTCGTTCAGGGAGATACTCCTTCTGGAGGTCTTCGGAATAGCTGGCTCGAAGAAGAAGAAGAAGCAGCGTCGCCCTCTGTCCAACGCATACTATTTGGAGAAGCGACCACCTCCTCTCGAAAGCGACCCTCGAGTCTTCTCCAGGAGCTCGAGGCAGAAGATGAGCCGGAGCCCGAGGATGCTGGCAGAGTCCGAGGGCAGGCTCGAGAGCAGTCCGAGATGCCATACATCTTGGAAGATCTCTGGGAAGTGGCCGGGGAAATGATTCAAGTATCGGTCCTTTATGCAAATGGACAAGCTTTACCTCTGAGAGATACCGACGTCGCCAAGCTTCTTGGTAAATTCCATGAGGCAGTAATCAAGGAGGGCCGGGTGAACGTTACACTGGCGAAGTCAATGGGCATGCTGGGGATCCCAGCAGCAGCAATCCTCCGCACGGACCCCGCGATGGTTTTTCTCACTGGCGAAGGGGCCATCAAGGCACTAGACGCCTCGTCAACATGCAGCAAGCTGGCCCAGCGATCGGCCGCAAAAAAACTGGTTATGGAAGCAGCTGGATTCTATGACAAGCATGGATACGCCCAGATCTCTAAGCGCATGCCGGCATTGTTCCAGCTCTCCGGACCGCCAACCTACGCCGAGTCGAAAGCCTCTGCCACCAAGCTGACTATAAATGGCCAGGCGAACTTGAACGCTCCCAATGAAAAGGGAGACATCCCAGTTCATCAAATGGGACCAGACGAGGAAGAGAATAATAGCGAGAGCAGCGGCAACAGTGGCTCATGCGAGTAAAGTAGTTGTAGTGATATTAGGATTGTGGAAGGATACATAGCAGGATTTTTTTGGTAGGCAGAAGGGAAGGGAGGAGACTCCCAGAAAATCCCAGCCCATAGCTGTACTAGACAATATTGTAAGAGTTCTGAATGAAAACAGTTTCCCCATAAGATCAAATATATTCCCCTATGCGATATTCCAGACATATGCTGTTGCTTGAGATTTACTAAGGATCTCCATAAAAAAAAGTCTCACAAGTTGCCAAGAGTTTTCGCCGCAATTTCCCTGGGATTTCCCCATAAGCAATCTCAGAGATATCCTATGGCTTTACTAAAGAACTGTAGGTAATTTCCCGCTGGGAAAATATTATTTTTACCCTGTGTTTTCTATAAGATTCCTGATAGAATTCCCCCTAGATCATTCAGGGTGAATGGACAGTCGGCGAGGAACGACAGAGTGCCACAAATCATCAGACAATTTCACGAGTCTATTATCGAGCAAGGAGGAATAAACGCCACAGTGGAGTAATTAATTGGGATCCTGGGTATCTTCTAGGCAGCTATCCTCCGTCTAGACAGACATGTTTTGCTTCTTGCTATAGAGAAATGCGTCCAGCTTGGCGACCTCCAGTGTATGCAACATGCCATGCACGTATACAGAAATTCACGTAGAATAGCAAAGTAGCATTCAATGCACCTGAGAATGATGAAATCCCAGTACGCTCTATGAAGAAATAATGATCGAGTTCTGAGGAAGAAAAGGGTGTGGCAGCATAGTACAATTTATCATGCGATCCTCTCAAGATTTCACCGGGAAAAGGGCCAGAGAGGGAGAAGAATCGCAGACACCGCAGGCAAGGCACGATTTCTTTTCTCTCATCTTCTTTTCTTTTTCTTTTCCTTGTTCTAAGCAGGCAAGAAGGGAAGGGAGGGGACCCCCAAGATAATCGTCCTTGAGAACCTTGTAAGAGTTCCAAATAAGATCACAAGGTTTGGGTCCCATTCCAAATTTCCCTCAGTTGATAAGAGAGGCGTCAAGGTTTAGAGCCAAGTCTGAGTGCTGTAAGGCAGCTGAGACGCTGTCTTGACAAAGTTACTGGAGTAAATACTACAGGCTGCCTTCTTGACTGTCGATCCATAGAGAGTGCAGGGATATCACGGGTATGAGTAATACTGTCAAAGCTCTAGCTTACAAACCGCTCGCCTACCCAGGTCACCGCTATTAGGGACATGGATCATGATCCTCAATCTACTCAGAATCTTACGCCCATTGTCTCAGCTCATCAGCCCAGCCTGGTTGAGCCGAGAGGGAGAGAGTCCGGCTGGAACACGGCCTGGCCTTGGCGGGAACAGATACCCGGTCGGAGGCTGAGAAAAAGAAAAAAAGAAACCTGGAAGACAAAGAAGACAAGGGAACCCCTACCACGTTCGTGGCGAATATGATGTGTAGGAACTTCCTAGCCTCGATTCGATGCTGCGTGCAAGGGTATGCCCGCTCATTTCGATGGCACATGCTGTCCACAGTTCACACCCAGGGCGTGTAGAAAGTACAAGGTCTTCTTCTCAACTTTTCTCATCCCAACTTTTCTCCATGATGGATACTCCAAATACACAGCGTTCATTGGGCAGGCAGTAGCATTATGAAGTACTTTGCATAAAAATACCTACCTAGAAGTGGTAGTTTGTATAATTCCGCATCCGGCACTTGTCTCGGGGACCAAGGTAGATGTGGCCTTGAAGGCCGCCTTTGTAGGTCGTCTTGTGACGCACATGGCAGGGATCAAGTTGGGGAAAGAGAGCGAGAGATGGAGAAAGAGAGTGAGGTAAAGCTGCAACCCCTTCATTGCGGCCCTCAAATTTTGAAGTGACGAGTTGCCTCGGTTAGCTGTTTGCAGGCGCCGTGGCTTTGCCTCAGCAAATGAAAAGCGGCCCTTTATGTGTTCTCTCATTGCACATTGCTGTGTCGGAGATTGGGGCGGTCACAATAGGAAAGTAGCTGATCGTGTCTCTTAATAAATGCCTACCCTGCTATACCATGTCAACTGTATTGAGAGTTGGCCATGCTCGTAAAGTACCAGCAGTACGCTCCTCGTATCTCTACCTGCATGTACGAGGACAAAGTAGGCAATATCAGCAAAGAATCTTGCCGTATACACGTACACATAGTAGGGGGGTAGGAAACGAATGCATCCGTCGTAGCAGCATTGCAATGGGCTGTATTAGAGCAGCATGTCAGCAGTTTATCTTGATTTGACCGATTTCCCACGCTTGGATCGATCCGACCCGCCATCGGGGCTTCTCCGCATCGAGGGCCGTCCCGCTTTGCTAGGAAACTTACTTGTATACTGCTCTCCATAGGTACTGAATATGGAGGCTCTTGGGAATCTCGGCGCGACGCTGACGGCGTAAGATCCGCCGATGCGGCTTCTTCCTATCTTGGAAGCTGCCTTTAGCCCTGGAGCTAGAAACAGCGAAAATCGGTTCACGAAATGATAAGGACCAGAGACTTTTCTTTTTCCTCTACCTTTGCCTTGTCTTCCAGCTGCAGGGAGAAGACAGAAGCAGCAAGTTGATGCCGGCGTTAACTGCTGAAGCGGTGCGTTACGCTCGGAGCGGAGACAACACAGGACGAATCCAGGGAGGCTAAGACAACCATTACAAGCAACCACCTTATCGTCTCTTGTTGCCCAGAGGAGGGGCAGCACACCTGGCGATTCTGTTGAATCTGATTGAATCAATTCTTTGTATACAGCCGAGATCATCACTCTATACCGAGGTAATTCTGAACAGGCTGAGCGAGGGGCCATGGATGAGGGGAACAGGGTATGTAGAGACGAATGAGGAACTGGTGATGGGGATTTCCTTGCTTCTTTTTTATGGTACATGGTATGAGCAAGAGACCGGGAAACTTGCCTCTTTATTTCATCATCGGCGTGATGCTCGATGAATTTTTGGATATTTAAGCATTTGCTTCGCGTGAATCTTTGGAGAGTGCCTGGGACAAGCCTCTGTTGAAGAAAGAGAATACATCTAGCACCTGCAGACAGCTGTACGGAGTACAAGTTTACGGTTCCTTCCACCTTTCTCCCTCTACCTAGGTATCTCCTTTTCTATAGAACTGAGACATCAGGCCAAACCAGTTCCAAATTACCAAGACGTCCAGTCAATCCAACACCCACCGAAATATGGCGGACAAGCCCTCCTATAGCCAGTTCGCCTGCATCGGCACTGGATTCTCTGGCATAGCTCTGGGATGCTCCATCAAGCGTTGGTACGGGATTTCAGACGTCCGATTCTTTGAGAAAAACGATGATCTGGGCGGCACCTGGCTAGTGAACCAATATCCAGGTACGAGCATTCTCTTCCTCGCTTTTGGTATTGCTCTGCCGTCAAACTGACCCTCTCCAGGGTGTGCTTGTGATATTCCTAGCCTGCTCTACAGCCTGTCTTTCGCCCCCAATCCCGAGTGGTCCTCACCCCTGCCCTCCCAACAAGAGATTTGGCAATACCTCAACAAGACAGCCATCCAATATGGCCTCCGTGAAAAAATGACCTTTAATTCTACAGTTGAAAGATGTGAGTGGGTTGAAGAAACTGGTCGATGGCGGATCACCGTCCGTAATAACATTTCTGGCACCTCGTATGTCCATGAAAGCCAGTTCCTTTTCAGTGCAGCGGGCATTCTGGTCCATCCTCGCAAGCCGGATCTCCCAAACATCGAAAGCTTTGATGGCCCCGTCTTCCACGCCGCTCAATGGCGGCATGATGTCAATTTGACTGACAAAAAGGTCGCCGTCATCGGCAATGGCTGCTCAGCCGCACAAATTGTCCCGGCAATCGAAGACCAGGTTGAGCATGTCACGCAGTTTGCGCGGTCCAAGCACTGGATCACTCCCCCGATGCCAGCTCCCAACACGGAGTTGTTCCAGTGGATGTTTATTAACATTCCAGGAGCTCTTGCCTTTTTCCGCTTCACCACGTTTCTACTGTGTGAAAAGAATATGAAGGGTTTCTTCATGAACAAGGCGGGTGCCGCACATCGCAGCTTTTTGACCGCCAAGGCCACGAAATACATCAAAGAAACAGCTCCCGAAAAGTACCATGACATGCTGATTCCCGACTTTGAGATTGGCTGTAAGAGGCGCGTAAATGACATGGGTTACCTGGCGAGCCTGCACTCTGAGAGCGTCACGCTCCGGAACGATGCCATTGAGGAGGTGACGCCCACGGGCATCCGCTCAAGGGACGGGTTCACAGAGGCAGACGTCATAGTGCTGGCAACTGGCTTTGACTCAAATACATTTTGCACAAATATTGACATGATCGGCCGAGGAGGCGTTACGGCCGAGGAGCATTGGAGCTCTCTTGGTGGACCGGGGGCGTACGGCTCGACCAGCCTTTCTGGCTTCCCCAATTTCTTTATGATACTGGGTAAGACATCATTTCTTTACCTTCTCTGACTTTAACCAGTCTAAACTTCTATCCCGTAGGTCCGAATACCCTTACAGGCCACACTTCGACCATCATGGCGGCCGAGAACAGCATCAACTACTCTCTTCGACTGATCAAACCCATCCTACAGGGCAAGGCTACTTCTGTTGATGTCAAGCTTGACGCAGAGAAGCAGTACATTGATCAGATCCAGACGGATCTCAAGGGCACGGTGTTCAATTCCGGATGTGGCAGCTGGTACAATAGGGCTAAGAATGGAATTGTACACAACGCCATGTCTTATCCCTATTCGCAGCCCAACTTTTGGTATCGCTGTCTGTTTCCTGTCTACAGGGATTTCAAGTATGATGTAAGTTAATTGCCCCTCCCCTCCCCTCCCCAGCTCTTGTCTTTCCTTTTCCTTGCCGCTCCTAGATCATCTGATCCTGGTGACCTCAATAATGCTAATACGCCAAGGCAGACTGCCAAAAGTCAACCCCGTCAAGAGGTCTGGAAACGAGCCGCTCGGTATCTTGTCTACGCTGCTGCATCTTTGTCTAGCTTAAGCTTGATGATATCTGGCAGAAACAATATGTGGGATTTGACAAGCTATGTGTCTTTCTTGCAAGATCAGGCAAGCGTATTTGGAAATGGCCTCGCGGCATACGCAAAACTGCGCAGCAATTAGATGAAATATGCCACAAGTTGTGATTAGATTAACCATGTTGCACATCTTAATTATACTGAATCCAATTATTACTATCCTAGACACAACAAGTTACGGTGGAAGGGAGCACAAGTGCTGCTGCTCCAGGTGTCACAGGGCTTCATTTGGCACAAAGTCGGCGGCTATCTGTCCGGACATTTCATCTGTACGTCCGCAACCTTTTAAATTATCTCTATCTCCCCCAGTAGTTACTGAGGTACGAATGGTGTGCTCCCCACAGCCATCGGACTGGGAGATCCCCAATGAGCACCTCCTTGTAGGCACCACATCAGTAAACCTGGTTGACGGATTGTTCGCCGTACCTGTCAAGCCTGGTCCCGATTCTCGCCTAACAATCCCTCAGGTAGATCGCACATTATGAGGCAAAGTAAGACACTAATCACAAGATCCCTGGGGGGAAGAAACTTCCAAGTTGTCGGCTTCCGGGCTCAATACGTGGGCAGGATCTCAACCATGTACAAAGCGCGAGTACGTGCGGTATCGGGGCGGACGGCTCATTTCCACAGCTCTGTTTTGCTTTTTCCATGCCAGGTGAAACCAGCCAAAACCCAGAGAGAAGTATCTGCCACCCCCCTACCAGCCGTGCTGCCTGAATACACTACGCATGCATGTCTTATTACTATTGGATTAAAATTGTTTGCTTTTGGTTCGCTCTAGCCTCCGTTCCCAGATTTGCTTCTCCTCACAATGCCCGGCGTGATGCTCACGCGCCTATCATAACCAGGTTCTCGTCACCGACAATCTTAGCTCCCAGCCTCTTTGATTCATGCGGCACGGACACGTACGATGATGCTGGTCAGTTGTCTGGCGAAATACAGCCACGGCCGGTGCCGCGGCCCAATTATCGCCGCGTCTTGGGCTGGTTTGCGTAACATTCACAGGAAATCGTGGCGCTTCAGTTGGGGCCTCATCTGGTTAGGGACTCCTCCCGGACGGCAGAGACATCTGAGACCTGGCACGCCAAAATATCTGAATGACCTTTCTTTTCTGCTCTTCTGCGCGAGTTTACTGAGCTCGATCTGGGGTTTGCAGTGTTGCTATCGGCGATCGAGAGGAGGTTCTTGTCGGGGTTGCTCGATGGCAGACTCGCCCGCTCTCGTTCTCTTGCTCTTTTCTGTCTTTCTGTCTCGCTTTGTCGCTTTCGATTTCGACCATAAATAGAGCGAGCTGCCGAATCTGTTGTTCAACTCTTTCTCCATCCCTCAGGCACTATCCCGTACCCGCGTCGGTGCTTTTGACAAACTCGTTTCTTTTACTCTATCGTTCAAGCTTCTCTCCAAGTTCACCTGCAAGTCAACATCGGACCTGTGCGTCACGGCTACAAACGCATGAGGTCGACAGCACTCGCCACCAAGGACCATGGTTTCACATAATCAGAAACCAAAGGGCAAGGGCAGTCAAGATCCCAACTCTGCCCACAAACTTAGACCGAGGCCCAAGCCTAGCTTTTGTGAAAAATGCGGCTATCGTCGAGAAGATCCCACGAAATCATGTGTTGGGTGCGCCGCAGACGCTATGATAAAAGAGCTAAGAGAGCATTACCCAAATGCGGTTGCAGACGATGGTTCTGATAACACTCAGTAAGTTCTGGATAGGGCATTGCGAACACCAGGAGAAATTAGAATAGATAGGGACTAGAAGCTGACTGATGGATGTAGATGTGACACTACCATGACCGCAGAAGACAACGATAATGACCCTATGGAGCTTGATCCCAGCAGCGGCAGCAATGACAACGGCGAGGGTGAAGTTCCCCCCACGGATGCGAATGAGCGTGCTGCAGCTGCTGTTGCAGAGGATAATTCGTCCAAGACAGAAGAAGCGCCTGTACCAGCTCAGAAGGACATCTCCTCCCTCAAAGATCGTCCACCGGTCCTGGCACTACCATCAGAGCTCCTCAGTAGTATAACTCCCTGGACGCCCGTGGACTCTTCGACACTCATGGGTCCTCCAGCGGCCAAGAGCCATGTCATGCACATGGCCGCTACGGCAAGCAACATACATGCTCGGGGGCCTGTGGATGCTTCAGCAGTCATAAAGTCAGCTGCATCCATGGGTCCAGCAGCATATTACGCAAACTTCCCTGGAACCTGGAATTCTGTCTCGCCTATGGCGTCTCCAGCATTTGCAGCTCCAGCAACCATGCCTCCTCGAGCAGCGTTAGGTCAATCCTCCATGAGTTCCTCAGCGACCACGAATCCTCAGACAAACATGGGTTCTCCGGCAATCACCAATCCGCAAGGGTTTGTGCCTTCTCCAGCTTCCAAGGGTTCTTCAGCATCCATGTCTCGTCAAGCAGTTGATCCTTGTGTGTCGGTTACGACTCACCCAGATTACATAGTCCCCCGAGAGGACATGAGCACAGCAGCCGACTTTTACTCTGCCGCAATGGATGATTCCACCGAGATGGGGGGTTACCCAATGATCAGAACTCCCATACCACTTAGAATTATCCGACCAAGGGTTAAGGTCAATCGTCTACGAATGAGGAAGAGACCTCCAACAGCACCACGTCCAAGGCAACGGCCGGCCTTGAACCCCGGGGCACACATAGTTCCTTCGCCATCTGAAAATTCCCCGGCACCAGGAGAATCTCTAGCTGCCACAAGTTCCTCAAACGCAGCCAACCCTCCTTCAATTACAATTTCGGCGCCATCCACGACTTCTCCCGTAGAGATTGATAGTACAAGAGGCACAACTTCTCCAGTTGTCGATAACAATTCTCCGTCATTCGTGAGTGCCACGCCAGAAACAACTTTTCCAGTACCCACGGGTCCGGCACTCACAAATATGGCAGTAAACGAGAGCTCTTCGGCCGTTAGTGGCCCAACATGCACAAGTCTTCCGGCAACCACGGATGCCTTTACTACTGAGAATCCCCAGGTAACCATGGATTGTGCACTACTCAAGAGTCTTTCAGCCGCTCTAAAAGCGGAAAATCCACAGATGGAAGCTCATCTTAAGGCGTATGGACCTCCACCTACCAACGCTGGGAATTACTTGTATCTTATCCAGACCAGCTACTGCTATACATCCAGAGCGGCAGATGGAATTCCTATGAAGCTGGATCCAATAACCAGAAAAGAACTGATTCACTTGGAGGTACTCGTTACAAATCCTCCTATTTCCTCTACTCCACCCTTCTTCATGCCACCCCGAAGCTTGTCCATCTATCTCCTCAAGATATACCGCCACGAAGTCTACTTCACATACCCATTTTTCAACATGAACCAATTTACCGATGTTGTGATGAAGTTCTTTATGCTCATCACCAAATCGGATGTCTCATCAGCCTACCTAGGCCTCGGTTGCTCTGATGAGTCCAACCCAACGACACCTCTGTTTCAATGCTCTCTCTTCATGATGCTCTGGCACGCCGTCTACTTTGCGAATATAGAACAAGAAGACAAAGAGTTTGCTTCCGCCATTTTCTGGAAATGCGCAAAGTTCTTTATAACGGAGGAACTTCTCGAGACTAGCTGCCTGGCAGCCGTACAGACCCAACTCATCATCGCCGTTGCTCTCAACAGCTCCAATCTTCAAGGAAACGAAAGGAAAATTCCCGCTGAACTGGCTTATCGTATTGCACAATGTTTAGGAATTGACAATGAAAAAAACCTACCTACAGCCGCTGCAGAAGGTGTTCATGATGCCGATAGACAGGCTTGGTACGGGTGTGTCATGATGAATCTGTAGGCACCTCCTTTCTCATCTTCTTTCTCCTTTCATTTTATCTTTTTTTTTTTTCACATTTTGCTGACAATCCGCCTCCGTCCTCAGGTTTTCTCAAACAAGACACTCCCAGTTACCCCTGAACTCCGGCATGAGCAAGTCCCCGCTCGCTACTCGTCGCTATCAATCTCCCGCCGGCAGCGTAGATTTCAACTTCTTCATCAATTGCGTCATCCGCGCAGAAGAATTGGAAAAGATTCTAAAGGACATCCGCAAAACTCGTGAGCCAGTATTGGAACCATTTACAGAGGATTTATACAAACAATATGCCACGATTGTTCCTATACTACGCGGAAAGCTCCGCGAATTCATCAATTTACTGCCCAAGGAGCTCGATTGGGGTATCTCTGGCTTACCAGACGAATACGTTCGCATTGGCAATTTTAATGAGCCAAAGGCAACCTCAAATGCCAAGTAAGCATACTGCAGCGCTGGGTGATGGTGGGCATGACAGTTTTGACTAACACATGCTAAGCTTCATGCACTTGCGGGCCATGCTCTTCCGACCCATCCTCATGCATACAGGCATAGACGGATATCTTGAAATCAAGTCGATAACAAATAAGATCGACCCTGTCGTCAAAGATAAGACTCTTACGTATGCAATGAGCTGTGTCAACACTGCCATAAGTTTGATTGATTTCCTCTACAAGAGATTCCTAGTCGAGATAAAGAACAACAGAGAGTGGTGGTGGAGTCCATACCGTGAGCTTGTCTCTTCCAGTTCTTCATCTGCCTCCCATTGTCAGCCAGCTAACTTAGTGGGAACAACAGATACCAGCACTGCAGGCCTCGTCCTCGTCATGGCTCAGACGTCCCCAACGCTGTGGTCACACGTCCAGGTAAGCCTTGTCGAGAAGGCCTGGAGCTCTTGTCAATATATGCTCGGCTATGGTGGCACGGACAACCACTTTCACGAAAGGGCTCTTCGGTTTTTATGGGGTGTAAACAAGCGCATTGCTGGAATCCGTGTGCTTGACAACAGATATGATGTCCTCAAGCTTAGACTCCCAACACCCGCTGTCACCCGGAGCTATCAAAGGACGCCTCAATCGCAGTCTGTGAATCGCCGTTCACCATTTCTGGATCCCGGAAGCAATTCATCTCCGGCATATCCCAATTCAAACAGCAATGTTCCATTACAAGCTTCGAATCCAAACCGGTGGCCGAGTGCGTTTCCATATGCAGCTCCTTCGAGCTCGAACGCAGCTCCCTTCACAGCGTCGGCTTCTTCCGCAAATTCCACCGCCATGTCCTCAGCCTCGAATGGAATGACTTCTTCGGGATCTGGAGCAGTTGCCAATGCAGCTTTTGCAAACTATAATACAGCTCCGTATGCTCCACCACCGAATACGAGCACCGTTCCTCCATTTACAGCTTCATCGAGCGTTAATTCAGCTCTATTCACAGCTCCCTGGACGTCGGGTGCGGTCCCACCCTTCAATGCTCCGGCTTCTACTGCCTATCCGGTATCTGCCAGCTCAGGAAGCGGCTCATTCCCGCTCTCCTGGGATCCAAACATGATTCAACCTGCTGCTCCGGAGTCTGCGGAAGTTTCCTATACTGTTGCTTCAAACTCGATGGCCGTTACATCTACAGATTCTTCAGGGTATACCATAGCACCTTATGCTACCTCTTCACAGTGGAATATGACTCCATATGCAACTTCTTCGGAATCTACTACATTCACTCATACTGATGGTACGAACTCGAATACAGCTCCCACCACAACTTCTTCGTGCGTTGCACCGGCGACATACACAGGCCCCTACACGGCATTCTCCGACCCCAACGCGACCCTCTTCACCGAAGAATCCGCGAATCTCAACGGAGCAGTGTGGCCAGATATGTCAGCATATAATTTAACAGCTGCGTCTTCCAGCACAATGACGAGTCTGTCGCCATCCAATCCCAATGTTGCTAATTATGGCAACATGGAGGACGTTGATGGCACCGAAATGGGGATGGGGACACAGGTATTCTACCAGCCATCTACTAAGGGATATACATATTATAGCCCTGATGATGACGCATTTATGGCTGGCAATGAACAGAGATGAGGACATCCGTGGGCTCAAGAGTGAACACCTGATGAACAGGTTGAGGGCGTCTCTCAACATACAGCTGGGATGGTAAGAGATTGAAAAAAAAGAAGGACGGGTAAAGGATACGAAATGGGAAAAGGAAAGGAAAGGAAAAAGAAGGAAAGAAAGGAAAAGGGCGTGTAGAGAATGCAAAATGTGAAGCGAGAAGGAAAGAAAACAAAGATAAAAGAAAAAAAGGACAAAATGGGAGCCCCTTCAGATGGTGGCTGATACAGAAAGCACGAATGTGTCTATAATGGTAGGCAATTGCCGGTATCCAATTGCCATAGTGTGTATCTAGTTGCTTAATTTATTTGGGATTTATTTGGGATTTATTTATATTCTATTGCTTGTTGTACATTTCCCGCGTAGTTGTGGTTTTGCATCTTCCACCGATCAAGACCATCTACTTGCTATGCCGTGTTGTATCATGCCATGCCATGCCATGCATTTCATTCTTCTCTGTCCTCTCTTCTCTCTTCCCAACCCTTCTCTCAGTAATGCTGCTTACCAGTGCCCGATACGAGCAGAATCACGCTGCCCAGCTGCCGCCTCACGTCTTCCTGGTTCACGTCGTGTGTGTCTTCCACCTCGCCCCACTGCTCGGCCTGCCAATCCACCTCCAAGCTCGTAGCCTTGGAGGCATGTTCAACACTAAAGCGTCCCACGGGGACGGCATGGCCAGTGCCCACGGAGCCCTCGCTCCATTCGGCGACAACTCGTGCTGCGGCGACAAAGCTCTTGCCGGCAAGCACTGCCCTTTCCAGTCCGGCAATTTCCCAGGCATCAAGGCCCATAACCCATCCCTGGATTACCTCCCGGACGCCCTCGCTCTGTTTCCGCGGCATGATGGAGTGGCCGTCCAGCACGGGCTCAATGGTGATCCCTGGCCACACGTTGGTCGTCAGATAGCTGACTGTCTCCTCCGCAGCCTTCTTCTGCACGTCCCTCAGACTCTCCTCCGCGTCATTTCTCCTATCATGAGGGCCCGCGGGAGGTGCCCAGCACAGCAGCGAGTCTGTATCCAGGTATCGCAGGACAGTATGGGTAATGGTTGTGCGAATCTTGGTGGCCTCGGGGCTGTTGGATGCGTCATCGTCGAGAATGTCGAGAGCACGGCAGATGAGGCTGGTGAGGGGGATGAGGTGCTGCTTGGTAGCTTGCTGGGCAGACGTCAGGATGTCCCATTCAAGGGCCAGCGCAGAGGCGAGGTTCGGCTTGGAGAGCGGCACTCGGATGATGGCCTTGGTATTGGGGTGTCGCAAGGGACGGGCATCGAGATGGACTTGCAATGCTCCTGTAAATGATGAAATTAGATTGACGCCGGTAAATCTAAAGCGGACAGGGGCCGCCACAACCGTCAATTGTGACACTCGTAAAGCAACGTACCATCGACCTCCCGTACAGTCACCTCCTTCCAGAATCTCCTAGCCACGCCGCTCGACTTGCCGTCCTGCGCGCTTCGCACTTCCTTGGCCGTCTTCAACAGCTCAGCGTGCTTCTTTCGCCGATCCAAACGTTCCTGGGCATTTCGGGCTGCGGGCGTGGGAGGATCCGGGGGAGGTCCAGTACCGACTATCGGAGCAACATTGGCGGCTCTGGCGATGCTTTGATGAAAGGGCCGGACGAACTGCGGGCGAGGCAATGCCAGCTGGCGGGGTATTCGCGTAGGCACTTTCATCACTGTAAATGTCGATTAAGTGACAAGAGGAAAATCTAGGTGGAATTCGAAGAAGAAGAAAGTAATAGAGAGAGGGGAGAGGAGATTGTTGTTTGTTGGTGAGATGGAAAATTCGCCGGTACCTGAGGAGGATCAGTGAGTTTTGCTAGCAGCGAATGATGTCAGCCTTTAGGGGATATAATTGGGGAATGGCGGTCGGTGAGGCGCCTGGGGTCTTTTTGTCGCCTCACCGAGGGGTTGGTGGATCCTGGATGAAGCAGGCCGTACAGTATTATGTTCATCCAAAACGGCTCAATATGGGATGGATCAAAAAGAAAATTGGAAAAGATGAAATATTAAAAATACTAGACCTGAGATGTAAAGCATATATTTCTCTACAGCCAATGCAAACAAGCAAAAGCGAGTTATTTAGAGGTGGAACATTCTAGGTATAAAGCTGATCGATGATGCACATCTCGTACCATGTTAGTGACCTTGTACCTCTGCAATTGCCACTGAAGCGCAAAAGCATCCATGTGGGTAAACAATCATGGATGAGCTTCCATCTACAATTATTCGCAGTCCGACTCGGTGCTATTATAACAACAGATCCGACATAATCATGCAGCTTCTCAATCCATTGATACCAAACCCCCAAATTCAAGCAACACTGAAAAGATTCGTCCAATGTACCTCTTGTAAGCCACCAGCGGACCATCTTCGGCAAGGCGCCTCTCCGTCACGTGACCATGCACGATCGTCTCTCATCCCTGAGCCTTAACGTGGCTCTACTGGGACATTGGCCAAACAGCCACGACTCCAATCACCAACATCCTGTCCGACCAAATCGCCCACGATGAGTTACGGAAAAAAGGACGAGGATGCCGACCTGGGCTTGGTCAAGGTAGACCGGACACAGGTCTTCCAAGAAGGTAACAATTCCGCTGCAAATGCGCCTGCATCTCTACACTCCCGCCTCCATCCCCCACCGTCTCAGACACCTTTGAGCAAAGTGGCCAAGCTCCAAGCTAAACTCGGAGGCACGCAGCTCGATTGTTCAACAGCTCTCCGATCCAGCCTCGACGATGCCGAATTCTCCTGACCAAGATCGCCCTTCTACTCTACACCGGCGAGTCATTCCCCAAAAATGAAGCCACCACCCTCTTCTTCGGCATCTCGAAGCTCTTCCAGAACAAGGACGCCAGCTTACGACAGATGGTGCTCCTCATCATCAAGGAGCTGGCCAATTCCGCCGAGGACATAATCATGGTGACTAGCACCGTCATGAAGGACACCGGCGGCAGCAGCGACGCAATCTACAGGCCCAATGCCATCCGTGCTCTGTGCCGAATCATCGACGTAGGTGTTCTTACTGCGCCTTGGGAAGCTTCTTTTGGCCGCGAGTTGCTAACAGTGAGGCGACAACATAGGCTACCACGGTGCAAGCCATTGAACGTGTCATGAAAACCGCCATTGTGGACAAGAACCCGTCTGTTTCCTCTGCGGCGCTTGTTTCATCCTACCACCTGCTGCCGATTGCTAGGGATGTCGTGCGACGATGGCAGAGTGAGACTCAGGAGGCGGCCGCCTCCTCCAAGTCCTCTGGTGGCTTTTCTCTCGGCTTCTCTACTTCCAGCGGCTCCTTGCCCATGAACAGCTCGACAATGGCTCAGTACCATGCCATTGGCCTCTTGTACCAGATGCGCTCGCACGACCGCATGGCCCTGGTCAAAATGGTCCAGCAGTTCGGCGCTGCCGGGGCCGTCAAGAGCCCCGCTGCCACCGTGATGCTGGTCCGACTGGCCGCGCAGCTTGCAGAGGAAGACCCCTCGCTTCGCCGCCCTATGATGCAGCTTCTCGACGGCTGGCTGCGACACAAGAGCGAAATGGTCAACTTCGAGGCCGCCAAGGCCATCTGTGACATGCGCGATGTCACCGACGCCGAGGTCAACCAGGCCGTCCATGTCCTGCAGCTGTTCCTGACCTCGCCCCGCGCCGTCACCAAGTTTGCCGCCCTGCGAATCCTCCACAGCTTCGCCTCCTTCAACCCCAACGCCGTCAGCGTCTGCAACACTGACATTGAGCTCTTGATCTCAAACTCCAACCGGTCCATTGCCACCTTTGCCATTACCACTCTGCTCAAGACTGGTAACGAGGCTAGCGTAGACAGACTGATGAAGCAGATTTCGGGCTTCATGTCGGAGATCACCGACGAGTTCAAGATCACCATTGTCGAGGCCATCCGCACCTTGTGCCTCAAGTTCCCCAGCAAGCAGGCCGGCATGCTGACATTCCTCAGCGGCATCCTGCGCGATGAGGGTGGCTACGAATTTAAGCGCGCCGTTGTAGAGAGCATGTTCGATCTGATCAAGTTCGTCCCTGACTCCAAGGAGGACGCGCTTGCACACCTGTGCGAGTTCATTGAAGACTGCGAGTTCACCAAGCTGGCCGTCCGCATCCTGCACCTCATCGGTCTCGAAGGCCCCAAGACCGCCCAGCCTACCAAGTACATTCGTTACATTTACAACCGAGTCGTCCTTGAGAATGCCATTGTCCGTGCCGCTGCTGTCACGGCTCTTGCCAAGTTTGGCGTTGGCCAGAAGGATCCCGACGTCAAGAGCAGCGTCAAGGTTCTGCTGACGCGCTGTCTAGACGATGTCGATGACGAGGTTCGAGATCGAGCCGCCTTGAACCTGAAGCTGATGGCCGAAGAGGATGACGAGATGGCCCGAAACTTTGTCAAGAACGGTGAGTTTTCTTTTTCTTTGTATAAGATTAATAACGATGGCCCGCAGCTGCTGACACGTTCAATTCCACAGACAACATGTTCTCGCTCCCCTTCTTCGAGCACCAGCTGGTTCTGTACGTCACGTCAGATGACAAGTCTGCGTTTGACGTGCCGTTTGACATCTCCAAGATCCCCGTCGTGACCCGAGAACAGGCAGATGCCGAGGACAGGACCAAGAAGCTTACCGCTACAACTCCCACATTGAAGGCGCCAAAGGCCGGCCCAGCCAAGACGCCGACAAGCGGTGCGGAAGCTGCCGCCTCTGCCAGCGCACAGGCACAGCGATACGCGCAGGAGCTGATGCAGATTCCCGAGATGAAGGAGTTTGGCAGCGTGGTTAAGTCATCGCCTGTCGTTGAGCTTACCGAGGCTGAGACTGAATACGTCGTCAGCGTGGTCAAGCACATTTTCAACGAGCACATTGTGCTGCAGTACGAGGTCAAGAACACTCTTCCTGACACAGTCCTAGAAAACGTGTCGGTTGTAGCATCTCCTTCAGACGAGGAGGACCTGGAGGAGGTATTCATCATCCAGGCCGAGAAGCTGGCCACAAACGAGCCGGGCAAGGTTTACGTGGCGTTCAAGAAGGTCAATGGCCAGACGTCACTGCCCGTTTCCACATTCTCCAACGTGCTCAAGTTTACAAGCAAGGAGATTGATCCTTCAACGGGCGAGCCCGAAGAGACTGGTTACGACGATGAGTACGAGGTGTCAGAATTTGACCTCAGCGGTAGCGACTACGTCATCCCTACATATGCTGGCAACTTCAACCATATCTGGGAGCAGGTTGGCGCTTCAGGAGAAGAGGCGGAGGAGACGCTGCAGCTGAGCAGCATGAAGAGCATAGCCGGTAAGTCATATCATTTCTACAAACCTCTTTTCTCGTTCCTTTTTCCTTCTTTCATACTAATAATGAGGCAACAGAGGCAACCGAGCAGCTGGCCAAGATTCTATCCCTACAACCTCTCGAAGGAACCGATGTCCCCGTCAACCAGAGTACGCACACTCTCAAGCTACTGGGCAAGACAGTCAACGGCGGCAGAGTGGTGGCCAACATTCGCATGGCATACTCGTCAAAATCCGGTGTTACGACAAAGATTACAGTCCGAGGCGAGGAGGAGGGCGTGGCGGCTCTTGTGATTGCATCTGTGGCATAAATGTAGGGAAGCTGGCGTTGAGGGTCATAATGTATCGGTGGTTAGACAAACGTCTCTGTCAGTTTTTTTTTCTCGTTTCTTTTTCTCGGCCTTACGTGGCAGACGGCAAGCAAAACAGTTCGATATATCGATATATATTAAGAAGATTTGAGTGATTATGATGATTGCATGAGACGTTTTCAAAGTTCAGGACACAAAGCATCTTCTCCCGTCCCCTCAGTTCGCTAAGTGACTTTTGTCGTATATTTAGGCTATCCGGCTCTGCTCTGGATCTTGGCCAGCCAACCTCGATTCAGGTTAGCTACTTGCAACTTCAAGGCAAAGCGACGGCTGCTTTGAATGGATGACGAGATATCCAGGACACTTTGTCTCTTTTGAGCCTTGGTGTGGTGGCAACAGCCACGATGATGGATCTCACTAAGCTGTGGCAGCTAGAGCTCCTTAGCTTAGGTACACCTACAGCATTACCGCATCCTGGCATTGGAGCCTTGGAACCTTGGAAGTTTGTTCATGACGGTCCCCCGAGCCGAAAGTCTGTGGAGCCCACCACTTTGTACGACGGTTGATCCCTCAAGACATGATGCATCGCGAGACACAAGGAGTTTGTTCGTTTTTGTTGGGATTTCTCGGAGCAAGCATGATTACGTCACCTGACGACATTCTCAATCTTTTTCATTGTCCGTGAGGTGAACAACTGTTTTTCAAGAGGTGGCGATGCATCACATGGAATATATGTAGGGTAAGTGAGGCGAAGCGCATGACCTGAGACTGACATGATAGCGATAAGGCACCTACCTGGTACCCGATATGGAGTACACAGGTAAGATGTACTACGAGTAGGATATTTGTAGATTACACCAATTAATACCTCCGCGGATGCCTGAGTTTTGCTTTATAATTTGGTGTGCTTTGTTATATTCTTTCTTCGTCAGCCTGTGCCGTATTAGAGCGTATACCCATTTCGTTCGTATTTGATGAGCTTCGCCTCGTACCAGCGATTAGCCTAAGAGCTGTACTGTACTAGTACCTGTAGTCAGCAGATTAGCGACCTCGAAGGATGTTGTGAGACGGCCGGGCTTATCCACCAGCATTGACAGCGCCAAAGACCGCTGAAGGATGACCGCTATGCCAACACCCAAACGCGCCACTGGATGCAGCCACAGGCTTCCAAATGTCTCAGCCAGACATGTGCCAGATCGGGGACACTCCCGCTTGGATGACGGAAACGGCGTGACGAATGGCAAATAATGCAGCTGGTCCCCCGATGCTGCGTACTGCGTAAAGACGCATGTAATAATTGCTGGGCACAGGGCCTGATGCGCAATATAATCGCAATCAACGGTCAATGGTTCACAAGGCCAAACCCAGTGCATGTACGCGTAATGTGCCTGGATCTGGGCTTTCACGTGCTGACGTTGTTGATTGTTCATGGACGGGAATGAAAAGAGATCAATCAAATCAATCCTCGTTCGCCTGCAGGTGGGGGGTCGCCATGGTTGGGCTTTAGCGGTCTTGGGGCAGGGAAACAGTGACCCCAGACGCTGAGCTGTGACGAGATTTGTCTAGAGGGGGGGCCCAAAATAATTCAGGTACAGCGGGCTGGACGGGGCTGGATTCGGCCTTGCGTACCCCGTACTGTTGCAGTACTTGGTGGGAAGGTACATCAGGGCCAGTGCTAGCGCATCGAGACCTCCGCCGCAAAGTCAATGCAGGTAGAGTGGCTGTATGGGGTACAGCATCCCTCCAGCGCCGGGTTGCGGTACACTCGTACCTATCGGAGTACGGAGCGCGGCTAGGCGGCCAAGGCCAATCTCCCTGGGGACGCATTTTCCTCCTATCGTGGCTTTTCTACTGCTCAAACCTGCTCTGTAAACCATCAAACGTCAACAAAGATTGGGAAAAACAAATAACAAATCCGCCTCGCATAACGCGGTCCCTTTCGAATCCCCGTTCATCTCGCCTCGCTCTTTCGTGGAGCAGAGTGAAGAGAAAGAAAACAGCCGCTCGGTCGCTGGCGCGATGAACGCCATACAGCAGAAATGCCGCCCGAAGCATCAGGTCCTGGTGCTCAAGTGCTATCCGCGAACCACCAAGGGAGCAGTTGACGTCAAGCCAAACAGCAGCGAGCTGAGCTATCTGCTCTACTACGCGACCAGCCGGCGGTCCAAGATTCAAAAGATTGGTGCCTTTCTGGAGAAGAAGACGGCCAGCGATGTCTGGCGAATGCGCATTGGGTACGTTGTCGTGTCCGGGCCTTGCCGGGGCATCCGCCTCCAAACCCCTCGGTGGCGATGGCCGTGGTTTGATACTGGTGATGATGTCTGAGGTGTTGAAGTGTTTGAAAGCTGACTGTTGCGGCATTGCGCCTGCTTCTCGTGCAGTAACGTACAGGTGACTCTTGGTATCCTCGCCGCTCTCGTCGAGAAGTCGCCCAAAGATGCCGTCCTCATCGCGCCGTGCATCCTCAAGATCCTCGACCTCATCCTCCGGTCCAACGACATCACCATGATCGAATCCTCGCTGCCAACATGGGAGGCCTTTTGTGAACACCACGATCCGTCGTCCCTCTTTGCCGATCAAGCGTATCTCAACCATTACGTGTCCGTCGTTCGATCCTACGCGCAGCTTGCGTCGACTCGAAACTCGCCAAACCAAAACGCTGCTGCAAGCCGGCCGGTCCAGATGCGATGGAGGAACGCTGGGTTGGGCGCCATTAAGTGTATTTCGACTTCGGATGCCCTTTCCTCAGTGAGTGGTCGCCAAATCGACGTCATTGTGCCCATGATTTTGGAGAACCTATGGACCGACGATGAGACGCTGCTCGAACTGCTCCTGGAGCGCGTCGAGGCGGAGGAAAAGGTGGACACGGAGAAGCTTCTGCGACGCAGGACGAGCGTTGCTACGGTGCAAAATGGCGAAGCTGGTGGCGATGCAAACCCGCTTGCCATCTCTGGAACCGCCATGGACGCAGACAAGATGGCCGAAGAGGACACTGGCGTCTTGGCCATGCAGTGCCTTAAGAGCATCTTCGTGGTGCCCTCCCGATCGCAGATCCACTCGGCGACAGCCGCCCTACTTAAGTTCATCGCGGAGCGCGTAAAGCAGGGAGAAAAGGTCATGATGAGCAACTCTGCCGACAATGGCAACGACGATGGCTGGGCCATCAAGATCTTTAGCATCATTGCTCGCTGGGCTCCGGTGCAGGATCGCTATGTCATCTTGGTGATGGCCCTCGATACCTTGACACATATTCCCATGGGAGACGACAACCTAGATCAGCACGTGGCATTGACTGCCATGATTGATTCTCTGTTGAGGTCAGACATTAACCTCATTGGCTTGAGTGTCATGGATGTCCTCTTGGGTCTTATCAAGCAGATCAGGAAGCTCTTTACTCTTTCCAACGTCGGAAGCCGAGCCGAGACTCCCAGCGACAAGGCGGCGACGGACAGTGACCTGGAGCAGAAGCTACACCAGCCACAACGCAAAGAGCTCCTGGGACGCCTTGAGCAGTGCATTGGAGATCTTGCCAGCCACATCTACTACGCGGATCAGATCTCGGACATGATTGCTGCCATTGTCGGCCGACTAAAGCCTGGCCGGTCGTCGAGCGCTCCTTCAACACCACAAGGCGAGAAGACGGACGGCAACGAGCAGCAGAGCAACCCTTCGCCCCCCTCGGCGACGGCCACTGCTGATCTCGCCGAGAGCCAAACCAATGGCCTGGTCGACGTCTACTTTTCCTATACCCTGGGTCGCATCTCGGCACTCCGTATCGTCAAAATCATCCTCCATGTTGCCAATCCCGCGTCCAAGGTCAGGACCAATGCCGACTTGGGCCGCAACAGAGTGCCCACTCAAGTCTGGGAAGGCACTCAGTGGCTTCTCCGCGATCCTTCGGGCCAAGTGCGGCGCGGATATGTCGATGCCCTACTTACATGGCTGGACCTGGAGACGACTCCCATCGATTTGCTGGCCAGGGACGAGGCGCTTGAGCCGCACAAGTCCACAGCTGCAGGCATTCTCGCCGCCGCCAAGAATACTCGCGAGTTGCCCAATGGCCGGCGTGCCGTATCCAGCGCGTCGAACAAGGACCGCCAGCCCAGAACTCGCCGTTCGCAGTTCCTCCCGCAGCTTCACCTCGCCATCTACGACAACGCCCTCCACTTTGTCGAGTGTGACAATGATCTTGCCGCACTGCACACACTGCTGGCAAAGCTCGTGTCCCGTCTCGGCGTTAATGCTGTTCGCTACGGCGTGCCCATGATTTACCGCCTCCAGGAGGAGATCCTGGCCGTTGACCAGCCCATCCACAAGGTTCGCATCGCGGCTCTGTGCCACGGGTACTTTTGGGCCTTGACCGATAAGTTTGAGTTTGAGGGTTCTGCAGTGGGCAGGGCGATCGGAAACGAAGTCGCCCGGCGCAAGAGCAAAGGCTTCTGGGTACCCGGTATCCACGTCCCAGCGCTGGCCATCGAGCAAATTGGGCCGCTGGGCGTGGCGGCACCTCAGCCCGAATGGGATCTCAGCCTTCTCGAGACAGAGGAACTCTTACCGTTTGATGACCGGGCCTCCTTGATTCAATGTATTGCCGTAGGCTACGAGGAAAGCACCTCGTTTCCACCAAACAGCCCTTCTGCCTCGCCCGGTCGATCGCTCTCAGGACCTATTCTCAACACCCCCATGAGTCCCGGTTCCTCATCTATGGCGATGGCTCCTGACAGGTCATTGGAGCTTCCGGACCCTTACCGTGAGCAGATGATGACAGAGTGGTCTAGAGAGCAAGTTGCCGCTGCCTTGGCCGCTGAGGGCAAGACGGAATCGATCACCGGTTCACGGACGGGCACTACGGCTACCGGCCTCAGGAACCTGACCATCAGCACCGTCAACGGCAACAACGGCTACCTCCCGTATTCGCCCTACGGCAGCCAGCATAACCTGCGACCACACTCTTCTCAAACGCACATGGCGGACCAAAACCATCTTGGACCTCTTGGGCCCTCGCCCAGATTCCGGCAGGGAAGCATCCGAAGCGGCATTTCCCAGACGATATCATCGTCGAGCAAGGCCGGCGTCGCGTCTGTGGAACAGCTCAAGCGTGTGCTGTCCGGCAACGCTTCTCCCAACACTTTTGGTTCCGAGGACGATAGCGGCGAGAGCATGGTGAGCTACGAGTATAGCCCGTCAGAAAAGAGCTTCAGCCCGACAGGCACAGACCCGGAACGGCCAACCACGTCGGCTGACGGCTTCAGCAAGAGGTCGAGGTCTGGCAGCTCTGGCGCCCCGCTGAGCGCTGGCTCGAACCGCGACAGCTTACCAAGGCTCTACCTCGATGGTGACCGAGAGGAAGAAGGAGGGCTAGGCTTGGGTGTCCCTCCCGTGCCCCCGCTTCCCAACCTCAGCGTCCTTTCGGAAAAGGGAGGGCAGTTGAATGGAGGAAACATTGCGGTTCAAGATTACGGGGTAAAGGCTCCTAATAAGCGTGTTTCCAACAGCCGAGGAGGTGACAGCATTACATCCCGGTCCATCTTGGGTGGCCACGATGATCATGGCAGAACGATGGACCTGCAAGAGCTTCTGAGAGGCATCGACAGCCGTCCTGGCGAGGGTAGCTTGGGCAATTTGACCAGACCTCCATACTAAGGGGGATATGATATATGCCCTCCCTATCTGATTGCACGACTACGACACATCATTACAGCAGCGGTGTTGGAGGAAGTCAAAGTGAGAGTTGGTGTGATATCCTGGGGGCGAAGAGCAGACTTTTGCCTCTGTCTCATCAGCTTCCATTCATCTCACCTCTTTCCATCTCAAACCCCATTTCCTCGCGCGCGAACACACACACACACACACACACACATTTACACACTCTCATCCGCATATTCTCGCATACTAGCATCCTCGCATTTACATCCTCATTCACATATATACGCCGCTGCGCACACCACACACTAAGGGGGCGTCATCAGCCACCCCCTTGGGTTTCTCTTTTGTATTTGTTACCGGGACAGGCACTCGACAATCGGAAGAACGAGTGCAACGATAGAGCATGTGGAAGATGGTTGGATGAATAGCTCGACTCGCATTTATTTGTCACGTTGCAAACAAAACACGCACTGAAGCACAGAAATTCACATGACGGCAAACTTTGCATCTCGGAGACAAAGAAGTCGACGCTCACGGATTTCTTTTCTCAACCT
Source organism: Trichoderma camerunense (assembly GCF_050948025.1). Classification (NCBI taxonomy): domain Eukaryota; kingdom Fungi; phylum Ascomycota; class Sordariomycetes; order Hypocreales; family Hypocreaceae; genus Trichoderma; species Trichoderma camerunense. The sequence goes on from NW_028145365.1 coordinate 1,619,411, forward strand.
CAATCTTTTTTTTTTGTCCTGGCTCCTGTCATCACTCTTTTCCATTTCATCTTTTTTTTATCCCCCAATTTTATTCCCCCTCCTACTAGCAGCGGGTTCGCGTCTTGAAAAAACCCTTTTTCCTTTTTCTGAGTTGTCTTTTTTTTGTTTTTTAATACTGCAATGTACCTACCTACTAGAAAGGCGGATTAAGCCGGTGTTTTAATTTAGAATAACGGGGTTGAGCCTGGAGAAAAAGTAATCAAGTCTTTGCCGAGTTTGCATATGAGTATTAATCTCTTTTTCTTTCTTTCTTTCAATTTTTTTTTTTTTTTTTTTTTTTTTTTTTTTTTTTTTTTTGCTTTTTGATGTATGATATTTGTGAGGCTCAACTACCTAGGCAAAGCATTTGACTTGGGCAACGTGAGACTAATATGAGCGGCATTCTGGCGTACGCTTTGTTGGGAGTTTCTTTCCTCGTGGAAATATTGTGGCAGCGGGATGCTGTAAACTGATATCATTATGTCAATTCAATTATTGAAAGCTCCCTGATACCGTACAGGTCTGCAAATGTGTATTTCCACTGAAGAATTCCGGCAGATGAACCAATTCACCCTTCGGTCCCCTTACTGTAGCGTGGCTGTTATCAGTCATATAAGAAGCGTTCGTAGTCGCAAATTGCACGAGTTTGTCTAGTATCACATGTATATGGAAGATGGAATAGCTTCACGTCCATAAATAGTAATTACACGTAGTCATCACATAGGAATACAGTGATATCTCCCCCATAGAATGTGAACATAGGTATATATGCATCTAAATAATGGAGACTGCTTTAGTAGTATTTACCTGATTTCATTCCTTTTCTGTTTTCTCTCAAATAAGTACGTCACAATCAGACTGTGGCTTCTCTCTCCTTCCTCAAGCAATCGGTACAAGTTTATCTGTACCTTCTAATTTTCTGCCTCTTCTGACCTCCTTCTCATCCAAAACCACACCTCACTTAGACACACGCGCACACAAAAAGCATCGCTTCTTCGTAATCACGCAAAAACGCTCGTTTCGTTTCCCAACTATTTGGCACAGCCGCATAACGCGCAGGCATGTTGGCCTGTTTCACCTTCAGTGTCTGGCGCGGACTAACCCCGTTACAGGCCCTTCAGCACCATGGAACAGGCCGCCAAGTTACACTTGTCCTCCCCCCTGCTCGATCCAGCAGCTCCTTGGTAACCCCCTGGTTCGTCGGTCGGTGCCTCGAGGCCTCTCTTCTGTTGCCAAGCCGCGGGATGAACGAGCTTGTTTATGAGTCGAAGGGAACCTTGACGGTCTGGATCGATCGCTGCTGGGACGGAGCGAAATTCGAGCTTGCAGAATACAAGCAAGTATTATTGCCTGTATGGAGGCGATGATGAAGGCGGCAGGACACGAGCACAGACACGAGATGTGAGGCGACGCACGCATGGAGACGGCACAACCTCATCTCATGGGGACATTGACATTGGTCACGCCTCGCCACCTGTTGGTGCGTCTTGACATCTAGCATCAAATGCTAGTGCTGCACCTGCGCTGCACTGCAGGCGTGGATGCGGAACACGATGGTTGAATTGCAGCAATTCTGCCGCAGACTCGCATGCTACTAGCTTCACCGGCACTGCTGCTAGCATTCATTCTATTAGCAGACCCGCGCCGTGTCGATCCGCTCCCCCCGAGCACAGCCTCACTCTTTGTCTGGTTCAGGGCAGCTTTTCGTGCTGGCAACCCGCGTTCTTTTCCCTCATCCCCAAACCTCTTTCTCACTCTTGGCCCCCCGTTGGGCATCCTTTCCTTCCCACGCGAGACGAGAACCGCAACGACACGGTCTTTCTCCAGTCGGTCTTACTTACGGAGCATATACTAGCTCTAACTTTCATTACGTCAATAGCCTGCCGAATGCTGGCTTAGGACCCCTGAGCAATCTGCCTTTGTTCTTTGGTAGATCCGAACCACTCTTTCTTGGATTAGCACTACAAGCACTTGTACTCCATTCTGCGTACTTTTTGCTCACGCCATCACATAACCACCCAGACTTCCACGCGCACATAGACATACACGTATACACGTATAGTATACCACCTGTTCTACGAGTATGTATGCACTCTCGCCTCCACAACCCCTTGCCGCTGTTGCTTACTGAGTTAAAAGCCTGCAGCTCTGGTGGGCTGCATCGGTGGAGACCCCCGAGGCTCACTCGTTTGGCCTCTGTTCTGGAAATCTTGCATCTGCTTGCATCTCAGACCCGTCCCGCGCTGCTGGGCTGAATCATACCGTTCTCTTCAACCGCCTTGCGCAACCGCCACGGCTCGGCCCGGGCCATGGATTCATACGATGACGACATCCGGCGGCAGCAATATCATCCTTCGCACTCGATCCCCGATGCTGCTTATCCAGACGACTCGCCATTCCGGCAGCAGCAGCAGCTCCAGGCGTCCTACAGCCCTGGAGGCTTTGGCGCGAGCCCTTCGCATCCCTCGCATGGAATGACGCCTTTGCCCTCCAACATAGGAACTCAAGCCGGATACCAGCCTCAGCATCAACAACAACCTCAGAACCAGGGAACTTGGCAACCCTACGATATCCCCAGCAGCCCTCCGCCTCCCTATGACCCGAACCAAGCTCCTAGCACATACCAGTACTCGCAAATCGATGCAACGACTCTCGCCAACCCGGCTACACGTCCAAATACGCGCGTCGATGTGACTGTCCAAACGGGGGGCATAGAGATGATGCCGCTACACGGCGCGACAGTTGCCTTGTCTCCTCAAATGGCCCCCTTGGCTCCGGGAGCCTCGACCTCTGCGCTGACGCAGGCCAGCAATGCTGCGGAAGACCCCTATAAACTAGACGCGGCGGCCGCGGAGCGCAGGCGCAAACAGAGGCGCCTCAAGATTTGCATCATCCTCTTAGCCGTGCTGTTTATGTTCTGTGGCGCGCTGATCATCGGTGTGGCCTTGGGTGTTGTGAAAGGGGCACTCAACAAATCATCCGACCATGCTCCCAGTCCTGGTCCTAGTCCTGGTTCTGGTCCTGGTTTCTGATGTCAAGAAACGTTCATTTGTTTCCCTCGGCCGCCGCGCCTGTGCTGGGAAAAGTCATGCTTTGATCTGCAGAAGCCAGCGCCATTCTTCTTCTTTTTCATGTCTTAGTTTCCGTTTTCTTTTTCTTCCGCTTTCATCTTCTCCATCTTCCTCTTCCTCTTCTTCCTCTTCGTCTTCCCCTTTCTCCCCTTTCTTCTTGTTTTCTTCTTCCCCTTTCTTCATTGTCCTTGGCGCGGGAGCGATGGGATTGTGCCGTACATGAATAACAAGGGACGGTGATGATACGAACTGTATAAGCATGCTGCCCACATCATGTTATGTGCGAGCGAGGTGTCATGGCGTCTGTCTGGTTTGATTTATGGTTTCGAGTGTCATTTTTGCCTATTTGGTTTACTTTTACAAAGAGAGCTGGGTGTGTGCCCGGGTGTTTTAGCATGTTTTGGTTTTATTTTTGGGTTGGGCGAATAGATTTTGAGACCCAGGATCTGCGGATGATAATATGGAATAGGCGGCCAAAATCACAAAGGCGGCCGGGATAGATGCGACTTGTGTGGCATTGCTCGCATGCCAGAGACAGTTGGTCATGAAGCTGCCACCTGCTAGGAGCTAGGAAAGGAAACATGATTATGATAGCTACCTAGCACGAGCTGAAAAGACTAGATATAATTTTTGGCATCATTTTTTGGCCACCGGTCGGCGATTCGCACATTTCTTATGGTGCTTACTAGCTGAGACGAATTATTCCATCCGTGAGCATTGAATGCCAGATATAGAGCAGCATCGCCAAAGAACTTGCTACATCCTCTGGCCTTGTTCCCCGGCACCATTGCCTGTCACAACGCACAGCCACGATGCCCTCTCCCGGGGCCATGCTTACACGAGAAATCTGTCAAGAGTTGCCCTTTTCTTCACCGCGTCTTACAAGTTTATTTATACTAGGTACTAACATGATTGCTACTAGCAAAGTTTGTCACGGCTGTCAGTCAGCAAGCCGATGCTTGTTCCCTCCCACAGCACGCACTTACACAACCCCTGCAAAGGCAAACCTACTCTGTTCACCCCCCACGTCTATACGAGGCACGACAATGGCAAGCTGAGAAGATGTCATCACGATGAAGATATTCGCTACGGGCAGAAATGTTGGGAAGGAAAAGCATGAACGTTCCATCTAGCGTGCGTCGATAGCGGCAGTGGCGGTATCTCGAGGCGAGCCGTGGTGGATTAGCGGCATCGCCGTCAAGGTTTGGCGGCAGCGGGTAAGCTAGGACGGGCTGGGGTTGGATTTAAGGATATTACAAGCCCAGCTCGCATCTCTAACTTTTTGCCATTACAGGCAATGCTGATTGCTCCGGGAAGAAGACAAACGGAGGAGCCATTTCTTTGCGACTCCATACATGCACCTAGTAAGCACATGGCTCACAGCTTCAGAATACTGGGACTAACACGGGCTGCTTCCAGGAACGGTGACCGAAGAAGTGGGATCTACCACCTGGAGGCGAGCTTCTGAAGCAACATGTCGGTTCTCGGAGTGGACAATACCGAGTTTCTGCTACTGCATCCGGAGTAGCATGTGCCATCTAGATTATACCGACCCGCGAGTCTGGGGGATCGGAGCTGTGGTTTGCCAAAAAGAGCTGCATGTGATGGTATACTAATAACGCATCTTCTTTAGTGGCGCGAAGGATCGACAGACTCGATAGCTTCAAGAAGCACCAACAGCCATCGGTGTTAGGAACGGAATAGCCCAGGCGAGTCCTGTGCTGAGGAAAATGATCTCTTGCCACTCGTTTGAACCGATTCACCGTTCAAAAACGAAGTTTACTGGTAGCTTCCGCTTTTAATGCGACTTATAGAACGGGCTCGGAGGATTTTTGCATGGAGATGGCGATGCAAGCTGCAGGTATGTCCCCGAACAGAAGGAGACAGAAATTCATATGCCGGCCGGGGCCCCGAAAAATGACGAAAATGGGTTGCTGCTGTCAATCCAGAATCAATTTTGGGGGCCATATCCGCGGGTCTGCCTTGTAAGCGGGACATCAGACCGACTTTGTGGGATTTCCTAGATGGGATGAGACAGCCGCGAGTGGGTGCAGAATTTTTTTTCAAGCCCTCGCTTGCGCTTCATCTCTGTTGTCAGACGCGGAAGAGCCTACCAGTATAGGTAACTCGCTTTCGATGAAGCCGAGATCTGAGCCCGCCATAAGAGAGGCTGAGACTCAGCTTAGCGACTCTGGAAATCTGGCATGCCCGAGCCTTCTTTTCCTGTTTACTTTTACTAACCTCCTTTTGTCCTTTGCCCTGGCCTATTCTTTTGCGGGTACTGTACGGTGTGTTCCCATAGCAGTAATCTGTGCGTGGTTGGCGAAAAAGCCGTTTGCCTGATGGCCTCGTGACGCTTGTTAAATTGCTCAAGAATAGCGGAAGCGGCCTCGGTATCCCGCGATGAGTTAGTATCTGCGCAATCTGAGACATGGCCAAGGGCAGAGACCAACTAGCCCATGACAACTTGGTACTTGGGACGGAATCGCTGGTGGCGATGGTGGTAATAGTAGTCAGATTGTCTTTGGTCTTGAGACACGGGTTTCCTTTCTCGGATTAGACAGACAGGAAGCACCTGGAGAAGGGATGAGACTGACAAATGACGGACCCAAACGAGAAACAGAGATCATCGGTGAGGCTTGCAAGATGAAGTTCAGTTTCCGAAGCTCATGGGAAGTCAGTAGGAGATGGCTGCAGAAATCGGCTGCCCAGGGGCTGAGAGAAGGCATTCACATCAGAGAGCAAGAGAGGAGAGAACTAGAGGAAGAAGAACGGAATACTGGAAAAGAGCCAACAGAGACAGCGAGAGAGGAAGAAAAGATCGACCCATTCTGGACGATTGGCGACCCGCAAGCGGCAGAGGTTGCTGAAGCTATATTTGAACCAATCTTGCCAAGGCAGTGCCAGTGCCAGATGGTGGTGGGCAGGTAAGGATTAAACATGTGCAAGCATCCAACGTGAACCATGTCCCTGATATTGCTCGAAAAGGGCATGGGCAAGGACTTTTGCTTGCCTTATCTTTCTGCCTTGTACTTACTAAGTAGTCAAGGTGCAAATACTAACTTTGTACAAGTGAGATGAGGCAGGAGGTACGGGAAGCGAGTTGGGAGATTTGGGCACATGGAAATTGAGACTGAGGGCAGGAAGCGAATTGGCAGTTGTTTAATTCTTTTCTCTTTCAACTAACTCCTACTATACCGGCATTCTTTAATTTCTGCGGTACTGCCTTATGAACACTCTCTACCTACGACAACTTCTATCCTCCATCCTCCATCTGTCATCTGACAACTCCCCTGTGGTTCTTTCTCTCCCTTCACCTCGACGGCCTTGGCATTCATGTGATATGAAACGCTGACAGGTTTGTTGCATACAGACATACAGACATACGGAGAGCCTGCAAAGCTGATCGCGGACTAGCTGGCCCGCCACGCGCGAGATGATGCAACGGACCGGCCTCGTTTTTTTGACAGCTTACAGGCACTCGTGCTAGACAGAAGGACCCTGGCTCAGCTTGCTTGTTTGAGTGCCCGAGCCGCTAAAACACGCGGGCGGAAACGAACGAGGATGGAGGATAGACGCACCAGCAACTGGGTAGCTGTATCTCTACTCTATCTGCAGCCGCGGAGATGATGCCGCTAGTGGACGAAATGCCTGGCCAGGAACCCATGAAACGAGGCATCGCATGATGCTCAATTTACAGGCATCACAGGTACCATTGCAAGCTCTCGCACCCGCGCCGCACTCTCATCTCATCACCTGGACTTGTCGTCAAGCACTCAACACCCAATGAGCTCGTTGGCGCTCCTCTTGGGCCCCATCTGTTGTCTTGCTTTCGAAATTAGCACGGTCCTCGGGCTCCGTCGTTGCGGGTTGGGTTGACGGACGATTACTACCCCGGCAACCTGGTTGGCACTGGATTCGTAGCTCATAGCCATTATACCCAGAAGAAGCTTGTTTTTGCCACTGACTGACTGACAAGCACAAGCTCCAGATGTCCGTGTTTCGTTTCCGATACTGCTTGCTCTCCCTTTGGGCGCCGTCACAAACGACTCGTATCGTACTTTGATTGTCTTGTCTCGTGTCAGGGCTCAATCCACATGCCGGAATCCCGCCGCTTGCTCTCTCCACGATGTCCAGCAACTGACAAGTTTACGCGAGCCCATCAAGCCGCCCTGTGCAACCCGAGGCCTTTCGGATCACCACTGCCGGGGCCCAAGTTGAAGCTGAAGCTGGAACTGGCACTACCCACTGTGTCTCGTGCAAATTCATACTCATATGCGTCTTGATTCCGGGGCCGTGGCGCGCCATCCGGGGCCCAGTTGAACCGCCCGATGCCACCATGCGCAGTTGCGTGCCTCCAATTTTCTGCTTCCCTTTTCCTTTCTTTTGCCAGCAAAGTCATGGCTCCCTGCCTGCGCCGACCGAACTTACACACCACTCTGAGACATGCCCAGCGTCCCATTGGCTCTTCCCGTGTACGCCCTGTTTGCTTAGCTTGACATTCTCCTAAGACATGACATGGCCCGTGTATCTGCCAAAAAGTGTCTGGCAAGGTAGACACAGGTTGATGCCTTGGGCTAGCATTGCGCATAGCGTGAGGGTTTTTTCTCCCATCCTCTTTGCTCTGATGCTCTGCTCTTTTGCTTGAATTGGATTTTACTTGGTGACTGGGATCCCCCTGCTCTGGTGCGTCCCAAATCCTTGGACGGCGGACCCGACAGGAACAGTTCAATTTTTGAAAGGGGATCCTCATTTTCAGTGCCCCTGCTTGGCTTGAGAATGCTTTCGATTGGGCACCAAAAAAGGAAAAAAGAGAGAGGAGTCATCTTGTAAGAGAGCTACTCACTTTCCGAGGCTGCTCTGTACCTCTACACGGTTGAGCCTTTTCTCCTCTCTTCTCCTATTGCCCTCTCTTGTGTCTTTTGAAAGCAGCACTCGCGTATCTTTCTCTATTGTCTCCCTTGCAATATTACTATGCTTTAGCTTTTTCTATTCTTTCTCCTCATCATCCCTTGCTTGCTCATCTGCTCAGTGGCCAGGCGGTAATACTTGCGATCCACGGTATTAGTCCGCCCGCTTTCACCCGCCCTTGTTGCTCTCATTACACACACCCTCCTCCTTCTCTTCCGTCATAAATGGTGCTGTTACATTGCTGCAACCCCCCGGCTCAGTCCGTCCGGTACTCGCTCGTACTAACACAAACTTAGAATTTCGACTCCAGCCTGCTCTTCGAGTCCTCGGCACTAGTCCTGGTGCTGCTTCGAGTACCCTCAAGGCTGAAGGCTGATCAAAGTGCATGGATGTAGTACGAGTATGCCATGCATGTTGTAGATATATATTGCCCATGCTTCCTAGCCCAAACCATGCTTGCCCTATCCTACCTGCTAATCTAAACTACTAGCACCCCCATGCAAGTTGTGGCATCATTTTATATGTTGAATCTCTGAGCGCTCGCTGTCGCAAAGGAGAAAGACGTGTTTGGTCATCTGTCACTTATTGTCATTATCACCGCTTTTGTCACTCTCCCCCCTGCCTCCAATTTCTCACACAAGATTGATATAAGCCAAAACGTGTGAAAGGAAAGAGAACCCGTTCAAAGGACAGCCTACTTGAGGTGATTCGGGGGTTTCAAGTCAGACAAATAAGCAGACATACAGACGTACAGACAGACAGTCAGCAAAAGAGTATACGATACTCAGCACCCGCCTCTTTGGAGTTGACGGGCATTACTTGGTACTTTCAGTACCTGATTGTACTTTACTGTATCCTTTTCTAGTCACACCAAAAACCCTCGTCTCTACAAGGTACGGAGTATTATTTCCTATCCCAACACCACCTACATGCGCCTCCCCCCATATCACACATATATATATTCTATATATACCCACGCGGATATATTTCCCTACCTAGCCCTTACTTCGCATCTACCTACATATGTTGGCGGAGATATGTCTGTATACGCTCTACATCTATGATCCTTCATTGCCCTAACCAACAAAGATTTCTCACTCCAACCAACAGACGATTGAAACGACTCGACGGATTCGATACGCAGCGATACGATACGGCACGGCACGGCACGACTCTCCATTCAACCCCCCAGACTTTACACACCCCGCACTGTTTTACATCATACGCACCAAAACGCCGCCATCCCTAAGACAATTTTTTCATTCTTTCTTTTTCTCGGCGCCCTACTGCAACTTTGTCTCTCTCCCTCCTCTTAGCTCAGTCTATCTTGCAGGGCTCTTTCTAGGGTGCTGCGTGTTGAGCTTGGCATCTGATCATTTATCCAGCTGCCATCGGACCCGATCACGACTTAGATCGTTCCTTTTTCTCCCACCTCGTCTCGTCCTCTTCGTGCTGCGAGACTGTTTCAGGCCATTGCCACTCGCATCACTGATCCTCACTATCAACATCTCTTCTTCTCACATCTTCCCCTCCTCCCCCGCCTCTTTATTTATTTTGTTTTATATTTTACACTTGTTTTTTCTTCTTCTTTTTCTTTTTCTTAATTTTTTTTTTCATCAAGGCTTCACCATTGTTACTACTAGGTGGTTAGTGGGCTATTAGCACCTTCCCACCTATACTAGCCGTTGCCCGCAGTAGCTTCCGTACTTGCGCTCTGCTATATTTTCTCGTCGCTACTGCTCTGCACCTGCCCATATACAAAAGCGAAGAGCAGCCCTTGTCCCTTCCTTTGCTGCCCAAATCCGATCAACATCCATCCCCCTTTTCTCAAGCCAAGCTTGCTCTCTTTTCCTCTTCTTCTTTTCAACCTCTCCTTTTGAAAAAATATCGTCAAATCCTCATCACCTCTGTCTCGCATCCTGATTACAGCCACCTTTGCGAAATCACAGTATCGTTCCAATCAGCATTGGCTATTTTTCATCCTCCTCACAACCTTCATCTGCATCTGCTCGACCCAACCAACCGCATCCTACCGCCACGACGCTATTCTCCTTCCAGCTACTTTTCTACCCCCAAAGGCACGCACACGAGCTGCTATCAATCAATACCCTTGCCAACATTTGAAGTAGGTACTTTTGTCATAATTATTTCTTTTATTTATTTCTTTTTTTCCCTCCTCCTGCTACATCCACCGCTTCTTTCATCCTTGTCCCAAACCGTTCCAAGGGGAGAACCAGAAACGAGAAAAAGAAAGAAGAAAAAAAAAAAAAAAAAAAAAAAAAGGAAAAGTCGACAGATCGTTGTGATAAGACAAGAAAAAGAAAAGAGAGAGAGAAAACAGCATCCCATCCAGCTCGCGGCTACTTCTGCCTCTGTTCTCTCAATCTTCGCTTAGGACCCCCCCGCCCTGCAAAGCCGTTTCTAGTGCTGCAACTCGACATTCCCAGACTAGCAGCCAAATCAAGTCGAACGGCCGATATCCTCACAATCCCCGTCGTTTTGCAATATAACCGCCATTCACCGCCCCCACGACGGTTCAATTTTTCCGGCTCGTCTTGAGAGAGTGACATTATCTGATTGATTACTCACCCTGGCGATTGCAACACGACGTCTTGTCTGGCCTTTTTTTTCTCCCTCTCCTGTGCTCATTGCCTTTGACCTATCGCGGCATTCCCTCATAACTCGCTTTGCTCTCGCCGTCTGACCATCGTCCAGCGTTTCCATTGGCCAGCTTTTTATACCCCGGAACTTGCAGCGTCTGCGGCTACGCGAGACGAACAGTCCCGAAATTTGTCTCAGTGGCGGCTTCGTGTTTCACAGCGCATCGCCGGCTCGGCCCTCGAGGCTTTATACAGCTCTGTGCACCGTCAAACCCGCTCCTCGTTGGACTTGAAAAGCACTGCCGGCTGGTTACACTGCTTTCGTCTCGCCTCTTGTTATAAGTCTCAACCCTTTAGGCTGCATTGCGCCATATATCACCGTTTGCCATGGCGCCGCGAAGTCCCTACTCGTCGTCCAGGTAAGGCAGTAACCCTGCGGCATCCAATTGACCTTGGTCAATATCGGATGATATTCTCCTCTCCTCTTCATGTCCCTCTCAAGCGTTCTCTGTCTAACCGCATTGATTTTCATCTCATAGCCGTGAGCTCCATGTGGTTGTTCTTGGCGCAGGTTTGTCACGCCTCAAGCTCCCATGCCGGACGTGCCACATCGCTAACCGTCTTGCTTAGGTGGCGTCGGCAAAAGTTGCCTGACTGGTGAGTCTTGTCATCACCTATCCCAGCCACAATTTTCAATACATTTCCTAACAGCCAGAGCAGCTCAGTTTGTCCACAATGAATGGATTGAAAGTTACGACCCTACCATTGAAGACTCGTACCGCACTCAGGTCCAGGTCGATGTAAGTTTTCCACGTCCCTCGAGTCATTCTTGCATGCGCATCGTTGCCAAGTTTCTAACACTGTGTTTTCGCTCTCTAGGGCCGACAAGTAATTCTGGAGATGTAAGACTTCTGACCGCTCTCTAACCGTTGCTACATGTCTTGGTTGTTGTTGGACAGTTTCTGACATCAAGATGACAGCCTTGACACAGCCGGCACAGAACAGTTTGGTATGCTTTCCTTTGTCGTTTCTTCTTCCTCCAGCAAGGCATTTTCCAAACTAACCCGCGATTAGTGGCCATGAGAGATTTGTACATGAAGACCGGCCAAGGTTTCCTGCTCGTTTTCAGCATCACATCAGCCTCGTCACTTAACGAGCTGGAGGGGCTTAGGGAAGAAATCCTTCGCATCAAAGATGACGACAATGTTCCTATGGTTATTGTCGGGAACAAGGCCGACTTGGAGGAAGGGAGAGCCATTCCCCGCGCCAAGGGCTTCGCAATCTCACAGAAATGGGGAGCTCCGTATTATGAAGCCAGTGCCAGGACTCGAAGTGAGTTTGTTCCTGCTACACCCTTTCCAGACCCCACTCAAACATACTAACCGTGGCCAAGCAAACGTTGATGAAGTCTTCATCGATCTTTGCAGACAGATGCTCCGCAAAGAAGATGATACGACTGATCCCGACGACAGTTCAAGGATAGATGCGCTCAAGGCATCCAACAACAAGCGCAGGCGACGCTCCAAGTTTCGTGATAGCACCCATCCGCGATGCGTCATATTGTAATCGGCTCATTCCCTATTTGACAACTGAAAACGCCCATGTGGGCTACGGCAAAGAGCACACGGAAAAGTTGCCAACGAAAACAAACAGTGGAGGAAACCCTTTCATCACATGGACCGCATGTATATACCCGGGTATTTGATTGTGTTTGCTATTGAGCAAAGCGGGATTTTGCTTTTTCACGCATGGCAGAGCGTTTCACACTCACACGGTTTTGTCCAAAGCCTCTCGACGACTAGCCCTATGTATCCGACGAAAAGGCTCTTGTGACCTAGATTCGAGCCCAGACACATTGGGGAGACAACCAATCGATTCGTTCCTCTTCGCGGCAAAAACGTTGCAAGGCCGCCATCACCCTACTGTAACTTCTTCACCTCGGAATAAGCTGAGACTAGATGTGTGCTCGACTTTCTTTTCTTTTTTCGTTTTCATCTCCTCAGTACTAGAAGAATGGGTGGTAATTCCTGGGGAAGCGGGGGAACATGGTACAAGACATCGACGGCGTTATTAGACTTGGACGGGCAAGACTTGGAACAGATGTTAAGATAATAGAAGCACGCATACTCACTCACGTGGCGCGGGACGGACATCAAAGTAGGAGTATACAAGAAGGAAGGGTTAGGTTGACAAGCTGTAGCAATTCCATTTGCTCCTTACCCACAAACAGGACTTCGAGGTGCTTCTTCAAGATGAATGTTCTCCACACCAAATTTGGCGTGTATTTCCCCGTTGGACAGTCTGTAGCTAGGACCTTGTGACTGCTTAGGAAGCCTCTCTTTGAAAAGGAGGAGATGGTGTTGTTGCTATCGCATAGGTGAAAGAGACTATGAGAGAAGAGCGATGAAGATGGATAGACAGACGCTATGAGTAGACAAGCACTAGACGATAGCAAAAGAATAAAGGGAATAAATAAATGACAAGAAAAACAAAGAAGGAATAAAAGAAAACAAAAAGGAATAGAAAGAAAAAGAAAGGGTCTGGCCGGGGATTGAACCCGGGACCTCTCGCAAGCAAGCTGTAGGGTTTACCCTAAGCGAGAATCATACCACTAGACCACCAGACCGAAGATGTTCTTCTTGATGAAAGGGAGTGAAATATTTAGCATTATATGCTAATGCATTGCACGCCTGGACTGCAAAAAATGAAATCGACTTACAGACGATTAAGGCATTTCAATCATTCTTGTCTTTCTGATTCGACTTCACGGTCGGGTTATAGATGGAGTGTTTGTGACTACTTACCCAACGGGGTCCACAATGCCCCGATTCATGCAATAGGTGAATACACTTGACAATTACGTGTCGAATATCCAAGACAACGATCGGCCTGAGTGGCCCAACCATTCTTCGAGACATCGCAACCATTCTTCGAGGCGCTGGTCGCCTTGGTCCCAGACTACAGCCATGAGTAGTGTTCATATGGCGTGCTTGATAAGGTTCGAAGGACAGAACGATGAATGAAGATAACATGTCCGACGTCAACCGTATCTATCCCTCGTGTGTGAGGAGATATGGTTGGCAAATAGTGCTTGAGATTTCTTCGTATACCTCGGGTGTGTTGGAAGACATCTTGGAGTGCCCGGTGGACAGCTAACTGTTTGCATCTTGGGCTTATCCTGCGTACCCAGTAACAGTGCTTGAATGTGACGATCGCGAGGGACTTGCATGGTGATAGATCACCTCTGGAAGGAATGAAGCGGAGATCATAAGCTAGGCAAGCATGTGTTTTTTAGACGGTTGACATGGACATGATGATATAAATGCACTTCTCAGAAAGAAAGCGTAGTTTGAAGGAACCAGTAATATTCAAGGCCCACGATGAGACCAGACACGAAAGCAAGTGAGGGGGCGATGTTGGCTGAGACAGCGCGATTCTCACTGCAGTATCGTCATCAGCTTGCAGCATTCCCCAGAGCCCGTTTCGGATATAGGAGAGAGAGACAGATTTAGGACAGACTGCAAGGAGGATAAAGACTGGATGACGTCGACCTGTTGCGATAGGTTCAATGGATGCGCTAAGGGGAACTTCGTCTCTTAGATTGAGTGTAAGAATTAACCCGAAGGAGCATCTCCGTGATATCAGAAAATGATGGAGCGCAGGTGATGGTCGAGCGGGGAAGCTATGGGGACCCAAGGACAGAGAAGCTGGCCTGTTTGAATCTTCAGGCACTGCAATCTCAACGCAGATATGTATCGAATCTGCCGTAAGGGCGATTTGAACAGGGAAAGAAGCAATGGAACTGCATGATTTAGAAATGACCAATTGGCCGTATGTATGAGGTCGATTAATGTAATGATGAGTACCACAATTCGAAGAAACTGAAGGGAAAACACGATCACGCATTCAAAATGCCCAAACTCTCATTTCGTTCGGACCAGTCAATATTTTGAAGTCTGAATTGGACACCGAAGCACGGAAAGAAGGATTTGTCTCGTAGATGATGACTCTGCCCGCTGGTTACCGTGTTTATACGCACTGGAGAATGTATAGAGCGAGACGGTTTGTCCTTTGCCGAGATACAAGCAAAACGGCGAGGCACCTAGCATCAGTAGTTACGCAATGAATGAATTATCAGCGTCTTCTTCTCAAGAGATAATGTACATACCACCGCCAGTCCGGGGAGATTAAAACCAAGAGTAACACTGGCTCGAAGACTCCAGTTATCGACTGAACTTGCCATAAAACTCACGAAAGGCATCTCAGAGAAGCCCGACTGTTAGGATGTGTTATTCGCAGAAACGGTTGCTGCTGTTGTCAATTCACGCGGGCTGCTCTGGCGTCACGCGCTCCGCCCATTAGAAAATTACGCCGTCATTACGGCTGTTGGTCGAATCGGGCCAACTACCAACATTCGGCGCATGATATTGTTGATGGATGCATGCTTTTCGACGCATTCCACCACCCTACTAACGGATAGGCAGAAGGAAAACGCTCCAAGATTGACTGGAGGTACGGCTAAACTCTGCGAGTATCATGAAAGAAGTCGCTGGAGCCGAGTTGTTTTCGTGGATACGCTCTGGAAACTTGCCATGTGCCCCCAGTCGATTAGGCTGAGATCAAATGTCCCAAATGTAGTAATAGCTTGCACCAACCAGAGCCACTCAGCTCGTGCTTTGATACAGATTGACTATCAGATCAATATGCGTAGCTCCCTACTTACTGTGTTGCCAACGCGCACAGGCTGATTCTTACCTGAGGTAACTTATGAATCGAAGGGGGGGCTTTTTTCATCTGTCGGCGGCAGGCCGAAATGGAAGCTTTCATGAGCCTAGAGAAAGCGAGCGAAGCAGCCCACTTTCATCCTGCTGAATCCAACCACTTGGTGGTACTACTACTAGCAGCAGCCGAAGAGCACTCCGGGGTCGATTCCGCCTTTCCAGTGTGTGTGGGTGCCAGGTGAAGAAATGTGATTGACATGGGCTGACACACAGTAGCGCGTCGTCTGCTTCTAGCCATGACCAATGAACTAGTATCTCGTAAGGAGGCCCACGCCTGGGAGTGTACCGTCCAAAGAGCATTCTCAAGGGTCGAAAAGGAGGCCCGTTGTGTGCCGTACAAAGTGGGCGTCGTGGTCTTCCGTGCGGGATGCGAGAAGGTATGGTATGGCCCAGGTGAGTTTGGAAGAGATGCAACTTGAGCATCAGGGGTGTCGATATGATCAAGATTGCGGCAGAGGCTATGCGTGTTAGTCGATGCGTGCCGTTTCCGCTTGGCCGAGGGGCCGGATAAAGATGCATACTTGGATATAACAGCAGGAAGAAAGCGGAGATGAACTGGTGTGGCATGAATGAGCCAAGGGCCGAGGATAGAACGCGCAGTGAGTGGTGGGCAAGCGTGGTTGAAGCGATATTCATGATCGGCACAAGGGATCGGCTCAGCATGAACATGGCAATGTGCCAAGAACCCCAAGGGCGAATGAGACGACAAGAACCATGAGCTTGGCCGAGGCTGAGGATTCCCTCGTGCCAGATGCCATGACCAAGTTTGGCTGCATGTCTCGAGTCGGCTGCAGTCACTGGAGGGTTGGAGGATTTCGGGTATCGTATCCTTAGTAAAAGTTTGGTTAGCAGGAGGGCGGAACTGTAGTTTCAAGGTGGTGGGTAGAAGCACACAACCTCGGCGCACTTCCAGATCCAGCACGCGATTGATGCTTGTTGCCTCCTGCTTCAACTCACATGGTTCCGAAGGTGATTTAAATAGGAAGAAAAGAAGCGACAAAGTAGAGGGTAAAGTTTCGCGGTGAAGAGCGAATTTGTAGGCATATGGCGAGATGAAGAAAAGAAAGAAATCAAGCTGTGCTCGTTGTGGCGAGCGAGGGCTTGGTTTAAGCGAGCATGAGGAGGAAGGAGCGCAGTGATGATGCTACTGCACTGTGGAATATTACCAGGTACCAGTACCTGGAGGGGCGAGATATATTTGTCGACTAATACAGGTAACGAAAGGCTGTACAATAATTTACCTTGGGTAGATTAATACTAAGCATCTGTTGCAAAATATACCTGCCGATGATGGGGTGAGCATGTACTGGAGGCACTGCTTAATGTCGCGGAACTATTCGGGATAGTCGTATCGTGAGAGCATTATTCTAGATGCTGTACAACAAACGCCTCTCGATGTTAGTGCCGTGAGCTGTACTGTGGAAGCCCCGTAACATATAGTAGATACCAGCCTCTATTGCTTTATAGGCGTTGTCAAGCTGTAATGAGCGGAACTGTATTCGATATTAGAATACTACCTTGTCCATCTATTCTTCCATTGCAGGTGGCTGCGGCGACATGGCGTGTCACTATTTCCAGCCCTACGAGTCCATCGTAAGGGATCAGAGCGCGGAACCGGCACGGAGTTAATACCCGAGTTGGAACCGCTATAATTCGCCTGCGCTGTGGTACGTGTACCCCTTCATTTCCCCGGAGAAGTAGACGCTCAAGGGTCCTTGCGGGAACAAGGTGATGGATGAACCAACTGCGTCGCCTGGCCTCGCTTGATCCCCGCTTGTGGACACTTGTTTCTCGGATTTCTACTGTAGTTAATCTGCTCTGTACGAATCAAGCAAGGTAGCCCGTAGCACTAACTAGTACCATGAATAAGGAATACTATCCGTACACGCACGGCTCGTGATCAAGATACGGGATGGTGGAGATGTATGACTAAACCCAAGCGATTTGCTCCGTGCGGTAAGATGTTAGCCATCGTGGAGCGATTCGAAGCTAGTCATTCTCTCCTCTTTGTTGCCGCCGAAACCTGCAACATCAGTATAGTAATCAGCAACAAGTGGTACGGAGAATAGCACTTCATAGTCTGCATCTTTCCAGGCGCCGCCCACGACGGTCTTGTCATGACCGATGCCACTGGACATTATTTTGAGAAAGTATACGAAGTAATAGTTCTGCCACCATTTGCAGACAAGACGGTTAGCCCCCCCTGAACGTTGTGCTATGCTGGCCTGAGCTTAGCCCTAGCTAGTCGTCGTGTCTGTAAGGCAAGCGGGCCACTTCTGCGGCCGTGTGGTCCCCCTCTTGGGATCAAGACTCCTCCCCTTGTCTTCTGTTCTGCAGAGTCCTACGAAGTGGCAGCACTCGTATCAGGTCGCACAACACAGACATTGAAAGGCGGTTTGCGATGACGGGCTCGGTCGGTCGTTTGTAGCAGCACCTGCAGAAACTCCGTTAACAGATGCGATCTGGATTCGAGAAGACTAGAATTAGTATGGAATAGAACGGCTGTGCTTGTACCGTAGGTATCGTATTAGTCGACAAGTGTAGGTATTTGAACTAGACAATGAGCTTGCTGTACATGCGATGGCTCGACCCATGCTGGACTGACTGATCAATGCCGGTTCCTGATGAACAGGGGCAGGTCAGCGCGCCAGTGGTGTGATGGGCGAGCTTCGTCGGGGGGCATGATCTTCCCCCCCTCTCTTGCAGCGGAACGGCGTCCGCCAGCGCAAAATGAGCGACGCGCGCGCGTCCAATGAAGCGGCAGTTTGGCATCATCTCCATCGAGGACAGCAATTTGACATGCATAAGCTGCCTTGCTAGTGTATGGCGACGGCGGCGTGTGGTTGGCCGGCCATTGCTCCCCATAATCTGCAATCTTAGTGCTAACCAATGCGGCGTAGCCTCGTACGGAGTGGTACCTCTAGCACGACGTGTGCCTCCGAGCCGTGGGACGTACTCCAAAGTCGGCAGCGACCCCACTGCAGATAGCCCCACCAATGGGCAATTTGCACGTGCTTGCGTCTGAGCTAAAGATGGTCATGAGCCATTGCCGAATCTTGGGTGGGATAGGATAAGACGAGATGCGATGTGATGCATCAGTAATTTTCTCGCGGTATACTGGTGCTAATTTACGGCTACCAGATTTTGCAGCTTTGGGGAGGGGATATTGGACAAGGCCAAGCCAGGCGGTTGAGCGCGCTGCCTCCACCTGCGATGCTACGAGCACCTGTACTGTACTCGTACTGCTAGGCGGTACTCGTACTTGTATCGTCTTCTCGTCATCACTCATCACTGCACGCGCTGCTTCATGTTTGTATGCTCTCGTTTGTGTGGCGGCCGGGAACGTTGCCGCAAACTTGCCTCGAAAATACCCCCTTGGTGAGGCTCACACAAGCACGGAGAGCAAATCGGCGCGTGCCAGAAGACTCAGCCCATCTTCAAGTGCCACCATCGTCCACAAGCACGGTTCAATGTTGGCTGTCAGGGTTTCCGAGGACGGGTTGCTGCCAACTTCCCGTGGGTGTGTTGCAGTGCAGGCAGTGACAGGGGCAATGATGCTACATCCCCCATGATGGATAATGCAAGTCGAGAAAAGGAGAAATGCTAGTAGAGAAGAGAAAAATTCAATATTGAATCGGCTTTCTTGTTTCTTTCTTTTTTTCTTTATAGGGGAAGCATACGTGTTCTTGTTTGAATGGCCACTTTAGCAAGCATGAAGAGCCTCGCGACAAGCAGGTAGAAGGCGCGCACGATCCAAGGCGCTGCATTGTGCGTACGGCCAAGCGACGCGAAGCAGCCAAAAAAAAAAAAAAAAAAAAAAAACACCGTCGCATCAGGGACCATGGCGGTGTTCTAGAAGTGCCAGGTGCGACAAAACAAGTGCAAAGGCGGCACGGGTTTGTTCCAGATGATAGACATGGCCCATCGTTGGATGCTACCGTGCAGGACGCAGTACTTGGTAGTGCTGCAGCACGCAGTGGTCGCCCAAGTACCTTCAGCAGTCGCTGGGTCTCTTTAAGCCCCCTGTCGACGACGAGCTGGAGGGGTAGCAGCAGGTGGCACAAACAAGAATGTCTCTGATGCAGTGCCTTCGGTAATGCTTCGCTCAAAGCCACCGCATCGCGACTACAACAGGCACTCGTATAAGGACGAGGCGTCTGGTGCCTGATAAGCTCAAGCTGGGTGTTCCTTGTCTGTAGGGACATTCAGCAGAGTAGGTTAGCAGCCAGCACTAAATGTGCAGCACACGCTGCTCCATGTCGATAAACAGGATTGATGGAAGAGCATCGACTGGAGGGATGCTGCCTGTTCCGGAATAGGGCGCGAATACTAGTGGCAGTGGCCATTTTCCAATTTGTGGATCGATCACAAACCCCACACACACTCTTTATCTTTTGCGGGACTGCCAGCCTGCAGTAGATTCTTGGGTTAGTACCTTCGTAGTACCGAGTGCTGGGCGTGTCGCTTTAGATGCTCACGCCTGGGCCGTTGTGAACGAGGGACTCCCTGGCTTTCGCGGTGCAAAAAGGACAGGCTATCTGTGACTGAGGTCGGTCGGTCCCTGTAAACTGTACAGTAGAGGTGCTGGTGCTCCTCACCTTGCCGTTGAATCGACCCGATTGCGGCGTTTGCTGCAAGTTGCAGCTGCAGTTGCGGTTACAGGGACGGGTACGAGTATGTACAGCGGCGGCTCGGGCACTTTTCTTTGCACGCAAGCGGCGGCGAACAAATGGAAGCGTGCACGAGAGATATGACTTGTACCTTTTCGCCAAGGCACCGATGAATCTGGCAGAGTGTAAAAGATGGACCTCGGTGCCTAGTCCAGTGTATGCAGCTCGGCGAAAATGTCTATCGAGGCGGCGGTTTGAAAATCGTAGAGTTTTCTGCGGTATTCTCTCATCTGTCTCTTCAGCCTGGGAGGCCGCAGGCCATGGAGACGGAGCCACGGTGGCTGATTCAGGGCGGAATGCAACAGACGGTCGTCTAGGGAGTGGTGAGTTGACGTGACGTGCTCCCTTGTTTACATGGATCTTGGACGGCCGTATCGAGTCTGACGAGCAAGGGAAACAAGGTGTCGCCTGGGTGCTTTGCCGGGATGAATCTAGAAGATGAGTGTGTAGTAGAGGTAATGTTTTGTGTTTGATGTTGTATTTTGCCCGTCTTGTTTGTACAGATGTACATGTACGAGTACGTGCCTCTTGCCCCCCACCACATCCTCTCAAACAAGAAAAAAAAAAGCAAAAATGTATAACAGGTTATCATAAATAGATAGTTACGTAAATAGGATTCTTTAATCTTTCTTGATCTTCTTCCTCAACAAGTCTATTGTGTGCCCCTCCACCTTCACCAAGTTTGATAACAACAAGCTTTTCCCAAGGTTCCAGATCGCGATGGTGTATATACTTGGAAGCATTGGCGTCATTTTTGGCAAAGACACCAGACACGCAGAAAAGGGCATTTGGCACTAGCACGAGGGGGGTGCCCCAGTAGCTGGAAACTACCTGCAAGGTACTGCTGCGACAAGCATGCTGACGAAACACTGGCCGGTACTCGCAAGACTAAAACCTGAAGGCACCAGGCATGTGCAGGTACCCCCCCAAGCCTCCGGGAAATGCTGCACCACTCCCCCGATTGGTCTGATGCAAGCAGCCAGTGACATTGGAAGCCGCACCGCAAATCAAATCAAAATCCATGGACCAGTTTGGCCCCCTCTGACCCTCTACTCTACCTCTGCCTCTCTACCTGTCTACCTCTACCACTCTCTTTGCCTTCTAGGGCTTCTTCTGCACTCCCCCCTCTCTCCTCTCTACTGTCTCTTCTCTCCTCCTCTTCGGGGTCCCTTTCTAGGGCAACTTCAGTCGCTGTCTGAGTCCGCCAACAACCCTCCATTCACTCACTTCACTCACTTTCTCCCTTTGGATCCATCAATACTTCATAATTGTACGAGTACGAGTACTTCAAGTCCAGCGTGTCCTCGACATCGCCAACCTAAACCCACTAAAATTCTAGTTGAGCCCTCCAACCCTCCAAAACAATCCGTCACCCCCCCATTTGGTCCAATGCAAACTAGCGCACCAGCCCCAGCGCCAATGAGAAAAAGCCTCCCTGGAAGCAGGTCCGAAAAAGCGCCCCCATTCTACCCAACTCTTTTTCTCCTCCCAGCAGAGTTCCAGTTGAGTTGTACTTGTGTCCTCCACTCTCAACGGAGTACACACTCTCTACTGTAAAACCCTTTTCCCTCAAGACGCCGCCTCTCCCCACCTTTCCCGGCTGCAACTGCGGCTCCCACCCCCCAAAAAAGGCCCCAAAAGGCCCCAAAGGCCAAGCCCCGGACAGAGGAGAAAATATGCGAACTGCACCTGCGTCCGTGCCGCTGCCTCACTAAACCCGCCCAAACCGCCAAACTTTGGGCCAACTTGGACGCATCATCAACCTCATCCTCGCTTCTCTCCTCCTCCTCACCCTCGCCCTGAACCTTTTTCGCCGCCCTCGCCGCTTCCACTCGCCGACAAACTTCTCTCGCGACATTTTCTTTCGCATCTTGTGCCGCGCCACTTCTCCATCTGCTGTTATCTATCTGCATTTCCCCGGGCGCATCGCATCTGAAGCGCAGTCCACTCAATTCGCCTCAAAGTATATCCTCGATCGAACTTTCCGCGCGCCGCCGACAGCATTTCGGATTCTCGTGCGCATTATCGAGCACATTATCGACACTATATAATCCTCCTCTGCCCTCGCGCTCGGAGAGCCCCCGATACCACCTCCGTGCCCTCGCCATCATCACCGCACCACCGAGCCAGTGTTGTTCAAACCGCGACCCCATTATTCATCACTATCACTAGTAGCCTTACCAGTCTTTCGCCGACTAGTTCTCTCTCATACTCTCATTCTCTCACACTCTCACACTCTCTGCTTCCTTGGCTACGCCTCGTCATTCATTGCTCGCTGTTACAAGCCTCTTTCGTTATCGGTACCTGATCGTCGTCGCCCGTCGCCCGTCGCCCATCGTCACCGCGCGCTATTGGTTATGAACGGCGACCACAGCAGGAAACAGTCGGCGCCAATGACAATACTGCCGCCTTCCACGGCCACCTGGGTGCCTCACCAGGGCATCTGGTCTCCGTCGCCTCTCGATGAAATGCCCAACCCAATCGACTATGACCGAGGCGCCGAGCTGAACTATGCTGCACCTCATTCTTCTTTTCCTGGGCCGTCGTCCCGCGGCGCATCTTTCGCAACTCAGATGTCACCGCCGCAGAGGATCCCTTTTTACCATGCCCAGTCCCCTCCTCACCCCAGCGACGTGGGCGCGTCCTACTTTGACTATGAGTCGCCCGTTCCCCCGGCGCCGGTGCGTGTGCTGATCCGATGCCTGCCGGCCACAACCTCCGAAGCCGACGTGCGTCTCATGCTCGTCTTCTCTCAAGAGCTCGTCAGCATCGAGCTTATGGGCCCCGACAGCTACGAGGGCGCCTACTACCGCTCGGCTCTGCTGCACTTTCGGAGTATGCGTGGCGCGACTGAAGCCCGAAACATGCTCGACGGCCGCGCCAACATGGACGGTCGCGCCAAGCTGAGTGTTAGCATCTTGTCCTCGCCAAACTACGGATCGCCCGTTAGTGCGCCATTCGCCATGCCAAACGGAGCACCCCATGCCAGCGCGGATGCCTTTACGGCGCCAGTCTATCGTCCACAGCCGGCTCCTATCGGCAACGGCTTTCCGCCGCGTGACGCCATGTCGCCGACATCGAAAGCTGGTCGCTTCTTCCCAGCTGCTCCTCCTCATCAGGACCTTGCTGCTCCGGACACAAAAGCCGGCAGCCACTACAAGAGCCTCTTCAACGCACATTCACCTATTGGCAACCACCTCGCCAACGAGGCGTCAGGACGACTAGGCAAGCACCTCATTAATGATGAGCTTGGCGATGATGACGATAGGGAGCTCCTTAGGGATTCATTTGCCTACGCAGGTAAGGCCACCCCTACTCAGCGGAGAGGCACTACTCCTCAAGACCCCATCAGCCAAGCAATGGCAAACCTAGCTCTCAACTCGGGCGCCTCTTCCACCACCTTGCCAATGCCGCCGTCGTACCTTGGGGCTCTGGCTATCGCTAACGGCAACGGCAACGGCAACGGCAACTATATGAGCCTTGGACAACAGCTGCAACAGCAACAACAACAGCAGCAGCAGCAGCAGCGTCATCAACTTTCTCAACTGTCGCAGCAAAATCCACAACAGCAGTCGCTGCCGCAGCATAACAAGCAGCAGCAGCAGCAGCAGCAGCAGCCACGATCGCAACCCCAGCAAGACAAGCAGGATAAGCAGCAGCAGCAGCAGCAGCAGCAGCAGCAGTCGCCGTATGGAAAGCCCAACTTTCCTCCCGTCAACCCTGCAGATCAAAACCCGCCCTGCAATACCCTCTACGTTGGCAATCTGCCCATCGACACGTCCGAGGAGGAGCTCAAGGCCTTGTTCTCCCCCGTGCGGGGTTACAAGAGGTTGTGCTTCAGAACCAAGCAGAACGGCCCCATGTGCTTTGTCGAGTTTGAAGACATCGGCCATGCCACCAAGGCACTGAGCCAGCTGTATGGATGGTGTTTGCACAACAGCGTCAAGGGTGGCATTCGCCTGAGCTTCTCCAAGAACCCTCTTGGTGTTCGCTCCACTCCCTCGCAGACTTCTCATGGAAGCATTCCTCCTGTCAACGGAATGGCCCCGTCCACAGCCAACGGCTTTACGGCGGCCAGTGGCCCTCCCCCTGGCCTGCCTAAACCGACCAACTTTGGCAACCGGGCCTATAACTCGTATACCCCCAACAGCCGCGGCAGCAACTCTGGGACACCTATCAATGGCTCTAGTGCTGGCTCCAATTTCCAAAGAGGACCATTTTATAAGAACGGCATCAACATGGCGAAGCCTCATACTCCCTTTGCTTAATGCAGGGATACCAGCAACAACAACAGCAACGCCTGTTCCCCCATTGGTTTCGAATTCTACCCCTCCCTATTTTCTTTCCTTTTTTTTCTTCTCAATCATCTTGTTCTTCTTGTTTCTCTCTTTTATTTTCGGGTTTCTCCAAGGCACAGGGGCATCATTTGGATACAACGATAAAGTTCAACTAGCATCAGGGTTTACGGACAGAGAGGGGCGCAACGAGAAATTCCTTTTTTTCTTTATTTTACCATATACCATCTGGGCTCTTTTGGTCGCATCGCGTCCCCTATCAACTACGGCTTTTTTCTCATCTTCAGATAGAGAGATGGGACAAGAGAAGGAGCGGACAACGGCGTTGGCTTCATTTGGGATTGATACCTTTTTGACTTTTCCCCCCTTTTTCTTCTCTGATTGATTCCCCCTTACATCTTTTCTTTTCCTAATATGCTCGAAGGATACGGACGGGAAATTCTCTTGTCTTGCTTGTCCACTGCTTTTCTCCTCTCTTCTTTCTTTCTTTCGAATTCGCTTCGTTCTGGGAAATGGATTACAAAAAACGATTTTTTGTACTCTTGTTTTTGATTCCCCCTTCTTTTTTTGGCCAAAGAAAAAAAAAAACCGGAGACAGAGAAAAGGTGCAAAAAAATACGGCATGGCTGTTATCTTTAATACTCGTTTGCTTAATTCTTCTTCTTCTTTTTTCATCAGCGCTGAGTGTTTGGATTTGGAATTTGGGAAAAACATTTTACTGCGATGGCTTCAAGTTCGATATTTCCATGTTCCCTATGTCATTATTACCCCTGTCTGCTTTTTCTATACTGCTTCTTTTCTTCTCGGGGTACCCAATCCCGTTGATGGCCTGCTGCTTATTGCGGCCATTTTAACCCCCAGCGTCTTCATAGAAACGTCCACGGCATGCAAATGCTTCATACCACTTTTATTTATTATAAAACCGGTCTATCAAACAGGAGTTGTTGTTACCTATGCTCTTATGGTGGGTTGTTTCAGCTGCTTTTGCTCCCCGGACGAATGGACAACGGACAATGGACACAATTTGTTGCATGGTCATGAAGGGATTTTGTGCGTTTGCTTTTTCTTCCAGCACTGGTGGTGTTTATCTGTCTGTGTGTATGTGTGTGCTCGCGTGTGTTTTCTCTCTTTCTTTATAATGTTTGCATGATTGGGATGGGCTGCTGATCTTGATGGGCATGGATAACGGAGTATCAAAGTTGGAGAAACAGGAGCAAACCTTTCTTTTCTTTTTTTTCCTTTTTCTGTAAGGAGTTCCTCGTCTTTTTTTGGCTGTCTCTCCCATGGCTTTTTACGAGGAGGGCACGGTTGAGAGTCATAGAGACCGAGAGGAAGGGAGGGGTTTTTTTTTTTGTTGGACTTTTGAAAACATTTTGCTCATTGGACGTGGGAAAAACAAAAACATTTTCAACGGCGCGATACGACAAACGTGGCTATCATTGGGAAACTTGCTTGTGGTTTGGTCTGCTCAGCTTTGTTTGGGAGGGGTATTCTTCGTTTCTGTCGTTTCTTACTGCTATTATTATATAGTTTTTTTTTTTTTTTTCGAATGTCAAATGGAGTGCCAAGCGTCTCTAGTTTTGTGTTGTAGCCCCGTGATGCTCATAAATGATGATAACTCGTTCGTACCCCAGAACGGAAGTGAGAGGCAATATGAATCTAGATTGTTCTGACGCCGATAGACTAGAAGAGAAAGACGTTGGTTACGGTGAGCATCTTGAAAAAGAGGTCGAAGACGAGCCTGAAGGTAGGCTTAAGAGAAGAGGCGTACGAGCCACGGCCATCTCATGGGCCCCGATGTGGTCTCCGCAGATGCCGCACTGAGGGACGAGCCTGATATGCTGCTCACTACCATTATCCATGGTGATTCTTGATTTGTGCTAGTCGTCGATATGAGTGCGTATCAAATTGTATCAATTATAAGGAGAAGAAGAAGAAGAGAATATACAATGGGGTTGCTGATGTTGTTTTGCCAAGTTATTGGGAGTTGATGTGAGGGGAGCAACGAGCTGCAGGTTATACAAGCTCCAACATGGCTGCTCCTGCCAGTTTCTTTTGACCATGGCCATCAACACTTCACTGTTGCCTTAAAATACAATCATAATATTCGGGGTTACACTCGATTTCAAGAAAATAGAACGTGCAGCTACCTAGTAGTTTACTTACCTAGGGAATGGCATCGTTAACAGCTGTTGCTTCGTGCATGGGCATGGGCATGGCCATGGACAAATACGGCTTCAAACTCGAAGCCGAGAGTTGCGAATACGAAGTAACGAGTGTAAGTATAACAGATAGATGCTGTGATTGATGCTGTAATATGTATTGTATTGAACCTCATTGGCGATTTAAGCTGCTACTGCTTGCTATAACTAATAGCCACCACCTAGATACAAATACCTAGTATTATAGAGCACAGCATCAATGCCATCGCCATATAACATTTTGAGGTATCGCAAAGAGTAGAGTCCATCCCCTTAATGCCTCCTATTTCCCAGTGGAGTGTTTCTTTCCTCTTGCTTATGTTTTTTTTTTTCCTTTTCCCTTTTTTCAAACTTATAGCTTGTTTGTTCCCTTGCCGTTCGTTCGTGCCTTGGTCATGTAAAATGGAAGCCAATTCCTTGCCCCCCAAAACGCCTTGGATTTAACCCAGATTTCCCCCGGGCTGTACCACCTCTATCGTCTCTTGTTTCCCGTTTTGAAGTAGGCATAATGTACAGTATATGTGTAAATGACAAGTATCTGCCGCTTTTTGGATCGTATGTGCGTGTGCGTATCGTGTGTGTCCCCTCGATATCCTCTTTCGGTTTTTTTTTTCGGTTGTGCTATCGTACATTCCCACCGTCCTCGCCATTTTTCATCAACCACCAGAACCAGACCTTAGGCCGGCGTGTGGAAGAAGCGCAAGATGACCTCGTACATGGCAAACATCATTGCCGCGCTGGGAACCGTGCGCATGAGGTGAGGTGTCAGGCCGCCGTAGAGACCCATGAGGCCCTCTTCCTTCCAGACGAGCTTGAAGCACTGAATCAGGCCGGTGTACTTGAGCTTGCCGTCTCCCATGGGAGCCTGTCGCAGACGAGTTCGCGCAACCTTGGTAGGATATGATCAGTTTACTTTCTCCTCCTTAAACTTGAACAAAGAAAAACTCACCTCGTGGGGATAGGCAATGACGGCAGCAACCAGCTTTGCACCTCCAGCAGCTCCGCCATTGCCAAAGACATCCACCGTCTTATCCCACCAGTTCTTTGCTCTGCCGCTGGCCTGTATCGCAGATTCTCTTCGGGCGAGATAGGCCTTGAGTTGCTCGTACAGCATCCACTGCATCGTCGACTCGACCACACCCAGGTAGCTCGCGCTCATTCCCTTGTACAGCCCCCTAACACCCTCGTCGCGTACAACTTGCTTGACGCAGTCCCAGCTGTTGCGATACAGCCTCTGCGTCGCTCCGCCACTACGCTCAGAGACGTTCTTATCCAGCTGCAGCCTCGTCTTGACCATCCAAATCGGATTCGTCGCAGTGCTCGTCGCCACGCCCGCCGTGACACCGGCCAGGAGATGCACCCATGGAGCCTCCTCGCCCCTGTTCCAGTAGTCGGCCATGAGCCTCTTGCCGTTCCCGTACACGTAAAAGTTGATGCTCCTGGCGGGAATGACGCCCACCAGGTTTGGTCCCAGGCCCTTGAACAATGCGCGCGGCCCCTCCGTCCTGTACACCGAGCCCAGGATCTGCAGCGTTTCAGACAAGTGGTGCATTGCGCTGCGCACAGGGTTCAGTCTCTGCAGAGCTTGCGCCTGCGCCTCTCTGGATGCGCGAATCTGCGCCTGGTAAAAGTCGGACTGTAGCCTCGTCTTGAGGACATCGAGCGGCGCCGTAACTGCTGCGGCCGTCATGCCGCCAACTCTAGAACCCAAACGTTAGAATCCTTCACAGACCCGAGCACGGAGGAACAACAAAACAAACATACCCTCCGGCCATGAAATGCACCCATGATTTCGCAAACGGCAAAGCCTTGACCTGCCCTCTAGGACTGTCATCCGGCAACACATCGCCCGTCTCTCTCGACTGCACCAGCGCCGCATGCTCAGCCGAAGCGTGCGAGTGCTGGAACGGCCGTCCATCGTCTCGCCCTGGCAGATACGGAGCAACAGCCGCAGGCCCCTGCTGCGCCATGGCCAGGAAAGTGATTTTTTGGTTTCGCTTAAGGGTGGTTTCTCTTCTCTTTTCGATTCGGCTCGATTCAATTCTTTGCTTTGCCTCCTTATCAAAGCTTTGATTCGGCAGGGAAAGTCAAAATCGGCGATGCGCAAAAAAAAAAAAAGAGTCGGTTAACCTCGATATACCGCGGTGGGGTTCATTAAAGATTGCGGCAAAAGTTGGGTGGACGGAGGAGAAAGCGTAACGAAGCGGTAGAAATAGTCATTCGCCCAGAGCGTATCGAAAAGGGAGAAAGAAAGAGTAAAACGAGGATTAACGGTGATTGTGGGCAAAAGCTTCGTGAATGAGAGGGGGGGAATGAGGCAACAGTGAATCTAAAGCCGAAGAATGATGCGTTTATTGCCTCTTGACTTTTTCTGCGGCTCCGGCTTTTTTTTTTTTTTTTTAACCTTCTTGTCCTGTCATGTTTTTTTGTTTTGTTTTAGCTCAGCAACGAGCCGAAGTGGCGCCCTGCAGCTAAAGCGAGCGCCGAAGTTACCCCAAGTGGCCAGCCCAAGCGGTACGTACTGGTTGTACCTTGCTTGCTTTGTTGCTTTCGTTCCTCGCCATCTGTCCTGTACTTGGGTGTTCATTGATCCATAGTACTCTCTAAGGAATCTCTAGGCCACTTAGAGGATGTTTTATTGGTTTTATTAGATAGATAGAGGTAACTTGATAAAGGCATAAAGATAAAAGATTGTCATATTCTCATTGGCTCGCCAAAGGTCGTCTACCCAGACCCAGTCCTATTCATAATCCCAGCATATGCGCATCCCGATATCCATCCCAATCCGTCAAAATGTGGCAAACTTTTTCCCAATCAAATCCCATAAAAAGCAAACTAGTAGTCACTATTGTACTAACCGTACGTATTATCAAGCCGTAGCCAACCATTCTTCACCGCCGTCTTTCATCGTGGGGCTAGCGGTGGTAGCGATCCAAACGGCCGAGGCTCATAGTCGGGGGGAGACAAAATGGCAGCGAGCTGCCCCGTCCGTGGAGGGTTCCTAGGCACGGTAGGGGGAGCCGGCTCGATCCTGGTGAGCCGAGTGGTGGGCAGCAGCCTCCGCGGCAGCTCGGCAGCGGGAGCCGGTGCCAGCGGCGGTGCCAGCATCGGTGCCGGCGCTGCTGATGGACCCGGTACGGGCATGTGGACCTGATCCATACTGCTGCCCGCCCCAGAGCCGCTGCCTGGCCGAGAGCTGCTCCCTGCCTCGGGCTGCGGCGCTGACGCTGGTGCCTTTCCAGCCTTCTTTGCTGATGCGGCCGCAGTCGCTGCCTTCTGGGCTTCGTTATGTATCGCCTGTAGCTCCTCCTTTACAGCTGCGGCTTCGTCGTCAGTGACATTCCTCCAGTTGCACCTCGCGTGTTTCTTAGTGCAGCCCCGACAGGCCGTCAAGTGCTTGACACATTGCAGACGAAGGCGACGGCATCGGTCGCAAGGGGGGAAAATAATATCCCCCTTGTTGAGTGTGTCTGTCTTTTGCAGTACAAGGGGCCGGTGCACCTCCGTAGCGGGGTCACCAGGAAGTACCACTTGGCTGAGTGCTAGGTTCGCAATCGATCTCGAGTTGGAGGCCGCAGTCAGAGCTGGCGCCGCAACTGGGGCCGGGGCCGGTACTGGGGCCGGAGCGGGGGCTGCCGTCTCGACCGCCGCATAGACATTTGCCGGGGGCGGGTGATACGGCGGTGCTTCCAAGGCCGGCGGGGCCAGCGGGCCTTGGCCGGCAACAGGCGCGCCATTGGGTGATCCGGGCTGTGCCTGGTAACCCGGAGGCGGACCCTGAGGTGGGCTGTTCTGCATCGCGGCTATGGTGAACTGGTGGAGAAGGTCTGAATGAATATCGTACTGCCCGCCGCTAGGATTCGTAATGACGGGGCGCGGTGGGTGGTTGATGGCGTGAAAGCTGGAGCTGGGGCCGGCGCTGGAGCTGGAGCCTGAGCTGGAGCCGGAGGCCGAGCTGGAACTGGCACCAACTTCAAGAAACTGCTGCCGTCGGGCGACATCACGGGTACGGAGCTCAAGCCTTTGGTGGAGGATGCGAGCTCTGGCCGCAAGCTCGTCCGCCTTTCTGTGCAGATATGAGGCTCTTTGCTCGAGGATTTCGAGCGTCGCCAGCTCAGCCGCCTCGTCCTCTTCAAAGGTGTGTTCCAACGGGAATCTATCCAGTGCTCCAGAAGATATCAGGCGCCAATCATCCTCTATAATCTCAGCCGTTATTCCGTTATAGACGAAGCGACAACATCGTGAACCATTGGGCTGTGGGATGACCGTGAAGGCTTCTGGATTCATTTTGGCAAATGTGACAATCTCCAGCCAGGTGATCTGATGATAAGGATTCGCCGAAAGGATTTTGATTGGGCCTTCAAAGAACCTTTCGAGACCGCGGAGGAACCGGGGACCCGTCAGTTTGGCCCCGAGATTCGCTGCCATGCTTTCCTTCCGGTCCAAAACGCCTACATTCAATCGAGTCAGCATTACATCTTCACCTTTTTATGGAACGACGAAGGAGCCATGGCCCGCTTATGCAAACCTACTTTCATAGTCGCCAATGAGGTAGATGATATCGTTAAAGGTGTCGACATCGCCTGGCAAGAAGGACAGCAGCGGGGCATCGGGCCTTGTCACAAAGTTGACGATGGACTCAGGGGCCACTAGGTCATGTTAACAATGAAACCGTTCTCAACATTTAAGCTAGAGGTAGGCAGCTGGAGCAACAAGGTGGTGCTGTAAAGACAAATAAGAGGAAGGACAACATACTTGAAGCCAGAGAAGGCGATGGCTGCATGCGGCCGGGTTCGTAAATGCTCGGCTGACGATGGTGAGCGGGGTGGCTACCGGTATCCTCGACGTCTCGTTTCCGTTTGTGGGGTTCATGCTCCGGAGCATATGCCATGGTGGCCATCACTGCCTCGGGGCTTGGCGGAGAGCGGCTACGGGATGGCGGAGAGAGCGGAGATCTGGGGCAAAGAAAAGTCGACCGACAAGCAGGGAGAGAATAATCAAAGCAAAAAGCAAAAAGTAATAAAGACCTGCGTGATCGCCTTGCGTTCGTGTAAGGGGTGATGGGTAAAGAAACCCAGGGAACAAAGCAAAGGTCCCTTCAAACAGAACGCCGTATGCGCCTTGGTACGGCCAATGGATCAAACAAGAATGGGATGGGCAAATCGAGAAGGGGGAGGGCGGAATGGTCTGGGTTATTGTAGGAAAGAAAAATGGAATAAATCCTTGACAAGGTAGACGACCATCATATGCAGCGTGGCAGCAGCTTTTGTCGGATGGCATTGCCCGCTCGCCCAGATGACTGTGGGTCTATCGACGGGCGGCAGCTAGGGGAGGGGGCGTCCGTCAAGAAAAATAAAGAAAGAAATAGGACGGGCTGCTTTTGGTGCTCATTCGTATCACGAACAATGGCCAGAGGTAGCGGTCGCAGTAGTATACTCAAGCTAGGAATAGCTTCAACAGGAAGGATTCCATGCCCGGTGTATCGTCTGTACTGCACAGGTACACCTTACATGCAGGCATATACAAGTTATGTGTGCGTACAAGAGTTCGGCCTGAAGTGCGTGTAGTGGCTAGCTAGAGGTGTGCATCATCTAGTACAGACCGGTCTGCAGGTCGGTAAACTTGTATGGAGTACAAGCGTGATACCATGCTAGCAGGTGCCTGAGCAAGATGTGTACAAGTGTGAAGCACGTAGTGCAGCATGTACGAGCATGTACATGTATGTTTCGACAAAAGGGTCCAAGTACAAGCAGGCGGAAGCAAGGGGGGTGGCATTAACCACAAAGAGGATAACAATGTCGAGCAAGGGAGAGGGTCAATGTGGCTTGCAGGATGGCCAAGAGAAGAAGATGGGAGGCGAGAGACGCACAACGCATTGCATTGACATTGATGCAGATTAGAACAAGAGAAGATGGGCGGGGAAGGAAGCGTTCCGAAAATCCACCCTCGATGGCTGTTTGATCAAACTCGTGATGCTGATGCCATCGTTCAGACCATGAGAACGGAGCGCCAGCAACGCCCTCCTCCTTGTTGTCTTTGGTGTCAGAAGAAAGAAACAATCCTCCGTAATCAGTAGCGGAAAGGCGGGAAGGCCATGAAGGAAAAAAAAACTTCCCGGGCGGAAAGAAGAGGAGAGGGGAAGGGGGTGAAAGGGGGGGATAATGACCTGTCTCATCGCGATGGCTAGAGCATGGCAAAAGGCAAGACATGGCAAAAAGTAGGGCGCGGCAGGGCAGCGGCGTGGATAGTGCGTGGTGTAGCAGCTCGATTGACAGGGTCTTGAAGGACCGGGCAGGGGTGGGCTTCGATTGGAGAGGACAGCAGCTCGGACGAAGATGGAGGTCGAGGTGCTTGTCGGTATCCAGCATGGGGCTAATGGAGAGGCGAACGATTCTTGAGAGCGAGAAGCGACCAACCTGGGCATTGGCCGGTTGATGTTCCGTTTAGGCACAGGCAGACCCAAGCCGTCCCAAGCCGTCGAGGTCCTTGGTTGCTTGTGTCAGAGACAAGCAATGAGCAATGCCTGGACAGATGAGAGACACAGCATGGGTTTGAATTTGTCATGGTCGAATGGCATAGGTATTAGCCAGAAACCCCAAATCAGCGGCGAGACCAGAGAGATTGAGCCCTGCAGCCAGACAGCCCTGTTCCGTGTCCAAGACAAGCGAGTACCATTGGCACAACACCGCTGTCATGTAGGCGTTTTACCGGATGCGCGCATCAACAAGGGGACATCCTTACTCGTGCTTGTGCTCTATCGATTTGTAGAGAGAATCCGTACTCGCTTACTGTGTGATCGCTTGCCTCCTTGTCTGCCCTTCGGCGATTTTTTTTTTCTCTCTTTCATTTTGCCCTTTTTTTTTTTCTCTTCTCTTTCTTTTAGCTGGTGTGTGTGTCTGGTCCCTAGGAGAAGTCATATGTAAGAAATGAACCAAAGACACAAACAGCCGTGGAGCACCGGCCGGGCTTCTCACGCTCTGCCGCATGCGCCAAGGCATAAATAATAGGGGGTGCATTGCGCGCAACTCGTCACATATTCTCTTAATGTTCCTTGTAGATACCTGGTAGCAGCTCCGTAGGCGGCGCTGGACCATTGTGACGCCAAACGCCACCAACCAGCGATCGAGTTCTTGTTTGCTCGCAGCATGTGCTCGTACCCAAGCAGCAAGGAACGGAGCAACTGCTGCTCCGCTATCGACCTCGAGCTCCGGACAGCCAAGGTAACCCAAGCCTTAACGTTAAGTGCCGGCTAGAGCATGGCGAGGAGTGATCGTCAAGCGGACCGGGCGGCCCTGCTGTGCCCCCAGAGTTCCAGTAGATTTCCGCAAAGTGGGCGCGTTACGGCAATCCTGTTCCCTGCCTGCAAGTCAGCGAGACCCTCAACGAGCTAACGCCAGCAGCAGAGATTGAAACCAAATACCCAGGACAGCTCGGCGTGCTAGCTGTGAGACTAGCTAGTAGCTCAGGTTCAGGTCGACCAGGTCAAAGCACGGCCAGGCCCGCAGTTGACGACGACAGTGCTAATGTAAGAGCAATGCATTTGGTTGGTACAAGCACTAGACCTAGTGCACACCAGAGATCTGAGTCGAAGCTATTACGACCCAAAACCAAGGTGTGTATGTGCGTGTGTGAGTGAGAGTCGAGGTGTGTTTGATGGTGAGGTGTGCGTGTTTTTTTGTTTTTTCCTGTTGGTATCGCCTACTACCGTATGCAATGCAGTGGCAAGGAGTCGACGCCGTGTGGCAGCAGCGGGCAGCTTCGCCTAGGCAGCCATAGGACCTTAGTTCGTCCTTGTGTAACATCTCGAGGGCCGAGTTGGAGGCCGACAACTGGCAGAAAGCCCGAAGAGACACCATCCCATAGCCGTCCGTGAATGCAAAGGGACGCTCCATACGAGCAGCAGCTGGTTGGTATACCGTCAACACCGTGTCGTAAGCCTACCCACATATGCCTTACCAGTCCTCGTAGACCGTCCGGTGCAAAGAACTCGTAACAATTGACTGCCAATGCAAATGCGTCGTGATGGTGTATGCATATCTGCCCACTGGGTGCAATTGTCATGCATCAGAAGCAAGCAAACCGCGTGTCAAGTCGAGTGTGTGAGCAGACAGGGAGCCCAAGTCAAGAGCCCAACAACGGACAGACATCGATTGGCCGCTGCACTGCCGATAGCCAGCGAACCGGCTGCATATCGACTCCATCCCGGTCTCAGCATCTCTCCCGGCTCAGTCTCCCATCTGCCGTTTTTCTCATCCAGCCCTTGTTGGAGAGGCTCCAAGCCGCCTCCCGGGGTTCACCACAGCGTATTCGTACCCCTCCCCCCCCTCTCTCTGTCTTCTTCCTCTTCTTCTGCTCTGTTCCTTTCTCCTCCTCGCCTGGAATCCCCGTTGATGAAAGATGCTCTCTGGCACACGCCCTCTCCATCTTGCTCGGATGCCAGCCGTATCGCTGGATTCTCGTCGCCCAATCTGATCCGCCACCTGTACTCCGCAGATCGTTGGGTTCCGCACCGCTGCAGCAGAGGAAATTCCGAAGGCTCGCTTCTGGGCATGGAGAGGAGACCGGAATCCATGGACCGACCTGATATGTACTCGTATGTACGAGTAACTATGGGCTGCCGCTTCTTTGCTGCCACAGAAAGGATCCTTCGTAGAAGATGGAGAGAGTAAATGCAGGCGAGGAACGACGGCGGACGAATGGCAGGCATATGATTTGCTTGTTGCTTCTGATAACTGCACGACTACGGTGGTGATGCAAGCAGCGGCACAAGTTCAGTTGAGTTTCTACATCCTCAGGCCTAAATACATTTGCTGGTCCAAGCTTTTTGCTGTCCTGTGCTCGTTCTTGCCTTACCTTGTCTCGACATGCCTGGTAGCTTCCCAGCGTACCTTAGTAGGTACTATTACCTGGTAGGCCGGGATGCGGCTCTGACGGAGAAGGAAGGTTGTGCGGCCGCGGCTTCTGCAGCTTGTCAACCGACGTCTGGCGTAAGCTCCGGCTTAGCAAGGAATCCATGAGAAAGGGCGGAAAGGAAACCCCCTTTTTGCTTCAATATTCCTTTCTTAACATCTCTTGGCTGAATGTCTTAGCGGGGGAAGAAAGTGCGAAACTTGCCGTATACCGCCCTGGAGCGCTTAAGGCTACAGCCTGCCTACAGGTGCTAGTAGTACTAATATGAAGCACATAAACCTCCAGGGCTACTAATAACCTAAGCTGTTACCAAATGCAGTAGATGCTGCAGTAATACGACCTCCATTGATCTCTAGCTCAGTCATCCGTGGCTTTACAAGGATCTCATCATGGATGCCCAGGTGGTTTATTTTGTCAATCTGCTTTGTCACTCATGCTAATGGCACCCAGCTGCAGGACAATACATGCATTCTGATGCCGTTGACTGCCAGCGATTTCTACCTACCTACGAGTCCGAGTACACTTTCAAGGCTATTGTACCACCTGGTAGGAGTAGGAGCTGGCCACACACATCTCAGCATATTGGGATTATCTAGCTGCAGGAGCTCGATTCTGAATCACGCCACAACACCATGAGGTAGCAATGGCAAGTCTCCCACATTCCGGCATGGGGCGCGATGGACCACCAAGGTTCTTACATATGATGGATCAGTCACAAGGGAACAGTGCAAGTTACGAAGCATCTACTACCTACCTTGGGACTCATAGATACGGGACGAGTCCTCGCAATACTCCCATTTCTCCAAACCTCTGCTACGACGCACGCATACGCACACACATCACTTCCACTCTGAGTAGGTGGCAAACCAAGATCCCATGTCGATGTAGGCCAAGCAACGATGAGAGCATGCACAACCGGCGTGGAACTAACTGGAACGGAGCAGATGCTGGTCCTCCGGAAGCCTTTCTGCAACAACTTTATCGGAAGATAACCACCTTTAATGCGACAACCCATCGTTTACCGACGAGAAAGATTTTGCATCAATCATTGGTTACCGCTCCTTGTCGAATGTCAATCAACTAGGCTCCTCGGAGAACTTTGTACAGACGGAGTGCTTGCCGCCCGATTCCATGCCAGTACAAGGCACACACTGGCTAGCTGGCGGCACCTACTTTCAATGCAGAGTAAATTGAGCAACTTCCTATTACCGCTGCTTGCATCACTCGTGCTTCACCTACTGTAGGCGACTGCTAATAATACCTAGCCGATGCTACGTGTTTCGACCGGCTTGCTCTCGATCCTCAGACCGGCTGCACCTCAGAAGCACTGAGGAGCAGAAAGGGAACAGGCCCGGCCGAACCAAAGTGGACCGCCTGGTGCAGTAACTACTACTAATACGATGCTACCAGGTGGTATGTTGGGCGGGCACCGGGGATCTATCCTTGACGTGAGCTGCTTCATGTCTCGGTGATGCTTATAATCGAACAAGTACCAGGTACGGACGTGTTATATATAAGTGCCCTGTGATATGCACATACAGCTCCGCCCGTACCTATCAGATGCCCTTTTGCTGCCGAGAAGGAACAGAGAGACAAGAGGGGAATGGCTCCATGTATTGGTACAGGTTCCCATCAAAATTGCATCCTTGTTGTCGGTGTTGTTGCTGCTGCACGGAACGGGCATGTGCAGGTAACTGGTCAATCCAGTAAGTACCTAACCTTGCCATGCACACAAACTGAAGGGCCTTGCACTACGGAGTACCAAGGAAGTACATGCGCATACACTAGACACAGCTAGTATCTCTGGAGTTATACTTACCTCCCGGCACAGGTCATGTTCCGTAGTCTGGGATCTTTGGTGTTGTGCATGTCAACTCTTGAATTGAATAAAATAAGAAAACAGCTTCACATGAGAAATACTAGTAGTGGTCCGTCTCGCCCTAGTCCTAATCGGGCACAAGCCCCTCCTCCCTTGCTCCCCACCTCTGCCTTTGCCAAAATCCCAGCCATCATGTAGCATCACATCCCGCACCGCAAGCTTCAATAGCAGCAAAAGCTCTTCCCCCCCAAGCTCGACCAATCCGTTCCCCCTGTCGCCCCGGGAAAACAACGCAGACAATCCAACAAGCCAATGCGCAGCAGCCATCATGTCCGATAGACCTTCGCACAGAGGCGGCCGCGGCGGTGACCGAGGCAACTATCGAGGCCGCGGAGGAGCAGCCGGTGGTGGCCGTGGAGGCGCTTCAGCAGCCCAGGGCGAGAGGCCCAAGAAGGAGAATATCCTGGACCTGGCCAAGTACATGGACAAGGAGATTACCGTCAAGTTCAATGGCGGCCGCGAAGGTAAAAAGAATAGCGACAAGGATTCAAGCTTTGAGATGACTGACTGACGTTTGTGTGAATGAAACAGTCCGTGGTACTCTCAAAGGCTACGATGCCCTCATGAACCTCGTCCTTGACGAAGTGCAGGAAACCCTCCGAGGTCAGTGATTCTTGCCACAGCTGTTACCACGGAGCAACAACTTGCTATCATTCTTAACGTGGCCTATAACTAACCCAACCCTCTCCCAACAGACGAAGAAGGCAACGAGTCATCTCGGCCCCTTGGCCTCGTCGTCGTCCGCGGCACACTCCTCGTCCTCATCAGCCCCGCCGACGGCAGCGAAGAAATCGCCAATCCCTTCGCTCAGCCCGAAGAGGACTAAAGGAAAAGAACTGGATAGCCTCCCGCCGCCAAAAAGAGCAAAAGGAAGTTGAAAGAATAAAGCAACGATATGCAATCTTTGAAAAACAATAATTGGGCAACAGGGAAAACGATATGAATGAAGGGGAGAAACACATACAAGTCACAATATCAAATGGGTCGGTTTCTATAAGATACCCCGTCCGCGAGAAGATGGAAACAAAACATACTTGGGAGTTGGCGCATACGACTGGCTGGCTAGTGATAGAATTCGGATAATGGCAAGACTCCCATCGCCAAAGGAGAGGGAGCGTGTTGGAGATGTGTACATCAGTATGGAACCCGAGATTTCGATAATCCCAGGTTGGAGGCGCCTTTCGAGGCTTCGAGGGAAGATGGCAAAACGAAGGGGAAAACACGACATGTTTGGCACCTCTTGAGATACGACCGTGAGAGGAGTAGCAATTTAAGCGACTCCCTCATGTTACGACTCGATTAGTTCTTCTAGGATATGTGCAGTACCTCACAAATAAACTGAACGCTGCCAATATCCATCCACCCTGTCCTTGCCTCGAGCCTACGTGTGACAAAGTGCAGCATATTGTAAATAGTAATGTAAATTGATTGACAGTAAGTATATAGCTTTTTTTGGTGTTATGTATCTGTGGACATGCCCTCTCCAGTTTCTCTCCCCCTCTGTCCTCCCAATCCCCTTCCATCTTGCATCTTGCACTCTTGTATTCTTTCTTCTATCTCCTCCCATGCCTTCTCACATTATCCAGAACAAAACATAACATTTCAAAATCGTTCAGTGCCAGCAAAAGCTGCTGGCTACATTGTTGTAATCCAATTCGTTTTCTGTCGCAAATTCTCATCGACTCCTTTGCCATGGTCTCTCGCAGAGCAGCCGCATCCTGGCCTTGTCTTTTGGTTTTGGTTCAGCTCATCGTAGCAGCAGGGCTCACCGGACACCGTCAATGGTTTATTCACATTCCCCCTATCCGTCTCTTCTCCTATGCGATGTGGCTAGGCTCCATCTCCTAAAAGGTTCTGCCCGGCTTGGCCGCCTTTATCAATTCGTTAAATGCATTTACTAGTTGCTTCTTCAGCTCCTTGTAGCTGACAACAAAGCTAGTCTGCTCATCTCTGCTGGTCAGGCAGATTCTCTCGTCAACGCCGGCATCGAGCTTGTTGAGGCAACGTATCATGTGTCCAATGTCCATGACAGGGTTCCCGTTGCTATCCACCTGGTGGAAGACGTAGTCTCTGAAGAGCTTCAGCATGTATCGCTCTCCGTTCTCCGACCAGGCTCGGTCGCCTTCAAACTCTTGTCGCTCATTCACAGTGCCGAGCTTCATCATGAGCCTGGCGATCCTTCCGTTTTCTAGTTCACGGAATAGCTCAGAGTTGAGCGCATCTGCCCTATGCTGGCTCTGGTCAAAGGCCGCTACGATATGGGTCGCTATCCCTTGAATGAACTCGTCAATCGACTTGTGTGCCGGGGCAGGGGTTGGCGTCAGCAACCACGTAATGGTATCCCTCATTTCTGCAGAATAGGTCCTGCTCATCTGCTCCATGGCCGCATTCAAGTTGGTGAGCTGCAAGGGGAGGGTGCCGGTGGCAAGGCAAAGTAGGGTACGGCCGAAATGCAGCAAGTCTTCTTGTTGCAGTTCTTGGACTGGCCGTCTAACGTCAAAGTGAACTACATCCAGTACGGAACACGCGTTGAGGCGAATCCGGTTCTTATCCGTCAAGATAATCTTGCTAACGTCAACACAGCGCGCGGCGAGGTTGTTGTCGTGTATCGACTTGAGGGCCGTGGCAATCTGGGAAATATACCCCCAGAGAACCTGTTCGGTAATGGGCGGCTTTGGCTGAAATCGACCGCCTGCCGCCACAGTTGGCGTGAGGTGTGCCTCAGCCAGGGTCTTGGATAGCGGGTGGTAGTCCTGCACAAAGATGAGAGAACTGTCTCCGAAAGCCCTCGTAGTGAAGGCATCGTGGATGCTGACAACGTTGGCATTATCAACCCGTTTCCACTCCTTTACGGATCGAATAGCATGCTCATTTGTCAGTCGAAAGCCTTCCAATCTCCGCAGACAATAAAGATTGCCATTCTTGGACGACGTGGCTTTGTACACCCAGCTGGGGTATCCAAATATGTTTGCATTTTTGCGATGGGTCGTATCCAGGGCGACCAAGGAGTGGTAGTTCTCCAATTGTGGCAGCTGGGAATTAGGCATTACTTGAAGGGCCGCTTCCGACTTCTTTTGCATTTCCTCCCTCAGCTTCTCCGGTAAGAAGAACTCGTGGCTGAGGCGATGGTATGGCATCAGATCTTCTCGGTATGGCCCTATGGGAGCGTAAAGATGATGCTGTAATGGTTGTAATGGGGCAGCAAATGCGTTTTGAGTTTGAAAATATGTAGACTGAGCGCTAGCCATGGCATTATGGTCTTCAGCATAAGGGTTAAATGGTGTCGTGGCCATGTTTTGGCTTGACATCCCAAACGGATCGTATGTGACGGTTCCATCTTGTGAAGTCCCATTTGTTGATGCAGCCTTGGCCACCACCGTTAGTGGAATCGAAATTGGAATTTGATGAGCTCCTGTGGGGACAAAGGTGGAAGGATATGGGACAGGAGGAGTAGGGGCATCTGGGAGAGGAGGTCGTACAGAGGAAGAGCTGAGATCGAAGCTGGGCGTGAATTCCCGTATAGAAGCAGGGTTAAACATGGGTGCCTCGGTATCTGGTAAAGTAGATGGCGTAGCGGCTACAATCAGATACAGTTAGCACAAAGAAACGAAGTGTTCGAAATGGCCATGCTTTAAGACTTACCTCCTAGGCCACGCGGAGTGAAAGATGGG
This sequence comes from Trichoderma camerunense, assembly GCF_050948025.1. NCBI lineage: Eukaryota > Fungi > Ascomycota > Sordariomycetes > Hypocreales > Hypocreaceae > Trichoderma > Trichoderma camerunense. The sequence continues at coordinate 1,660,421 of NW_028145365.1, forward strand.
GCGGTGACAGCCTGTGAGGAAAATGTAGGCTTCTTATTGATAGGTTGTAGAAGTGAGGGCGTAAAAGATGGCGACTCGACATTCAGCGCCTTTTTCGAGCTATAACGAGTAGCAGGGTCAGTCACAGCCATGAAGCATGAACCAGGAACCAAGAGAGCATGTGCGCGCGTGTGTATATAGCGTCGACGGAGATGGGGGTAGGACTCGGGCTCGTTGCTCTTATATCTGGCATATGAAGGGGAATCAACACCTACTTGTCTTGCTGGGGCGAATTCCCCTTGGTCTGGTCGTGCGAAAAGGAACACCCCTGGTCCTCATAGCGACAATGGCCGTAGATAAGAACATTTCTGCAGAGCGTCTCCTTGTTTTCTGTTCACGGTCAGCCTGGTCTGGTCTGGTCTGGTCCAGATATCGGTTCATGATATGCTGCTGAAACCCACCTCGTGTTTTGGGCCTTGGGGAGCCAACCTGGCGCCGCATCTCGGCAGTTTGATATCGCGACGTCGCCATGATGGTCAATTGTGTTTCTCGAAAAGAGTGCCGTCCCCTGGGCCGGATCTACGACTTCTGGAGGCGGGATCAGCTTATGATTTGGGCGTCGGAAAGAGCACGGCAAGGAAGGGCAGAGGTCGGCGACGGGATGAGATATGTTTGGTCGAGTTGCGAGAGAGAAGCAGAGAAAGCAAAGGCCAGATGACGGTGAAGGAAGAGCAAGGACGAGGAGACGGAGACGGGACAAGGAGGAGGAAGTAGGACTTGTGGTGGCTTGGGTTGTGTTTTGTTTATCAACATACTGGATGGCAACAATCGTCTCCCATGGCTCAATTGATCGGGGCGGCGTCGCGCCCATGGACGAAGGATAAAACAGGCTCGAGCCCGGCCAAGACAAAAAGTATACGCACGAGAGTTGGTGACGAGCAGCCGCGCCTCGTCGCCGCTGATCGGGTTGGTGTCTTTGGAGGAGTGGGGAGACGCCGCCATCTCGGAACTATGGTGGAAGCCAGATGCGGGTGCTAGCCGGGGTTGAGCCGAGATAGGAGCCCAAGGCGGTACGGTTTAATACTGTACTGTACTACAAAAAGCGTTCAGTACCTGGGCGCATGCAATCAATCCAATAAGAATTCGCACTCTATTAGTGTAGGTTGACGGGCGGATAGAGGACTGAATAACTTCCAAGGTACGTCTAGCTACTACATCTGGCATCTAATACAGGTACTAAGAATCTGGCTCTGCCCTTGATAACGGCTTTGAAAAATACAGAGTGCCATTCAACGGACTCGAATTATATGGCGCTGTTTCCACAAACCCTTCAGACTTGTACAAGCTAATGGCGGCAGTCATCTTTGACAGTGTGTCGAGCAGCATCTCGTCATAGTCCGCGGCTTGGGCACATCTCACGGCCTCTACCAGTAGAGTCCTAGCTACCTGTCTCCCACGGGCTTCAGGATATACAAATAGTCGTTTGAGTTCGCAATAGCGTAGCCCTGTAGGTCGCGATTCAAGGTATACAGGCTCAAGCTCTATAGGCCGCAGAGCAATGCAGCCAAGTACTGTGTCTGTTGTTGCGTCCACAGCGAGGAGAAGCGCCCCAGTGGGCGCTGCATATTTCCCGGGCAACCCGTTTAGCTCGGCAGTGTAATTCTGGTGAGTCAAATCTTCGTCAAGCCACGTAGTGTACTCTTTGAAGCATTCGACTACTGCTGCGAGATCTGACGAGGAAGAGGCTTGGCGAACAAGAACGGACAAGGCGGTAGGTTGTGTTGCCATGGTATCTTGGCGCCTAGCTACAGGGTAGGTATCTTGTGTATCGGATGACAAGATTTGAGTCAACCACCTTCAAAGTATAAAAGACTTAAGAATAGTGCGGGCAATTTACTTTTTAATACATGAGTATTAACGTCTTAAAGTTATAGATTAAGGGGTGCGATGAGTATAAACTGCAAATCTCAAGTGACGCATATGATGCATTTGCCGGTACCGGAGTCTTGTAGGATTCCATACCACCAGGTGCTAAAGCACAGTGGCTCTGTTGCACATGATTCAGCAAGGTACTTAAGAACAGAGGCTGCGCTTGACTCCAGAACAACCTGGCAACCAGGCAAGTTGACGCAAAGTGTATTTGCTGATACTTCTAGAATCTGGCTTTTCTGCCGACAAATGTATAACCTTATTTAGCTACGAAGATTATAAAAGCTTTCCTCCCCGGCAATCTTTTCTTGCAGACGAGCGTCAACGTGCTTGTGGATCAGTGAAGAGGCTCGGGCAAGCTTAGGCTATTGGGCTCCGCTATAGCGATGAGGTAATGCGGCTTTGACGCAGGCACACCTCAAGCGATAAGCCAACTGGAGCCCGCTATTATGACACTTGCGACAGCTCCAAGGTTCCTTATCGACGTCAACTTGGAAGCTTCAAACGCAACACAATTCCCAACCATCCGTGGTCAACCGTTCAAGAGGAAGAACGTGGTCACATGGAAGACACACAGGCATCTTGATCCCATTCCTCATCCTTCCGGTTTCCTGTCGTTTCCCCGCCAAAGATGGCCGACAACGCCGACGATACGGGACAGCTGTCACCAAGCCAGCAAGATGCCTTGCAGCAGTTTATGCAGTTGACAAACCAAGAGGCAAAAGATGCCATCCCGCTGCTAACAAGATCACAATGGAATGTGCAGGTAAGATGATATAGTTAACTGCGATTTCTGGGATGCCCTTCTTGACCTCTTCTTGATCAATCTTGGTATATGTCGTGCGTCGTTGTTAACCTTTGCCCGCGATGCCTAGATCGCCATTACCAAATTCTTCGACGGCGAGACCGCCGACCCAGTTGCTGAGGCAATGGCAGCTCAGGAAGCTCCGCGCTCGACCGTACGCCACGAGAATCTTCAGGAGAGCTTCTTGGTGGCACCAGACCGATCATCTGCATCGAGCCGGCGAAACCGAACCGACGCTGCTCCCCGGGTTGTGCCCTCGCCGCCCGTGATCCACCGGACACCATGGTTTATTGGTCTCCTGCTCACGCCGTTTAGCTGGGGTTGGCGGGTTGCCTCAACTCTCCTGCGCACGATCGGATACATCCTAGCATTCTTGCCTGCCTCCATACGGCCGCGAACTGTTACAGCTGGAATTGCTACGGGCTTCCGAAGCCCAAGTGGTCGACGGATGCTTATGCCCCGGGATGCGGCAGCTAGATTTAGGCGGGAATTTGACGAAGAATACGGATCGAACAGCCTCTCATTCTTTGAGGGCGGCATAGCCCAGGCCCATGACCTGGCTAAAAAGGACCTCAAATTCCTCCTCGTACTGTTCATGTCTCCTGAGCACGATGACACTGAATCATTCATCAAGAACACGCTACTGGCCCCAGAGATTGTTGAATTCCTCAACGACCCGGCCAACAACATGATACTGTGGGGAGGCAACATTCTCGATTCAGAGGCATATCAGGCAGCTACTGAATATGCTTGTACAAAGTATCCCTTTTCAGCCCTCGTGTGCTTGACCCCAAAGGAAGGTAGCACTCGAATGGGTATTGTCAAACGATTGGTAGGCCCAATGCCTCCTTCAACTTACTTGTCAGAACTGCAAGCCGCCATGGAAAAATACGGCTCCGACTTGAATAGGGTGCGGGCCGAAAGGGCTTCACAGGAGCTGGCTCGTAGTCTGCGTGATCAACAAGATTCAGCTTACGAACGGTCATTGGCTATTGACAGAGAGCGCGCGCGAGAGAAGAAAGAGGCCGCTGCTGCCGCCGCAGCCGCGGAGAAGCGAGCTCTGGAAGAGGCTGAAGCAGCTGCTGTACTGGCTGAGAAACGGCGACAGTGGAAATCATGGAGAGCCCCGAGGATCCTACCCGAGCCTCCCGCAACCGACAGAAAGGCTGTTCGGGTGGCACTCAAGATGCCCGAAGACTTGGGAGGAGAAAGAATCGTCCGGCGATTTCCCCACGACGCCCCCGTTGAAGAACTCTACGCATTTGTCGACTGCCAGGACATTCTGCGCGGCGAAACTCTGGAGGAGGACGAGGTAGACGAGCCCGAAGACTACGAGCACAAGTACGAGTTCCGGATAGCTTCGACCATTCCGCGTGTGGTGTACGAGCCGAGCAAAACTGCGACGATGCTGGAGACGATTGGCAAGTCGGGTAATCTCATTGTGGAAGACCTATCTGATGACGAGGATGAGGATGACGAATGAAGAAGCATGATAGACACATGACACTACTGATGGGACTCCACGTAATTTTTCTCTCAAAAAATAAAAACAACGAAAAATAAAAGGAAAATTGATCCAACATGACTAGTCTCTCTTGCATATGATACCTTGCAATGACTTGACTTACGACTCACGTGTGTTGCAAAGCCAAGAGGCTTACGTATAACAGCTTTGCTGACGGCAGTTGGCAGATGAGGTGATGAAGAACCACCTCAACCCCATCCCCCACCTTTTCTTCAATCTACAGTATGGTCAAGGAGATTCAGATGTGTGCCCGAGAATTACAAAGCAAAAAGGGTAGGAAGCTGGAGATGAGGGCTAGCACACGTGAGGCTCTATGGGACCGGAAACAAGTCGGGAGTATTCAGACTGTTTGTCGTGGTGACCCTGTCTCGGCATCTTGGAACATGTGAGCATACTGATCCTCCACCATCTGCACAATGCCGTGAGCAAACCACAAAGGATTACGTAGAGCCTGAGGCTGTGCAAACAAAAAACTTGGTCAAGTCGACACATGGCGGCCTCCCAAGAAAAAGAAACCAGAGCCAAGTTGAAGGACGAATGAGATAACATGGAATCAGCGGGAATGGAGTTTGCTGGCCACTCATGGCGGTTGTTAGCTCTGGTTTTGCCCAATGGGGTGTAGAGCTGACAGCGAAAGGGATGCTTGATAGTTTTGACGGCCTTGCCTCCTCCACATCCTTATTGCTGTTAAGCTTGTGGAAGTTGGCATGTCCTGGTAAAGCCGAAGTTCCATCACGTTTGTTAGCGGGCTGCCACAGTGACATTCGAGCAGCACACCTACGAAGGTGGCCAAGGTGGTGGTGCTATTAAGAGGCTTTCGAATTACCATTCGAATGTGTTTTAGAAGTTCACATGTCAAGTTTGGTTTCATAGGTGAAAAATTGGTATCTCTATGAGTATGTAGAGTTATAGAGTTAGCATATCAAAGTAGGATCTATCTATGAGGAATATTCCACGGCTGAACAATGATGCCATCTAGAAAAAAAGAAGACCTGGACCCTTAGAAACAAAGTGCCCGGTACTTGGAATGGGCACCTACTGGCTCTAGTGCTGCCAAGTACCTGCTAACGCTCTGTAGATCAAGCTGCGCCGCTTTCCATTACGCACTTGGTCGATTGCTGAGCAGCAGCAAACTGCAAGCGTTCCCGTTATTACTGCATTCATACTAACTCGTCGCGCATCCCCAGACTGCCTCAAGCAATCAAGGTACTTCAACGGAGCCCGCGGAGTACTTTGAAATAGTACGCATCTGTCGCTGTATCACTTGGTACCATACCAGGTATCGCACCAACGCTCTGGACCCTTGCTCGGCTCGATTTAGTGGTCAATGCAGCGGCTAATGCATGTACCAGATACCCCAATTTTCTAACGATGGCAAAGTCGCATCTCCTCATCGTTGGGCTTGTTGGAGAAAAAGAAAGAGACAGACCAGGCAGCCACGGGATTAAAGCCGAAGAGGATTGATTGTCAAAAGCCGACAAACAATATTGAGGACCGGATTCTCGCAGGTCAGTTGGCAAACAAAAACAAGATAGATCGAAATAAAAAGAGAACAAAGGTACACTTATTACCCTGGCGCAAGTCTCCGCGGATTAGACGCATCATCCTATCTACAAAGTACCTAGTCTGGTAATCTCCGAGGCTCTGGCGCAGTATCGAGGCAGCATTGACATACCTCTAGTTGCAGCTTTGTTACAGGCTAAGCTAAGCCAAGGTGCTGGCACAGGTTACAGACTTGCAACCCCCAGCCCAAAAAGCTCGAATACTGCAACCACCAACAATCCTCGCCTCTCCCCTCTCAATCCTCTCAAACTCGTCAACTCCTCCAATCCTGCACCCCGGCCTGGGTTTCTTTCTTTCTTTCTTTCTCCTCTCCTCTAACAAGCTCGACGAATACCCGCCTCGAACCGAATGACACTGGCAATATCCCGCTCTTGATTCCGGTGCCTCTTTGTCCTCCGTTGTGCCCCGCAAAACCTGCCCAACGCGCTTCCCATCATCCGTGCTTCGCGAATTTCTACCAACGACGCCCGAGAAGACACAATTTCGCCCAAGATGAAATCCATGAAGGGACTTTCTATGAATAAGATGCTGGGGAGCATCAGGAAAAAGACCAGTATGAGCTCAACCCTCCTTCCCTCTCTCCCCTCTTGAGCCGGCATCTTCCCACATGTTCACGATGGGCGCCAAGGCGATGATGATGCGATGCTCTCCGCATACTTTCCCGGACCACTCGAGAAACTGCAAGTTCCAAAGCACTAACTATACCTTCCTTCATGATCGACAGGTAGCACAGATCGTTCAGCTGCCACGACACCAGGGGACACCCCCGAAGTAACGGCCCATAACAGCGTGGTATGTTTCGGTTCGGCCTGTTGCTGTATCTACGGCGCAACGGCCTGTTGGGTTTGGCGCGCATCCCTGGACTAACCGAACATTTGCAGAAAGCATTTTGCGAATCTGGCGGAACCGCAAAGGTACGTAACCCCAACGAAACCCCTTCAAGTCCCTCCTAGCAATGTCCGCTAACCGATCGCTTGCTTGCCGTTGTCGAACAGAGCGAGGAAGTGCTTTTCCTCCCCCCGATTGTCGATGCCGCCGAGTCCTCACCCACCGCCGCTGCCGAATGCGCACGCATCATTAGGAAATACATGTCCAAGGAGTACTCCTCGCGGCCGTCATGGCAGTACAACGCCATCATGCTGATGCGGATACTGGCCGACAACCCGGGCGAGACGTTTACGAGAAACCTCGACACCAAGTTTGTAGACACAACTCGGGCGCTACTCAAGGGCACAAAGGACAACAGTGTGCGCCAGATCCTCATGGATACGCTGGACGACTTTGAACGCACCAAGTTTTACGACGAGAACTTGACCCTGATTATTACACTATGGCAGGAGGAGAAGGAAAAGGCGATCAAGCAGCATGGAGTATGTGGCATACACCTTTGATCCCATTCTTTTCTTTGTAGTCCAAAGAGACGGCCAACTAACATGGAGGAATAGGGTCGAGCACCTACACTACCCCAACGCCCTCCGCAGTCAGCGGCGCCTGATAACGGGTATTCCCAAAACTACTTCTCCAGGCATCACAGCAACCACCGGCTACCCGAACCCGTCGAGCTGACTAGTCGGCTAGAAGAGGCGCGGTCCTCCGCAAAACTACTAGAACAGCTTGTCATCAACACACCGGCAGTAGAGTTGCTTGAGAACGAGCTCATCAGGGAGTTTTCTAACCGATGCCTGAGTGCTTCAAGGAGCATCCAAGGCTACATGGTGTCGACCGATCCCGCGCCAGACAACGATACCATGGAGAGCCTCATCGACACCAACGAACAGCTGCAGACTGCGCTTAGCCAGCACCAACGTGCTATACTTAGCGCCCGAAAACAGCTGGGTCTCAACGAGCGATCCGAGAACCCATCGCCTGCTCCTGAGCAGCAATCACTTCACGGCTCTAATGGCGTTCAGGGATGGCAGGTCCCCAATGCATCGTCATCCAGATCTAGCCCCGCCCCTCCCAATGTCTCAGTTGGCAACGGAAAGGGCAAAGACACCGACCTTTATAGCCCTCCGTCTCATCCTCCACCAAACAATGGCAAGCAGGTAGACCCGGGCCGCGGCAGAGCTCCTCCCCCGGAGTCCGAGCCTCTGGTAGATCCATTCAGTGATCCGCAACCAGGTGGTGCCAGCTCCAATGGTCATCTAGCCGTCATGGATGAGCCTTTCCACCCTGGTTTTGGGTTGAATAACCATCGAGATGGCTCGTCAACACACGGCACCACTGGATCTGGTGTTGCTTCCGAGAATCATTCGACACACAATTTACAGCCTGACTACCAAGTTTCAGACGACGAGGACCTTTATACTTCTCCTCCGAAGAGCAGCAAGGAGCCCATGTATCGATACTGAGTAAGCGAATTGAGAGCGAATTTCGAGTAGAGGAACAGGGATTTACACACCAGTATATTTGCAGATGGGGATACACAGAAAATCGCAGGAGCGTTTGGGAGACGGAGGATTTTTTTTTTTTTTTTTGTTTTTATATATTTCCCAGCACTTTGCGGTGCTAGTTAGGCATCGTTTGGCTACAAGTCTTCCTTTTCCTTCAAATAACCAGATCCGTTTGCTATTCCCCCTTTTTATGACAAGATACCACTGCAATGTTAAGCAAGCGTGAGAGCGATCGATATCTTTTTGTATTTATCACATACAAATTCGCAATTTGGCAAGTCAAAGTAGCGTCGAGTTGATAGTTTCGAAATATCAAATCACGTTTGCTGCTTGAGTGACGCTGAATCTGATGTCTCCCTTTCGAGTTCGCTCAGATTCATCTTGGACAAGAAATCTTGAACAAAAAGTGCATGGGAATTAATCTATTGGTTGATAGGTGAAGATCGTAGTATTTGGCCGAAATTCAGGGTTTCGCGACGTTGATGGATTTTGACCTAGGTACCTGCCCTCAGGGGTTAACGGTAGGTGCTGTCGAGGGAGGCGAGCGTGATCTGGGGATACGAGAGAAATTGAAGATGAAGCGGCCCTAGATCATTAGATCCCATTTATTGCTTAGTTTGTATGATTAGTCGCATGCAATGTTTGAAGCTTCCACAGGATTAATCGGTACAAAATTTGGCTGTCTTGGTTCTGCCCTCCTGGGCTGGTCACCGCTTGCCAAAACAGCAACCACGCCTTCTCTCCTTGTATCAATTTCTCACTCCTTGACCATCCTTCAAAATCCAGGCCCAAGTCATCGACATCCGCCGCGACGTCATGACCATGCCCGAGATTTGTTTCTTATCAGTCTCTCAAATTTACGCGGCTTGGAGCACCTTTTCTGCGCCTGCAAAATCCTTACCGGGTTGTTGAGCAACCTCTTGTACAGGATGCTGAATCCTGCGAACAAACTTCATATGTAGGTGGCCTGTTGGGTGATATGAATCTCCCCGGTGGTTCTATTCCAATTTGCTCTTCTAATGTGACCCGAAAGCAAACCAATCATCAATCATCATGGCTAGGAGATTCTCTCCACGAGAACGCGCCACACATATCCATTGGGTACTCCGAATACAAAGTTATTCCATGGCTGTATCATGCTCGACCAGAACAGCAGTATATGACAGTCCCCAGGCAACGACTGGCAGGAAAACATATAAAAAAACCCTTTACTTCACAGCGGTTGTTCGGGGATTTCCAAGGGCTATTTCTTCAGTTCCTTTCCCACCAAGTCAGAGGGAAATCTTCAAATCTCTCTCGTTGGCTGCAAGACAAGTATGCGAAGATGATAGGCAGGTTTCTTGCAAGAGGGGAAATTTCAGCGAACGCCACGACAGCGCACTCTGCTATCTCGCGAGGCTACTTTATGTCGAAGAAAAGAGAGGTCCTCTAAAGAATAAACAGTATCGTGCAGTGATTTCTCTAATACATACGGAATTGGGAGCCATTGGCCTGGACTTGGGCCTTTATCAACGCCATTTCTCTGTGGCGTCCGCGGCGCCAAAGAAGCTAAAACCTCATTGAACGATATGTCTTCCTCCCAACTGCTAGATGTACCATGATAGATGGAGGGTAACAGAGATGAATGTCCTTTCCGGCTGTATGCTGATGGAGAAATAGATGCTTCCTTTCAATCCAACCATCTGACTCGCTGTCATAGAGCCGCACCCAGGATTCAAGACGCGATATTGAGAGAAATGGGATCCAACAGCTCCATTATACAGGGGCAAGAGTTAATTCCCAGCCAACAACATTTAAATCGATATACAGTTTATACTAGCGTTAAATTATATTGAGTACTAAAGGCTATCTACTCTCTGTTGTTGTTTATTTGTTTATATTTATATTTACCGTCCGCTGCCATTTTGTGGGTTTGCCAGTCAATAGTGAACCAGCTCTGTCTTTTGTCCTTGCTCATATATTCTTGTGAGAATATTGTGCAATACTCTTTGTCCTACTCTTCTTGATGATTATCATATTGTGATATCTAGGTACACAACATGTTTATCTTGAATTCCAATGCAGCCAGCATTGTGGCCATATCGGCTCTTGCGTGCACAATCATAGGCAATACATTCGATCCCGGCAACTTGAGATGCATTTCATCGCGCAATGCCAGGATCAAATGGATTTATAAACGGTTTGCTCCAGAAGCGGCCGTTAATCGAATTTTAGGTCGCAGGTCTGCCAAGCAGATCGGTATTAGTGTATATGTACACATTGTGGCAAGCTCGCAGAATGAGACGGACGGATACTTAACCGTAAGACGCACTCAATTCCTCCTCCTGCCATTCAGGCCTCTCTGAGCTCCTTTATCTATCCCCTCTCGAGTCTTCTTACCTATGGCCTAACACTAAAGCAACGGATAGGATGAGACTATCCACAGCCAGTTACAAGTTCTAAGCTCCGATTACCAGCCGGCCGATATATCCTTCACCCTAAAATCCATAGACAGAACCATCAACGAGACGTGGGCTAATGGCACCGATCTTGAGCGCATGTGGTCTGATGTTCGCAATGGAAGTTATAATGATCTGAACCTCTGGTTCATTCCCAAGTTCCATACCCTTGGTCTTTGTACAGTTCCCACCGCGGGTGATGACCTTGATTCAGCCCTTACGCAAGACGGCTGCACTATTCGCTCAGATACTGTCCCCGGTGGCAGCTTGAAGAACTACAACCTCGGTAAGACACTCACGCATGAGGTTGGTCACTGGCTAGGGCTCCTACATACTTTTGAGGGGGGATGCGAGGGCGATGGCGACTTTGTTGATGATACGCCTGCGCAGGCGTCTCCCTCGAACGGATGCCCTGAAGGGAGAGACTCTTGCCCTGATAAACCAGGCCTGGATCCAATTCACAATTTCATGGATTATTCGTACGAGTACGTCCAGAGTATTGCATCTGCTCTTTGTTTAGGTGATTCAAACGACTGACTTGACTCCGCAGCTCCTGCTACAAAGAATTTACGCCTGGCCAAGTGGATCGAATGAGGAGTGTTTGGGGCGCATATAGAGAATGGGCAGCACATGATCCATATATTTGAACTATTGCATTGTGTACATGCAAGAGTTTGTAACACGTTAGAATCTGTAGCATAGAGACATGGCCTATGGAGGAGTCGTTTAGAGAGTCATCTCTTTAGATAGAAAAGAATCGATAAAATAAAAACACATTCAGACTCGCTCGGTATTTTCCAATATACTACGTTTTACGTCTGTACTTGTTTACGAATTTCAGCATATACCATAGCATCTTGCAACCTTTACCACTTTATCTCGGAGTGGCCGAAGAATGGACAAAGAATAGGCGTTCGGATTGACGCTTTGTTCTAGAAAAAGGAGCTGGTTACCATCTAACATCCACCACAAATACCGTAACAAACGAATACTGAAAGACATTTCTACAACAAGGCAAAGGCTTTGACAAATTTCTTTCATTGTCTTGCTGAATTCGCCCGTGCTTGATGTTTGTGTCTTGATCAGCTCATAAAAGAGCGAGAAGCCCAGATGTCCATCTTTACCCATCACTTCACTTTGGATACATATTGAGGCGAAATACGAAGCCAACCATTCATTCCCCTCTCTCTCCTCAGTGCCTTGTCATTACTCGTGTCTAATTTGTCATTTCAGACAGACAGCCAGACGATATGCGAAAACAAACGGACGAAACGCTAGAAACAACACAGATCATGCATGAAACGTTGCAGATGATGCTGAGGCTGATGGACGTCCTGGGATTCAAACCGCAGGATGTCCACCAAGATCAAGGGATGAAGATGGACCAAGCAGAGGCCCTTGCCCCCCTCGATGAGAGAATAGCCAACCTATATAAAGGTTATTATGGCATGGTTGAGCACAAGAACAGGATAGAGAGAACTCTCGATATGTTGGAGAGACAGGATGCTGAATCGCTGAAGCAACCGGATCGCCGGAAGACAGCACGCACCCGCAAACCACCCCGAAGAAAGGGAAATAAATGGACAAGACCAAAGCGGAGTTAGCACCACTTTCTTTCTTCAGAAGCCTACCAACGCCCATTTTATAGGAAATATTCAATCGAGTACCACGATACCAGAGCACTGGTCACGATTTTGACGAGTTTGGGAAACGCACCAAGTTCATTTGCCACTCGCCCATAGAGCACCACGGGCATATGGATGCACATCAAGAGAGGATAATTAGTCCCGAGCAGATGCTAGATCCATACAAAGTCGACATTATAGTAATATTTCCAAACCAGAAATCTTACGATTTCTGCCATGAGCGAATACGCAGCTCGAACCCCTGGGTCTCCTCCTCCTCACGTGATTGTATTTGGCTACCTTTGTTTTGCAATCCCACACCTGCGTTTCTACTTTTCATCATCTGTCAACAAGTGGTCAATCTTTGGTTCAAACAACTGATCTATCAATGCCAAATATATGACTTTTCTGAACGCGTCTTTGACAATCTCCAGAATCAGGTACCAAGATGATGGAAGGGCGGCTCTTCATGCTACGCCATGCAGCCGTTCTCTTACCCGTGGCCTGCTTCCCCCACTTCTTTATTGTTGAGGAGCATTCTTTCACAAACATTGGCATCATAAGTTCGTCGTCTTCTTTTCTCTTTTCGAATCATGCATGAGCTGACGAAACGTACCATGCTCAATAGGCCAACGAAACGAATTCGAGCCCAGCACATCCTTTGTGTCCGATCCTCGGATGGTTATTCGAAGATTTATCCAACATCAATGCCCAATACTGCTTTCGACTTGATTGTTTTTCACATCTCCAAGACAGAGGTTCGACACCTGCTTAATCGAAGATATCAGGCCGGCCTCGGAGCCATACCGGAGCTCAACTGCAATTGATAATTATATCACCAATACGAACTACAGGCACGGCAGCAGCGCTATATGTGCAGGGAAACACCAAATAAGGCTACTCATCCCCATGTAAAGTAAAATGCAAGACTTTATGGGCGCCAGATGCCGTTGGCGAGTCTACCTTCGTGGGCCTAAAGACGTATATACAGTCGAGCCTTCGGCCCATCGTTCATTGTGAATAGCGATGATATATACATACGAATCTTATTGAACCTTTTCCAAAACCCAAGAACCCCTCTGACCTTTTTTTATCGGATACAGTCCAGCGGATTGTGTTCCAATGCATTCTCGCCAAGTCCAGCATCCGCTCCTACACCTTTCAGCGCCTCTTCATATCTTCCCCGTCACCTCCGAGCCTTTGAATCATCGTTCCCAAGCTACTCCTGGTCCTGACAGCGGAGAGATTTGATTCCTTGCGGAGTGTCCGTGCAGCAGAGATTAGGCTGAAAGAGGTTGTTGGCAGTGCAGGTAAGCTGTACCTCTTGGCCACTGCAGCCAGCGCCGGTGTACACCTGGCATACAGTGTCCTCACTCTGACTGACTGAGCCTGCAACGACATTGTCGACGAAATCGAAGCAATCGACAGCGTTGTTGTAGGTTGCATAGCGCGAGAACGAGATGCCATCCTCGACTTGGTCTTCGCACGTCTGGCTGTTCCAGAGGACGTACTTCTCGGCCGCAACCCACGCGGGGAAGAAGAGGGCAACGGTCCAAATGGCAGATCGCATATTTACTGTCGTAATGAATTGTAAAAGAAGAAGTAGACTTTAATGACAATGCATGTAGATGAGAATGGAGGCTAGGGAAATCTTGAGCTGTGGAATAGAGAATAGACAAGGTTATATACATAATCAGTTGGATCAATAATCATAAGGCTAAATTATATAAGATATCTATTTTCAGTACACCAGACATAATAAGCTTAATGGTGGAAATACTCCGCAGGGAGTAACAATGGCATTCCTTGGCCTGTTAAGTCCACAGCAGACAAATTATTTCCCACCAAACATCCTGATCTCCTGCATCTCCTGCCTAAAGCACTTTAGGAACGTAACATTGAGCGTTTGTAAATGCAAGCTAGTTGCAGATGCCGATGCTTGGGATCATCCGAAAGCTGTCCGAAAGCAACATTCCGGGGGAACCAGGTTCCGAGTTGAACGCCCGTTCGTCGCCACCGCTTCAAGCAACAGGGCTTTCGGAGTATTTGAAGAAATCGGTCGATTATCATCCACCCTACGGTACTTTTGATCCTCTTTTTCAAAATACCGCACCAGTAAATAGTGACTAAGATTGTGCATTCCAGTCCAAGTACTCCACACAGACTTCTACATCAATATTCCCATCTCAATTTCTACGCATTGATGTTTTTGTTCATTGTTTTGTCGTTTTCCCCATTGAGTGTGTTCTGCTGCTAAGTTGGCGGCCCAACTCGTTGCAGTTAGCCTGTCGTCCACTGAAAGCCGAGCCTGTGGCCCATTGGCCAAAATGGCGCCAAAACTTCCCTCTTGGGAGCGACGACCAAAGGGACGAGCCGTTATTAGCGGGACATTTATTTAAAATAAATTCTAATAAGCAGCCCATTACAGCAATATCATGTTTGACCCAGCGATGGATGCAAAATAATCGACAAGAAAGAGAAAGGGGTTTTTGATGAATACAAAGGCTAATAGATGCCTCTAAATACAATATTGTTATCAGATACTTATCGACTAAGCCATTCTTGCCATGTTATTTTCAGTGACGGTCTTTCCTCCCCTTTTTGGCGCCTGCCTCCAGCTGTCTCCCACTTTCCTCGTCGGCCTTGCGGCACAAGCCACGTAACGAAAGAACAGAAAATAAGGCCAATGGCAGATTGATCTTCAGCGGTTGAAAAACTTTATCCAAGACAAAAATCTCTCGTCTCCAGCATCCTCGATCCTACAATCTTCATCAGCATCAGCATCTCGTTTCGACTCCCTAAGCAGTGATACCTAAAAGAGCATCGTCACAAAGGAAACTCTTGTTTTCATCTCGTTTGTTTCTAGGTAATAAGCCGTCATCAAAGGGAATTTCTTCCATCCCTACGCCCTTGATCTCCCGCTGATGACCCCCCTTTTTTCTAGTGTCGTTAAAGCAGATTCCTACAATGGGTGATTCGGATTATGATATCGATGATTTGTTTGACGATATTCTACAGCTCCCCCCGGAGCTTCTGCTGGTGGTAATAGATATGATAAACCATCTCCAGGACTGGCTCCGTGGATTGGTGCACGACGACATGCCTATGAACGCACCCGAGTTGATTTTAGATCCAGACGAATTGCTAGAATACCTCCCAAGATGCATTCCGAATTCATGGGGCTTTCCGCAAAATCATAGAGCTCACGCTACTGGTCGATACCAATACATCCAGAAACCGCCAGCTCGACGGAGCATAGCCTGATCAAAGCAGTGTCATACCTTTTCGGTGTCTTTTCAGCCGGAAACGCCACACTAGCCACCTGAAGCTGCCTCCCACGTTGCTCTCTCTCCTAAGTTTCCCCCCTGAAGACCAAAGTCACTCTACGTTGCGTCAGAGACGGTTGGACAGAGCAAAGCACCGTGTTCTAACTTCATTCAGCGATAAATATCGCCCCCGAGAATCCCAGAGAGGCGTTAGATGGGTGGATATGGTGATGTGTGGGTGGATGGGTTGGGGTGGCTCGATGAATGGATGTACTTCCTACGGGAAGAAACTCTTTTTCAGCTAATAACGAAGTATCTATGGGATGTGACTCGAGCCCTTTGACTGACCAATACCAACACTCCATAATCATGATGAATGAAGCATCCCGTGCTCACATCAGCGTGCCAGCATGACATCTGACGAGGTCCACGAGACTGACAGAGGCAAATTTCTCTCGATGATTTCATGTTAGGCAGAATACATGCTCTCCTAACAACGACAAGTCCCTTCTCTGGGACAAATGGAGCAGACTCCACGCTCGGCCACGCCGGCGTCGAGCCCCTTTAGTTCTCGTCGTAGTCCTCCTAGTCTTCCTCTTTCCATACTGTACCAGTTCCGCCCCATAGCCGCCTCGATCAAACGAGGCGCCAACGGGCTCTTTCCCTTCCTCGTTGTCGGGCCTCGGGCCTTTTCGGGCGGCCCCGTGCTCAAAGGCATCAGTCGACGGGTGGCAGACGAAGTACGTGGAGGATATTTGGATAGAGTTCGGGTTGGCTGTGGCGAAAAGTGTGAAGGCCGCCTCCTGAGTCTGAATACCGAGGCATCGCAGCTGAAGTTAGCTCAGCCTTGACCAAACCAGTTGTAGATATCAAATGCCGGAAATGGAATTAACGCAAAGGATAACAGAGAGAAGCAAAGGTAGTTAATTGACATTTAAAAGAAGAAGAAGAAAAAGGTGAAGCTTCGACGAGGTGGCCGCCGGAAACGTCATTTGCATTCCAGTCGCGGCCCCGACGATCTGGCTCATGCAGGTACCACATCCGGTAGAGTAGCATTGCGGAAACCCAATCTCAAACCCTTTTTTCCTTTAAATAGCGTTTCCCAAGGAAGGCCCATCAATTTGGATTTTTGCAACGGGCTTCGTGATGTAGCCTGAAGATTCCTCTAGTACTGGCTGAGATACTACAATGCGTTATCAGTGACTGCTTACACCACTGATTTTACGGAGGCTTGATTACGGAGGAATGAAAAAAGGGGGAGAAACCAAGACAACAGACACTTGTTCTCCTCATTCCCAACGTAAATTTTAAAGTACCTGCTACGATTGCAAGAGACATTTAGGTATTATCGCCTGCTAGAATGTAAGATTGAAAAAAGAACTTTGAGTAGATAACCAGGTACTCTTGGGAGAAGCAGGTGCGACTGCCTCAAATTCTTTTCTGGAGAGCTTGGTGTCCCCCAAAAGTACCATTCGGCCAGAACGACACAGTGATAGGTGCTTTGTATGCTGTTCTATACTTGCCAGCTACTTGATGCTTTTGTTCACCCCCTCACTTCAAAGTTTCTTCTCTCGATCTCCTTTCTTCCTCTCTCATTTACTTTGATTCTCTCATTCATTACAATCATTCTTCTCTTCTTCGCATTCTTGGAACTATCAATGTACGTCACAGAATCAAATCGGATTTTCCGTCCACCACACACTTCGGATTTACTCCTAATGTCTCAGCTCCTCCAGATTGTTTTGTCTCAGTCACGGTCTCAGCTACTCAGCTCACTACCACCAAGACAAGCCCATTAAGCCACAATCCCCCATATACTTCTCGCTGTTCGGAGTACTGACTGCCTGCTCACAGGTATCTAGTATCTTTGTACTTCGACTCGCCGGCTATTCCCTTGCCATGATTCGGATTCTCAGCCTCTCAAGACGCCACTTCTCTCCCGCCTTGTCCTTGTCCTCCGGCCCGAACTGCCTCAAGTAGCCACGAGTTACGGCCTTTGTGCTCCAGCAAGGCACCGTACGCACGCGGCCATCCTTGCCCGTCTTCTCCCAAGTGCTCATCATGGCATCTTCCGAGAGCGGCGGAGAAAAATGCCACCAAGTTTCACCCCCAATCCACCCAGTACTAGATACGGAGGAGACTGTTCTAGTTGGCGGACTAGTGGAACGGGGTAACAAACAGTACGTGCTCTTTCCAGTCACGAGAAGATGCTAGAAACTAACTCAAGCCAAGAGAAGAAAAAATACCAACAGTCACGCCCGTTTGTCAGCCGCCAGCCACTGCTCCCACTCCCCAAGTCTGTCTCTCCCCTCCCCCCATTCTCTTCTCCGTGCTGATGCCGCTCATCAAGAGTCGCCGGTAAACCAAAGCTGCAAGGGCAGTCGAACTGACGGCGCGCTTGAGGCTCGCGGCCACAAGAAGCCGTTCCGCTGCCGCCGGCGACGAAGTTTATTGCCTCACAAGTCCCACCCGTCTCGTGCGCTGCCTGTCAAGCGTCGGTCCGCCTGGGTGAGGCGGCGAGGCCCTAAGGTGTACTGGGACCCTCCTTGTTCTTGACCGAGAACTGGGTCGTGGTCGTGCTGACTCGCCCCCTAAGTGTCTTTGCGGCGTCAGTCGTCACCCCTATTGTCTCTATTGAACTCTACTAGATCTAACAGGGACACCCTCTCGCGTTCTCGCACCCTGGGAGGCAAAGTACAGCCTCGTGGTGTATCTGGATGCTTTTCTCTGCCTCGCTTCGCCTCCTTTTCTCACGTCCCCTCATCACGGAGATGTACTTCTCCCCCACGCCAGCAAGTGCTTCCAAAGCCATCTGTCGAATCAGCTCCGTGCGGTCCAGAGGTAGGCTTGACTCTAGCTTTGAAAGAAAGAAGAGTGTCCTGCTTGAAGCAAAGACGCACCAAGTTGGTTCATCGAAAAACACTCGCGGTACCATCTCCGTTCACCCCTCTGAAGCCCGAAGCCCGCCACCCGATTCATGCTTGACTTCACGTTGCCGGGCTACTTTGATTCTAGCTTGTGCCTAATGCTTTCAATTTCGTCTTCCACCCCTCGATTCCATCTCGTCACTGCACTGGCTGGGCGACTAGCCAAGTCCATTCTCTCTTAGCCTTGTCTCCTTAGCCTCGTCACAGTACTAGGAACTCTTACTCCCAGCGAGTCGCCCCAAATCAAGTCATATCCCTTCACCCTATCACCCACCCTTTCAGCACGCTGTGAAGCCACTAAAGGCAATCAGTCCAGAGATGTCATGCATTCTGTTCGACTCGGGGTCTCTTCTCGTTCGGGCTTCACTTCCCAAGCGCTACCCAAATCTGAAGCTGTTCGGCTAGGCTCATCGCCAGCGCTTCTAGTATGGCAGAGCCTCCAAAATGATAATCAAACCTGTCTCGTAAAATCAAACAAAACACAAGCACAAATGATGAGCCGAAATTACCATACACAGCTCTTCCCCCCTAAGAGCTCCCTAGCCCTTCCATGTTCCCCTAGCATCCGTCGTAGCAGGCAATAGCGAGGCGATCCGACCGGTGCCGCGGGATCAAAGCCTCTAGCTCGCGAGCCGTCAATTGCTGCTGCAATGAGCCGCCAGCCATAGCTAGGCCCAAATCTAGCCGACAATGCTGCCTGCTCTTGTCCAGCTCCCTCGTCTCTTCAAGACTCGGAGACGGTGCATTTTGTCCCATGCAGTTGGTTGGCAACAAAAGATTTACACCTGTGGGCATTTAGATGAGGGCATCCGTTTTATCACTGCCAATCATAGCAGCCTGCTGGGAGTCAAAGATGGACAAGGGGAGAAAAAAATTCATTGACCCCTCCCTCCCTGTCTTTCCTAACAAACGAGACAGGGACCAGCCTTCTTTCTACTTGCATTGAGAAGTCCGAGAACCCCCTTCGCCTCGTCTGATTCGATCACTGCGTCTGCAGAATGACGAGGACTAGGAAAAGACCCAGAGCCCCCTCCTCTGCTCAGCTGCCTACCTGTACCTGTGCTGTCACATTTCCCATCATCTATCGAAAAGCCCCGTAAGTGCGACTGTATGCAGCATGCGCGCTCAAAGTTGGGCTCATGAGGCTGGGCGGAGTAGTTGCAGGTAGGTGTGATTGCAGACCGACATTCTGTCTGCCCCCCATTTGTTTCTCAGCCGCGCATGCAGGTAATGCCAGCTGATCACCTGCCACCTTGATTTCTTTCTTCAGATACATGGACTCTCTGCCTCTCCATCATTCTCGGGCTCCATTCCTCTTTGGTCGGGATAAACACACATTCTTCCTATTCACACTCTGGCTCATGAGCAAAGTAAAGTCATCGCCAGGCATGAAAGATTGAAACTTGATGGAACAGCATCAATGTGTGCCGCCTGTCACAGTGATGAATAGCTGCTTCCAGCGGCCAAAATTCAGTTTCCTCAGCCCATTCCTGTGTTTTCAGGGGGGGATCCCACAGCCACCGAGTGGGCGGGAGGGGCCCCTTCATACTCACAAGCTGGAGAGCGAAGGAGAGCGGGGCTTTTTTTCCCGTCTAGTCTCCATCTCTAGTCTCCATTTGCTTCATGTTAGTGCACTCTGACCTTAACATGGGGGCGTGTATTCTCTCCAGTTGAACACAGGCCCGGTAAGCAGACAAATTCCGTCCCTTACCAAGAGCGGCGAGCCGCGCCGGATCAGGACAACCCGGCTTCTGCTAGGTTCAACCAACATGGGCAAGGCCAGGACAATACGTGTCGACCAGCTGCATTCACTCTCGTCCAACAGCACCATCGTCATCGTCATCGTCCGAGGACGCAATGGCACACGTGTAGACGGCAGATGAGTCGGTAAGGCATGGTAGTAAAACGTGAATTAGCATTCTGTATGGACGGCTAACAGCGGCGCTGCAAACACATCATGAGCAAGACGAGACAGAGAAAGAAGAAGAGCAAAAAGACGAAGAAAAAAACAACTGACGTCTTGTTGATCGCACACTATAACATAAAATCAAAAAATTTCAGACAGAGTACCCTCCCTTACGCAGCCGCCTTCCGCCTGGTATAGCTTCAGCCAAGCCCATTCCGCGCCATATCCACCGAACCGTCAGCCAAGTCCAAGGCTTTTCTTTTACCGTTGACCCAACAGATGAATTTTGCCAGCCTGCCTCCAATGAGCCACATTTCCCCCGTGCCCCTGTGACCCGCCGTGTGCCGTGTTACTTGGGCTTGCCCTCAACGACAATGCCAGTGAAGCAAGAACCAATATTATTCCCAACGTGCCTCTGGCGTGGGAAAAACAATAGAAGGAAATGACAAGAAAAAAAAAAAGAACGGGCAGACAAGAGGAGAGAAAATATATCAAAATCATGTAATCGCGTAACTCAATCCCCAATCGTTCCAAACATGGTGTGCCGTGAGGCTATTCCGTCTTATCTGATAATAAAAAATGTTAAAAAGAAAATTTGTCCAGACAAGAAGCAAGCGAAAGAAAAAAAAACACAACGAATTGAAGTTGAGGAAGCCCCTGGGCTGTCTCTTTTTCTTTTTTTTATCTTTAAAAAGTGTATAGTGAGGTGGTAAATGTGCATGAACCCAAAGAGCACAGCTCTTCGCTTCAGTTTTGTTACAAGTTGAACGTTGGGGGGAGAAAATGCACGATTTGCAGAAACCATGTATGACCGGAGTGCCCAATGCCAGGAAGACATCAAAGGCAACAAAAGCGAAATCGAAATCGGACGTCTCAATTGGTTGTATGTAAATTGGGTTCGCTGCCGGCCAGGGGAAGCTTTCGATCAATCGACCAATTTTCTCTCCACATCTTCTTGTCGCCGTTTCGTCAAGTCATATACTCAAGGTTTCTCGGTGGAACACCTGGGGTGATTATCGTTTGCAAGAGGATGATGAGCTGGCGTATATTCACCGAAATTGATGGCATTGCGGTGGCAACCCGCATCCGCTTTGACCTTGTCTCATCACTCTGGACATTTAGCGAGAAGACTCTCTCTGGCTCTGGCCAGAACCAGTATCTCGAGGACGGTTGAGGCGATCAATCATCGTTTTGTCAATGTCGTTCTTCTCCACGAGATTGCTGAGGCTCATGATGGAGGTCGATTGCTGCGACTGGCCGGCTGAAGGGCCCGAGCGTGCGGGTGTCGAGGAGCCGCTCGATCCGTTCTGCTGCGTGACAGGCGAACGACCATCGGCATTGCCAACACTAGCGGGATGGGGTAGCGCTGGGTTTCGGGGGCTGTGTCTCGCTGGGCCTGCGTAACGCGAATAGCTCAAGCTTCCGGGGCTGCTGTTGTTAGAGAGCTCGGCGGGTGATCTTCTTCGATGATCATCTTCCGCCACGCCAGCTCGAGGAGGAGGTAGCCTGTACGCATCTTCCGGATCTGGCGACGACCTTCGACGTCTTCTTCCAGTCAATTGGTCATCCCCTCTCAAATCTCCATAGGACGAATATGAGTCTGTAGGAGACTGGGCCTGCGGATGGTAATAAGCCCCAGGGGGTGGGTGTGGCGGACCTGCCGTCGGAGGATAAGGATGAGACGGGTGAGGCGGGTGATGGGGCGGGTGAGAGTGAGGGTGAGGAACGGCGCTGGGAGCCAGAGGCTGGCCGTATGCTCCGAATAGCTGCGTCCCCGGTGGTACACCTCCCGGGACGGCCGAGACGGGAATGAACGCTGTTGAGCTAGAAGACGAGACGGGCTGAAAGATACACTCCTGGTTCATCCGAGCACAGTTTTGGCACTTTCCACCGGGGGCGTTCTGATGACCACTGCAGCGAATCTAGGAAGGAGAAGCAGAGGGTTAGCTACTGAAAAGTGAACAGATAGACTGACAATAACAAACACACTAGGATCGATCCACGCTGCGTGACAAACCTTTCGCTTTCGACAGTATCTGCATGCAATGGAAGTGCGCTGTCTAGGAGCTTCCCGTGGGCGCTCCATTCCGGGCTGGCCATAGTCCTGTCCGTAGGCAGGAGGGGGACGCGGGTAATCGTGAGGATAGCCATTATGGTGGCCCTGCGGGAGCCCTCGGTAGTAGTATTCAGAGGCATACTGGTCGTGGTAGGCCGGGTGCGGAGGGGGGCGGCGGTCATCGTAGTAGGCGCCTCGTGGCGGCTCGGGCGGAGGATAGGCAGACCGCATATCTGCCTGCGGTTGCAGAGGAGGGAGGTATGAGGCTGGCTGCTGTTGACTTCCAGGGGGCGGAGGATATCCATTGACGGCATTCGGAGACTCATAACGAGGATCGCTCACGTAGCCTCGGCCAGCTGGCGGCGGGGGGCCGTAGCCGCTGGGCCGAGGGTCGTGGATGGACGGCAAGGTGACGGAGGTTGCCATGGTGGTTCGAGAGTGAGGACTTCTGTCGGTATCCGAGTGAGGTGCGTCTCGAGAAGGGAGGTGGTGGTAGAATTGAGGGGGTGGTTGGTGCTTGATATCCTCTGGCCGGTGCTGCTGAGGATACTCCTGGCGATGTCGATCCTCTGCCATGCTCTGTGGAGATGGATAGGAGAAGGAAGTGGCGGGACAGTGGAGAGTGTGCCGCCGATTATTAAGTGAGTCGAGTGATTCCAGAACCTCCAACCAATTCCCAATTGTTGGTGAGGAAGCGAAGGGGCATCTGGCGGGCCCGGATTGTTGAAACAAGGCACTGAGAAACAGAGTATTTTCAGTTTCGGATACGACCTCGAGGTTCCTGGCAAAAAGGAGGTGGTCTGGGCCGTGACGAGCTGAGGGATGAAGCAGAAAAGTTTGTCGAGAGAGAAAAAAGTAAGAGAAGAAAGCAATTAGAAAGTGAAATAGATTAAAAAGCCAACAGCTTTGCCAGGGATAGAAAAGTAAATCAAGGCACTCGTGGTCAGCCTGTTACTTTTGAGGCTGGAGTGTAGGTGTGTGTGTGCTTTGGTTGACCACAGACAGAAAGATGTGGTGGCAGCGGTTGGAGGTGGCTGCAGTGGCTATATGTGCAAAGACGCAGGTGCCCCCCCAGAGAAACGCCACGCTAGAAGCGAAGACGGAGAGGCCAGAGAAGACGAGACACGCAGCAAACGGGACTAGCTGAAGACGAGAGCCAGGGCGTGCCGAGTTGTCTCTCGGTAGCTGGGTTGATGGGTTCAAGAGGACAAGGAGAGAGAGGGTCTCCGGTGTGGCAGAAAGGAGAGGAGGGAAGAAGGGGGAAAGAAAGGAATCAACAGGAAAGGCAAAGGGAAAGGGAAGAAAAGGCACTTGCGTTGGCTGACCCAAAGTGACTTTTCCCAGCAGGCTCAAGGTGGAAAAAAGAAGGGTTTTTGGTGGGGTGCGAGAGTGAAGGAGGGGGAACGAGATAAAAGAGGACGCAGGAAAAAGACGAGACGGCGGCGAGCGGGAATGTAAAGGCGGGCGGATGGCCCGGTGTCGTGCCGTTCCCAGCGCTGTGGCCCAGCTAAGGCAGGGCAAGACGCTAATGCTAGGGGCTAGTGGGTGCCCTTTCTAGCGCTGGTGGTAGTGCGAGAAACGGGGGATTAGGGAGTGCCGCAGAGCAGCAAGTGGGAGTGCCGCCAGGTGCTGCTTTTGCAGTGGAGGTAGCAGTACGAGTCTCAACCGCGTGGTGCTAAAGCTGCCAGTCTCCCAAGGCCACAGGTAGTGGCTCTGGTAGTGGCACTGGCAGTGGCACCCCTAGTGTGCAAAGTTAGGTACCCAGGCGTAGGGGGGCGTTCGATTCGCTTTGCGCCGTCCTCGTACCCTGTGCGCAAACTCAGCTGCACACACACCACCTGGTGCGTAAGAAATGCCAGCCCTGGAGGTCTGATTCGAGGTGTTGGTTGCGTTGGACCGCGCCAAGTAGGTATGCGTATGCCCAGAGCACCTGCGATGCGTGCCGGAGGTGAATCCGGATTGTGATGTGTTTCTTTCTTTATCTGCTTTGTTTGTCTGTTGTTTCGTTTCTTCGTCACCAAGAGAAGCAAAAGTAGATGCCGAGTCGCCCTGTCTGACACCGTTCTGGCTGGCTCCTTGGGTGTTGTGGGCGTCTTCTATACGAAGATGTGTTTTGAAACAAGATGCAGCTAGCTACGGCTGCCAGCGGGAGTATGAAAAAAGGGAGCGATGCAACAATTGCTCGGCTTCAGCAGCACTAACTTGACCCTTGCTTAGCTCTACAGCAAACCAAGCTTCCTCGTCGTCTTGTCTCTGCCGTCATCGGCGCTTTCGCCAAACGGAGAATTGCGAATATCTCGGTGCAAGTCGTATGTACCTATACCATGTATATACGAAGTATACTCGAAGCGCTCAGGCAAGTGCCAAGTGTGTCTTGAAAGTTTGGCTGGCGGATACTTCAACTGAGACCTGGGGCAATGCATGTGTTAGACTCTTCTTCATTCATCCTCTCTATGCTGCTTTGTCAAGGTGGAACATGTCGGTCCGTGTGTGTGTGTGCGAAAGCGGGACAGTGCCTCTCTTCCAAGACAAAGAGCTCCGTCTGCCACGACGTGGCGTCATCTGAAAACCAGACAAAAAAAGAAAAGGAAAAAAAAAAGAGGGTCGAGACGGGCTACAGAAGCAAGAAGCAAGAAAGGGGACCGAGTGGTCTGGAAGGCTCGCAATGAAAATAGATCAAACAGACTGCTGGAAGGACGAGACAGGGAGAAGCCCAGCATCTTGCAGAAGCCATTGCCATGGATATGCCCAGAAACTAGGTGGCGTAATGCATGCTAGACGCTGCTGTTGGCACCGCGACCAACCGCCGCCAGGGAGTGCAGCAGCAGCCAGTCTCTTACTGTGCTCCATTACTCCAGGCTTCGGCCACGTATGAAGGGCTCCGTAGCCATGAAGCTGCATGGCTTCGCATCGTTTCATGCAGTGTCCCTTCTCAAGTTGCCGCACCACTCAGACGTAGACGGGGAAGAGGAAGGACGGCAAAGGCATGCGTTTTTGTATGTGCGCATACTTACGCAGCATTGCATGTCTGCACGCTCGCATACTCCATCCTTCTATTCCATCCAGTCATCGTTTTGCAGCCTGTCACGGCTGGGCAACAAGTGCAGATGCCTTGGTGCCCACATATAGGCACACACACGTCAAAGCAGACGAATCATTTGTACAGAGTCGGGGGAAGGCATTGGAAAGATGAGATAGGAAGGAGACCGCACAGAAGTAGTTTGCAAACGAGACCTCACAAAAGTACATACCGAGTTCAATATGACGGCAATTGACGGATGCCAGTCAGGCTCTTCTATCAGGGAACAAGGCCAGGCGAGAATATTTCATGCAACCGCGGCCGGCCGACAAACCAGACGTCGGCTGCAAAGAGAGAGAGAGCGGCCGTATTCGTTGGTTCTCAAATGGCTTTGACAGCCGATTCTTTGCTCTGTCGCCGTCTCTGCGGAGCTGTGTGTGGATGGCTTATACGCTTCGTCGGGAATGGTGAGGCGAAGTCGAGGGAAGAGCAAGATCACCACGTTTCAAGAGCCTCTCTGATGGCGAAGAAGAGGAAAAGAGAGAGTGAAATGAAGATGGAAGTGTTTGAGAAGGATGAAAAGTTTGGGATGTCGTTGAGGGCAATGAGTAGAGAAATATTTGGGCAAGTACGGCCACTACTGCCAAGGTATACAAAGTAGTTCTACAAAAATGCACGCTCGGCTGCTGTTGGTAGAGGCGGTCTCTGTACTACCTCTCTCAGTGCCGGTACCTCTTTTACTTGGCTGCGTACCATGTACCAATTGAACCTTGGCTGTGGGAGACCGCATTCAATATTGCGCGAGCTGGTACCTATTTGAGCAGAAAAAACATAATAGGGGTTATACTCGAAATAGTACCAAACTTTTGCTCTTGTACTGATGGACGGCACAGACTTACTTGGCCCGACTTGCTCAAATGAAGCCTCAAAAAACCACCACGAGAAAACTATTCAGAATGCGTGCGGTTCCAGCCAATACAGTGCGTGCGCCGCCAGTGGCGTGTGTCCAGCGAAGTCACCGAGGCGTGCGGTTCCCATCGGGTGCGGGTACCTCCCTGGGCATGCGTCTGTGCTGCGGAAACCAGGTACTCCCTACAGCCACCATGGCTTCGGGCATTGTGTCTTCTCCAGGGCGCAAGGGCTGGCAAAAGGGTAGATCCTTGCTAGTGCCCAGAATCCAGCGTCACTAGCAGCCGTAGTCGCCGTCGCTGTGCGCTTGGTCGTGGTACGAGTGCCATGTACGAGTACAATGGTTGATGCGTTTGGCGCGGGTTGGCGTGTGGGTAACACAAGAAGCAAGGCTCTTTGCTGCGAGAGAACCTTGTCCTGGCTCAGCTCAAAGTACCACTTCGCAACGTGGACCGTCATAGCGCTTGAGTGACGAACGAGCGAGAACACTGAGGCCGTACCCGCTAAAAGCTGTCAGATAAGACGGGGTCTGTCTCACCCGAAAAGAAGGGCAATAGGAGTACGGAGTATCTCCGTAGAGGAGGAAAACTGACGAGATCCAAGACAAAAAGCACCGCTTTGGTGGGGGTTTGAGACATGCTCCTAACCAAATAGCCGGGAGAGACATGGCGACGTCAACAGTTGACAGGAATGCGTCGGTGCCAAGTCGTCCGCCCGCCCGCCCATCCGCTCCCTTCAACTCACAGGTCAACTATCACCAGACGATCAATGGGATTCACGATCCAGCCGCTACCCAGGGTGCCAAACCCCCACCAAAAAGGGGGTAGTCTAGTCGCCTTGTATTGATATCGTACAAGAACTGGTGAGCTGCAGGGAGTTTTGGCTTGGCCCATCAGGCGAGCGCCTCGGGGCGCCGTGCTATCAATACAAGCACTCCGGCTAGAAACTAGTTAGTATAAGCAACTGAACCTAGTTGAGGCCACTAGACAAGCTGTTGTCTGGGGTCCCGCGCCGCGCCCGTTCTTCCCGCTATGGGCTGCGGGCTGCAGGTTACAAGGACGGCCGCAGCATGCACAGGCTGCGTGCCTTTGCTTTCGTGTTTGCGTTTGCGTTTGCCTCGTCTCTGGCCTCTGTATCCGAGGTTGCCTTTTCGTGACCCTTCAAACTGAGCTCGGGGGCAGAGCACCCCTTTGTTTCACTGCTTGGCAGGCTAGTATGCCGGCTCAATCTCTTCTCCCCCTTGTATCACTGGCCCAAGTAGTATACTTCACCATTGGCACATGCCTCTCTGCTTTACGTGTATACTCGTGTTTGTAGACCGAGGTGGTCATTTCCCGACCGCCTCCTGGCAAGGTACCAGAACCATAGGCGGGAGGAACAGCAGTTCAATGCGGTCCCTGTAGATGTGACCATGCCCAACCCGGTAGGTAAGAGCAGCACCCCGTAGTCGTGAACCGGAATCAGCTCCGTGTGCGTTTGAAGAATCTTGAATCTCATCTGATCAAGGCACGCGAAGCAGCGGATTCTGCGTTCTCCCGTAACTAATGCCCCACCGATTGCTTCCACAATCGAACAATGGATTGAAAACCACTAATCGTAGTAGCCAGGCAATTTCAACCGGTGCTTGTACGATAGGGTCCTTAGGGCCTTGGGCTTTGTTCAGGCCAGAAATGAGATATTTGCGTCAACCAGTCGCTCTCGCCCTCGAGGCACAGCCATTGTCTGTTTTTCAGAGCAAATGACGTCGATAGTGCGCCCTCTCGTGGTTGTTGGCTGTGGCAATGGACTTTGTCCGTACCTCATCTCGATCCGGCCCGAACAAGCCGGCGCTGGATCTCGTTTCGGTCCGCCCTGCTTTCGCTTTGAGGGAAATCCGGTGTTCACCTGTTGACAAAAAAGCATCCAGCTCTCCAGCTTCCCTCTCCCTCGAGCCGCCCTGTCCATCAGTCGGCCGACGTGGAAGGCTCCACATCCAGCCCCAAGCCGAGCCACCTGATCTCTCTTATTCAGCCTTGTCCTCGGTTGTAGTACAAGTACCCATACGAAAGCACCCGCAACTAGCCTTCAGCTCAGACCTGTTTCTGTTGTTGGCCCAGATGTCCGGGCTGGTCCCACCCCAGAGGTTTGGTCCGCGTACCCAGCGGCACATACAGACGAGCTACGTCAAGATCAGGATAAGCAAAACACTGAACTAAAGCTTCCGGCGTGTCTGAATGCTGAAAGTGCCATACTTCGCTGAGGGCCCAGCAGTCAACCCCATACTGTATACACTCGTGTACTGTAAGTATGGCGTGTGCTCTGTGAGAACTTGTAAAGGTGATCGGTGATTGAGCCTCGATTCAATCTAATTAAACAATTCCCCTAAATCGGCGGTTCGCTCCGCTTTGGCACTAGCCAGGAGGTTGGGCTCTCTTCAGTCTTGCCCCCGGCTCGTGCCCGTTTCCACGATAGGCAGCACCTCGGCTGTCTGTCAATGCAGGGGCAGTACGAGTATTCGGTGTTAGCATTAGCATTGGTGACAGTGATCTGACAAGAAGAAGCGACAAGGACAGTTCGCACATAACATCATTCGCGAAGTAATCATCATCACCTTCGAGCAGTGTCAAGTAGAGGCTGATCCATGACTTTAGCCAATGGAGTACCAAGTGCTTCGTACGTACAAACCAATGCACACCCTGTACTCTGTGTGCAAAAGAGCTTACTCGACCGTCTTTAAGCGAATACCCGTTCGTTGCACGGCCAGTTCCCAGTAGCTATACAGGCCCGTTTGCAAACTGTTTTAGTTTAATTAGATCAGCCTCTGAGTAACGAATATCAGAAAGGGAGCAAGATGAATAAGTGAAATTATGAGAAAGAAGAGTGAGAAATGATAGACTCACGCCCTCGTGCCAAGTCTGTTAACGGGTGTGCAATCCTGCCATAGTATCTGCTTAACAGACACAATAGAGAGAATGAGGGGGATGATCAGGGAGAGAGAGACATGCTTTGTTCGATTGGTTCATATGGCATTGAACATTGGAGACGTCGACGCAAGGGATAAATGTTCCACTTCAGCTGCTACGTACTGTGCTCTGTAAGTAGGTAGAGGTTAGCAAGACGAGAACGAAGCACCGGGTAGTAGGGTTACGTACCTCGTAATTTGTACAATTAGCATATGTGCCACTTCTATTCCGTATTTCATTAGCAAAAGATCCCGTCGTTCTATGCTATGGAAGCATGGCGCACATTGGTAAAAAGTCTCAGCCGCGGCAGAGCACCTCACACGGAACAAAGCTAACAAGCGTGATCCTTGGGCGCGGGAGCGCCCTCTCTCCCGGCCGCCAGGCTTTCGGCATCGCTAAGGGTGACTGTGGTCCGAGCATAGAGATCTGCCTGTAATCTGGTAGATAAGCCGGGGGGACTTGTCAGAAGCTCCTAGTCCAAGTTCGCTGGGCCGAGTGCCGTATCATCGTGGCGTGAGCCCCCTACCTCTCTCCATATTAGAGCCTCATCTTCTCGCTCCTCCTTGTCACGATCCATAAATGGCAATCGTATTTCCGCGTTTACTACACCTCAATTGTTTAATAACCTGTCATGCCGTGAGCAAGCCACCAAATGCATACTGGGATCTAGAGGGAGGCCAGCAAGCCACTTCACTCGTCCATGTAAGTCTCTAGACAGGCCCAGCCCGCTAAAAAAAAAAAAAAGCGCCGTCGCATGGTTAGCCGACAACACGGCAGATATCCATTGCTAGGCGCCCCTCCCATTTCTCCCTTCGAGTCCTACTGTTCGTCTCAATTGCCATTGATCCCGGCTCGCAAATTGAGCATGAGCGCCGAGTCCCTGCAAGAGACAGTCTCGAGACACCTGCAAAGGCAACCCAATGTGGACAAGTTGCGCCATCTGTAAATCGCCATAGGTCCTCCCGTGCATAGGGTCGCAGTAGCACTCCGTCCAAGTACATCTTAGCCAGCCTGCATTGATGTGGTTTTTTCGTCTTGGTCGCTCTGGTTGCTATCCACAGTATTTCAACGATTGGTACGAGTGTGTACAGATGGAGTCCGGCCAGATGGCCCACCTTCCCTCATTGTGATGCTCCATCGTGTGTGGCATGCTGGGCCCTCTCTCTGGGTGGTATCCAAGAGACTGATGTCGAGGAGGACAGACAAAGACATGCCGCGTGCGACCCATACACGGACCAGCCCAGAGGGTGTGCGGGAGATGTTGCTAACCCGCCGATTCTCTCATCCTCCAACCTTCATATCAGGCAGAAGGTTACACACGATGGTTCTCTTTCACCAAAAGGGGAAATGAGGGGCTCTCTTTTGGACACCAAGTCTGTATCCTTGCAGCCCCTTCATCCTGCGTGAGTAGTGTACCTTCGGATGTCGCAGAACGCTGCCGTGATACTGTTTGCTTACCTCGCCTTACTACGCACAGCCTAAGGAACCCAAATCCGGCCGGAGATGCGTCTGCCTGCAGCCTCTTTGTCTGTGTAAACAGGTACACCACAGTCAACTCCCTACAGGTACCCAGTAATAGCTGCAGCATGTCGTCCGTACAGGTACATGCGTCCAATCCAACCACACTTGTAGGTAGCCATGCATGCTGAGGCATTTGTCCGTGCGCCGGATGGCTATTCGCACATGCGAGCCATCATACACACCTTAAGGAGCGGTACAAGTATGTACCAAGGCTATTGTCGGTCTGCACTTGCTGGGATGGCGAATATGCGCTGGAAGGGGAAAGAAAGTCACAGACACAGCGAGGAACCCCTCAATCCTATTGTTTCCACATGGGCCAATGAAGTAGACCTGCCTTCTTTGCTTTCATGCGGCCGCCATCATTGGCCTCGGTAAGAATAGAATGTGCCATCAAAGAGGCGTGTCCAGCCTAGCTCCGGGACAGGTCTGATGGCCTATCATTCTCATACACCCAATGACGACAGTTGGCTGTCACTTGAATCATGGCAGAAATGATGGAAGAGCGGGCGTAGTGCGAGATCTGACATGTCAGCTAGTCTTGTGAGCAAAACCACGGTGAGACTTGGCGACTAGAGTTCGTAGAGTTTGATATGGCGTTGGCTACCCTGCAGTATGAGGTTGCCCTAGTAGACTTTTTCCGTTTAGTCTTCGCCTCCTTTTGTTCCACGATAAGAGCAAACAGAGTGCTCTGTACTTTATGATATGGCATATTTTGCGTTGGTGGTATGAGTAAGCCCAGCAAGGGAGTGCGATGCTACTAAAAACGTAGTGCCCTAGTCGTTAGTCTGGAACGATCGTGATCCATTCCACATCGTCCCGCACCACCTATCCATGGACCTGTCCAAAGTGAAGTGACACAAGTCTAGCTGCCAGCTAGTCAGACGCAAGTCCGCTGTTCAGACCAAATGACTTGAGTGCTGTCTCCCCAATGAAGCGGGTAGATATACTCCGCTTTAGTCGTACATCATCTCATGTCACTGCGCAACGCTTGGCAATTTTGAGCGACACGCACGGGAGCTCAGACGACGATGCGTACGAGTACTGTTATGCTCGTGCCGCGCCATCATCCGAAAGAGAGCCTCATCAAAGAGCTACTCGAAAATCTTGGTGCTAGCCAAGAGTAGCATTGCTCCATACTATGCGGGAGAGGGCGGCACAAGAGGAATCGTACTGAGGCTGATGGGAATCTTAATGCTGCTGATGCGCAACCTTGTCACCATGCAGCCCGTCGATTCCCGTCCCAATTTAACGTTGCACAACTCTCCGCAAGGCAACACCACATCCGTTTGCTGATGAACCTGGGAAATAAACCGTGTTCCAGTAAGTTTCCTTCTTGAAGAATTGGCCGTTTCCTCTCCTTCTCCCTTTGCCAGTGTAGTCGTACAACCTCAGTGCCCATCGCCACTCACCGCATGTGATGAGTTGTCGCTCAATGTCGCTGCATTCTTCCTTTGCAGATGCACCCCCTCCTCCGCCTCATCGCACCCACTCAACCTTGCGTAAACACATTTGATTGACTGTCTGCATTGTGACAGTGACAAGTCTGACCTGCCTGCAACTGGTGCTGTTATACAAATCAAGGGAACGCGGCCTTCCGCATGCCCCATACAATCAGCCCATCGGTAAAACATGTACTGTCTTAGAGTGCCTAAGGGGCCGGCAAATCGTGCATCAGTCAATGCTCAATTCACCACATGGCTGCGAAGCACCAGCGGCAGTGTCTTCAACTCCGTATAAACCCAATCGACGGGGGCCGGCCATCCAGAAACTGAAGACACTTTGGCCGAGTGGTTAAGGCGATGCCCTGCTATCCCCACGAGATAACTTCAGGCATTGTGTTCGCACGCGCAGGTTCGAATCCTGCAGGTGTCGATGTCCCCTTTTTGCTTCGTATTCTCCCTGCATTTCTTCCTCTTTCCACTCATTCTTTGCTATGCGTACAGGTTCCCCATAAATGCACGTACGGCCAAAGTGACTGTGACCGCCTCTCCGTTGTTCACATGCATGGAGCCTGAGGCCTGAAACATCCGATCGATAAATGTTGAGCGGGCCTTGGCACTGCGACTTTGCAGAAGCCCCAATACTCCGGTTATTCTCAAAACCTTGATGACGTCCATTGGGCGATGCATAAGAGGATCTCGCTATCCATTGCGCAAAAAGTGCAGAACTAGTGTCATGTATGTGGTGTTGTGGCAATGGCCAACCGTTCGACACATTGTCCGCCTGCCTCTTATCTCGGGTCTCGAACGAGCTTTGCAGATCCCTAGAGCCGTTACCCCTCTTTGATTCATCCTTCGTTGCTGTGCCTTGTATGTATCAATCACCCTTCTTCTAAGCTGGGAGAAAAAAGGTCGGGCTGGACAACTTGGCCGACGACCCTGCTGCATCCAGCATATATCCAATCTGAACCCTGCTTGCTTCCGCACGCCGTCCTCGTGATGGAGATGTTTGGCTAAAACGTTGCACCATTCCATAGACCCTCAGCGTCTGCGGCTAGCTTTAACCTGGTTCATAATGGCCGAAATCCCTGGGGACTTCACGCCTACCAGCTGGTAGAAGCACCGCCAGTGTGGCCGGCCTAGCCATGTCTGGTCCTGACTACCATGTTCCCCCACCACACGCCGATGCAGGTGTCGTGGCATCGTCAACCATGCATAGCGGTTCAACCCGCAGCTCCCCCAGAGAGCTCCGTAGATAGCGTCAGCTTCTTGGAGGGCGCCACCCTTGGCCGTTGCCCCACCGTGCCACAGGCCTGCTCAAATGGACTTGGCTGATTTGGTTGAGGTTACGAGCCGCGCTGACTTTGTCTTGACGAGCCTGAGAATTCCTCCATGATGATGACCTGAAAAGCTCGTGGACAGTCGCGCCAGAGGACTTGAAAGAAGCAGATGATATGGTTCAAGCACTTGCAAGTAGAGCATTAAATCACGTTTGATACACATGTCTCAGTTGTATTTGCGCTGACTCTCCCGCAACATCAATGGCATTATCCGGCTGCGGTCCATTCAAGTCCAATGACACAGATGTTGTGATAATCAATTAGTCACTGGATCTCTGATGGCAGAACGTTAAAACGGTTGAGGAGATGAGCCGACATCCAGGATCCCAGTCAAGACTGACTGCAAGGCATGGCCCCGAAGCGTCAAGATCTGCGCCTTTACGACCATGATCGTGTTGAAGCTTCCGTATGGTGGAACTTTTAGGAGGTTTTCATGGTTTGTGTTGTGAGCAAGTTGCAGGAGCCTGATGCATCGACATCTCTGCGATTGCTGCTGGAAGATCCCCTTGGATGTCCGGCCATTGGAGCCCGTTCCCGAGATATTTCCAAGACGCAAGTAGCCATTTCCCTCTTTGAGTTCGTCCTCCTCTAAAAGAGGTGAGACGCCAGGTACATCTTTTGCTCCACGCTTTGCATCCTGGCAGTAGCCGGCCCAGGCAATAGCCGATTTGTGTATGCATAAGATTTCGGTAATTGCGAATGATCAACACCCTTCATATCCTTTTATATGATACTTCTCTGCCCTGGCTGGTCTTGTTTCTCACCAATGATGTTTGCAATCTCAAATTCGAGTACAGCGCTGAGATGACGAAGGAAGTACCTAGTAGCGAATCTGCTCCCCATTCGTAGCATGGCCGCCGTCGCCATATTCGTACGAGTACTTGTACGAGCAGAGCCGACTTGACCACAATAGTGGAGTATCACAGTGGTGGCTCCCGAGTATCTGGAAACGCACCGAAGCTTGGCCGCTACAAGCGGCAAGCTATCTGCCTAATAAAAATTGCGTTGTCCAATCAGTGGTTGACTTGGACATAGGTTCGCTGGAGGTACCAAGAATGGAGTACGAGTTTCCATCCTAGTCGTCACCGAGGTGCAGGGGAGGGGTGCAAGCAGGGCGTGCCAGCCACTCAATTACACCAGCGCTGGTATGAGTAGTACTCGTACATGTAAGTGCGCATACGGAGTACCTGGACGTAGCTGCCAGCCGTATTGCAGGGACTTGTATGCATGACAATTCCTTGAGCGCGTGCCAATGGTTTCTATGCGGTATCCATCTGTGGTGGTCTCGGCGTGGCAACGAGGGTGAGTTAGATGAGCAAATGGAGATGCGGGCGGCCGGTTGACTGGACACCGCTGCCGCCTCAGAGACGGCCGCTTGGAAAGATTGTATTGATGTGGCGTCCAAGTACTACGAGTAGTAGGACAAGCAGATGATAGAATGTTTGTTCGAGAAGAATCGAGCAACGCCGGCGACCAGCATCTGCTGAAGCAAGCCTTGTGTTCTTGTTGTTGGGTAAAGGCAGCCTTGGATACGGAGAATACCTCCCCTACTTCGTAGGGCTCGCAGCAGGAGGACGGATATGGCTAATGGCCTGGGCCGCCCGCCACAAGGCTCCTCCCGTCCTCGCCGGATCTTTCTTAGTTGAGCTGCATAATTATACCCGCCCCCTAACCTGTGTACCCCCTTTCGGCCCGCAGAAATTCATGAAATGGCACACAATTCAGCGGCGAGTTGATGCGAGGTGATTGACACTGCGCCACGAATAGGCCGCCACGTAGTAGGAGCATGCAGCTGTATGTATATTGATCCATATGGATAGGGATTCAAGCAGCCGTTCGTTAGCCAGCACCTCGAACAAGCGTGCGAGCACCTTTGCGTCCACGGGTGGGTTTCCAGCTAGCACCAGGTGGGATTAGGCCTGGATGAGACTGATGAACGGTCTTGGGCAGCGAGTAAATTCCCCTGTTCGTTGATGACCATCGCTACAACCCAAGTCGTCGTTTGTCAGCCCAATATTTTCCATGCATCTCGCTGTTTCCGTCCGCTCAAAAGGTCCATGGGATGCGGCTAGCATTCGGCTACTGTGAGTGTGTGAGGTCGCGCTTGTGTAGCACTGTCGAGGGATGGCGCCTGTTTGCCTCTACAGGGATCCTGGACGCGAGCATGTACGAGTATGTATACAAGAGACCCACAGAAGCGCAGCACCGTCGGAGTTACTTCGTACGTGCCAAGTGTGTATGTACCAAGCACGAAGTAGGGAAAAGAAGTGCAATGTCAATGAGAGGTCCAGAGAAACTGGGTTATAGCGACGCCTGCATTGGAATGCCGGTAGATGGTGAAAACGCTTGCTGAGGACTGCATCATGGCTCAGTTATCCAGACAGAAGTGTATAGCCACCCCTAGCATTGGGTAGTAGCACGGCAGCCCACTTGCAACATGACGAGTCTAGATTCTTGCGAGAATTGGTGGTACCTGGCCTGTTCATCTCTTCTTCTCGATTCCATATCATTATGTGGTAGTAGTATTGTGCAGCCTGTTGGTTCCATCCCGTGGGCAGAATACCTGCCAACTTGTAGATGTCTTGTAGTCTTAGTATTGTTGTTGGGCTTGTATGAGGCTTTAGGCTAGGGTACTCAATTTGAAACGTGGTTTACCAGTCAATGTGAATTGATGCCCAAAGTCTTTCAAATGGCCGGGCGAAAAGGGGAAGGGGAAGGAGATTGTCCAAGACAGAGATCGGAGGTGATGCAACCCTCAACTGCGTCCGGGAATCAAGAGTAAGACAAGCACCAAGTACAACTGTCATGGGCCCTTGGTGGGAGTTGCTACTCTAGTAGACCATTGCATGAGTTAGTTGCCAGCCTGGGTGTGAATAGTTGTTGAGTACAGAGGGGAGGGTATCAACTAAAGAGAGGGCTAACAAACCTGGCTCAGAGCCTCGGCCACGATCCAGAGGCCACTCTCTCTAGCCGATTGAGTTTTGACAGGGTGAACTGCCAGGTACTTGGGACAAGCTGTTCAGCTTAGCGAGATGATACCTCGTGCTCTGTCTGCTAGGAGATTTGAGCAAAGCCCATGAACACTTGGGGGGCTGTAACTGTAGTGGTGAGTCTACCGACAGGGCGACAAGGTAAAGTAGCACCTACTGGATACCGGTCCCCTGGACTGGCTGACGCCCCTAGAGTTAGGTACCTGCTGTACGGACACTCACCGCGCTGCCCTCAATGCCGATCGTCTCAAAGTAAGGCTGTCTGAGCTGCCTGGAGCGTAATCGGTGATTACGGAAAGCTATACGAGATTGCGGCCGAACGAATTCACTGCACCCTCGTTAGCTGCGATCGAATACTTGTACACTGCTGTGTAGCTAGAATCAGGCCATCTGAATCCTGTAGGCCATGCAAGGGAGTGGGACAACTGCTAAATCACTTACCTACTACCTACCTGTAGTTAGGTGGTAGTAGCTCAGCGGCGCCCCTGAGCGAATCGCCATGTTGCCTTCAGCGCCTCAGAAGAGCCGGTGGCGCCTCAGGGTCCAAGTCACGCTGCATCAATCGTCGATGGGCATCGAAATGGTGAGGCTGGCCGTACTGTGCAAAATTGGCATCTCGGAATCATGGTTGTAGGATGAAAAGTCTGCCTGACGTTGACTTGCCGTTTGGCCAGCTGCAGTCTTTGCGCGCCGCTCTTTCCTCAAGAACCCATTCACTCTAGGTGCCAAAGTCACGAGTTTTACCGACCGCCTTCCTCGCTTCGTATCTTACTTAGCACAAACCCTCCCCTTCCATCAATATTCAGGAATCTAGCATTCTCACGACGATTTGCCATCTCACCGTCTTTTGCACCAGTTCAACCTGAGATTGCTACGTAATTCGTATCCTCGCCTGTCTCATCCAAGTCCAACTCCCCGCTCAAGAACTTCGATGTGAACTAGCGCTTCCTTCAGCTTCCTTTCGGTCGTCATCTAACCAATTCAACTCTTAGCTGTGCATAGTATACCTTCGGGTTGCCTCTATTTACGACCTACAGGTACGGTGGCATGGCAGACTGTAGAGCAAATGTGATTTGTCGTTTGAAATCTGGACTGAAACTAGCTCCCCCCTCTAAGCCAGCCTATGAGTATGGCTAACCTCACACAGGCGATTCCCTACAGAGGAAAGGAAACAACAGTGCATGCAGATCTGACCGTCAGACATCCGGCGCCTTCCTACCTTCGCCGGGCCGGCCGGAAGACATCCGATAAGCGGCGACGCCAGTGCGCTCAGACCGGAATACTCAATCTCACTGGTCACCGGCATACATAGCCTCTCATAGCCTCTGCTCGTTAGCTCTAGCAGGGCGTTTCGGTGTTTGGGTTGTTGCGAGTATTCGTACACAACATATGCCAATTACGAGCACCAAGTGCGTGCACTGCCACTAGGGTGAGAGAAGTGACGGTCAAGTGCGTCGAAAAAAAAACGATTTATCGACGTGTCACTATGTGTGCATTCAAAAGTTGAATGATCGGTCACCCAGAGGCAAATTTGGACGGGGTAAGTTTCGCACCATGAGATCCCGTCGACTTCAAATCGACTGAGCTAAGATGATGGTCCAGAATCAGCTCATCACACTCAGATTTTCTTCTTTGGCACATGACCTCTTTACGAATGGTCACATCAGCACACTGGATGGCTGCGGGATTCGTGTGCCATCAGAGGAGACGAGGCACCTCTTTTCCACCATCATGACTCTGTTTCCGGGTGGTGGGAGGGGTGCATGGATTGGGTTTGTGTCAGCGGACCCGTGGCTAGCCGGAGGAATTTGGGCGACTATGACAGCATTCTCCGTGTCATTAATCATACACCATGTTCAAGCACACAAAGGCGATGCTAAAGATGGTGTGCAAAGCCGACTCAGCTGGGAGGTCCCTGATTGGTGTGCATCGAGGCCACCCCAAGACATGGCCCGGTCCGCCCAATGGCACACGTCGCCCGACCGTCACGTGAACAGGATCTCATGCATGCAACTCGGGTATGCTGCAGCTCTCCCGACGGAAGCCCCAGTTTTCGGCTACCAATTTACCACCAGGCCGCTGGAGACTTGGCCGTCCACAAGGGCCGACTCCGGGACGGACAGAGTCTCAAACAGCCTGGGGATTGGACACTGCAGACGCTGGGCACGTTTTTCTGAGCTGCCCGTGTCTCACCGGGTACCAGGGACATGCCGCCTGCCATCCATTCTGCTGGTAACATTGCACTTGATGTTGGCTGCTCTCCATCGCAGACATTTGCATCCGCTCCCGGTTGAACACTCGAGGGGAAAAAAGGGGGCGCCGATGAACAAAATGGAGGAGCGAAAGGGGGATAGCCAGCGAAGGCTTTGCTGCTGGGCGCTAGGTGCCGTCTTGTTGCTGTGGACTACACAGCAGCTAGTCAAGGGACGAACGTGTGCCACGTCGCAATTTCATCACTGCGACATAGCGCCCTCTTGAGGGGCTGGCTGCATGTCAGGTTCTGCTCGAGGCCGCTAGCAAACAAGCTGTCGCCGAGTGACTTTGTTCCACAGTGCGAATAGCTGCCGAATCCTTCCCTTCCATTCCTTCTGTCACTAGCTTGTTCACACGCCCCCCTGGCAAACCTACAGGCACTGGACGCAGATACAGGTAGCTCTTGGGAAAAAAGCCACAGATGGAGCCGCCCATAATTACGAGAGCGGGCGCAACGCACACCAAACACAAGGGGGGATTTCCAATGCCGATGATTGTTTGATTCTTGAACTGACCAGGGGGTGCTGAAAGTCAACTAAAGACGAAGATGGAGCCCCATGTTGGCGAAAGCTCGGCCACTTGCGCATTCTGCTGGATCCTTCGAGACGGAAGAGTGTCGCGTTTTCTGTTCCCACCTACGGAGTACATGTACAGGTACGCAGGCAAGGCAGGATTTATTCTCATATCGAGCGAGTTATCTCGAGATGTCTAAATATGCCACTCTTTCCTGAAGGCAATTCTTTGTCGTCTGCTGTGATGGCTGTCGCCGCCACTTATTTTCTCTTCTGCCCGGAGGTCTCGGTATTGATACGACCTTGGAGCCATCGCTGCCGCAACGAAATGGAGTACTCGTACATGTGGACGCAGTCTCTCGTCCATGCGAGCGGGCATTTCGTCGGCGTCCCAATGGTCACCGCGAGACCTATCATTTGAGATACTGTCCATCTTCTTGCATGTTGGCTGTACGAGACGAACGATATGACGGCTCCCTGCCTTTGATTTCTATGCAGCAGTAGCCAAAAGAGAAAAGGTGTAATATGCAGCAAGGCCGCTATGTTGCCACCCCACGGGACCTCGACTGCATGCACGTCCAGCGATACGTCTCCACGAGGCCGCGCATGACCGCTGTGTCGAGAGTGGATGGACTGCGGACACCTCTCTGCTTGCAACGGTTCAGCAAAATTTGCCGTTGGGCCACCGAAGCCAAACGGCTCACCGTCTACGCAATTGGCACTCTAGATGCTCCTTTCCGCAGCCGCCTTGCTTTCAATACGCGTCCACAAGCGTTTGTAGCCCTTGTCAGACCGTTGCGGTTGCCCGCGTACCACCGCCCACCAGCTGTGAGTGGAGAACAAGCGTTCTTCTTGTCATTTTTCCTGTGCCTTGAGGGTCCCACAGTCTGCCGCCAACCCTGCTCGCGTCTGTTGCGGTTTGTTTTGCGCCACTCCGTGAGACGTAACGAATCAGAGGCCTGTCCCAACCAAGTGCATGAGAAGAACCTGGCAAGGTCTCAGTCTTGTGGAACGTGAGCGGCACGGCGATAGCATTTGGCGCCCCTTGTCGCGCTACCGGCGTCAGAATGGGGAGACGCTGCACGGAGCGCATGGAGGTTTGTGGAGATGAAGCATCCGATAGTGACGGGGGACGGAGTACTCCGGATGCACAAGAGCTCGCTCACTACGCGAGGCCTAGACGGTTCTCCACAGCATCCCGACTCTGCAGAGAACCAGCGGTGAACAGATGATCGAACGATCTATTCTTGGAGAGAGAGCACCGACTATGATACCCAGCAAGCTACGCCATAGCGCGGAGTAGCAGCAATGAGTTCTCCATGCATCTCAAATTTCGTCAATGGCAAAGAAAGCGGAAACGCGGAGCACTTTCATGAGCCAGGAAGGGGCCTCGTCGTTTGTTGTTGCCATTGTCTCATCAGCTTCTTATTCCCTGGCCTTACGCATTAGCTCAAGCATATGCGGTTGCAGTGTGGCTGGAACTTTGGCAGGCTGAATTCCCTGTCCCAAGGATGAAGGAAAAGCCAACAAAGTACTACTCCGTATCTCCTTGTGCATCATGTAGCGCCCAGCTACCTACCTATCAAGGCTTCCCCTGCAGTTGGCTCCTCTTATTCTGTGCCAGTCAAAAATAGTACTCGTACTCAGCTTGAATCGAAGACTCGATGAGGAGCTTCTGCTGCAACCCCCCCACCCCCCTTCAGCAATACATGTATCAAAAACCATACACAACCAGCCATTGTCGGGCATTCGAAAACAAGCCCCTGCCATGCTGTGCTCGCTTCCTCCACTTGGCATGCGATCAGCATCAGCGGATTGGGCAAGGTGCATATCATATCGACGTGCCATCCTTTCAGAAGATTTTTCTTTCTGCGTTGTACAAGGGCAGAGCGAGCCAATGACGATGCAAAGTGCGGCGCTCGACTTGCCATCCAAACCCACACATCGGCTTGTGTCGCCACTAAGGCCATTAGAAAGTGTCGCCCGCGGAACGGTGCGCTCTTGCAGGTGCATAGTCACCCGTGATCCGCTGACACCTCGGGGCCCCCTGGACTAGGCTGCGGTGTCTCAGTATGACTGGTGAGTTCTCAATGAATTCCTCGACGCAGCAAGCGGTACCAACAACGCACCTCGGCGGCGACAAGCAGCTTGACATGCGTATAGAATCTGGCCACGTTTCTCCACAGACGCCCACTGCTGCAGGCTTGCTGCGCCTCCATATTGCCAACCCTCCTTTGCCCACAGCTGTCACCAGCCCGAGCCGAGAGAAGAGGGGAAGGAGGAGAAGGAAAATTCGTCCTACTCGTTGCTAAGGCTGAGGGGTCAATCCGGGCGTGACGCAGAGGGATAATGACCAATGCAGCCCATTACGTCCCACAGGGAGGCGATTGCATCAAAATTGAGCTTCAGAGATGATGGTGAACAAGCTCATCAGCTCAGTACCTAGCATTTCAAAGATGAGCTGGAAACATGGTTGTGCCTAGCGCGGATTGTCCACGCAACCCTCCCAGATCAATCTCCAGCGGGCAAGCCACCGAACAGTTACCGAAACAAAAAGACACGGTTAGGTAGATGCTCCCGGCCGAAACCCACCAACTCCATAAATTCTTCTCAAGGATCCAGAAAATGGCACGCCATTGCCATCTGCA
The DNA here is from genome assembly GCF_050948025.1 of Trichoderma camerunense. Taxonomy (NCBI): domain Eukaryota; kingdom Fungi; phylum Ascomycota; class Sordariomycetes; order Hypocreales; family Hypocreaceae; genus Trichoderma; species Trichoderma camerunense. The sequence goes on from NW_028145365.1 coordinate 1,702,406, forward strand.
GCAAAGCTGGTGGGTAAAAGCCAGCTGCTTGCAGGCAGCCGTACTCAGCGGCAAAGCAGGGTCATGTATTTGCCTCACCGCCACGACATCTGACCCGACAACCGTTTAACTCGAATCTTCATACCTCGAGGTGAGTTATGACAGCATGATTAATCCCGCTACCGTTGCGGTTCCACCCGTGCTCTCTGGGCACCGGGCTGCATGATCCTTGGGAGCGCCAGCGGGCCTGCGGTGGAGGACGCTGACCCCCAGCCTCTCGGATCTGCGGGCTTATGACCCGGCCCGCCCATCCGGAGGCTTTAGGCGGACGACCGATAGAGGTGCCCGGCTAACGCGGAGGGCCGTGGCAGAATCACCTCCGATTTTTGAGACCAAGTTTCAAACAACCCCAGAACTTTGGTATAAGGAGGCTGGAGCAAGGGAGTTGGTTGTCTTATATTTAGGGGAGCGAGCTTGTGATGGCCTGTGGCCTTTCTGTGTCTGTGCCTTCAGTTGATCGACTGACTGTCTGCGGATCTGTTGATAAGACTAACTGTCTCGGAGCGACGGAGTAAACAGCGTGTCGTAGAAAAGGGGTGATTGCTATCAATGCCACTATCTTGCCAGCATTTCCAAGTGACCTACCTAGTCATGGAGGCATGTCGATCCCGCAGCTGGGATGTCGAGCTCAGATCTCCCCTTGAATGAAGACACTGAAGCCTAGTTTCAGCGGCTGAAGTGATGGGCTGATAACTGACTGATACATCAATTTTTCTTGGCAATGATGGATGGTTCGACTGTGGAATTATATGGGCATCTCCATCTTGATGTAACAATTCATCGGAGATGACAGTTTACGTTTCCCGTGCCTATCTTTGTGGCTTTTGGGCGGCCGAAGTTGAACAGAGCAGATGGACCTGAATCCCTTCATTCGCCTCCGCCGATAAAAAGATTACTCCCACTCCTTTCTGGGGAGTTAAACATGAAGAAAGAGGAACCAGAGGAACCATTGACATATCGTCTAGTAGGCTTGTGCGAAGAATGAAAGCGGACAGACAAACCATGAAGATGAGGAACCCAGGGGATGAGAAATACCAACGTAACATTATGCCGATAAAACACACTCGCGAAGTCAAGAAGGTAGAGATATGTAGAAGACCTTATGCAATGGGATAAGTACGGCGAGAAGTGTACATCTCGATCCAATGAATGCATCGGCAGGCCGCCTGGTGAACTCGTCTCGTGTTGATTCGAGTGTGCAGACGCAAGCTGTGAAGATGATGGATAACTCTATATGATGCAGGGCATCTATAAGAAGAAGAAATTTGCGAAATTCAAACTCCAGATTACTGTCCCTTCTCTTCGAGATCAACAACAAAGGCTCCGCCAAGGAGAATCGCGGGTTCATCAATATTGTGATGTTCGTAACTAGAATTAGTGTAAGCGTCATTAGTGAGCTTTGACGTGGTAGATATATCAACCTATCTGGCCTGGGGAGATGTAGATGACGAAGATAGAGGTGGGCGAGCGGCGCGACACAGGGAAGACAAAAAAAAAAAGGAAATCGCAATTCCATGTCTCTCTCACCTCAAAGTTCCCACTCCGCCGGCCTCGAGTAAGAATGCCGGACCATCCTGAAGAGTCTTACCGGCCCATCGCATAGCAAAGGCTCTCAGAATGTGTCCATGCGCAACAATCAGGATATCACCTGACACCTTGTGTGGCTTTTTGCCTTCAGGCGGATTTAGTATCGGCTCATGAAATCTTTTGCGAATGTCGGCGATAAGACGGTCGAGACGGTCGGTGACATCTTGCGGGCTCCTGTAACATATCAGATATAAACTTGAAGAGCGTATCGTATGATTCTGAGACAAGAACGGCCCTAGGGTGGCATCCAGAAGGGGCTGTATGTCCTAGGGCGTGTGCACTTTTCTCACTGATATATGAGCCAAGGGAGAGGCGTGACTTACTCTCCTCCTGGACAGCCATCTTTCCAAATGTCCCAAGTTCCTTCAAGACCTTGCTCGGCTCTCATTCTGCGGATCTCTGGGCTTGTGATACCCTCGTAGTCCCCATAGTCCCACTCCCGAATGTCTTCGGTAATCTCGACTTTGGCATTGCATTGAAGACCGCCGCCAAGGGAATTGCCATGCGGTTGCCATGGCAGTGGGCCGGGTATGCCAAGATTGAGCAGTTCAAAGGTGCGTTGTGCTCGTTTTCGTGGGGAAACGTAGCTGAGTAAGGGCAATTGCCCAATTGATTAGCTTCTGTTTGCAGCATATAGTTTCTTTTGCAGCATTCACTCTCTTCTTGGTTACAGAAATCAGAGGCCAACGCGTGACCTGCGTGTAGGAAATGGAACTAACAAGGGGGATTGGAATTGCTATACTGTGCAAGCAACAGAAGATGAATGGTCTCTAGTAGGAGACCAGGTGTGCAGCACGGAGAAGGTATAAGGAGAGTGAGGTGTCTGGTGAAGCAAGACTATTCTGCACAAGTCACGTCATTGGACTAGGCGGACGGGTGCAGTGGATGTGAGACACGGCAATCACTGACATTTCCCAAAAGAAAACTTGAAGAAACAGCAGAAATAAGAAATCAGTGTGATCAACAAGGGAGAGAAGGCAGGGAGAAGCATCTCATTTCGAGAGGAGACTTCCGGAGTGACTTCCGGAATGACGTGCAGAGGTTTAGTAGTAATCTCAGCAAACAAATTGAAAGTGAGATATGACGTGTTACATGTTTGAAACATCGTACACGGATATATGAAAAGGGTAAGAGAGGCCAAAGAAATGCCAAAGGGTGTTTGCTCATCTTCTGCCCCATCCTTTACTGAGAGGCGGAAGTCTATGAACGATACCGAATCAATGTTGGCTGGGAAGCGGAACGAGTAGGAATTGACTTCAAAACCAAACTCTCGAGGAATTTCATGTAGCTAATATGATGGCAACACACAAACTTGACGCTGCAAGTTGAGGCTGGAGGCTCAAACGAAAATCAGAGTCAAAGTGAGGGACTTACATATGACACAGCTGGTGGGGAACAATCAAACGGTCGTCGCCCACGAGAGCCCTGCCTGTGGCAATGACTCTCTTCTGGCCATTGGCCGTCAGAGGGATGTCGGTGCTGCCCGTGTGTCGGCCGTTGAGTGACCACTCCGTCTCGCCGTGGCGGACGATGAAGACGCGGGGTGCAGCCATGAGGCCGATGTAGAGGTCGAGCTGTTTCGGGTACTCGGTGTTGAAGGAGAGAAAGAAAATGACGAGACTGTAGAACGACGAGGCTGGCAACGCTGGAAAAGCGATCAAACTTGGCGAGAGTGCTCAGTTCAGCCTTATATATATGTCATCTATTCGCCCGGTAATCAAGGAACGATGCTGAACTCCCAAAGACGATGAGGTGCATCGATAGCAGATTAGCGGGTTGCCGGAGGGGTCAATTTAGTGGGCTTTGGTGATGTCAGGCGGCTCATCTTGCCCCGAGCTTAAGCTGCTGCGACTGCGTTAGCACCCGCCCAGCAGCGTTGCTTTATCCGGTTATTCCACCCAACTCACCAAGGCCGGTGAGTAGCCGGACGAGCAGGCAGGGCTCCTTTTCCCTTGGGTCATTGTAGCTGAATGGTGGAGAAGAGATGGAGAAGAGTGTATATGTAAAAAAGAAAAACAAGAAAAAAGGAAAACAATTGATGCCATTGGAATCTCAACAGCGAAAAGGTGGAAGGAAGTGTCCTGTGCCCTAGCCTCGCTGTGGCTGGTGACTGACAGAAAGATAACAAGGCGGTACTTCGGTTCAGCTCAGCCACTGGCCCAAGTGACGAGTGTGATGTCTTTTGTCTCGCATTTTCACCTCCCAGAAACTATAATCCCCTCCCTGCTTAATCTCCAATATCGCACATTCTCGCCGTATCCCATCTCTCCTCTCCTCTCCTCTCTCCCTTGCCCTTCTCTCTACTCCCTCCCCTGCCAGTGCGACGCTGAGAATCCTCCAGAAATGGCATCATGGTCCAATCCTCAGCCTCGTCCGCATTGGCCCTGCCCCGCTTCTTACTAAGTCTCTCAGCCTCCTCCACTTCATCACAGCAGCTTCACGGCCCCGCCAATGAAGCCGACGCCTGCTCACGCATTGCTCCCGCGTCGCCGCCCGATTCTGCCTGCCGGAGCACTAGCCAAGACATAGAGTTGGTGGCCCTCCATCCCTGGAACTTGAACACTCCCTCGGCCGCCGCGGTTCCTCGAATTGTCAAGCACAAGCGGGCGTCCTTGTCACTACCCGCCGTGTCGTCGCCGTCGGCCCTGCCGGAGAGAAAATCTGCGTCTGCTTCGTCAGGCAAGGATCTTCTTCAACTTGCAAGCCGCCGCAGCTCGGCTAGCTTGGAGCTTTCGGCAGCCTCGACTACTGATTCGCCGAAGAGGGGCATGACCCCAATTGAGCGCCAGAACAAGGCCAATCAAATCTGGAGAGGCTGCTGGTGAGCTCGTGGCAGCATCTTGGCACCACGTTTTCCAAGTAGCCCGGAACAGGAAACAGACTTAACAAAACAAAAGAGGGTAAAAGAAGATCCAAGATGGCTTCTCCCAATACCCTGACCAAGCAGCAAAAATTCAGAGGCGGCGTCTGGGCCGTGGCCTTTGCCGCCATCATCATGGTTGGCACCCTAACTGGCGCACAGCTCAAGTCGGACAAGCAGAAAGAGCAGGTCAGCGAGTTCTCTAGCCCTATCTAATCACCTTTTAGCCTTCTCCATCATGGAGGCTTTATACATAGAGTTGTTTCTCTTGTACATATTCTTCTAACATAACCTTCAGTCCATCAAGGAGTTCCGCCAGATTACTCCCAGCGAACAGAAGGCCATGCTCGAGAAGCAACGAAGCACTCTTGTCGAGCAAAGGTCAGTTTTGCAGAAGAAGCTGGACGTCTTCAGGGAGCGCGTCCAAGAGAGGCAGCAAGAGCAGGAGAATTCCAAGAAACGATAGCGTAATTCGTGGGCTCTTTTTACCTCGAAATGGGCACCTGAGCCGGTTTTGCAATGGGCTACTGAAACAATGTAGCATTGCGTGCCCTCCACTCTCCATAGTAGGGCTGTTAAAACCCCCCTATTTTTGCTATGCCACACAGAGCGGCGGACTTTTGATGTTATAATTCACTGGCGCAAGCAATGGTTGATGGAAAATCACGGAAGATGACTGGTCTTGGAAACAAAAAACACCACGATACCCACATAGACTTGTACAAAAACTTTTAATCCGATTGTGTTTGAATTGTCTTTTCTGGTCCATGGAGCATTCTGTTCTATACATTATGGTATGTGTCTTTAACCAGAAACTTTACCAGTTCTAGACAGAATCCGACCTTCGCCCCATCTCCGCCAAGTGGTAATAACTGACCCAAACGCCCAATTCTGCAAATCTCTTTCCTTCCTGCCCGTCTGTGACAAAACAAGAGCGGAGGAGAACGATGTACGGGAGGTTTAGCCAACTTACTCCTCAACACCCTCGGCACTAGGCAGAGGGATCGCCTTGTAGAGGAGTATCAAGGCCGAGTGGGACTCGCCACCACCAGCCAAGGCTTCAACCTTGTCAACCGTCACCTCGGAAACCTTGTCGTCGTTGAACCACCACCAGTTGCCATCTTCCTTTTCCTTCTTGCCCGTCTTGGGGTCAACAGTTCCCGTCTTCTTGACGTATGCCGTGTAGTGGCCGCTGTCGGCACTGGCACCCTGATGGGTGACGACGCCGCGGAGCTCGTAGAGACCTGACTGGTTGGCACCGTCATCATCACGCAGAGCGGGATTTATCAGGGCATTGAGCTCCTTCTTGGCGGAAAGAAGAGCAGCTTCGCTCTCCGCCTCAACTTCGGCATCCGTCTTGAAAGTTTCACCCATGACAGTGTCGGCATCAGCCGCCTGCTGGGACTGGCCTGGTTTGCTTGCCTCCTTCTCCTTCTGCTGCTTCAGCTCCCTCTCCGAAGGCAGGCCCGCGCCGCCAGGGACGTCACTCATGTCCTTGTCGTGGGTCTTCTTCCGGCGCTTACGGGCACGTTCAATATCCTCTTCATCTTTCCGAACCTCACGGACTTTGTCTCGGACGGGTATCAGGGCCTCTTTGAGCTCGTCTGAGCAGAACTCGACAATGTCTAGTTCTTGAGGGAATGTAACCTTGCGCATGATCTTGGCCTTCTTCTTTGTTTCCTTTTTCCAGAAGAAGCGTACAAAGTGGACTGTGAGGTACTTGGGAGCTCGGGAGATCTTGGACTTTTTGGTGTAAGTGGCGTCTCGGCCGAGTACCTCTGATCTCTTCTCCAGCTTCTCACTCAAGGCGGCCAAGATACCATCTCTCAAGTGGTTTGTCTGAGCGTCAATGTGGCAGTCGAGCTTGTAAAAGGCATCTCTAGAGGCAATTGACTGCTCGCCACCATTTCGGGCCTCCTCCTCATCGCACTCAAGGACTGAGGAGAATTCTCCCGCCATGTACTTTTCGACGAAAGAAATGCTGGGTGTATCAGGGGTCGTCTTGATTGTGACTTTTTGACCCAGTTGCTGAACGATCTGAGACCAGGCCTCTTCAGCATCTTGCTGGGCATATCCAGGGCCGCTCTTGGACTTTTCGGCAAACTGGGGGAACACAATCCTCAATGCTGAGAGGAAGCTCAACGGCTGGATAGAGTCTTGCGTGTTGCCCATGCTCTTGTATAGATTGGAGAGCTGGGCAGCCAAGTCCGCCTGCGCCATGCCCGCTGGGCTATATGTTGTCAGGGCCGTCTGAAGTTCGGGGATGGAACGCAGCGTCTGTAGAGTCGAGTTGAGATAACATGTGTTTCCGAGATTGATGAGGCCCGCAGGAGTGGCACCAGCTTGCTGGGCTTGCTCGGCCTCGGTCATGTCCTCGACAAACTTGATCTTCTCTGCTGGGCGAACCAGGTCTCCAGCGCCTCCTCCAGGCGTGCCCATCATCATGATGTTTTGGCCAGCTTTGAGATTCATTTTGCTCATATCAGCTTCATCTTTGAGCTGGCCACCCTTGATGAGGATCTTCTGGCGTTCGGGTTCGACGTTGGTAAGGCTGAAGAGCTGGAGCTTGAAGTCCAAGCCTGTCGATTCAGGATCGACATCTACTTCATATTTCTTGCCCTGATGCTTCACGACAACTGAAATAATTCAAACATCATGTTAGTTATGGTACATAATAACCGTGGGACAGAAAGAGTGGAAAAGAAACGACTTCTGGAGCGAGACATTGGAGGCAACAGAAGGCGATATGATGATGGTGGGGGATCACGGACCAGATATGGAAGCCATCGTTGCAAGGTGGCGGTCGATTCAGCAGTAGCTGAAGCTCGAGTCGACGAGTTCTTTCTTTAGGGACAGCAAAAAAATGGCAAGCAAAGATGAAATTCCTGAATAACACTCCTGCAACAAAGCAGGAATCAAGTGTCCAAAGTCGAACGGGAGACACTGAGAGATGCTGAGAGAAGGGAAGAGAAGCACTGCGGAGCCGTCGCTGCGTCACGACAGTGGTACCTGATGGCGGGAGGTGTGGCGCGTGCGATGTGGCAGGTTCCGAACGAAGCTTGGGCACGATGGGAGTTAATAAGCCAACACGTGATGCTCCGTTTGAGACGAGCTGTGGCTGGTGGCGCAAGCTTGGATCCAGCACTTGTGCAGCTACAGAGTACAGCACAGACGGAGTACAGTAAGCCAGCAGCTAAAGACTGGAATCAACCACCTGTAACTAGCCCCACCTTGCGCCTACAGACGTCAACCTCCTGCTAGTGACATGCGGACCCGAACCCCGCGGATTCCCCTACCAGTTACCAGTCCACGTAACATTGAAAGTACTCCGTCGCCAGGAGCTCCGGACCACAACCCAAACCCGCGAATAGCTTCCTGCGCAACATTGGCCCAAACCAGGACACGCAGCAGCCTTTAGCAGTCATGGTACGCCTATGCCCTACCCTGCAGACTTTGCCTCTCTCCCCTGGACTGGACTGGATTTGTTCCGGAAGGCCGTGAGCTCGGAAAACTGACCGCTGACCTGCTTGCCATACATCCAGTCTCAATCACTGCGGCCGTACCTCCAATGCGTGCGAAGCAGCTTGACTGCCGCCCTGACCCTGTCCAACTTTGCCTCCCAGACCACCGAGCGCCACAACGTCCCCGAGATCGAGGCCCAGACCTCCCCCGAGGTCGTCCTCACGCCGCTCGTGATTGCGCGTAACGAGAACGAGCGGGTGCTGATTGAGCCGAGCATCAACTCCGTCCGCATCAGCATCAAGATCAAGCAGGCCGACGAGATCGAATCCATACTTGTCCACAAGTTTGCCCGTTTCCTGACCCAGAGAGCTGAGGCGTTCTTCATTCTGCGAAGAAAACCAATTCCCGTAGGTGGCACTGAGATGGGGGAGCCCTTGGTCCTCGCGATACCACCATCCATCCGAGCTTTCCAAGCCCGAAGCTGTAACCCTCGAAGCTGGATGTTGTAGCATTGTTCTAACGCGTTATTATCCGAAATAGGGCTATGATATTTCCTTCCTGATAACAAACTTCCACACGGAGGAGATGTTGAAGCACAAGCTGGTCGATTTCATCATTGAGTTCCAAGAGGAGGTCGATAAGGAGATCTCCGAGATGAAGCTCTTCGTATGTGCTCTCCCGCCTGGTGGATAGGATGGACTTGAACTGACATATATAATTTGCAGCTTAACGCCAGAGCACGATTCGTCGCCGAGTCATTCCTGACACCTGTGAGTGCACTACACCACAAACCCCCTCCCCCTTTTTCGTGCCCAAGAATTATACAGCTGATCACCGACATGTTAGTTTGATTAAACTGCGTTAAACATTATGTATCCATGAAATAGGACTCTCAACGACCTGGCCAAAGCGAAATTTTGTACTCTAATCCCGGTTCAGACATCTGTCAAATACATTAGGCTCGAGTGGGATTCCCATGCTTCCGTGATATACTGGCTTCTTCGTCTCTCTTGATGAAGGTGGTGAAGGATTTTGGTAGTCTAAATAAACAAATCTTTTATCTACTCAGCAATGGCGTGTTGTTCAAAGGAACGCTTTGGTCAAGATTCATCTTCACCCTCTGTTCGGCAGGCAAGCTCACATGTCGCAAATAGCCTCGTCTTACTACAAAAGACCTGGATTTGCGATACCCCCATCCATATTTGCCTCTAAAAGTAACAACCATCTATCCCTTTACTCTTCTGCATTTTTCTCATCATTCATAGGCCCTCAACAACTGCCAGTAAGGTGTCTTCGCTCCCGAGCAGCAGGGAGATCTGGCAGGCCACCTTGTCGGTCCGGTAGCAACGCTTCGCCTGCCAGCCTCAGATTCAACAGCTGGCAAAGACCGCCAAAGCAACAGCCTGCGATTTTGTTCTCACTGTTGCCCCGCTAACTCATTGTTTGGGAGACCTCTTGTGAATTTCTCATCTCCCTCCACCCTCCCTCTTCTTCTGGCCCCTTCACCAACACCACCTCTTGATTTCTGAAGAGCTTCACGCAGCCTCTTTAACCAGCAACGTTGCAAAACGGAAAAGGTATGTCGTGCCCCCAGCTGCTTTGTGCATTGTAAATCGGCAATCTGCCAGTTTTTCCCCTTCTGAGTAGCATGTCGCTGCTATTGTGTTCCATTGTTGGTTTTGCGAACCCTCTGCATCGGCCCTGCTCAGTTCCCAACCACCATCTTTCTGTGCTCGTCATTACCCCCGTATATGTGTCTTCCTTAGCTTCGTTCCCTGCGAATTCTCATCCTGAACAGTTGCTCACTTGCAACACAAATTTCTGGCAATTTGCTAATTTTTCAATAGACCGACGCTGTCAGGATGGCTTCGAGTCGCCCGAGAACTGTTCAGGGCATAAGCTTTAGCGAAGCGCCCTTCATTGAACCCGTGTCGGCGACGACTCATCCGTCGCCTTTTGCAGATGGAGAGAATGGTCAAGTTGCCCCCAACACCTCTTCTGACGGCAGTCCGTCTAGCCGCAATGCTCAAAATGCAGCCAGTGGCAGCGACCAGGAGCCACGCTGCCCAGGTGGTACTCAGCGCAGCTCGTTTAACCCATCCGCCAGTATTTGGGTTCCATCTGCATCGGCACAGGTAAGCAAATGTCGCTCCCGCTGTCGCCTTTGATTCCTTCTTCTTCTTTTGCCCTTCATTTGTTCCCTTGCTTTTGATGTAGCCGTACTCACATATGTCAATATCAGGTTAGGCAGAGGGATGACACTCGTCCTCTTGTAGTTGGATATCCTCCTGGTTACCGCGTTCCGAACGCTCTGCAGAATCGGAGCCAAGTTCAGATCGAAAGCCAGGCCCAGAGCCAGGTTCGACATCAGGCTCCGGGTCAGGCTCACAATCAATTTGACATGGTTTCGTTTGCTTTGGCTCACACTCAAACCCACGATGAGGACCCAAATGTGGGTATGCCTTAGGAAGGCGTCCCAGATAATGGAAATCTCAATGAAGCCCAGCAGTTGGCGCAGTACCAAGGCGGGTTCGAGTCTGTCGCTGTAGAGAACCCAGATATTCAATATCCAGACTTTCTCCAAGTGCAGACTCCACCCCATGCCTCGACTGCTGGCTTCTATCAAGAGGCGGGCAGTGACCATCGCACAAGCCTTCAGAGAATGGCTGACACTGGTTTTGAGCAACATGTTCGTCCATCATTCATTCCGCACAGCCAGTCTCTCAACTCTCTTCAACCTGGCGAAGTGTTTTCCAGCCCCTCGTCCGACGTGACTCCGCCCCAGCGTCGCTCTGGTGCTCCTGTCCGAGGTTATTTCAGCCCGGGCATGTCGACGGTCGCCAGCGAACCACGCAACTACGCTCCCCGAACAGCCGGATTGCCTGCTTCGATCAATCCCATCATGATGCAGCCTCCCCCCAGATTTGATCTTGGGCTTGCTGTTGCTGAAGCTCCCGAGCATGATAGCGACCGAGAAGCCCGAATTGTGCGCCAGATTGTCAGGCCTTTTGGCGTGCGTCTCAGTGAAACAACTGAGCTGTCCGAGATCCCGCCTGATTGCTCGAATCACGCCCCGATGATGCAGGCGCCGGCCTCCAACAAGCTTCTCCAGCTGATCAATACAGCTACGGGGCTTCCAACTCTGGCCGATGCCATGGATCCATCCAACTTCCCCTTTATCGAGTCGGCCAGATTGGCAAAGCCGATGAACTGGGGCATTATCAAGCTGAGAAACGTGAGTAACGACTCTGCTCCCGCCCTTTGCAAACTCGTCAACAAAAGTTATTTGCTAATCTTGCTGCATAGATTCCGTTTTCCTCTACTCGTGCCGAAGTGATTGCTTTCCTCGGCCGCAACTCCAAGGTCTTGAACGACACGGACGAAGGTGTGCACATCATCATGGACAAGGTGACGAGCAAGACCATGGACGCCTATGTCGAATTTGTGTCTCTTGAAGATGCGATGAGGGCGGTCGAGAGACACCAAGCCAATGTCGTCGCCGGCCGATTCAGTCGCCTGGGCGATCGTCCCATCGAAGTGGAGGTGACCTCTCAGGCCAACCTCATGCGGGATCTCTTCCCAATCGCTCGCGGTGTCTTTTGGAATGGTGTCACCCCCGAGATTATGCCTTTTAATCCCACCTGCCCTTGGGACAACTTCAAGGGCTTCATCTCCGAGGAGGAGATGATTATGCTGGTCAAACACGTCGAGGTGCCTCATCGAGTACGTGGCCATAGTTTTGTACTGCCCCTCACGATCCTTTGTTTTTTACCCTGCTTCTTTTCTTGTTCCGTCCTAGACGGCCCCTTTCCTCACCTTTGAGAAAAGTATGCTAACATGTCTGGATGAACAAAAGTCTCCCTTTTCTAGGGATTGTCCGCAGCGCCCTTATGAGTGCTTGATCAGCACCATCAAGAAGTTTCCGTGGTTCCTCACCGATTGCGTAACGATCAAAGAACGAGAGGCCATCTACCAGGCTACCCTGGCGCTTATTCGTCAACTTACTCGGAGCATTCTTTTCCAGGAAGATGCCGCGCACTTGACCCCCTTCTTGCTCCGGCGCCTTGTTCAAGCAGCCATGCTTTGCCCTGGCTTCACGCCATGCATGAAGGACGGCATCGCCTGGATCACTAACATGCAAGCGCTGGATCAAGAGTACTATCAGCTGCCACGTTTCGCGGACCGTTGGCGTCATCAGTATGCCATTGGCCCAAAACCTGGTTTCCCTCTGGATATTGTCGAGGTAAGTTTGCCGTGTCCGAGCATACTTTAAGCCCTGGGTTTCCTCGTGTAAACTAATGACGTGTTTTTGTCTGTCATAACAGTGGTATGTTGCGATCATTCGTGAGCAAACTCACAAGGATATTCTCGCCCTGCCTCTCCGCGATCGTACCGGGCTTCAAGAGCGTGCCGAGCAGACAGACATGTACTGGGGCTATTTCTGGGCCGAAGTAGGATACAATATGGGGCCGCAGTTCGATGACATGACGTTGGCGCAGGCGGCTCACATGGAGTTTTCGGCTGTGGAGCGTATCCTTATGCGTGCCTTTACCCAAGTCTAACGCAGTATGGTTGTTGTGAAAAAGGACGATAACCTTCTCGAACGGGCCAACATTTTGGCGTTTGATTATCGTACGCGGGCTGAAGTAGTGCGGCAAGAAGGCACCGTGCTCAAGGCGGTTGGCATCTTCTTTTCTTCTCTTTTTTTCTTTTCTTTTCTTTCCTAGCACCGGGTGCTTTTGCCTTTCGTCTTCATTGGGCACCGAGTTGGGCAAGGGACGCTCTACCGTGGTAGAAACTGGGCGAGCAGTAGTATGCACAAGACGGTGGTGGGCAAGGCTGTGTTTTTCGCAAAGTGGATGGCTAACGGCCGGAGAATCGATTCATTGGCGGCTTACACGGCTCGAATTATTGCGTTTGCTATGGGTTGAGGAAGCTAGTTGTCGGTTGGTAAACAAGGTGGTGAATGATGTCGGTGGTACGCAGGCGGGATGATGATTTGCATTCATCTCGAGTCAACCCCGCGAAGCTAGACCGTCCGTCAGGCGAAATGGGAACACAAGGATCAGACAGTCCATAAATAGGAATTTGAACGGTATTTGACAAGTCACGCGTAAAAAGGAGCAGTAAGCGATGGGAAATCCCGGATGTTTGTAAGCGAAAAGACGGCAATGGTGATGTGAGGAAGACAAATTGTCGTCCAAGCCAAACGTTGGTTACATCTATATTAGATCACAATATGCCAGGCAGGTATGAGTATCGCGGCAGGTGCCAAAGTCGGTCTCTACAGTCAGGGCTCTCTTGCCTACTGGGTGCTACCTGTGCCATGGTACCTAAAGCAGACTTCTAGGGTTGGGTACAGGTAACATGAAATTAGAGGTACTTCTTCCCCATTGTCGTTGACGAGCGCTGATGACTCCCGCGTGGCATGATGTCGGCCAAGACTTGGTCATATAACCGAATGGGCACACCTTCCTCGTGCTTGAGCACATTAGTAAGAGGCCTACCTGTGTAGCTGTACCTGAGACGGCTTCGGCAGTGGTTAATCCGCCTCCCAAGTCTCTCCGTAGTCGTCCATTGCGTGATGGTTATTTGGCGCCTGAAGACGAAATTAAACAACATCGATCCGGACGACCAACAGGGCTTGCCTGTCAGGTACCTGGGCTTTTTGGTGAGCTTTGACTGGCTCTGCCGTCACTGGCACAGAGTACCAGCTTACCACGTCGCAATTTTATCGGTACTACCGCTACGGTACCTTGCCTGTCTTGTCGTGTCGTGTTAGTGAAATCACGGAGGCATGTACCTCGTAGTCCGAGGTATGTACGAGCAAAATACCATCTGATACCTTGGGTAGCCGGCGCCTTACAAAGTACAAGGTACGCCGTGGTTTCGTCTAAATTACCAGCTTGGGCTCACCTCCAAAAATAAAGGGCCTGCCTGTAAATACATGCTGCTCCGTTCTTTGCCGACCCTCGAAAAGAGCAACACATAACGTGAAGCGACTCCTTTTTATTACCCCTCTCTACTTCGTACATACGATATCATCGTACCCATCCAGTATATCTACTAGTATTTACACTTCTTCCCTCGATTTCCAATTCTCTTCCCACTCATATCTGTTGCTGTTGTGCAGTATCAATTGCAGCTTATCATCTTGTAATATTTTGGTACACACTTTGTACTGTACTACTCCGTTGCTACAGTCGTCACTGCCCAGGCTACTAATTGATAGCAAGCAATAGCCGAACCCCCAGCGGGCTTCTACGTATTTTTTTTTGCTGCTGCCGTGCCTGTAGTGCCCTGGCCTGTGCTAAACAACAACGCCAACCCTTTCTCTCCCCTTGAGAATTTTTGACCTCTACTTTTTCTTTGGCACTGCCAACCAACCAACCATCCATCCAAACCATTCATTCGTCGTTGATTCAGCCACCATCATGTCTACGGAAAACGTGCCCGCCGCCACCCCTGAAAAGGTTGAACAGGCCGAGGCGCCAGCTTTGGCGCCAGAGACTCCCCTTGCCAAGTTCACGGCGCGTCTGGCCGACATCATCAAGGAGTCAGCTCACAGCGAGATGTGGGGTGTCGAGCTTTCGACCGATGCCAGCCACGCTCCGACTCAGGTCGTTCTCCAGAAGTTCCTGCGCGCCAACAATGGCGATTTGGCTGGTGCTGAGAAGCAGCTTGCCGCTGCCCTGGTTTGGCGAGAGAAGTGGCAGCCGACAAAGCTCGTGAGCGAGGCTTTCAACAAGGACAAGTTTGGCGGCCTCGGCTTTGTGACGAACCACAAGGATGAGACCGGCAACAACACCGTCATTACTTGGAACATTTATGGCTCCGTCAAGGACAACAAGGCCACCTTTGGCGACGTCACCGAGTAAGTGCCTTACCAAAGAGGAAGTTGAACACCCAATTAGAGAAACTTTCTAATTCATGTCGACGCTTGTAGGTTCATCAAGTGGCGCGCTGCTCTCATGGAATTGGGCGTGCAGCAGCTTCATCTCAACGACATCACGGAGCCCCTCCCAGAGGATGGCACTGACAAGCATCAGATGCTTCAGGTGCACGACTACCGATCAGTCAGCTTCTTCCGCATGGACCCCGCTGTCAAGGCTGCCAGCAAGGAGACCATCTCCGTCTTCTCCATGGCCTACCCAGAACTGCTGGCGCACAAGTACTTTGTCAACGTGCCTGCCATTATGGGTTGGATGTTCGGAGCCATGAAGCTTTTCCTTGCGCCAGCAACTTTGAAGAAGTTCCACCCCATGACATCCGGCACTACTCTATCTACGGAGCTGAAGAGCATTGCACCCTCATTGCCCCAGGAGTACGGAGGCAGCGGCTCCCCCGTTCAAGAAGGACTGACGGTGACGCTTGTTGATGCTACTGAGACAGCAAAGGTGGAGGCCCCTGTAGAGCCCAAGTCAGAGGCCGTTGCCGCTCCTGTTGAGGCCCCCGCACAAGCAACTGAGACTGCAGTCGCGGAACCTCAGACCCTGGACCTTCCTGTGAGGCCCAAGGAAGAGGAAGCCCCTGCGGAGGCCAAGAAAGAGGAAGCCCCAGTGGAAGCTAAGAAGGAGGAAGTCCCTGCCCCTGTGGAGCCGGAGGCCAAGGCTGAGGAGGCCAAGGCTCCTGCAGATGAGGAGGCCAAGCAAGAGACTGAGGAAAAGAAGCCTGAGGAAATCCCCGTCGCTGCTGATGGTGCCCCGAAGGAGGCTGAGGCTGCGCCTAAGGAAACTGAGACCGCTGAGACCGCGCAGCCGGAGAAGTCGGCTTAAGGGAGCATTCAGGCCTATGTCTCGTTGACTCGCGACAGTGATCCGCTTGCAATTGGGAGGAAACGAAAGTTTTTCTTTATCTCTTTTTTGATGCTGTTGTCTTGATGAGCGCAGGCCTCCGGTATGCCTTACCGCTGCCACGCTTCATTCATACCCATAATACCCTTATATCATGTGCAAAGAATGCTGTGCATTAGATTCCCCCTAGATGTTTGCCCTTTTGGCAATTAATAGATAAAACGTCTGCTAATCTACGACGGACGTTTTCTGAAATATATACAAGACTGTTTTAATGCTTCGACACCTTTTTGTCGACTCTTGCCAGGATGATCCGGCACATTGTCCTTTTGCTGATGCCCACCACAATACCATATAGTAGGTCTCATGATGGCCGTGTGAGTGATGCAGTAATAAATTCCGCGGAATAAAGAAGAGTATCTCACTGACTGCTTGCCACGTTGAACTTCGGTTGAACTTAACTATTGTGACAGATGCTGGTTATCGTGCTCTCTCTTATTCTTGAGTAGCTAGCTAGTGAGTCGATATGCTGGATAGGCCAGTCTCACCACCCACGGGCAATAGAGTTGGCATTACCGGAGTAGAAGATGCATCTTTTATTGAATCATATGGTGGTATTCAAAAGGCGATCGTGGTGACAGCAAACTCTCTTTGCCACTGTGCCTTGCCATGCTTATATCTTGGCTAAATACAGAGTCATTTTGCCTTTCCCACATGAACTGAATCGGTCCTATCTCTCCGGTGACTGTAGTTTCCTCAATAGTAGCATGGCATTGTGCTTTTGCCATGAACTTTTTGTTTCCCCTCTTTTATGATTTGAAGATGTACTCAAGAGGCAGTTTGATCCGCACCTTACAATTCTAGAGGCTAGTTCCACCACCATGGTCATCCAGGTCGGCTCTATATGCCAACATCTTGGTGCATAATTCACCCCCCCAGACGTTATGATGTTCCAAATAACGGACATGATGATAAATGAGGGGTGACACAGACCGATAGGATGGGTGGAAGCTTGGTGAAATTTTTTTGGTCATTTAACATGGGCTGATACCGGCGAGTTACTGCTTTTTTAACCCGATAATATATGCTGCAATGTATGTCTCACCGCAACACCATTATTTATCTCACCACAACTGGGTCTGTAGGGAACAAGGCAAGCAGCTAAATTTTACAAAAAGTTATCCGTGGTTATTATGGAGGTCAGTCTTTGATAATTAGTTGAGTTTAGGCTTCTGATTTGGCACTTTCTTGTCCGAGCCAGCCGATTATGGTGATTGCGCTAAACACCATTGCGGTGATGGCAGTGGTACAAGCCATTTTAGAACGGAGGAGATTGGCATGAGAGACATTGACTCAGGCTGAGGCTGAGAACCCTGCACTCCCGAACCGGTGAGGCGGCCGTATGAATACGCAGGTATACGCGTAGATAAAGATTTGGTGCTTTGTGTTTTGTCGTTGTTGAGAATATCTGACCTGATGCTCCGAGTGTGAAGGAGGAGTGATATGTTGCTACCACGCAGCGGTGGAGGAGGAGAGCATGGATATTTCAACAACCACAAACCAATCTGACCATGGATGAAGGTGCAAAATGAATGGCGGTATGGAAGAAGCTGATGGACAACCACACGGTCAGGTATCAAGCAGTTATCTCAGACATTTGGGAGATGGCGCCTACGGCGGTAGCATATCACAAACTCACCAACCGACACTCCTCGGGTGGTTTTGCTTTTTATACTCGCTTGGCCGTGACAGGGTTGCCAGCTCTCACGCGCAATATATACGTAATATATGATACCTTGACCGTCGCATCGGCCTGCGTTGAGGCCCTCCGGCGACTTGGATCAAGCAGGGAGAGACAATATCACGGGCAACATCACCAAGGTGCGGAGTAAGACAAGACAGGGCCAGACCAGGCCAGGCCAGGACTTTGTCCTAAGAAGCAAAAAGGGAGGATTCGGCAAGATAGACCAAAGCCCATCTTCTTGTTGTTTCGGATAACGCAATGCCTGCGCAATGAATTTTATTTAGCTCGGGCGCCTCACGCTCACTTCAGCCGCTGGTTAAGTTGCCAATTTTTTTTTTTTTTTCACTTGCGCCTCTTTTTTGCTTTTTTGCTTGGTTCTTCCATCCCCCCGGGCTACTTAACTCCCTTTTACTTCCCCCCCCTCTTCTTCCTGTGGTAGTGTATCCTGAAATTTCGCAACCTTGCTTACAACACACTCCTCGGCGGCAAGTAAAAGGAGAGCCGCAACCGGAGGGCAAAACCACAGAAGACAAAGTCTCTTTGTGTTGAAGCAAAATTTCAACTCCTCTGAGACTGCGAGTGTGCGCCGGAACCAGCGAGAATACGGGAGAGAGAGAGACGGACAAGACGCAACATCACCAGAATCGGACATTGCCAGAGACATCCTCACATTCTCTTCACTTGTTTAGCCTCAATCCACTTTGTCAGTGACACCCTCATCTCAGTCAGCTCCGATCCTCCTCCACTCTCCACACTCTCACCTCGTACTTCTCATCTCTTGCCACTCACCCACACACTCACCACCATTCACCACTCAAAGACTCTACTTTCAGCTGGGATCGTATTGCCTCATCGCTTTTTCCTTTTTCTTTTCCGCCCTCAGTTGTGGCTCCTCGTTTTCCAAATCAACCCCTGATCCAAAAGGCCGGCGAAAAGGCCTCGGCTTGGCTACGGTATCTGACTGAGCAAAAAGGCGGGTTGTCAATAAGTGGCTTCGCCGCTCACTTCACCTATCAAATCAAGAAGACGCCATCCCCGGTCTGGTCTGTCCAAGGGCAAGTCTGGTGCCATTTACCGGAGCAAAGGCACAAAAGCACGCACAATCGCATTGCGGCGACTACCTTACTCCCCGTACTCATAATCACAGCCATTCTCCGGGATATACCGAGTACCAATACTACAATACATGCACAGACGCCATATCAACGCGCGCAACTTGTGGGCATCCAACACTCACACTTAACACAACATAACCCTCAAGGTACCATCTGTGTACTTCGTATATCTTGTTATATACAATACAAATACTGCAGCTCCAGCTCCATACCAGCGAGTGTGGACTGACCCTGACTCCATCATAAAAACGCCGAGCTTGTCTCTTAGTCGGGGAGAAGGCTCCTCTATTTATTTATACCGTGGCCGCCCTTCGCCTCTTCCTCCTCTTACCCGCCTATCCGCTTGCTTATCTGCGTCCTGCTTAGCTCACGCGTGCACCCGCGTTTTTGTCAACTTTGCCGACTAACGACGACTTGCCAGCAAACCTGCGACTTTTCCCTTTTCCCGCTTCCTTTTTTGAAACTTTTCTCCCAGCTGGGCCGTGCTGGCTGATTCTCGTTATTATTACCATTTGAGCAGTTTAATTTTTTTTTCCTGGCATCTTTCTTTGTTCCCTCTTCGGCTGCTTGTTTAGCCTTTATTCCGCTTCTTGTCTCGCCTCTTTCACCAGGCCGTGTTTGTTTGTTTGCTTGCCTCTTTTCTGCTGCTTCATGACCGCACCCCTGTTGCCGCTATAACGCAATTCGCAGCCATGCTGTCCCTGTTTGCTGCCATCGAAAGCGGCGACTCGATCTCTGCCTCGACCGACGACTCGTCCAATCTCGCGTCGTCGAGCTCGACTCCCCCCACGACCGTCACCGACAGCGACAGTCTACACTCGGACGCCTCGAAACACGATGTCATCACCGTGATTGACGACTCGACCGTCGTCGCGGTCGCTCCCGCTCTGCCCGTGTCCGACGTGCCATCGCCGCGCCGGCCTCAGAGGGCACGAGCAAGCCTGCCCGTCTACAACCTGGCCAAGCTCAGCGGCACCAGCGCGCATGGCAAACGCCGTGCCAAAGGCGACATCGTGGCCACTCGCAGGCGCCGGACCATTGCAGGCAGCACTGTGACGCCTGGCGACGCCGATGTCGGTGCGCTGGACCCAGCGTCTACCAACATTGACGCGTTGAATCTCGAGACTTCTCCCAGCAAACGCAGTACACCGCGCGCGCAACGCCTGGCGCGACCATCGCCACGCTCGCTGCGATCAGTGGCGCGTCTCGCCGGCCCAAATGGCGCCGCGAGTGCCGGTGCGACGCCGGTATCGTCCATTACCGCCAAGCTCTCTGCTGCCAAGCGCGGGCGCAATAACAAGGTTGTTGGTAAGCCGGTCAAACTGTCCCGCGAGCTGCGGCGCTTGCAGGACACAAAGGAGTTCAACCACATTGACGAAAACCCCGTCATTCACAGCGTCTGGTCCAATGGCAAATATGTCGACCCCAGCCAGGCCGCAGAGCGCCAGCGTGCGCGCAAGAGGGCAAAGGTCGAAGTGGCGGCCGAGATCCAGGTCAAGGAGGAATCGGAGGAGCCCGTCGCCCAGTTCAAGAAGCGGAGGGTCAAAAAGTACCTCTCCAAGGGTCTCTATTCAGGACAAGAAGTGACACAGGACATTACTCGAGGCCTGACAGCAAACGAGAAGAAGCAGCTGGCGCAACTGCCTGAGCTCATGCCCCGCAAGGAGAACAAGGTCATGCCCGCGCCCATCTTTACGGGCTTTCGAACCTTGTTGGCTGGTCGCGATTTCAAGCTGCCATTCCACGTCTGCAATCCGCTACCGCCCGGACAGCCCAAGCCGGATGAGTGGAAGAAGATGACCAAGAGTATGTGCTATATCTACAGATAAATCACGCCCACGCGAGCCCCCTGCTAACTATCATGCGCCTCTAGACCGATTCATTGGCGAATCTAAAGAAGTCTGGAAAAAGATGCCACACATTCTCGATTATCAGTCCAAGTGTGTGTGCAAGCCAGAGGATGGCTGTGCCGAGACGTGTCAGAACCGAATCATGCTCTACGAATGCGACGACACAAATTGCAACATTGGCAAGGCCAAATGCACGAACCGTGCCTTTGCCGACTTGACGGCCCGGCGAGCCAAGGGCGGAAAATATCGCGTCGGTGTCGAGGTTATCAAGACGTCGGACCGCGGCTATGGCGTCCGCAGCAATCGCTGCTTCGAGCCTCACCAAATCATCATGGAATACGCAGGCGAGATCATCACCGAAGAGGAATGCGAACGACGAATGAATGAAATCTATAAGAATAACGAGGTAAGCAGACACCGGAACCAAGCAGCACGTGCTTCCCCGGAGCGTTGTATCATGAGGCTAACACACCTTCTTTTTCCTTGGTAGTGCTATTACTTAATGAGCTTTGATCAGAACATGATTATTGATGCCACCACGGGCAGTATTGCTCGATTTGTAAACCATAGCTGCAACCCCAACTGCCGAATGATCAAATGGATCGTCTCAGGGCAGCCCAGAATGGCTCTCTTTGCTGGTGACAGGCCAATCATGACGGGCGAGGAGCTCACATATGACTACAACTTTGACCCCTTTTCGGCCAAAAATGTCCAAAAGTGTCTCTGTGGACAGCCCAACTGCCGAGGCGTGCTAGGGCCCAAGCCCAAGGGAATCAAGCCCATCAAGGAGAATATCAAGGTTGCCACCAAGGGCAGAGGCAAGGGCAAGGGCAAGGGAGGAAAGAGAAAGCTCAACGAGCTGACTGGAAACGAGGAGAACGTGGAGCCTGGTTCCAAGAAGCGCAAGATGCAGCCCAAACCCAAGCCCATCCGAACTCTCAAGGCTGTCAAGGCATTGCACCCCATCAAGGCGCTCAAGGCCAACAAAACCTTGAAGCCCGTCAAGGGGTTGAAGCCTCTCAAGACTCTCAAACCCATCAAAGTGGTGAAAACCAAGCCTGCCAAGGGTACAAAGCCCAAAAAGGCCATCAACTCAACAAAGACTGCCAAGAGGGCATATTCCAAAGTCAGCATCAAGATCAAGAGCCCGGTAAAAGCCAAGCGTCAACAGAAGAAGCAGGAAATCAGCGCATCAATCACCGTCAGCGCAGCCGCCGAAATCACCGCTGTTGTCTAATCATGCACTAAGCCTGCGTGTGCATATCCTGTTGTCCCTGGGACGAACGACGCGATTCAACATGGCTTTCCGAAACCTCTTCCTGTGTACGTTGTAGACACTGCCTGCGGCTTCTCTCATTCACCACAGCTCTTCGCTCCGGACTCTTTTTTCGATAATACGGGACGTCCGATTGTCATCTCTCAGCAGGCAAACGACTTCTATGCTTTGGGTTGACACTTTTGTTATCATTATTCTTGGAGGATAAGGCTATTTTGATAGATTTTACCTTGTTTTTCATATGCTTTCTCTGTACTTTTTTTTTACTGGTGAAGGATTTATTTCTTGGGCGAAGGCAGGGGGGGAACGAGTTGCAAAAACGGTTTGCTTACAAGTGTTTTTATGTAGTACAGTTTTGGAGTTGGGGACGGCAAACATATGGTTTAGGCGATAATGAGAGTTGATGATTCGGGTATTATCCTTGAAGTCCGTGAGCAAATGTAACCATTCAAGTTCTCGATGCTTCACATTGTCCAGCATGGAACAATGTAGCTGGTCGCCGGGAGTGTTGTGGCTGACCAAACGCGAATACCAGATTCCAGATGAAGGTGCCTTTTAAGATACACAGGGCTGAGCGAGAAAGATCCAGCCCCGGGCATTAGGCGTCCTTTCACACGCTATCATTGAATCGTTGCGTAGCTCAGCACTTATGATGGCCGCGCTGGAACTAAGAGAAATGGCTATTGAGCATCCGAATTCATACCAGAGCGAAGTATCCGGACGTCTCGGTCACATATGTACTACGCCGATGTTGATATTGGGGCCAGCTTTTCCCCTGACCGTTCAGTAGTCATGTCAAACCTTGCGAAACGATCGAGAAATTCTTCGTTGCATTGTCATAACACATTCAAACATTGGCCATAACTGCCAGGTAGGCAGACAGCACACATTCTGGTGTCACCACATCAGGGCACAATCTTCAACTTCGACGTATGTCTCTCAAGCAAATCATCATGTTTGCCTACGTCACTGGTTGGCCCGCCGGACGGCTGTGCCTTTCGGAATTTGCATTCCGACACCATAAGCGGTTCTCACAACTAGACGGCACGGTAGGGCCGGCCCTGTCCGTAAAGCAATCATCATTTATCACGGCACATTCGAAAATCAAGTTGAAGTCTGTTAGTCTCAAGGCTTCTGAAAAAGCTGCCTACCTTTCGCAGCGTCCAATTCGCATATAGAGTCTTTCGAGACGCTACCTTTGAGTCGAGAGTACGGACAAAGACGCGGGGCGCGGATTGGAAACGAGTGGTGTCCGTCGGATTCTTGCCCTGTATGTACTCGAAGCTGTTAATACCCACTGGGAGTGCTCGCAAGAAAAGGGCTACTTCTTCAATTGCGCCTTTTAGCTCACATAGACCGTCTTGCCAAAGCAGGCGTAAATCCAGAGATGAAAATAGAACAAGCTCTTTGAAAGAGAAGTTATAACCGTCACCGAGATGAAACTCCATTCATTTGCGACAATCGTAGCCAGAGACGGCAAAGACTATGATATGAATAGATTTCGGTGAAGAAGCGGAAAGATTGAAGAATCTGCCGCCGTCTGGACAGAAGAAGAATAAGTGCTGGTAGAAATCATCACAGCCTGCAATGAGAGAGGGAGAGTTGAGGTTTCGAGCTGTATTAATCTGGAGGAAGGAAGCTGCTGTGGGCACTCTGGAGCTCAGCTGCGGTCCAATTCCGCACTACCTTCCGCACGAAGCAGCATTGTTTTTCTTTTTCGGTCAGCTGCTGCCTATGGGTTCGGTGACGCTCCTTTTCGGTGTGCAAGAGAAATGTGTTCGGCCACCATTATGAAAAGAATTGGTGGTATAGTAATGAAATATCCTGTGTCTTGCGTACGCCTGCTCAGTACACTGGCTGTGGTTGGTGAGGCGGTGGTTCCGCATTATTAGTCAGCCGCGGCATGCAAAAAGCAACATCCCATCTCCATGAATCAAGACCACGAGGATGTGCACTTTTCCCTTCGAAGCAAGCCACAATATGGTAAACAGGCGTTTGCTATAGTTTCAAGTTGTTGTTTTGTTCGAGAAGTTTTGTACAGAAGAAAAAAGGGACGCAAAAAAACGGCGAAAATGCAAAAAATGAAATTTTGAATGCCGTAACGAGGAATCGAACCTCGGTTTTCAGTGTTTCGCTAGGTCCACAAACTGATGTACTGTCCACTATACTATTACGGCTTGATGATTGGATGATCAGGGCGATAGCAAACCGGTCTATAAAGCTTCTGGGCAAGAAGTGGCGCATCTTGCCAAGAAACCGGCTCTTTTTATTCTCTCACATGATTCTCATGATTGATTCGTTTCTGTGGACGCCTACCATTACTTGAATTTTTGTGCGTCACCATATCTCTAAGCTACCACCAAATCTCAATCGCACCAAACAATAAAAAAGTAAAGTAAGAAAATACATTGCAGTAAAAGATTCATCTAATAAATTGTATATTCAACATACAATTCACCGGAGTCTGGCTGTCGTATTCTCCGGCCCATCTCACATAATTGCAGGGTAAGCCGTGCTCATCGACATATTGCCTTGCTTCGGTCACAATAGATAGAATGTGCACCGGTGACCATTAAAACAAGATAATTGGAGCGATGCAATGGCACGAGATTCTTCTCTGTTTCTTTTTCTTGTCCAGATCCATACGAAAGTGGCGATGAATTTGGCCGTCTTGACCCATTCATGTGGCCGAAATAAACTCAGGCACGAGGTCCAACATTTACACAATAACTTTACACCTACGCTTAACGTAAGACATGTGGATATAATTACATTACCTATACATCATGTGTTCTACATCCGAGAATGCAGAGCCAGCGGTTTAATGGCTGTTGGATTGAGAAGATACTCCAAAGAGAGGGGTATCTACCCCAGTTATCGTCTTATAACTCTAGGTACGACCCAACACTCGTATAGAACGTTCAAATGTACTGAATTTATTGAGGAGAAGATAAGCATATACGAAAAACGGCCGTGGCGGCAAATCATACCTTATATACACTCGATAGATGAAACATGGCGTATCCGGGGCGTTGAGACGGGCGCGGGAGGGGTATATCCACCATGTTGTATTGCCGATTTCAACTGGCTGAATGAGAGAGAATCACTGCGGAAGAGTGATAGAAATAGAATATATATCAGTGCGTGGTTGTGAGATCTTTCATGTATAAGTAGGCCATGTATTTCCTCACATAATTTTCTTTTCTAATCGATATCACCTTGGCTCACTTTCCATCTTAATAACAAGACTCCTAGTATTTCACACTTTCAAGTTCAATTAATTCGTTGAAACAAACCCATCAAATTTGCGAAAATGAAGTTCCTCGTCATCGCCGCCCTCCTCGCCGCTGTTGCTGATGCCCATCCTGCCGAGGATGCCGGTGACAAGGAATGGTGGGGAAATCATCACAACGACGATAAATCTCCTATTTGCCCCCAAGGCCTCTACAGCAACCCCCAGTGCTGTGGCTCTTACCTCCTTGGCATCATCGGCCTTGACTGCCATACTCGTAAGTGAAGTTCTCAGTGAAAGGGAAAACAACCTCGAGTGTCCATGTTTTCTCACTCATTTTGTACAGCAAACGAAAAGTTTTATGATTCTGAAGATTTGCGCAAGGAATGCGCCAAGGCCAAGGAGACGGCTCTCTGCTGCGTTGCTTCCGTGGTAAGTGACCGCTACCTCAAGTGTTTACTGGTTGATTTGCTTTCTGACATCGTATATAGAGTGATGAGGCTATTCTGTGCCAACAACCTCTGGCTTAAGAGACTGGTGTCGCTGAATGTGCCCATGACCGAGCTCGAATCGTATCGAAGAATGCCGATTCTAGTGCTGAGAAACTTGCCAGAGGTGTTGAAAGAAGTGGGTGGGCATGAATGGGCCATGCAGATGTTCTATTCGTACACCATATTGGTGATAATATGATGAATGCGTCAAAATAATGTCATGTGCTTGCGATGGAGCTGTGGTGATGTTGTGGGAAAAAAAATGATGTTGTCTGTCGTAACTACTTCTCAGCCAACCACATCCCCTCCCCCTCCAACATTGGGATAACCGTAATTGTATAGCTAATTAGCTTGTATATACGCTGAGGCTGTTTCTTTAAGTAACTATTAAATTCTATTGAAACTTGGTCAAGATTTAAGGCGATTAAGAATGGACAACATCTCACGAGGATGCGGGGATGAACGACAACTCATGAGGATGCAAGTGTTCACTCACCCCTGCTAACAGCGACGGAGCCTTGAGAACAATCCATCACCATTTCGGTCATAAGAATCAAGTTTCCGAGCTATTTCGCCTATTTTTACAATTTCCTAATATTTCTCATGAGTTCCATCCAATTGGAGCCCAGTATAGCGTAGCGTTGGACAACTAAGTCCACGTTATAGCGACGCTATTATCAAGGGGTAATCTAGACCATCGGTGCCATCGCGAGGATTTTTACACTTTTGAGGTTTCATGTTCACAGAATTTCTCTTCTTGGCAAGGCAAATGGCCGTTTGCCTACCGGGCTCACCGATGCTGCATATGACTTCATCTCAGCCACGCTTTCATAAGGCTAATAAGCTAAGTGAGAGCGCCACGCCGGCTAAAACGCCAAAGTGTAAGAAGGCACCTGCAGCCAAAACCATATTTCACTTTAACCCACTTGCGCAAGGAAAATGAGAAAGATTCATCATTTTCATCCACCTTGCGACCGAATAGCTACAGTGCCCGCTCGATGATGTCTCACTTGCCATGAGTGAGGCGCTTCAGCACTGCCCCCCTGCAGGTACAGTCTAGATAGCCTCAAATTTGAAGAGCCGCAAAATGTGGAGAGGCTGGAGACCTCCTTTCGTGGAAGAGAATCAGGGCTTACTTACGAAGCTTTGCAATTGAGAACTCGTTTATGGTTGTACAAACATGATTGCGTTCGTAGGATGGCATGTTGAGCCACGTCGCTATGGGAGAGCTGCATTCATCAAACCTCACTGCCAAGGATGCTACATGTGTATGAGTGTGCACAAAAAGTTGCTCAACGTCGAGTCAATTTTTGGGCTATCTAAACGCAATCATCATAACAGAAATCCTGTCAGAATAACAAATGTCCACCATCCTGCCCATCAACCAGAAGAGAAACCGGCATCGTCTCGCAATTGTGTGTCGCCATCTCCAACTAGGCATGAAAAGTTCCAAGCCTCGCTCTAAGATATGTTATGGCCTTGCAGAAATTCCTGTTATGGAAGTTTTGGGATGCTGCTGCAGAGCGGTATGAAGATGGAGGCCGACGTGATGAATCGAGCTTGCAATGTAATATTGCGACTTCTCCCTTCTCCCCCTCCCCTCCCGAAAAAAAGAAACAAAAGAAACAAAATCCAAAAATAAGGTATTAAAAGAGGGAAAAGGTGTGGACTTTTGTTTCAACCACATGAACGCCACGGCAATTTTTGGGTATAGCCTCCAGGAGTCAAAGAACGTTCAAGCAAGGTCATTTTAAAGGCCTAGTTGGGCCGACCGAATCTTCGTACTTGTCGCAGTTTGAGCAACGGACATGTTGACAATCGTGCTCCGTACATTGAGGGGTTGTCTTTATGACCAATCCAGCCATGCCACATCGGCAACACTTCCAGGTGTTGACGACAGTACCGTTACCACCCATTGTCCTGGCTTTTGTTGTTGATTTTAAGGATTGCTAGGGCGAATTGCGGTCCGAGACTTTACTCTAGACCAGGCGGTGAAATTAAAATTGATACTAGAAAACTGGCTGTTGAACGTAGTGAAGATGGTAGAAGTGAAAGATGGTTGAATGTGTTTTTGATGTGGTTGATGTTGAGAATTGATGAGAGTACACAGACAACTATATATACATGATAAAAGCTTGCCTTACTACTCCATTTTACGCAAGAGCGCAAGGCGCGAAGGCGAGAGAAGGCGGGCGGGTGAAAGCTCGGCGGCGTGATGGAGAGTTTCCCATAGCTTTTCGGTCTGCAAGCTCTCCATGGTAAGCATCCGGTAGGTTGCCGGTAGGAAATGTAATAACACTACTCATATTGACTGGCGAGAAACGATCAGAATGGGGTATTCCGCGGCCGAATCCTAAGAGGAGGAGGAGCGAAATATGTACCGGAGACGTAATAGTCTTGTTTGGCGCTGCTGAAACTCTCGAAAAGGCGATGGCGCAGCTACTCGCCTTGCCCTATATCCCAGGAAGCCTTGCAGAGAGGCGGCGTCAGGTGAGGAGATGATTCTGCGTTTCACCCTCGGTGATGCTGTTACCGGTTTGAGAAAAAAAAGCGGGAAAGTCTTGTGTATGGACTGGTTAAGTTCGGTGAGACACTTGGTGCACCCATCTGACTCCCAAGCTGTAGCCGACACTATTCCGAGTCAACAAGGCTGCGTGAGCTTGGATCACTCTTGGAGTTTCCCCCAGCAAGGCAACTGAGTTGCTGCTCTTGCATTGCGAGGGATAGGGAGTCTTCCTTTCTGCACCTATTCCCTCTCTTTCCCTCTCTCTCTCTCTCTTCTCTTCCTTTATTCTTTCATCTGTGTTGTGTGTTTACATGTTGTAAACGCTCTCTTTGTAGGAAGACAGCCATTCTGTCACTCCTGTCGTGCGGCCGGTGGAAGAAGACTAATATCAGCGTTTAAGAGGATTCGACAAGGAGGAAAAGGAGTCTTTTCTTTTGAATATCTAAAGGAGTATGAGCAACGTGTCTTATATGGGACTTGGTATCATACCCATCTACTGAAGACTTGCGCAAGCATGGCAATCCTAAGCTGACTCATTCACACAGGAGCTGCAGCTGCAGCAGCGAGAGAATAAGAAACGAACAATTATATGCAGACATGGAGAGCATAGACGGGTGGGTATTTATACAGAGAGCAGAGTATGAGCAGTCCTTCAGCTGCAATTGTCACGAGAGGTTGGAGAGCCTCATGATGCAACCCTATCTAGGAAGCCTCAATTTTGAAGCCTGCCTGCATGTGGCAACATAGGCTGGATTGAATGGATTGTTGCATGCTCAGGCATGATAAAAAAGGAATTAAGTCCCAATTAGTATGTGGCTGCATCCGGCTATGAGAAGGAGGAATTTGAGGGTGTTGCCATCCTATCTGGTTGTGTCTGGTTGGGGCAATCTCCCGGCTGAAAACAGCCTTGAAGCCTTGCACAGAGCCGCATTATTGAATGGGCTGCAGAGTGTGGGGGTGGGGGGATAGGAACAAATAGATAGGTAGGACAAGCAAGGGTAAAGAAGGTGGGATGATGTAGAAAATAACAAGGTATCAAGGCATTGCAGTTATTGAAGCACGAGTATCGTATCGCGATATCTTTGATGAGAGGACGAATGGTGTATAAGAGCTAGAGTGTTAGTAAGAGGCGGAATCTTTTTGGTTTGTGCCAGGATTTTCCACTGCCGGCCGTTTAGCGCTGCAAGTTTAAATGAGCTGCCCGAGCTTAGCAAGGAAGGCAGGCATAGGTGACGGCATGACGTCAACCTCTAGCACTGTGCTCTGACACTTATCGACAGCGCATCTATACAGTGCGAACAGATATCAATTGGTCATCTCCCGGTACCAGGATCATCGCCAAGTAAGATTGCAAACAAATCATCCCCATTCTCTTAAGTTTCATACGTGCCCGAAACACCAGATCGGAGAAGAGCAAAGCTGAGCAGAGAAGGGCAGAAGGGCTGCGGTCATGATGCCGCCATGTCGCGTCCGCATCACAGCAGTCGCTCCGAAACGCGATGGGCAGTGCGCATCATTCCCTTGTTCATCGTCGGGATTCTAGCTGTTGCGACTTACGCCGTCGTCGGTCGCCTCTGCAGTAAATCTCGACCTTCACCCTCTCCCTCTCCTAAATGATGACCGGATATTCCTAACATGAAATACTCGTTCTAGTCAGCTTCCTCTACAAAAGAAAACACCAGGATGGCGTTGTCACGGCGTTCCTCGTCCTCTATTTCCTCTTCTTCATGTTAATGGCCGCCGCCTATCTACGAACCTTCTTTACAGTCCAACTAAACCCGGGCGTCGTCCCTCTGGCTCCCGAGGATCAGAGCGAGCGCGAGGCGGCCGAAAAAGTACGAAAGCGACGCAAACGCAACCGAGACGTCGAGGAGGGAGCATATGTACCTCCGGATCCAAACCCGGACAGTCCCGGGCTCGAGGCCTTCTACAGCAAGGATGTCTTCGTATGCGAGGTCGATGGCCGTCCCAAGTGGTGCTCAGAGTGCCAGCAGTGGAAGCCAGACCGATCTCATCACTCGAGCGACCTAGGCCGCTGCGTCAGGAAAATGGACCATTTCTGCCCCTGGGTTGGTGGCATGGTCTCTGAGACTTGTAAGTGATATATATTTCCCTTTGGACAACAAGCCCTTCCTTGTTCCGTATTCATGGCCATGAGAGAATTCAGAGATTTAACAACATTCTGTCCTCTGTGGGAAATGTAGCCTTCAACTTCTTTACGCAGTTTTGCTTCTACTGCGGCCTGTTTTGCGCCGTGGGCCTCGCCGTCAGTGCATATTCCTTCCAACAACACCACAAAGACGGAGACCCCCTTGATGGATGGGCCCTCGCAGCAATCGTTTTATCCTGCCTCTTCGGCACCTTTACCTTTGGCATGGCGCTCACTTCGTTTCGCTACATTCTCGCAAACACTACCAATGTCGATATGCTTAAGAGATCACATACAATCACCCTGGCTGTCCGCATCCCCCAGTCCACCCCGCCCTCGGACAAATATCCCGTCATTGTATACCCTCTCCGTGGACCACCACGGCGGCCGGGATCCGAAGGCCAGCAGCCGCATAATAGTCATGGACCCATCTCTGCTAGAGATCAGCTGGCAGAGCGCAAGTTCGCCATCCTCCGCACCAAGGTACGGGAAAATCCCTGGGATCTGGGGGCCATGGAAAATTGGAAGTCCGTCATGGGAGACAACTTCATCGAGTGGATGCTTCCTATCCGACATTCGCCATGCTGCAATCATGAAAGCATGGAGAGTGACTACAGATTTGGTCCTCTCATCTCAAAGCTAAGAAAGCGCTACGGAATTCCCGAGCTCGAAAGCTCTTCCCGCGGCGGGCATGGCATCGAATTGCAGGAGAGAGGAGGTCGGCGGGCCAGCGATTGATTGATTGACCGACTGACTCTTGACCACTCATTCTCATTCTCATACTACTCTACACTACCATCACCTCCCCGGACTACTGTTTCTATTTTGTCTTATTACTTTGCTTGGGCTCTGTTTAGATTGGCTTGTTGGCACGCACATTTTGCCTCTCTCTCTCTCTGTCTCTTTTCTGATCCTTTTTGTTTTTTTTTTTTTGTTTTTCTCACATTGGTGTTACTACTGTATTATGACGGGCATAGACATGGGGCCCTTTTGTGCAAATTGTCCCTCCTTCGTACACATACATGTACATAATTTATGAACATATTCAGGCAAGGGCATCGCGGGGATTTTCTTTTTTACTACATATCTAATTGGCTGTGCTGGATGGGAAAACGCATGTAAAGAAGGAAAGGTTCGTATGCAGAGCATGAAACACTATAAACCGGTGAAGCGATGCAGCCAACAACTGCGCATGCTTGGTAGCAAAAATAATTCCTTGGTATCTCTATACGAGCGGTCAGTTTTCCAACGCTGGGTCATGCTTCCTCCAAAGAGAAGCGGACACATTCCTCGTGCATGCTGCTACTACCAACCTACATACGAGCACATGCGTATTCGGGTTCGGGTCTGGAGGCACGGATAACTGTGACGCTCTGTTGCAAGTAAATTGAGAAGTGCGATTTGCATCTGGGCATTTCAGCCCTATTGGTCTCATCCAATACATGATGCTCAATCCGTTGAGAATTTTAAATTGCCGATTTCAACGTCCTCCCTCCTAGGCCAGTAAAGCTGTTACTTCAATCCAGGGAGGACTGAACTAGCCGCCGCCCTTTAGTAGGGTATCATATGCAGAGCCAATGACAGTTCATCGTGGACAAGGCCCTTTTCATGATATCGCCTCAGCGCCGCGCCGGGCTTTGCTACTGTAATATGTCTCTCATGCATTGCTGTAACGGCTCTTCTCTGATTCGTCCTTTCCCCATCATCCCTGTCCATCGCGCATGCACGCCATGGCAAGGGAGGGGTCGACGCTTTCACTGGAAAGATGCGATAGATAGTTGGCACAAAGTAGGTACGAAGTGCTGGCAGTTATAATTGCATCTGCGAGAATGTGTCAGAAGCCTCTTCGTGGCGTTATGGCCTTAACATGCAAATGCATACTTAGCGTTCCTTTTTCGCGTTGCCATGGACCAATTAACCATCGAGTGTCCCGAGGGGGCATCTAGCGAGGAGTGAGACGTGTGAGTCGGATAGTGATTCCCATATCGACGTTTCGGCAAGGGGGTTAGAGAGCGAGCGCACATCTCTCTTCACATCCGCCATATAAAAAAATCCACCCCCAAAACGTAGCCACCTTCCTTTCTAGATTGGGTTCCCCCAAAGACGATCCTTGCGTGCCCAAAGAGTTTGGGAGCGGAGACAGACGGTTATCCGAAGGAATACTGGTGTTTGGTAGCCTGTTCTTGGCCTGAGTGTCCTCTAGATTGGCACAAGATTATCCACTTGTGAGTTTGATCGACTCAGACGTGCACGTACAAGGATTATGGCTAACCGGGAGGGCTTAAGAAGGTCGAATCTGAGATAGAATACATCGTCCAAAGGTCTTTGAGTCACAGACGAACGCAGGATGCACCTTCGTGTCGAGACTAAGCCCCGAGAACAGCTCGTAAGAGCCATCGAGAGGACCGAAGAACAGCTTCAAATTGTACATGAGCAGATCGACTCATTGAGGAACCAGCGGTTGGAAATCGATAAGCAAATCATCACATATGAAAAGAGGCTGCGTCTAAGAGCGGAGGTGCAAGATAACGTTGCTGCCAAGGAGAATGAAGCTGAAGAGTTGAGGGAGCAGCTCGCCACGGCGGTGCATGAGCTTGAGGACTATGACGAGACGATGCAGATAAAGGGCAAGGATTCGTCATCTGCTGCCTCTGACGATGATTATTGATGGTTGAAACAGTTTTGGAATACAACTCGGTTCCATTTGGTCATTTTCTGCCTGGTTACGCAACATTATGAGAGGCGATGGAGAAGTTAAAGATGGGAACAATGGTGTGGCTTATGTGTAACTTGTGTTGTTGACAAGACTCTTCTTCAGAATCTCTCTTCTGGTAGATGGAATACCAAAATCCAGTTCTGAATAAGTTGATTAACGGAGTATATTGCGTGTTTGATGGTTGATGATTGATAGCAGCAGAGCATCCAGCTCTGCTCTGTTCCAGTGTACTCCGTAAGTGGTGCCGAGCTTAGGCAGATGAGATGTCTTGCATAACAGCCTTTAATGTGGGTCGCTCCGCAGTCCCGATCAAGGGAAACTCCGACTTTGACATCGCGTGTGAGCATGGATTAAAACCAAAAGCATTCACGTGTTTGATGCATCTCAGCTCAATTTTTACTCTTCAATGAATCCATCTCATCAGTCATCAGTATCGCCAGTCTCTTGGTCGTTGTCTCATGTCTTCGCCATCGCCCGGCAGCGGCGCCTCTTCGCCGTTGCGCGATGCCCGCCGTTCACGCTTCACATATCGGCAGCTTGCCCAGATGGCAACTTATAGCACATCCACTCCTCTGCGCGTTGTTGCTCACATAGACCTCGACGCATTCTATGCACAGTGTGAGATGGTCAGGCTCGGTGTCCCGGAAGATAAGCCCCTTGCCGTGCAGCAGTGGTAAGATGGTGAAGAAGTATCTGAGAAGTGAATGAAACTGACCAGCTGTTTGCACTCCAGGCAAGGTCTCATTGCCGTCAACTATCCCGCAAGGAAGTGGGAGATTGGACGCCACTGCAACATCACCGAGGCCAAGAAGCTGTGCCCAGAATTGATTGCGCAACACGTCGCCACTTGGAGAGAAGGCGATGACAAGTGGGCATATCGAGATGATGCAGCTGCAAATATTGCAACCGACAAAGTGTCTCTCGATCCCTATCGCTTGCAATCGAGGAAAATTCTCGCACTCATCAAGGATTCCCTGCCAAAGGATCTTCAAAAGGTTGAAAAAGCAAGCATCGACGAAGTCTTCCTGGACCTCTCGGCTCACATTCAGTCGGAACTGCTGCGCCGCTCTCCAGAGCTTGCGAATCCGCCTCCATCCGGTGACGCAGCTGAAAGTCTCCCTTTTCCGTCTGCTGCTGCCCTCGACTGGCGGGACGACAACCTTGTTGTTCTTGAAGAGGACCAAGAAGCTCTCGATCCAGACTGGGATGACATAGTTATACTGATGGGCTCTGAAATCGTTCGCGGTGTTCGCGCGCAGATTCGTGAAGAGCTGGGATATACCTGTTCTGCAGGTATAGCGAGTAACAAACTGGTCAGCAAGCTAGGCTCAGCTTTCAAGAAGCCCAATGCTCAAACAGTTATACGCAGTCGAGCAGTGCTACCATTCCTAACGGCCATCAAAGTCACCAAGATGCGGAACCTCGGTGGCAAGCTAGGAGATCAGGTTGTTTCTACGTTCGGCACAGAGAGCGTCAAGGAGCTTCGTGATATCCCGTTGGACCAGTTCAAGGCGAGACTCGGCGAAGAAACCGCCGTCTGGCTTTACAATACCATTAGGGGAATCGACTACAGTGAAATCAACTCGCGAACTCAAATCAAATCTATGCTCTCGGCCAAGTCATTCCGGCCCTCGATCAAGACTCCCGATCAAGCAACCAAGTGGCTCAGGATTTTTGCGGGCGACATCTATTCCCGCCTGGTTGAAGAAGGCATTCTGGAGCACAAGCGGTGGCCGCGCACAATCAATCTTCATCATCGCCACGGCGGACAAACGCGAAGCAAGTCAAGCCCCATCTCATCAGGCAAGGCTCTAGATGAACAAGCCCTCTTCGCCCTCGCTAAGGAGCTGCTCCACCAAATCATTGCTGAAGGAGATGTCTGGCCCTGTGCCAACTTGAGCCTGAGTGTTGGCGGGTTTGAGGAAGGTGTTAAAAACAATATGGGCATTGGTGCCTTTTTCAAGAAGAGGGATGAAACGCCCCCATTGCGTCCTTTTGATACCATACCTGAAAGCTCAACTACGGAGCAACAGAGCAAGAAACCACGGCTTGAAAAACCTAGCATCCAACGATTTTTCAATAAGAGACCTGCGGGTGACCAAGACTCCCTTAACATGAAGGAGAGCCTCAACGCCGACCAGCTACAGCCTAATGGCGCCAGCTTTCCCCAATTCGAGCAAGAAAAGAATGACGGGGAGATATCAAGTCACGAGACATCGGAGACAGGGGATTCAGCCCATTTCACAGGCCTGTCTTGCCCTAGATGTAAAGCTAGCTTCGCCGACGACATGTCATTTCAAAGCCATCAAGATTGGCATTTCGCAAAGGACATTCAAGACGGTGAACGTGTCAAACCCACATTTGCTGGACAGCAGCCAGCCGCTTCACGAGGCCGTCCACCAAAAGGGTCTGGCCTTGCTTCTAAAAGGGGACGGGGAGGTTCAAAGCTTGAGCAAGGGCAAAGTAAGCTCACGTTTGGGTGAAGAACATGGATGTAGCAGACGAAGCCCTGGGGCTTCATCCGCGACACGAAAATTTTCTTAGGCAGAGCTTTCGGGCTGAAGGGGCCTTCCTGACGCTGATCGAACTATACCGGTTTTCACGCATGATCAACAAGTCACGATGCCGAACGAGAAAAACCGCTCCACTGCAGCCTGGCTTTCTTCGTTCATCCGCCGCCCTTGAATAGTCAGGCCTTGGATAGTCAGGCACTGCTCCGCTTGCCTTGAGCTCCGCACCATCTTGATTAAGGCTTGACAATATTCAAGCTCCATGTATATCGATCACACATTGGTGCGCATCACGGCGAGTAATCATATTCCATATTAGTCCGGCTGAATTAGGCTGGATGCCTCAAGCACGAGTGAGCAAACAGAGGTGTGCGTTGGATGCTGATGAAGCATCTTTCAGCCTCATTTCCCTCTTTCCATTGCCTCCATTGAAGGGGCTTTGCCATGCGTGGTCGCCTGTTCTCCTACTCTTTCGGGCAGACACGATCCCTAGTGAGCTCCTTTGAGCTCAGTCATCATTGCTTCCCCTCATACATGCTCTTCATA
The DNA here is from genome assembly GCF_050948025.1 of Trichoderma camerunense. Lineage (NCBI taxonomy): Eukaryota > Fungi > Ascomycota > Sordariomycetes > Hypocreales > Hypocreaceae > Trichoderma > Trichoderma camerunense. The sequence continues at coordinate 1,738,282 of NW_028145365.1, forward strand.
ATACAGAGTACAAGCGGCACAGTGCAGAATATGATGACAGCAGCATAAACAAAGGTGGGGGAGTGACGGTTGCCGGGCCGGTAGAGACGGCTGCATCACGCAGTCCCAATATTGAAAAGCACATTCCAATATCGCATAACAGTGTCCCAATAGCATCAGTGGCAATGATGTGTGATGATGCCAACGATTGGCTCGAGTGGACTGGTGACGCTAGTGCATTAACCTGTTGTCGACAGTTGGGCTCCAATTAACCATAAGCATTGATACCCGACTAGGCCAGCAGGCAGACCTTTGCGCCCCTCATCTGGCTGAGGTAATAATTCATGCCAGTTTTCCGTATGCCTTTTAGCTTAGTACAGTCGAGTGTCTCGTGAATCGCCGGTGCGTGTACGATGTACCGCGGTTAGAGCCGACATAATGGCTCATACACTCGCTCATTCAAATCTTGACTTTCCAGGAGGCAAGATGAATGGGGGCAACCACCACGCCTTCATAGATCCAGGGAGAGTTTCGGCTTGCAGTCGGAACTAGCGTATGTACAACGGACAGCGCTAAATGGCTAAGCGAAGCTGGTTGGCAGGCAAAGTCAAGATAGACATCGAATGAATGCTCTTCCACGTAATCCAATGGAAGGCTTTCTTAAACAAAAAGCTGCGTGTGGTGCATCTCATTCCTAATCCGGATGAGAGAAATGTCGGGAGTCTGCTCTTCTTCCTCGATCTCTCTGCACACTGTTCGGCTCTTAAACCTGCTTTTGTTCGATCCACGGATATCGACCTGATCGTAAGATCACTCATTATGAGGTAGGCGCCATGACCAAATGGTAAAATGGTAAGAGTGGCGAGAAGACATGCATTGATTTGTTTTCCGTTCCCTCAGAGTATCGGCTTCTGACCCCAAGGAATCAGCTGAATGCATACGTTGGACAGCTCGTTCGCCACAGCTCCAACTCGGGCACCGAGGCAAAAAGATAAACGCGCATGGTGTCATCACCACCAATGGCATCTACGGGGTCAATATCCCCGCTCAATCTTGTCTGCAGCGCGCGATGATTGTCCGAGACAAAAACAAACACACAAAAAAAAAGCTCCATCTGCTGTAGGAACAAGTCGCCCTACCAATCCGTGTCGAGCTGCAACCTGACCCTTTCTCCAACGCGGTCTAATTATATACGCATCTTCATACGGCATGCGAGGTACTTACATACACATACGGACGCAGGCTTGCAGACACGCAGGCACGCACGTAATATCGCAGAGCGTTTCGATAGGAACTGCTCTTACGCACTGCAACGTGACTCTCTGCAGATGGCGAATCAACAAGCACGAAGCTGAATCGCGAGAGAAATAAGGTCCGATGCCATAGAGCTCCAGACAAGCACAAGCAGAGATAACGTAGCTCATGCATCAGGAACCATCGGCTAGGGTTGACGTTGGCGCGAGAAAAGAAAGGCGAGCCTTGCCGTCGGTTGTTAGTCATTTCTGCTAGTCGGTAACGGGAAATCACCGAAAAGGGAAAAGAGCAGGAAGAGAGCCTGGAAGGGAAGACATGAGAGACAAAAAAAAACGTCCCGACAAAAAAGTGAGACACTGTGGGTACGGAGGCAGAGGCGGCAGATGTGGAAAAAAAAAATAATAAAGAGAAAAGAGAAAAAATGAAGAAGATAAAATAAAATATAAAAAAAGGAAAGGAAAAGAAAGGAAATGCACGACTGCATATCTCACAGCGGAGAGCATGTGCTAAAGTACGGAGTACCTGAACCGGTACGACGGAGTACATACTTATCATCAGCATTTCGGTGTCAGAAACCGCTTCGCCCAAACACAAGCTCCAATAGGCGGCCCATTCCCAGGCCCGTCAGGCCATTCAACGGCGTTTGACGCGCCCTCCATCCCCGTTGCAGCGACGTGCAGCGAAGCCCAACGTCGACGGTCCGGGCGAGGCGAAGCGAGGCGATGTTTGGGCTCGGGACTGGCGCACTTTCGGCTCCATCAAATCACCTTGACAAGCCGCCAATAGGTCCCAAGCTTGCTCTGGTGGACTCGGATAGGCACCACTTAAGCAAGGTCCCTTTCCACTGCGTAGGTAGCCCTTTAGCTGTGCCGCTACTGCCAGTAGCAGCAAGTAGTTGGAGTCATCGCAATAACAAGGTAGTGAGAGAGGCCTGGAGTTTGAAGCGTGCCCTGCCTTTTAGGCTTATTGGGGGAGTGAGGCGAGCCTAACACCGGTGGTATCCCGGAAGCGTGAGAAACAGGTCGAAGCAGTATGTACGGAGTACCAGTAGCTGGTACCGAGGAAGCAAAGCAGAGCAGAGCAGAGCGTCGTGAGGAGGGCGTTGCGTTGCGTCGTGCGTGCTGTCCTGTACTCCGTGCATTTGCCTTGCTGTGACTCTCTCCAGTCAGCAGGCAGCTCCATCTCCATTCCACCTCAATATCCTGTCCTATCCTCTTGTCTGTCAACCCATCCAATCCATCCAATTGCCCCCCCATCTCACGGAGGTGGCCACAGGTCAGGTCAGGCCAGCCCAGTCCAGTCCAGTCCAAGCAGGCAGCCCATCACAATCCGCCATCCACCATCCACTGCTCGTCAAATCAATCAGCACTGCACCTGCGCTGCACTGCTGCGGTGGTCGCATCTGCTGTCGCCACAGCCACTGAAACGGTCTGACTGAACAGGGTGCCGGAGTGCAGACAAGCAGGAGTGCAGCAAGCAGGGAAGCAGGGGTGTAGAAAGAGAAAAAAAAAGGGCCAGCGGATCTGGAGCCAAGCTCTGCAGCCAACGAAGACCTTGCAACAGTCGGCAGCATTTTGGGAGGTCACCAGTGTCTCGATGCTCCTCATTGCCCCACCCCACCATTCACACCAGATCATCCGCCTTTTTTCTCTTCAAGTCCAGTCGAGCTGGTGCTGTCGCTTTTTTCCATTTCTCTCCTCTTCCCTCACGGCAATACGACTCTTTCTGCTTGGCTGCAGCCTGCTCCTTGCCCACACTTTCTCTGCGGCTTCCATTCCTCCATCTGTCGTCCTTGGATTTGCTGCTTTCCCGCCTCTTCATTTAGCAGCCAGTTCTGCCTTGAGGTTCCCTCTTTTCTCTTTCCCTCTTCCTCCCTTCCTCTCTCCTCTCTCCGTCTCTCTCTCTGGCGTCTCTCGTTGCATTGCTTTCGTATTCCGTTGCTTCCCCAAATCAAATTTTGTTCGCTATTGCCCATCATGTCGCGACCTACGACTCGCATGAATGAGTATTTCGTGCCGCGTGATGGCATCGATCGTGAAGTCATCTCTGCTGATATTTGCCGCTACCTGGGCAATGATGCTTTGGTGCGACCTGGCCATTATGAGGTATGCCATTTTCAGCAACACCGACTCTTGACAACGGTCAACTCGAGCAATAGCAATGCATCTCGACTCGACTGGTCGCTAACGCTTGTCCCTCCTTCAGAACCCACAGACTGGTCAACCCGTCCAAGGTTATTATATTACGGCTTATCGTAACCTGACGACCGTGAGTTTTCGCATCTTTCTTTTGCCGCTCCCCTCTCGGCCATATCGACGACTTTTGTTTCCTGGCCCCGTTACTAAATTTGATACCCCCTAATTCGCAGGCCATGATCGAGGATCTCAAGGCCGACTCGGCCCGATGGGATAGGGAACGCCGCGCGCAGACCGCGCGCAACAGCAGCGGAGGTATCATCGCCTCGAGAGATGCCACTTACGGTGCCCCTAGACCGAGATCTAACTCGCCTACAGTCCAATACCGCTACTCTGAGACGCACCAGTCTCGGCAGCACCATGGCCCAACTGAACCACCTTTCCGAGATGATTCCTATCCTCCTCGTGATGGTCTTTATGACGCCCCAAGGTATCCAGGAACTGGCGCCCAAGGATATAATGGTGCCTCCGGCCCCTATCAGCCTCAACAGCAGCAGCAGGGCTACGCTCCTCCCAGTGGCGGTGCGTACGGCGGCAACGGCAACGCCGGCTTTCAGCAGCCTCAGCAATCCCCTGGACCCTCTGACGCCAGATATGTCGGAAATCCTCAAGGCGGCCCTATGATGAACCAGGGATACCAGAATCCGGATGGCCCGTATGTTTCAACTGGAGCCAACATGCCTCCCAGGAACTATCCCAATGATCCTTATGCCGGTGGCCACCCTGGAGCGTCTGTCCCACCACCTCAACAACCCGTATATGCCTCAACCCAGCCTGTCCAGCCAGGATATCCCGCCCCAGCCTACCCATATCCTAACCAGGCTCCTTCGGGTGCTCCAGTCTATGCTACGCAGCCCCAGGACCCCTTCTTCGGCCGAGGTGCGTCTCCCAACAAAAACCACCCCAAGCCTACATCCAATTTGAATGCGCTCGTCTGATTTTGTAGCTTCCCCAGCAGGCCAAACCTCTCAGCAGCCACAAGGGTATGCCTCACAGGGACATGCATATGATGAAACCCCTCCTCCAACTCGCACTTCCGTTCCCCCAGCAGAAACACAGACACCCCCTCGGGAATCAAGTACTCGTTTGAGTGACCGGGAAGGCGACAGGAACCACCGACCACCACCACCTCGCCGATAAGGGAGAGGGAAATGCTTGAAGTGACACGTCACTGCGAGGCGTGGGCTGATTCTTCTGATATAATTATATCGTCAGAGCTCAACCCGGCCCCCATGGATTTGAATGTCTTGCTCCCCGCTTTCTATCACTTAGATGAAACTCCCAGGCAGGCACCGGTAGGGCTCTCATGGATTTTGCAAAGAAGAAGATCGAAGACCACAGGACAATATTCTAGACTGGATGGCCCTTCTTTTCTTTTCTCTCTCTTTCTCTCTCAGCCTTTTCGGACCTTGGACCGATAATTACCAGGAGATGCGCCAAGTTTGATGTTTTTTTTTATTCGCGCCATCTTCACATCTTCTTCTCTTTTCTTTATTTCGGACTCCCTGAATTTGCACTTCACAAGTCATGATTTTTTTTCCGAGGCTTTTTGACAAAATGCATTTGTTTTTGTGTGGGATGGGTCAAATACTGAGCTTGTTGCCGGCTACAATGATAGCCTTGGATGAATAACGCCTGCATATGTTTGATAGCACTCGCTCCTGGCGCAAGGTGGGAAAAGAGAAGCGGAACTACGAATGCTTCTTGGGTGGTGGACTGTCTTGAAATCTTGCTGCCCCGGACTGGCCATGGGCGGAGTTATTTGTGTTTGTCTGGACTCGGTTTTCCTTGGCGATCGCTGAGCATTCTCAGCCAAAGCTGGTTGTCTCGATCATGCCATTTAATAGAGTAGCAAAGCCGGACTCCTGGGCAGCAAGGTGAGCCTCATGGTTTGTATATATTAGCCATAACCTGTTGAAAGGATCATCATTGCCACTTTTCTCGTTTTTTTTTTCGTCGCGTTGCTTCATTTTTGACTGCTGCTTGTTTCGCCTTGAAAAATGACCACATGGAGCCAATATTACCCCATGGACTGACGGAGCCGGGAACACTGCATGCCAACGCAAGAAGAAGCACTTACCAACCTTTGATCAAGATTAATGAACGCCGGGATGCGGTTGCTTTTTCCCCCGGTTCCATGCCCGGACTCCCATAGTGCTTCACCGAGCCGTTTAAACAGTCCAAGCTTTCGAGCCTCATATAAGCGTAAATTGTTCAAATAGGTAGATGTCCTGAGAGGATCGTAGCAAGTACTTTGTTTGCCGGCGCAGGGTCTCCTATATTCACCGTTAGCCATATCCATTTGATACCCCAAGCGCTCTGAGACGGGTGTAATTTCCTTGTTTGCTTTGCAATTGCCTGTGAACTTTTCGTCTTTGCGATTCACTATCATCAGGGGATGACGAAAATTGTGGGAGGAGACAAGGAAACAGACAAAACAGACAGTGACATCTTTTTTGGCAGTAGGCTCAGTCCTGAATTTAGTATAGTTCGACAAAGGGAGTGATCTGTGTGATGCTGTAATTTGAACACTTCACGAAACTGGATGCTTTTGTCGTAATTGCGAGTTTGGTTGGACTGATATGATCTGGCAAGCCTAGAGTGTATTTCGCAGACTAGAGCTGTTGTCTCTAGTTATGCCAACAGAGGTTAGTAATCTGGCAACAAAGAGGTACTGGTGATGGTTCAAACGTTTTGATGAGTTATGTTCCAGTCTCACTCTGGTGGGTAATGTATGCCAGTGACAGTGTCACCCACTATTGTTCACATGCTGAATGCCAGTCGCTGGGCAGATGTCCCTTGACCAAAGTATCGCGTCGGTAATAGACTAATAACAGCCTCGCGGGATTATATATTCCTGTTAGTTAGCAAGAGTTTACGTTTCGTGTCACGAATGCAAGCAATGGAGGGAGCATTCATTCTTGGCCTAGAGCGCATTTGCTGGTACCAGGAGGTTCCTATCTTGCCTGAGCAGCTGTTGCTTGCATGACAGACTCTTGGGAAAATCACAGTGGACCTCATAAGGCGTGTCAGCCGTGAAGAGCTGGCATTCACGTTAACTGCAGGTTGGGGAATCACAGGGTTGAGTGAGGCTTGTCGAATTCAGGCCAAAGTTGTTTCGCGACGGCGCTCCTCAACGACAATGAGGGCATCTTGACGGACACGGCATTTGGATATTTGGAGCTTTGTTTGCTTGGATAAAGATCAGAGATGCGTGTTTGGATATTCATGCACGTTGCCGCGGCATCGGCAAGTCGAGATTATGTTCCACTGCAGAAGCGCACAGGAAAAAGGGCCCATAGCAACGGATAACGAGGACAGAGGACATGTTGAAGCAACGCCAGAAACGCGATGAAGATGCACAAAAAAGGCTCAAAAGAGGAGAAAGATGTAAAAGCCTCGTTTGACAGAGCTACGTGATGAATTCCCAGCAGGCAGCTACTACTAAGATACTGAAAGAATGGCAAGTTGAAGCGGTGACCTCTTAACCGACACCGCGATCATCCGGCTGTTCCTGCCTCTTACAGCTTCAAACGAAGTTCTCGCCAAAGTGCGCCAATAAGCTAAAGAGCTGCGGCCAGGAATTTCACCGGCATTTTGCCAGCTTGCTCTCATTGGGTCAAAATATCCCCTGTCATCGCTCATTGGGGACTAGACCCTGCTGATAAACCTTGTTAGGCTCTTGGTAGTGATAACGAAGGACGATATCTTGCTTTTAGTCGTTTGGATGTACATGCGCAGCCCTACGTCACTAGTAGCTGGTACACTGCGCATTGTAATGACTGCCAGCGTTTATTCAGGTACGAGGTACGGAGTGTCAGCCTGCGAGGCCAGTACCTGAGCACCCGAGATGCAGGGCAAGGGAGCAAGAGATTTGATGGCATACAAAACACTTTTTTTTTTGCACTGCATTTGCCGTAAGAAAGATCCACAAAGATGTAAGGCTAGTAAAACAGGTGCCAGATGAGAGTCATCTTGGAAATTTGCAGAGACGGGTCGTTGTATCCGTACTCCGTACTCCGTACGCCGTAATCTGCAAATACCTGTACCAAATACCGTCTGTACTGTGCTTACATGCAGTACCTTGATAGCTGTACCGGATAGGAGGTACTGAGGTGTGAATAGGAGAAAAGAGAAACCTCTGACTGGCGACAAGAGAAGACGGAGATGTCGTCTCCAACTCATCTGCATCAACCCCAATCCTCGCAGTTAGGCAGTCCTCGGTCTATCCTGGCACTGTCGACCCTGAACTTCAATTTTTTTTTTAGCGCCTGCTAGCCCCCTAACCGGCTACATCTATCACGCCCAATCGCCTCAAGGGCTCTGAAAAAAACGTTCCGGCCGCCTGCTGCTGCTTCGTACCTAATACCTGTGGCACGGTGCTAAATTCCCGTCATTGTGAAAAGGCTCAACAAACAATCTTTCATCACCGCTTTGTGCCGCCACTTTCTGCCTGGCCAAATTCTTTCTCCCGTCTCGTTGCGCCAGCCTCAGTCGGCCTGTGTGTGTTTGAAAACCGATATTCCAGATCGTTGCTCGTCATAGTCGCTGCGGATCGCCACAACGGTTATTTCTGATCTAATTTTTTTTTTTTTTGCATTTTCATTTTTACTATTGGGTGGGCAGCTGGTGCTGGATAGATGCCCCGCCATCGGGTCCTCCCAACCTAACACCAAAAGTTGTTCTGCTGAGCCCGCCTTTCTTCTACTCTCCTCCGCGCCAACGACAACAACACCCCTCTGTGTTGTCGTCCGCTCCTCTTTATACCCCCAAATATGGAATTTGCAACTGTCAGGGCCTTGCTGGCGGCCAGCTTGGACACAAACGCCGACAGCAGGCGACGTGCTGAGCTGCAGCTGAAGCAGGTGAGTTTTCCAGAACCATCTTTTGTGTCCCTCCACTGCCACCGCCCGCCATCCGAAGCGTGAATACAGCGGCGGAAAAAAAAAAAGGAAGAAAGCAGCGAGGGGGAGAGGCTGTCCTCACTCAAATGCTCGCGGAATGGACACAAAGATTTTTTTGTCACTTTTACGCTTCAGTTAGGTCTATGATGCTAATGCGCTGTTCTGTTTCGTTGCCTCTAGGTCGAGGATCATGCGGGTTTCCTGATCTGCCTGCTCGATGTCTTGGAAGCAGAGCAGGACGCCAGTGTCCGCCTTGCCAGTACGTCGTCGCTGCCCCTCCTTTGTTCCCTTTCCGAAGACAAGATACCACGGCGAGTCGAAGAGAAGAGAAGAGGAGACAGGGGAAAACATGAGGAGACGAAAGTAAAACTGAGGACTAACAATTGTCTCTTCAGCCGTCATCTACATCAAGAACCGAGTGAACCGCTCTTGGTACCAAGCCGAAGGCATTCCCTCCGAAAGCTCAATAGCCGAAGATGAAAAAGTCCGGATCCGAGACCGTTTGGTGCCCATCTTGGCTTCCTCCGAGGGGCTCGTCCGCCAGCAGCTTATTCCCGTTCTGCAGCGCATTCTGCAGTGTGATTTCCCCAGCCGGTGGCCGCGATTCCTGGAATTCACCTTGGAGCTGTTGAACACCAATAATGCGAACTCTGCGCTGGCTGGTTTGCAGTGTCTCCTTGCCATATGTCGTGCTTTCCGATACAAGTCCAACGAGAGCCAGGACCGACAGCACTTCGACAACATTGTTGAAGCCAGTTTCCCGCGACTCTTGGCCATTTGCAATGAGCTGGTGAACCAAGAAAGCGACGAGGCTAGCGAGATGCTGCACCTGGCTCTCAAGGCATACAAACATGCCACATGGGTATGAATACCCCCGTCTGCTCTCTCCCCCCTCTCTCCCCCATCCCTAGAGAGTGGACTCATGTTCAAACCCAAGTTCCGGAGCTGACAATATCCTTGCACGTCTAGCTCGAGCTCTCGCCGTACTTGCGACAGGACCAGGTCAACATCGCCTGGTGCACCGTCTTCCTTCAAACCGTTTCAAAGGCTCTTCCTGCCTCCGTTGTGATGAGCGATGTTACCGACCGAGAAAAACATCACTGGTGGAAGGCCAAGAAGTGGGCCTATTTCAACCTGAACCGTCTTTTCATTAGGTATTTGAAGCTCGCCAAAACCCTTGTGTTTGATCTCTCCACTTGGTAATGGAGGGGCGAAGCAAATAAATATACGAACAAGCAGGCTGACAGCTACGTTTCTAGACACGGAAACCCTACGAGCCCAGGCAAACAAGATGGAGCTGTTCAGTTCGCGAAAAACTTCACCAACACTATCGCCCCTGAAATCTTGAAGCATTATCTTCAGGAAATCGAGAAATGGGTAGCCAAGACCTCTTGGCTTAGCCGACCTTGTCTGTCCTACATCCTAGTGTTCCTCGACGAGACGGTACGGCCCAAGGAGATGTGGGTGCACTTGAAGCCGCACCTGACTAACCTCGTTACGCACTTCGTATTCCCGGTTCTCTGCCTGTCGCCGGAAGACGTCGAACAGTTCGAAGAGGAGCCGGAGGAGTACCTTCACCGAAAACTGAACTACTTTGAGGAGGCGTCCGCCCCCGATGTTGCAGCGACAAATTTCCTGGTCAACCTTACAAAGAACCGCCGAAAGGAGGTTTTCGAGATTCTCAAATTCGTCAACGCTGTCGTCAACGAGTATGAGCAATCTGCCGATGACAAGAAGAACCACATTGCAAAGGAGGGTGCTCTCCGGATGATTGGAACCCTGGCTCCCGTCATTCTCGGAAAGAAGAGTCCTATTGCCGACCAGGTCGAATATTTCCTCGTCCGATATGTCTTCCCAGACTTCACCAGCCCCTTGGGCTACCTCCGAGCCCGAGCTTGCGATACTATCGAGAAGTTTGAACAGCTCAACTTCCAGGACCAGAACAACCTGCTCACCATCTACCGCAACATTCTGGACTGCATGGCAGACCCGGCACTCCCCGTTCGTGTCACTGCCGCCCTGGCGCTGCAGCCATTGATTCGACACGAAGTTATCCGAACAAGCATGCAGCAGAGCATTCCCACCATTATGCAACAGCTGCTGAAGCTGGCCAACGAAGCCGATATCGATGCCTTGGCTAACGTTATGGAAGATTTCGTCGAGGTATTCGCTACTGAGCTCACTCCCTTCGCCGTCGCCTTGTGCGAGCAACTTCGCGACACCTATCTTCGCATTGTGCGCGAGCTGCTTGAGAAGGAGAGCAAGGCTGGGGATGATGGTGAACTGTACAATGATTATGACGATAAGAGCATAACTGCTCTTGGTGTGTTGCAGACCATTGGGACTCTTATCCTTACGCTGGAAAGCACCCCAGATGTTCTACTTCACATTGAAGCGGTTCTCATGCCTGTGATTCAAATAACACTGGAGAACAAGCTGTACGACCTCTACAACGAAGCATTTGAAATCATCGACAGCTGCACTTTTGCCGCTAAGGGCATCTCTCCCAACATGTGGAAGGCATTTGAGCTCATCCATACCACCTTCAAGGCTGGAGCTGAATATTATCTCGAGGATATGCTTCCCGCATTGGACAACTTTGTCCAGTACGGCGCGCCTGCCCTGGTCCAGAACCCTGAATACGTCCAGGCTCTCTATTCCATGGTAGCCGACATGTTCAGTGACACTGTAGAGGGAGGGGTTGAGCGAATTTGCGCCTGCAAGTTGGCTGAGGCTATGATGCTCAGCCTTCGGGGCAGCATCGACAGCTGTGTGGAGGGCTTCATCAACATGGCAATGAACATCTTAGCTGGCCAAGAAGTCAAGGTGAAGAGCTACAAGATTCATCTGATGGAAATGGTTATCAACGCTGTGCACTACAACCCCATGCTCACCCTGCAGGTTCTGGAGACCAACGGCTGGACGAATAGGTTTTTCAGCCTATGGTTTGGCAGTATGTCATCCTTCAGCAGGGTTCATGATAAGAAGCTCTGCATTGTGGCCATTTCCGCCCTTCTCGGCCTCAACCATGATCAAGTTCCCGCCAGCATCTCTGTCGGATGGCCACGGCTGCTCCAGGGCATCACGGAACTCTTCCGAACACTGCCTAGCGCCATGAGGAGTATGTCCTCCTGCTTCCCCCTTTTTTTGCTCCAATTTGTATATCTCAACGCTAACCATTGAAACCCAGATCGAGAGGATGCCCTGCGCGACGATTTCACTCTAGATGCTGGCTATGATTATGTCGACGAAGATGAGTGGGACGAGAGAGACGTGGCTTGGAACGGAGATGAGGAGGCTGGCTCTGCTGGTGACGACGAGTCTCCAGAGACCAAGGATGAGAGCGCTGCCTATCTTGAGTTCCTTAACGAAGAGGTTAGTTTCCAACCCGTCCCCGAGTACTGCGCTGGCTGATGCTAAGCTTTCATCCAGGCACAAAAATTCAGTCGCGTGATTGACGACGACGATGAGGAGGAGCTCGGAGAAGACAGCGTTCTTCTCGAATCGCCACTGGACAAGATCGAGCCATACCAGCTCTTCAGGGCAACTTTGCTGAGTGAGTAGACTCTTACGACCTGCTACCCCTGTGGCTATGATGCATTAGCGCATGCACCCCTTTTCCTGTTGCTAACCAATGACACCCAACTCACAGAGATGCAACAAGACCAACCCCAATTTTACGCAAACCTCGCCAGCCACCTTTCTGGTGAGGAGCAAGGCCTCATTCAGGACATTATTGTCAAGGCGGAAGAGGTAGCCCAGGCGCAGCTCCAAGCACAGCAGGCTGAGATGATTGCTCCGCATGCCGCTGCTAATGGCGGTGCCAACTGAAAGCGGGCGATTTGTGATTCATAGGATGGGAAACATTGGATGAAAGAACATCTTGTATGGATGCTGCTTTGTGGGGACTCATGCAATTACAACCTAGTGTCTCGGGCAAGCAAGCGTTACTGTTTATGAGGAGATGAACTTGATGATATTCCCCTGGCATGAACTGATACGAGAGCGGGAGAAGGTGGGAAATGAAAAAAAAAAAGAAGACGAAGAAAAAAAAGAGAAAAAACAAGAAAAATGGCAGCAGAGGCAAACGAGGGAAAAAAGAACTCTAGACAATGCAAAAAGCGGCTGATGAAGGAGATGACTATCAAAGATGGCGGAGGAATCAAAGGAGAGCAGCCGAAAACCCCCCCGGCGTAATGAAAGGTAAGTCTTGCAGAAGGAAGGCAACACGGCTGCTGTGATTTGAACAGTAGCGCAAGAGGAAAGATTATTTGGATGGGGAATTTATTTTTATTTATCATTTTTTCCGTGACTCAGGCGCAGGCTGGTGATTTGCGGCCATTTCGAAAGAGCACATAAGGCATTGGCAGACGGTGTTGATGTGCGGCTGATTATACAGAGAGGAGGGCACAATCAAGTATGTAGTAGGTAGCTCGATAGGTACACAGATGTATGCATCGCGCATCGTATGTGCAAATTTTAGTATTTATATTCACAGGCAGGGCGTCGGCAATCAGGAGAAGGGGTCCAAGATAGTTGAGTAGCAGAGTTGTGTCGAGTTGAAGTTCCATGTCGTTGAGGTCTGTTATCAACCCTGATAAGCCATCAACAGCAGCCGCTTCGGCGGGCTCCGACCGCAAGAGCCACTGTTCACCGGGCTCATCCCCGCTGTAGGCCACTAGAAGCTCGGATAAGCTCCAGGGCTGTTTCCAATTGGCACGACAGCGCGACCATGCCCCTCTCAGCGGCCGGTTTAGGCTTAGGAGCTGGCCACATGGTCTCAATTCCATTACCTAAAGCACAGAGCATCATAGGTACCCAACTTTCCGTCTGTACGACTCACCACATGTCATGTGCAGTCAAGCTCCCTTCAGTCACTCTTCATCTTCATCTTTGCATCTCTTCTGCTTCTGCTGCTTCCGTTGTTACTCACCTTTCTTCCGTCTCTCTCTCATTCTGCTACCCGCTGCCTAAATAGAGCCCAATTGAAACAACATCGAATCGATTGAGCGATGACGACCCGGTACCGTGTTGAGTGTAAGTCTGCCCAATTCATCTCCCCTTCACCCCCTCAATGCCCTTCCGTTACACAGAGCTGGAGGGGGTATGTGAGTATACAGAATGGAATATGGAGAGACTAACAAAATCTTTAGACGCCCTCAAAACCCATAGACGGGATCAGTTCATTGGTATGTTGCTTATCAAATGACAATGGCTGTTGGAACGGGTCTTTTGATACCGGAGCTTTGGCATTGCGAGATCATGTCATAGCAAACATTTGGGGGACCCATTCCGGAGGTCTTTGGGTCAATTCAGTATGCTAATACTTTGGGACTGTGCCAGAATGGATAAAGGGCCTCTTGGCTGTGCCATTTGTGCTGTACTCCCAGCCGACGGGAGTGTTTGGAGATGATACCAACGTGGCCAAGATGGCCGAGGAGGCCCACAGACGCTACGCAGAGATTATGAGAGATGTCGAGCTGATGATTGACGACCACAGTTAGTATTACGACCTCTCATACCTTTTTCTTTTCTTTTTTTGGATCCCGCATACTGATTCAATAACATTAAATAGTCGCCCGCCAAAACCAGGACCGCGTGCTCCCTTCCAAACTGGGAATGCTGGTGCCAACTGCAGGTCCTTTCTTCACACGGCTACCCCTAGAGGCAGCGTTCAAATACCAAGACCGGAAGCGTTACATGTCGTCAAGACGATATGTAGCCCCTTCCTTCAACGATGTGCGCCTGGTTCTCAACTCAGCTCAGATAATGGCTGTGACGAATGGTGCTCTTCAATTGGCTACTTTTGATGGTGATGTCACGCTGTATGATGACGGACAGAGCTTGGAGCCATCAAGTCCCATCATTCCACGCCTGCTAGGTATGATATTCTCTTCCTCCAATGTACCAGCCATTGCTTTTGCCTCCTCATCCAGTTCAGGAATATGAAAAGAATAATCATGAGCGACATTGCTTACGTCTTTTAAAGATCTCTTGCGTAAAAACATCAAAATCGGCATTGTGACAGCTGCCGGCTATACCACTGCAGACCGGTACTATGGTCGTCTCCATGGCTTACTTGATGCCATTGCCAACTCCACAGATCTTGATCCCATTCAGAAGCAGAATATTGTAATTATGGGTGGCGAGGCCAACTATCTTTTTGAATACGAACCATCTTCGCCATACCGGCTGGCGCCTGTTCCGCGGCCAGAGTGGTTGACCCCGGACATGGCGGCCTGGTCCGAGGCGGAAATCACGGCCCTTCTGGATGTCGCCGAGTCAGCGCTTCGGGACTGTGTCCGCACGATGAACCTACCAGCCATCATAGTTCGAAAGGATCGCGCCGTGGGAATCGTTCCCAACCCTCCCGAAATCCGCATTGCACGAGAGAGCCTGGAAGAGACGGTATTGGTTGTACAGCGTATCCTGGAACTAACCGCCCTTGGTGCTCCTTCGCAACAGGCCGGCCAAGGCGCTCAGGGCCGCCGTGGAATCCCTTTTTGCGCGTTCAACGGTGGCCGCGATGTCTTTGTTGACATTGGTGACAAGAGTTGGGGTGTGACCGTCTGCCAGCAGTGGTTCGGAAGACGCAACGGGGCAACCACTGGAGCTGATGCAGCTCTGACGGCCATCAAGGGTGAAAACACACTACACGTGGGAGACCAGTTCTTGAGTGCCGGATCAAACGACTTCAAGGCCCGGAGCGTGGGAACTACAGCATGGATTGCAAGCCCGGCAGAGACTGTGGAGTTGCTGGATGAACTGGCGGATTTGATGCAGAAGAAGCTTTCATGATGAGGTTGCAATATTTCTTAGACGAGCATGGAACGGTCCTCTCTTTGTTTGGAAAGCGGCGTAATGCATTTTCTTGAGGAACCACCTATTTAGCTGTGTTTTGGATACTATTGTCATGGAACATTGCCAGGAGCGCCTTGGGTATCAATTTTTGACGACTTTAGGGGTTTATTATCACCATATCTGTTAGGGTTATGGTATGAACTTTGGAATTTCGATACACATATAGTTGCGCATTCTAATCGTCACAAATCATGCTGTCATCTATTCATACTGGCGATGTGCAATCTGTCTAGGATCAGAGAGCCTCCGGGAATTTCGGTTTGATAGCATTTCTCCATAGCATACAGCCATCCCGGCCCTCCATGTAGACTACATACACCTAGAAGGGCTTTTGCCTGAACTCTCAGATTATTAAAAAGAGCCGGGTTGATCAGCAGGAAGAAAGTCCATCTTGCTGTGCCGTCATATCGATTTCGCCTTGATACCACATGACCGCAGACCGCAGATCTCATTTTGACAAATAGCGTACTTCTCCATGTTGAATCTCACCCACCCGGGGAGTTTTTAATCTGATCGGCGGTAGGGCTCTGAGCTGCCAGCATGTGCATATCGGCCGATTGATGAAGGTCCACTGAGACATGAATTTTGCCAAAACCCTTGTCGGGTCAATGGAGGCCGTAAATGTGAGCCCATGTGGCAGCACCGGGAAAATCATTGCCGGGTACCTCGCTGATTACTGCCGTTGTTGCGGAGCGATCCAAAGGCCAAGATGGATCAGATCGACAAATCCGATTGCCAACAATGGATGTGATGGCCGGCACTGTTGCTAGCCCAACGGTTGAGCTTGACCATCACCGCTCCAAATATCTGTCTCTCATTACTCGCGGGCGATGATGCACACCAAACATTCACCCACCTGATATTAACCACCGCAAGCTCATCTTGTCGGATATTGACAAGAATCTCGTCCGCATCGTCGGCCGCACGAATCGGCCATTACATGCAGCTCATCTTGTCCCCACGAAACCAGAGGAGCTTTCTTCGCTCTTTTTCTTTCCAGCCCCTTCTGCCTTGTGGAGTAGTTCCTCGGTACGGCAGTGAAGACGCACAAAACAGCGAGCCGTCGATCAGCAGTGGATACGAGAACGGAGCTCATGAGTCGGGTCCGCATGCTAACCTGCGGCAAAGTTGGATTTTTTTCGGATTACTATCACAGTTTTCGTGGCGTTCGCTATTGTTTGACTTATGCTGCTTGCTTACCTCCAAGTGGCTCGGTATAGAGACGTATTTGCTAACACCAACAAGTAGCAATCCCTGAAAGAACCCGTGTCGGCGATATGCCAAGAACACCGTCGTCTTGGTATTAGGCAGTCAAATAAATGTAGTCGGTGGTCAGCTTATAGAAAGGTATTTAATATCGAAGTGTTGTATACGTTGGAGGTTCGATGCTGTCGATAAGGAATCACGTGAAGTATTGTTGAGGAGGAAGGATGTAGATTCCACTCATCGCCAACATTTCTCCAACAAACCAACAAAGTCATTTCATCACAAATCTCCAATCTCCAATCTCCAATCATCGTACAAGTCCGCATGCCCACATCTTCATTCCCTCGACAGCTGAACTAACAGGCCAGGCATCTTCCCTGCTAGCCATGCCAATAGCCCCAATGGCCCTCTGCCGATGCCAATTCCACCAAAGCCAACCTAATCCTTAGCGCATGGCTGTCAGGCATCTCGAGCAGTTAGATCGTCTCCCACATGTGCTTCACCTTACTCGAGATCGGCAAACTAGCCACTGGCTTCACCTGCCGCCCTGGACTCACTCAGGGCCATGTTGATCAACTCAAATACTTTCACTGCTGGATTTGACATATGCCACTTGTGAGTGGGGAGATGTGATGAAATCGGGCATGGCGCAGGCCGGTGTCAGCAATGACGAGACCGACGACGGCTCTAATTCTCTTAACCACCGAACTATATTCAAGGTGGGCTTTTTATTTCTCTTCATGGTGGCGGCGAGCTTTTAGGGTCTCGGACCCGCGGAGAGGAATCGTTATAGTCTGGACGGGAGACGGCCCATCGTGATGTGTCCGTTTGCGCCTCGTTTTATGCCTTTTTGTTTCGTGGGCTTGGCTCTGACCTAGTCAAAACGTTCGGGATTGGGCTCTAGGAGTTTGAGCACATCACAAGGACTGTTTCGAAGACGGCCTAGTCTAAATCAGTTCCTTCAAGGCCATCCATTTCACTGTATCAAAGGGTATGGCGAAAGGGTGCTCTTCTTCAAATCATTCATTATCTGTTTCTCTCCCAGTCACGGCCCGCGAGCCGTCACCCTTATAGTCTCTCCTTTTCACGATCAAGTACGAAAACCAACAGAGACTACGCCGCCACATACCACCAACCATGGCCACACTTCCTCCGCCTCCCGATGGGATCAATCTCAACGAGAGCAGGAGGGCTTCCATCATGGTAACCTCGATCGTCACATGGATTTTAGCAGTCATTGTCGTCGGGCTACGAGTTTTAAGCCGTCGCATGAAGAATATTAGCCTATGGATAGATGACTGGCTCATTATTGCGGCTCTGGTACGCGCCTTGATCTCTCATTAGGTGGAAGTGATGCTGATGATTACTTAGGTTCCCTCCTGCGCTCATGTTTTTGGGATGGGTGTATATGGTCAGTATACTCCAGAAGTCATTACTTCTCCGTTTGTCTTCTTCATACCACTAATACTTCACCAGCTGTCAGTCGTGGCCTCGGCAAACATGTCTGGGCCGACCCCGAAGATGCCCAATACGCGTGGGCAATTGGACTGTTCATCGCAGAGTTGGGATATTTCGTGACCATTGCATGCGTTAAATGGTCCATCCTTGCCTTCTATTGGCGTTCCTTCAAGATCAGAAGCTCTGTCAAGATTCCAATCTACATCCTAGCCGTCATAGTCCTGCTGTGGGCTACTGCTGTCGTGAGTCTTTGAGTCCGGAATGCAAGTAAAAGCTACCAAGAATTTGCTAACTGGTAGTTGAAGATCCTTGTGACCATCTTCCAATGTCAACCCACCAGCGCTTGGTGGAACCGCTTCAACCCGACGCATCCTTTACAGCCAGACCAATACAGCTGCACCGTGGATTCGGTCAAATTCTTCTACGGGAATGCAATCCCAACCATAGTCACCGACGTTTTGATGCTCGCTTTACCTCTTCCATATATCACAAAACTACAGCTTCCCAAGGGGCAAAAATGGGCTCTTGCAGGAATTTTTCTTGTGGGACTCTTGTAAGTGGCCAATATCTCTCCCCCTACCTTGATCTCGGCTCCTGATCGCCAGGGTATCTGACCAATGTATAGTGTCACGATCGTCTCCATTGTGCGTCTTCACTACCTCCTCCAAGGTAACTTGACCAGTCCGGATATCACCTGGAACTTCGTCGATATTGCTCTCTGGTCTGTTCTCGAAGGAAACGTGGCCATTTTCTGCGGTAAGCAAGCACTGATGTGCCTAATATCATTATTGGCATCATCGAAACTCATCCCCAAACTGCTTGACTAATTCTTTTTTCACCGTATAGCATGTCTTCCCTTCTTAAGGCCAGTACTAAGCAGATTCACCTTTGGCATCTTCAGCCTCTCGTCGCTCCCTTCAAAGAAGCAGCAGCCGTCGAGTGGTACATTAAGGATGAGCCTTCATCACAGGGATGCTCCCCGAACTTGGCAAAGAGATAGCCGGTTCGTGACCGCAACTTCTCATTCCCGAGCGTACAGCACCGCCAACGAGACGGATGAGCATCCGTTTGCGCATCTTACAGACGATGGCTCGGAGCATAGCGTGCCTGTCAAGGAGACGTCGGACGTACCACGCATTGAGCTCACAAATGTCTCTGTAGGAGGAGACGTCCAACCCAGCGGCATAGTCATTACGCGCGAGTTCCATCTACAGCACCAAGACGTATAAACGAAATTCCATGGCCCATTATACCTTTCATATGTATATATTGCATACGGGGTACTTACGGCAGTAGGTACTCTACGACTGCATCTATTGATGCTCTTTGTATATATTTTTCTCATGACCTTCTGTGGGGACATTTACTGTTAGCGTTTGCTGGCTGCCCCTTATCTTATGACGTTCCAAATTGTCACGACATGGAATGGCAATGTGTCCAAGTACTCAATTAGGACCTTGGATATTCAAATACCCAATCTTAATGCTATCCAACATCAAATTCTGAAACTTTCTCTCTACTGAAAACATTCATGAATCAAGCGTTCCATCATTCGTTCCATCATTTTGTTGAGATAGACGTTGCTTTTGTCTTATTATGCTTTGCAATCAACCAAATACCTTGCGAGTGTTCTTCAAGTTGTCAATTACCTCCTCATCCTTAACCAGCTCCCAAAGCTCGTCGATACGTTGAACAATCCATGGCTCCAAGGGACCGCCCTCGAGTTCTTTCATTGTGTCGGCCAATTGGTCTGAGGTTGAAGCACCGATAATCATCTCATCGCCTGAATGGCTCTTGAGACCAGAGTGATGTCTCACCCATCTATATGCCAGGCCAGCTCGGCTAATGCCTGACTTCTCAGACAATGCTCCAAACTCTCCAAGCATCTTCATGTATGACGGCTTATAGAAGAGACCACGTGAAAATTTACCAGTCGCCGTGTCGGGATTCCAGCTCCCCAGGCCCTGTTCGATGTACTCTGGAGTCTTGGCTAGGAAGCCGCCTGCCATGGGGGAATATGCCTGGATGGAATATCCAAGCTTCCGGAGCATAGGAAACAGCTCAGTTTCATGGTGACGAGCAGCAAGGCTATAACTGGTTTGGAAAACACTCGGCAACACATAGCCCTTTGACTTGGCAATGTCGTAGATGCTGAGGATCTGCTCGCGACTAAAGTTGGAGATGCCGAACCTCTCAAAGCTTCCCTTTTCATAGAGCTTCTGAATGGCTTCCATTTGCTTCTCAAACGAGACAGTTTCATCAGCTCCGTGAAGGAGGTACGTTCGCACCTAGAAGAGATATCAGAAATCTAGAAGCCAGAAAGAAGTACTTGGGAGGTTGGCTATACTCTTTGAGTCTGCAGTGCCGCCAAACTCTGTTCGGCCGACTCTTCAATCTTGTCCGCAAAGCCACTTGCAAAGCCCGTTGGCGCCTTGGTATCAACAGAAAACTCTGGACCCAAGTGTACGCTTCCAATAGCCAACTCTGATGCTCCACCTCCCTGTCCAAATGCCTTAGTATCTCTTCCTAACATACCGACAAGTAGATGAGTCCAAGTTAGGACCTTACATATAATCTAGCCGTGTCTAGAATTGAAATGTTGTGAGTACGCATGATGGAAATGATGCTTTGTAGCTTGGCTTCATCGCTTGGGATCCAGGTATGAGTCCCCACAGACAAGGTGATAGGTGAGTTTTCAGACATGTGGAATCAAAAGTAGGTAATTTTCAGAGAGGGAGGGTGCTATCTATTTGACAGTTGAGAGAAGATTGTGAATGATGCTGGTAACAATTGCAACACAGGTGCTATTGGGAATATAAATAGTGATTCCGGACAAGAGAGGGACATTTTGGTTGGAAATCAAGAACAATCAAATCGTCACGGTTTGCGAGCAGCGTCACCACCAGGCTGGCCATCACAAATCCTTTCCAACTGAAAGCTGCGGGGGATTTCCCCCTTCCAATTGAGAGCTGCGGGAGGTTTCCCACCGGCCGTGGCTTAGACACGAAAGGCAGTGGAAGCGGGAAAAGTACCGTGGCGGCCCCACGCCGCCGCTCTCCACCGTACGGCGGGCGGGCTTATAAATGAAGCCCGCAATCAACGCAAAGGCGCAGCTCCTTGCCATCAGGGTAGAATGGAGCGCGAGGCCGAGGCGAAGAGTACTGGTATATACAAGGCAATATACCTAACAGGTTTCTTGAAAGGCGTCACCTTCATTTCCATCTCATGCTTCGTAGTTGACGAGACCGGTTATTTATTGAAATCAACATTGGTACCCAATTTTAGAAACTATTTCGTCATGTTTGTTTGCTGAGAGCCAGCTCTTCGTCAGGGTTACAGGCCAAACCGAAGCCGCCTTGTCAAAAGTTGCCAGATGAAGATAATGACAAATTGTTACCCATATATGGGATATCGAGAGGTTTTTGCACTTATTTGCATCCTTCATTTGCCATGTAGAGATTTCCGTAGCCGAAAATGCATTGTTCGCCGAGTAAGCTTTTCACACTTCATCTAGCAGGCGGATGCGTCCGATAACTCGCCTTGCTTGCCTTGTTTCGTTGAGGAAGCAGGTAGATGACTCGATATCGAGCCTTCGGAATCCCACGTAGTACACGTTTCTTTCCTTCCGTCTGTTCGCACTCAAACGTGGCTGATTGTCTCACACGGCATGATGGTTAAGATGTAACACCAGCTGCTGCTACAAGGGAACGAGCCTGCTCCTAGCGAGCCAGTAAGAGAAGCCCAACAATTCTTGAATCTCCTCCTCAGACGACTGGCGTGAAACACTATGACCGGAAGCCTCAGGTGAGAAGTCGGCAAGGACAGATTTGTCGGAAAACAAGAGTGACAATTGAATGCATCATTGTCTCGCTTGCTAATAGCGCCAAGATCTTAGATCAGGATGCCAAGATCTGTAGCCTGCGCAACTCACTGGCTGGCATTCGAGTTACTCGAGCCGCCTGTGAAACTGCTAGGCCAAATGCTTATATGACGAGAATGCGAGCTCAATAATCAGGTATCCAATAATTAACGGCCTGATAGGGATATGATATTCAGCTTATCATTAAAAGCCCAGCGTCAAGATGTACATCCGGACATTACGATGCCAATCGATGGTGGAGAGCCGTAATGTAATACACCGTCTCGGTTGCGGAATGTTTGTCTAGACACAGCACCACTATCAGATTGCCTCGGTACGACATGCCAAGATACTCCATGCCACTTGGCAAAACGAGCAATCCTAAGCGGTAGCAAATGGAGATCCGTTTTCTTGTCGCAGTACTAAGTCAGACCTGAATAGCTCGGCAGACGCCAATCTCCGTTAATCGATCGAAGGAGCACCGTAGGATCACCTGAGTCGCCGACTAACATCTTTGTGCCACGTATGGTGTACAGATGCGTGACTTGAAGCCTTCTGGAAAAGGGGGGATGGGAGAAAAGTCTTCCGATGTGAGGATATATCGGTAACCACCAAGCACACGTTGTTAGCCTCTTGTAGAAAACAGAATGCGCCTCGTGGACGCGCATCCATAAGAGTCTCTAGGCGCTCCAGCCGTCAAATTGGAGGAGACACAGATAAGCCTGGCTGCTTGCAAGTAAGGAAGCCGATTGCTGCCATGAATCACAGCTAACCAGGTGAGACAGACTTAGATGAAAGATTGCCCCCTTACTCTATACAACGTGTACTTATCTGCCGTCTTATTAGTTTGCATCACGGGAATCGCGTGGCTTGGCGCTTCTTCCCTCTCACAGGATGAAAGACACACGGCCATATCCATCACGAATCAAATACTGATACACTCGAACCGGTAAACTAAGTCGGCCTCTTGGGTAGTAAGACGGAGAATCCATCAGATGACAAAATGGACGTCTGGTGTATCCACTGAACTGCTAGTTTCGAGCACGACGCATCTCAAAACTGTGATACCTATCTTTAGATGATAGTGTGGGTCGAATCTATGTCGATCAAGCAGGCTCCAGAATGCCAGCCGTTTTCAAAAAGGGCACAGGCAAACAGGTAATCTTCAGTTAGAAGATGTTCATCTCATAGCCCATCCCTGGTGTTCTTGGCGGTCGTCTTGGCGATGCTACTTGCCGGCTGGAGTGGTGGACCATGTCTTAAATTCGTAAGTCTGCCCAGACGGAAGGCGAATCGCCCTTCTCAGGAGTCGTAGGATGGAGGATTTTACTCGTACCAAAAAAAAAAAAAAAGAAAGAAAGAAAAAATCCATGATTTAAGCCTCTGAAACAAGAGTCAATGCCCACAGGATGTCTTGGAGCCAAGCCGAGCATCAAATATGGCACTGGTGGTGAGAAGTGTGGTGCGGCCAATTAAGCATACTTTTGAATGCCGCGAATGGGAGCCACGCAAACAGTACCACGCGTATTAGTGGGAGCACTACGGAGTACAACTAGAGGCAACAGCAGCACTCAGATGGTTGTAGCAATCTTTCATGATGATCCATGCAGGGACAACTTGTCGAGCCTCATCCCTGTCCCCTTCAACGTAAGTCGACAGCAGATGGGATAATCTCCCCTTTAAACGATGAGTGGAGAGTGATAATCCTCGGTTCAAAGAAGAACCAAGTGCCCAGCTTGCCCAGTTTGGGCCATTGCTGAGCGCCGATATCGCGATGTAGGGTCGCTGTTGCTTTTGATGAAATGCGAAAGGGGAAAACGTCCACGGTATATTTGAGTCTCCACCAAGCAAATGGTACCTGAAATGGGAGCCCCTTGGGGGCACATCGTTATAGAAGCGGGCAAGCTTCCGAAATAGTGTGGAGTCCTCGGCATCTTCTCCATCTTCTCCGTACTGCAAACCTGAAATTAATTGCGCAAACATTGGAGCCCTCGTTTTTTTTTTCGTTCGCGATTCGAAGTGTATCGCATAGCACGATATCAATGAGAAGAGAAAAGCATTGAGAAATGATGTACTCAGCCGTCGCCTCTTAAAGATGTGTGTAATAGCCAATAATAAGAAAGGAGGGGGCAGAAACACGAAAATACGAGTAGAACATCAATCGTCTGACGAGATGCTTCTGTATCCCAGAATGATACCTGTTTCTCTGTACAGAGTACTAGGTACATGTTAGTCTCGGCCATGTTGCGCGATAAGAAGAGTACTGGTGGATGCCGAATCATTTTGACGAGGAAGAATTAGTCAGTGGATAACCGCCAGGGTAGCTTAAAGTCTTTGTCTAAGACTTATCGTCCTTAATCCAAACAACTCTAAATCCAGTGGCACCCAAAAGCCAATTGGAGGGGAACAGGAGGATCAAGAGGCCCCTCTCCGCTGCATTCCAAGGAATCATCGCGTTGTACTCTGTACGAAGCATCTGGAGCTGTTTCAGGCAGAGAGGAGCTTCATGGTTGCGCTCGCCTTGTCCATGGTCAGGTAGATGATGCCAGTCCTTCAGCTTGGCTTGGTCGATGATCGTAGGGATATGCCAACGTGATTGACTTTTTCTCTTACTGCTCTGCCTCATCCCATCGTGGCTTGCACTATCGCCGATCCGTTCAACGGGTGAATCTGGGAGAGCATGAACTATGACGCCGCTGCCAGTGCGGCCGAACGTAGCGCTACATTTCGTAACAGCGCATCATGAAAAACCAAGGCAGCCTGACTCGTCCCTTGGTATACGAGTAGAGTTCTATCTCTGTACTCCATATTGATGCATGATATCAGTATAGGCACGTCAATTGCCTAATGTTGAGAACTGCGCGGGAAAAAAAAAATCCAGAGAGGCGCGAAAAGCGCGGCCTTGGCTCATCGCTTCTTAATACCGTCTGTTACCGAATGGACGCCTGGCATATCTAGGCTAGCTTGGGGATGTTTCCTTGCCTGCTTTGCTGGAGGCGCTTTTTGGTGCCGATTGAGCCGGCCATATCCAATAGAGATGTACAGAGCATGGACTTCAACGTTGGCAGTCCGAACTTGTACAAGCACATGCGTCAATGGCCGGCAAGTGAAAGGGCTTTAAGGAATAGCGTTATTTGCCGTTGGGTGGAGGCAAAGGCACCGCTTTGCAGACGATGCAATATGAAGAGGACTGAAGGAAACCAGGCGGCCTAAACTTGGCGAGCTGGCCGGCTAGCTGCTGGCTTGCTGCACTTTGATCCATTCTCGGTGATCCGCTTATAATCCATTGCCGCTCCCACGGGGGCATCAATTGAAGCGGAGCATTATTGCTGCTCCTAGGACCCCGTGTACATACAATGTCTGGACGCCGTGTTCTGTTCCCGGTAGTTTTTCTCCGTACTCGGTACAAGCATCGAGCGAGTGGAAGCACAGCAATCAATGCATAGACCCAAGTATGCTGTACCTTGCAGTACTGAGAATCCGATGGCAAGCGTCATTTTCGCTTCTTGCCGACGGGTCCCCCCATTACGGGACATGGATCTTTATAGGTCGAATATGATGATGCTCGTGACTCGTTGCTGCTTGAACCAAAGTGCTATTATTAAATCTTCTCATCCTTGGCCATTCTGAGACCCTGCGTTGGATACGATGCCCATTCGTCGAGCGTCTTATTACTGGATCCCTTGTCAATCCTGCTTGACCTGGGGTTGCAATTTTGCTGCTTCGGCTTTTGCTCCTACGGATGGTTTCCAGCGACCAGATAGGCTCTGCGGCCGACTGGATCGGAGAAGGGGGAAAGGGGGTCCGACCAGGGGTGATTAGCAGGTCGTGGTTAGCTGCTGGGATTACCTGCAGCCGTACTGTACATACTTGTACAAGCAAGTGCTGCTGCCATAGAAGCGCCCCATGCGCCTCTCTTTTTCAAATATGCTTGGTGGCATGCGGTGGCATGTGAGGCGCACCGTGCTCCTGCAGCAGTCAAAGCATGAAACGACGGTTGGCCGGCTTCAAGAAGATGACCACAGATAATCAGGAGCTTGAATTGGTTCTAGCGCTGAATGCCTTGTCTTGTGAACTGGCCGAGAAAAGTGACTGTTTCGAGGTGCACATGTGTGATTAGAGAGGCGAATTTGATTATAGCAGGAGAAGCCCAGTGGCTTCAAGAAGCGTCAGCTAGTTATAGGAGCACCAAGTAGCAATTGAGTAGAAGTAAATTTCAGTAGCAAGGTAACGCTGCTGCCATTGTGTATTCCTCATTGCTTTAGTACATATAATGGGCATATCCGACATGGTGGCTTGCTGTTGGTATCTCGGAAGGGGGCAAGACCATTGATGAATCACCTGTACGGCACCCGGAGTAGCATAAATAGCGAGGCCGATGGCGAGCTGACACTGGACACGGGGACGGTGCACCGGCGCCGAAAGGGGATCCAGCGCGCGTTGCTGTGAAAGCATGATGTGCCTGCACTCCTTACCTGCACAGTACATGTAAGCTAGAGTGGCTGCAAATCAAAAGTACTGATGGTGCTTGCAAGGACAAGTACTTCGTACCTATGCTCGTAAGCTGTCAGATGGCTTGAAATCGAGCTGTGAGCCCTGGCTCGCCTGGGATGGCACTGGGGAGAATCGAAGCGTTATGTCGATCCCTTGGCTGATGCCGTCAGAAGGGGTAACGGAGAGCGATCGGTGAAATTCCACACGATTGCCAGTGCTGAGAAGAATCAATCATCAGAGCGACCTATTCCATGTCTGTGCCGTTTTGATTGTGCCAAGGAGGGCCTTATTGCAAATCGAGGCGAGCAAATGTTCCTGTAGGATGGGCAAAGCCCATACAGAGTCCTGGATTCCAGGATTCCATGCGTATATTTGCCGCGAGCCGTGATGTTGGGACACACAAGGGTATTCCGCGTACCGTACGGTGCACTCCGTACTCCGTACAGGTACCAGTAATACCTGTATCAGGCAGATCAGCACCAACAAACAATCAATACGGAGTACAGTGCGCTACTTCGTATCCAGACCTCCATTCATAACGCCAAGCGGCGATCAAATATGCCTTCTTTGGGCCGGGCTCACAGAACCTGTTGCTGGGGGTTCACTAAGAGTAGTAGTAGGTGTTAGCACGGAATAGCCAGCACTTGGAGATATGTGCCAAGGCTCGACGACCCAAGCGAAAGATGGTGGTTGGTGAAGGGGACATTGAAGCGAGACAGAACGGAGAATGGAAGCCCTACTGGACTGCGAATAGCGCAGCGATACGCGCGCACCCCCAGCAGGGGAAGAGAGAGAGAGAGAGAAAGAGAGAGCATCGCCGTCATAGGCTAAGCTGACGAATAGAGATGCGGATATGAGGTCAGGTCGGTCGCCCAGTTTGGAGTCGTGGTTGTATTGGTGTGCAGATGATGAAGACTGGAAGAGGAGAAAATCTGGAGAGATGCATACGAATACATGTACCTTAGTATTCTGCAGCTGCAGCCTTCCAAGGTTCTTCAGCTTCTTGATACAGAGCAGGTGCATTTGCGAGCACCTGCACATTTCTCTCCTAAGCACTTGGCCGCATACAGGTAGGTACCTCGTACTTGCTCTACAGTGAACTTGAATCAAATTGATTGATCAAACACCTAAGGCATCTCGCAAGGTACCTACCAGGTGATTAATGGGAATGGTCTATTAGAGGAGGGTACGTGGTAATAGAATAGCCTCGAATATCTAGGTTGTAAATACCCAAAGTGAGAACTTTTCTAATTTCTTTTTGTGTGAGGGTTTGATTCGAAAATAGACCAAGGCATGGCATTAAACTACCCACTGCGGTTAGAATTGCATTTTTCATGTTTGGAGGTGCGCAGGTCTTACCTGGGTAGTATTTTGAGTCCTCAGGGAGCGAAGAGCGAAGCGAAGCGAAACTTGGCGCCGATGATGGTACGTACCGAGTACACGTACTGCATGTAGTGCAGCTCCGCGTTTCCCACATTATGCCAGGGCATGCTGCATGTTCAAGCTTCATAACTTGCTTGAGCGATGCTTCGTAGCATGTACAAAGACATCTAGGTCGACGCACGCCGAGACTCTGTTGGGCTCGTGGAAACTCACAGTTCTCGGCGTGGTATACAAGCACGTACATTTACCCGGCCTCGTCAATTGGAGCCTATAACACCTAAACCCCCAGGTCGTACGTACCCAAGGTGCTGATAAGATGAAACGAACATCGTCCACGCTGCTCTGGACTGTACAGCACACTGAATCAGGTGCCTTGCTTGGCCCTTGTGGCACAACTTTCTGTGCACGCAAAAGATTCAATACCCTCATGCTAAGGAACTTGTAAGTCAAGCGTTGCGCCTAGGCCAGATTGCCATGGTGCTAACGGCCTTGGCATCGAACACAAGGGACGACGAGCCGGGTACGTACTTTGTGCGTTGTATCCTGTACGGGGGCGAGGTCCTCTGTACCGTGTACTTGTACCTCGACACTCTCTCTGCACACTCCGCGGATGCTCCCCTTCACCCCCTCTGGATTGGCTTCTAGAGTCGCCTCGATTTGGACATTGTCCATTGTTTTTTATTAAATGCCTCCACCTCCCACGCTTTTGACCACTTCTCTCTCTTCTTGTCTTGGCTGAAGAGAGGCGAATAACGAGGGAAAGATTCTCCACACTTTAGTTTCCTCTCTATCTTGTTCTCTACTCAGGCTTTTTTAATTCTCCTTCTCTTTCTTGATTCACCAGTTCTGCCTCAAACCTTCATACATATCTTACTCACTTATACTTTCATGGCCGTTATCACCACCAAGGCCAACATATAAAAGCCTCTGCCTATCCACTTCTTTCATATCGACGCCGAGACTCAACTTAGCATCTCATCACCTTCACCGACTTGATCCACGCAACATACTGTACAGCTCTCCAAGCATCGGCTTACAGCCCACCTCGATTTAAAAGCCTCGGTGGGGACACTTTGCCGCTGCGAAAAAGCCCGCTATACAACCGACGCATTAACGCGTAAAGGCCAAAGAGGAAAATCGCATATTCAATTATTGGCAATAAACGAAGCAAACGGGAGAAGAAAAACAGATTGAGGGAGTGGGAATGGGAACAAGAACAGGGCCTGAGATTCAACGCTCCGATAACGCTAAACTCTACAATCACCGCCACCGGCTTGAAACGAAACTTTGACGTCGCCATCTCCAACCTAGCAATAGGGTTTCAAGGTTATTCTTTTCTGGGGCACTTCTACCGCGGCCAACCCCCCGTCTTCGACTTCTCTTCCTTTGGTGTCCAAAAACCAACACAAGATTTACCCGTGGAAATCAAAGGCTACTCCACGGCAGAAAACCACCGTTTCGGCAACACCGCGGACTTGAATCTTTTCGTCATCGCAGCCCGAGCCTGTTTGCTGCTGAGTGGTTAAATCGCCAGCCCAATTACGTCGCAGTCCCGCCCCAGAGATCCCTCCCAGCAGGATCGTCCCCCGAATCGAACGCTTCTAGAGAAGCATCAGCAGGATCCTGATTCGACTCCCAAGACAGCGCCTAGACGCTAGCCAAGCACACCAGACGCACCTTTTTCGATTCGAGGCACAAGCGGCGCCTTACGATTACGCACAGGTGCTGTACCACCGCTTGCTCGCTTCCAGAACAGTGGAGCTCGAGACAATCCTGGACCCTCCAGCTGCCAAACCAACCGCTAGAGCTATGGCGCTTTCAGCAGGTCCGGGGATGCTGGTTCCTACAGCTTCAGCGCCAGTAGCGCCGCCAGCAGCACCCCAGCCAATTCCGGCTCCAGACAGTGAGTGACTTATTTGCATTTGATCCATTCTGTTCCCTTAGATAAGCCTGGATGCATTGATTTCAATGGCGATTTCTGCTATTTCCCTTTTTTGTCTCTCTTGTTTCCCCCTCCTCTTCCCTCCATTCAAAAAGAGGTTTCTGTGGCACCCGCAAACGCCTCTTTCTGCGCTGCAGGATTTTCTCTTGGCGCGCATATCGTCTCTTCAACACCACCATTTGCGCCTCCTGCTGAATAATTCGCTCCAACATTCCACCATTTGTTTACACTCTTGATACCTATATACCTATGTCATCTTATACTCTTGCCTTGCCTATTCCCTACTTCCCTTGAGCAAGCCGGCTTGATTTTTACTTTTATTTTCTTATTTATTATTATTATCTTCTTCTTCTTTCTTAGACTTCCTTCTTCTTTCTCTTACTAACCGCGATCTGCAACTGCTCCCAGAGAACAATTGCGCGCAATCCCTTCAATACTCCTCTGATACCACCAGCTACTCCAACGCCAGTTCGCCTCCCCGCCAAGCGCCAATCGATCTCCCAGATCCAATCCTCGAGGGTGACGAGACGGAAAGCGAGGGTCCCATTGAGCCAGTTACACCTACAAGCGGCCGCCAATCGCAAGATTTTACCTCGCTGAGGAATGCGCATGACCAGGATCAGGACGACCGCAGCAGTTTCATCACACAGTCAGACCAAGCTTTGCATCAGCAGCACCCTGCCGGCGCCGTCACATCTGCAGGCAAGGCCGCTATCCTCTCTTCGTCTTCGCGCAAAACTGCGACAGTCGCAGCCTCTGTTGCGCCCTTGAACTCGATCCCAACTCTGAGACCGACCTCTAGACCAACTTCCAGACCAACCTCTAGACCGACCTCCAGCAGCCTCCTCTCCCCTACATCCGTACCACCTGTCTCAGTTTCAAAGCCAGGCACGGCTTCTTCTGAGCTTGCACGCAGCATCAGCAATAGCAACAAGTCTCTTGTAGATCTGACCCCCACGTCGAGCCGACCTTCTTTTCAAGAACTCCCCCCACCAGCGCAACGCTCGGGTCGACTTTCAACTACCAGTATCAGAAGCACAATGACGAATTTCTTTCGCCGCCCCGGCGCGCAAGACGCCCCGGTCTTTGAATCCGGATCGCCTACGCCCTCGGAGTCTTCCTATCTGCAACGACCCCCTACAGGCGGCGCCCGCCCAACTACTCGCTCAAGCCGCTTCTCTTTTACAAGATCGTCTAATACGACTACTCGGTCTAACTCGCCTCCATCTCCCGGGGCACCGCCTCTCGAAATGGTGCAGGCAGATAAGGTGTCTCTTGATGAGGCCGATCTCAAGAAGAAGAATCGTGCATCAACCGGATTTAGCCTGCGGGGGCGAGCCGTCAACTTTGTCGGCACGACCGTCGGCCGTACTGCTGGGCGCCCTCCTAACAAAGCGTCGCGCCGAGCCAACAGCTTTGACGCTGGAAACCGTGGGCCGGTTCCTCATCCGCACGCCAAGATCAATGCCGGAGACCAGACGTATCCTCCCGAGCGACAGCCCTGGGCGATGCCCCCCGATGCCGGAACTGGCGCCAAGGCACGTCGCATGAGTTTGAGCCTACCCGACGATTTCAATGTGGATGTCGCGGTACTGCAGGATGAATTCGAGTACCAGAGCAAGCTTTTGGGCCGACATGGTAAGCATCTTGGAAAGGGCGCCGCTTCCAAAGTCTCTCTCATGGTGCGCAAGGGCTTCCCCACCGAAATGTATGCCGTCAAGGAGTTCCGAGGCAAGTCAGGCCGGGAGAGCAAGGAAGACTACGACAAGAAGATCAAGTCGGAATTCAGCATCGGAAAAAGCCTACACCATCCCAACATTGTCGAGACGATCCGACTCTGCTCAGATCACGGACGCTGGAACCACGTTATGGAATACTGCTCCGAGGGTGACCTTTTCAGCCTTGTGCAGAAGGGCCATCTGAAGGGCGAGGCTAAGCTTAAGGACCGCCTATGCCTCTTCAAGCAGCTCATCCAGGGCGTCAACTATCTCCATGCCAACGGCATCGCCCATCGTGACATCAAGCTCGAGAATCTGCTCATCACAAAGGACAGCAAGCTGAAAATCACCGATTTTGGCGTTTCTGAGGTCTTTTGCGGCACCCACCCAGGCCTTCGCGAATCTGGCGGCCAATGTGGTAAGAACATGGGCGAGATCCGGCTCTGCCGCCCGGGCATTTGTGGCAGCGAGCCCTATATTGCGCCTGAAGTCCTGTTGAAGAATGCAGACTACGACCCGCGAGCCTTGGACGTGTGGAGCGCGGCCATTGTTATGATCTACATGACGTTTGGCGGTGCCATTTGGTCCAGGGCTGAAGCCGGCAACCTGCACTACGACAAGCTAGTGACGGGCTGGAATAAGTGGAACAAGAAGCACGAGGAAGAAAAAGACGCTGTCATCACGGACACGGACTATCCCAACTGCTACGCTCTCGATGTCGGCGTTAACCCTCCGGCCCTGCGACGCATTCTGCTGCAGATGCTCAACCCTAATCCCAACAGCCGTATCAGCGTCTACGAGGTCATCACCAATCGATGGGTCAAGAATATTGAGTGTTGCCAACTCGAGTCGTACGATGATCCCAAGGTTGTGATCGATGTGACCAAGAAGGATTACGGCGGCAAGGGCGGGAGCAAGATCTTCTGTCATAACCATCTTCCACCAAAGTCTCACGGCTCTCACTCGTTGGGCAAGATGCCTGGTCAACCTGGCTACTAAGCCACTGTTCGCCAGAAATCCGCCATATATCAACCATCTTACTCCCGAACCTCGTTTGTTTTCCTCATATTTTTAATTCATAGAATCAAGAGTGGGGCGAAGTGGCTTTTTTTCTTTCTTTTTTACCCTCAACATTTTCGCGACTCTTTCTGAACGGACTCATAATAACCTCTCTGGTTTTATACATCGCGGTCTACTATTCTGTTTTTCTTTTCGGTGGTTGTTTTCTATGGGTCGGTGCATTATTCAGGTGGGAATAAGAGCCGTCATCACACGCATTGGAGTTGGAGCAAAGAGCCGAACGACCCAAAGACGGAGAGTCAGCCCGGCAGGCGTTCTATTGGAGGTTGAATATTGTCCTTTTTTTTTTCTATTTCCCCCTCAGTATTTCACGAGACTCACCGCCTTGCCTTTTCACACTTGGATGGCTGGTCGGGTTTCTGCGCAAATACGGCATTTTATTACAGAGCATATATGGGATTTGAGATCGTTAGTCGATCCAGCCCTTTTCTTCTTCCCTTTGTTCTGGGTTTGTTGCATACATCAAGACGGGGAGATGAGCCCACGCGAGTGTCATGATATCCTTTCGCCCAGTAGAGTGGGCAGCCAATAGTGTTTCATGCATGCATGGAGGATTCCATGCCATTTTCTTATTTTCTTTCCTTTGTGCGCGCTTCTACAGGGGAGGCATGGAAATTCGTTGAAAAAGAAAGGGTGGCAAGTTTGTCTTTTGAGATCTTTCCTCCTTTCCATGGAATGAGATGGGCAAAGGCTACGATATCTGAAAGGGTTGGTTGATAATGGGCGCCCTGTCAAGCAGTGCGCCTTGGGAGGAAACGCATATTCCCTTTTCTAATAGACTACTGAAGATGTACCTTAGTTAATCTTGCCAATAAATTCAAAGAGTAAAATCTGGCATTACAATAAAAGACTACCTGGTTTTGGTGCAGCTAAAGCCGTGTATCGCTGTGACGTCGTGTACTAACTGACCCAAATTTTTACAGCATCATGATCCATTGTAATTACATGGCAAAATGGAGTGCGGCTGTGGTGAGACATGCAGAGCTTCACGTGGGAGGCTTGATTGAACGACACGAATTCGGAGAAGGCCGCGGGAGAGGCTTGGCTGGCTCTCCGATAGCTTAGCAAGCCGGATTCTCGACACTTGGCGCGTAGCCTGTCCAAAGGGAACAAGACTAGTGACAGCCAGCGTGGTGAGAATGTGGCAATGAAGAGGGGACCTTGTGACAATGAGGAGCTGCTAAGGGCGGCCGTCAGATTGTTACAGCTGATACTTTGGATCCATGGCAAATTCTCCGAGTCAGAAGAGGGCTGTACGGAATTAGGTATTAGGCGAGCCCGGCCAGAGCTGAAAGCTGCTTGTTTACAAGCATGCTTGGAGGCAGAGTGGGTGAGTAGCATCACAAGGCAGATGGATAGTTGGCAATAGTGTAGGCACCGTTAGCACCGCTAATGCCCCACGGTTTTGGCTGCATGACGATGGGGGGTGTGTGAGCCATGCAAGCATAGAGAAACTATTCGTCGATGAGAGGAGCTGTGTATCTCTTGTAAAGTTTGGCATGTGAAGCCATTTAGCCAAGGAGTGGATTCTCATGAGTAAAGACAAGTTTTTTCTCTTCTTTTTCGTCCTCTTTGAAATGCGAGGCACGAGGGCTCTGACGTTGGCCAATGTTGAAGCACTGACAGGATCCATGTCGCCCTGTCTCCTTTCCTACGCGTGCAGCACGGGCTTTGATTTCGAGCAGCCCCTCCCTGTTGAAACCGGAGCACAGATGGTGGAAACAATTTTTTGCCGATGCTTGGCTACGGAGGCGTCGTTGTTCGTGCCATCTCTTTCCATCATCAACTAGCTGCATCGCATGGGTTGGATTGATCCCCGATATGCATCCGTTGCCGTTGTCGGGCGATGGGTGCCGGCTTGGCTGCAGATCAGCCGCAGGGAGTCGATCGCATGTTACGTGTATTGGGTCAAGGGTATTCAACGCACATCCGTCTGTTTTTAACAGGAGATGCGACTGCCGTGCTTGGATCAGCGGCTTCAATCGGCGCGTCTTGCGATATCGGCTGCATGCAACGGGAGATTCAATCTGGTCGAGCTTCGACGTACGGGTGACCATGATTAATCGTAGAAGCGCCGAGGCCGACGGTCACTTGGTTCCTCGTTCCATCACCCAATGGCTCGGGTGCCTAGCACCGAAGGTCGAATGACGACTTGGTCCGTTGTTGGATAGCCGCTTTACGCGGTTCAACGGGCATGCTGGTACGCGAAAGCACAAGTTGTCGAGTTGTAGTACAGATATCTAGTCGGTGTGAGTGCTAGTAGACCTCTGGGCTTGGTTGGATGGATCTCCCTTGTATGTCGAATCCCTCAGCCATGGCCCCCAGTCGTTTGCCGGTGTGCCGTAGATGGTGTGAAGATTGCATGTGAGGCTGTTCTTTAGAGCGTTCTCGTAGGGCGCTCGACAGATGTAGAGAGTACTTGACGATGTCTCGAGAGTATTCTATGAAAGTATCATGTACTTGCACAGGTTCTTAGATCTCCAACTCTGACCGCCCCCATCTCCAAAGGGGGCGTGTGCAGATCTGCACAGGCAGGCCGCTGATTTGGCACCTTGAGGATCGGCCTGTTAGAACCAAGCCGGTTCTTCTTTGGGATGCTTTGGGGGCCAACAATGCCGTGAGCTCAGGTGTAAACGGGATGCATATTCCTAACACCGGCAGCGCAAGCCAAACAGCGCCTCAGGTGCGGAGTATGATCAAAGATGCATCTCCGAGGAGATGGCGGTTGAATGACGTTCGAGAAAGACAAATTGCGGTTTGCCACGACAGCTTACATGTAAGGCGATATGTAGGGAGGCTCCCCAAGAGTGCCTCTAAAGTTTCGACCTTGGGGCTTTGAACTTGTCCAGCCTCCTTTGCCTCGTGGTGATACCATCACGGCAGGTGGTTTCGGCTCACAGCCGATTCTCTTCTTTAGCATAAGCTCTATCAAGATGGGTCATAGCGCAGATACAAGACGATGTGTCTGTGGAACTTAATAGCAGCATCCCGCAAAAGTAGATTGCATTTGTACATGGACGTAACTCGAAATCGTCAACCCCATATCAGGCCGTATGGGCAGACCCAAAGACATAGAGGCATGACCAACGGTATTTTTCGTCAAGTTCAGCCAATCCCACCCATTCCCTGGGTGGCAGGCTCTCCGTATGCTGTCAGTGACAGTGAAAATTGTCATGTTGAAGTTTTGGTCATTGAAGTTCGATGAAAGAAAAAATGAAAGGGTAATGTTAGAATCTGAAGAAAGGATGTCGAGGATGTGATAGAGAGACATGATGTCACATGATTTGCTTCTCTATCAAAGTCGCAGAATGGCAGAAAAAAAGAAGGAAAGAGGCAGAAAGATGTACCCTCCACCGCCTTTGATCTTCTGCACACCGTATCTGCCTTGCGAAATTCTTGGGAAGTCTCTCTTCGTTTGTGCTCGTCGTTTGTTATGCCATGTTTGGATGTTGAAAGATGTTTGACGCTGTCTAATCAGAGAAATTCAGCCAGTGGATGCTGTCAAACACACCCGTAGGTTGCCATATCTTTCCATCTGATGTTTAACTTCGCGCTTAGAAGTGATCTGACAAGGCTGGACAGCATTTCTAAATGAGAAATCTCGACAAGTCAATGGCGGTAATATGTGACCCTTCACCTTCTTGCACCAGCCTATATGTAACAGCACATTTCAATAATCACGGACACTCAAACATCGCAAAGTGGATGTGAGTCTGTCTCGAACGGGGAGAGACGCAGAACTGTCTTGGTTCTTTCCCACATTCTGCATGCGACGAATGTGGATCGATGCCTCCATACGAGCCATAGTCTTGTCACTATTCATTGGAGTCTTTGACACAGAGATTCGCTCCGGAGTGTAAGTTCTGGTATGACGCCAACTCAAACTATCATAGAGGAGTACCTTGGGTATGATGACATGGTAGCTCTGTCGGTGCAGCGAAGCTTCAATGCTTTGTATAACCTAGGCTAACATCAGAGCATACAGTACGTCCATCAAATCCTACCCTTTTCGTTTTGATATGCGTTTGTGCGTTCTAATAAACGGGCAGGGTACCCGAAAGGCCCGTATCATGGAAGAAGATTCTTGACCAGACGCAGTTATATCAGCGTTCATCACAATACATCAAAACAGGTTCCCCATTTTGCTTCCAAATTCTACCTACATCTGGGGCATATTTTCCAATGGCCACATCACGACCTGCTATACATCAACTCGAGCGACCGTGCACCTACCAACTTTATCACGGCCAAATATCTCGCAGTTGACTTTACTGGGGAGAAATTTACGCTAGGCATAAAGAAAGCTATTTACCAACTACCCTTCGTTTAAACAGGATAGTTCCTTCGATTACTCCAGTCATTGATCCACCACCAAGTCGCCTCATAGAATCGCTTCCGTCTCCAGCATTGAACCTAGCATTTAAACCCTATGGACTACTTAAAACTCGTGGTCTTTCTGGTCAGCATCATAGGCTGATTTTCGTTATCGCCATTGGCATTGTGACGCCGGCGTGGAAGTTGGTGGCTACGTCATGCAGGATTTAGGAACATGCCACCACTCCACTAAATCTCGCAGCCTTGGGCGGCCTGGCTTTTGCAAGCGAATTCTCAAACTCTCTTCATCCCCCGCTTCTCTTTACAAGACATATCTTCATCAGCCTCATCGAAAGCAACACCATTCTCGATCTGCTGTATATCGCATTGCTTAAATATCATTGCTGAAATGCCTCTCTCCGGGCCGCCCCTCGTCTTGGTCGCCACGGGCATCGTTGGCTCGGCATGGCTCTCCGGTAAATCCAAATCCCAAATTTCTACATCAAGTTCCGTATGACAAAACTCCATTCTCATTCATCTCTCGAATAGGGGCTATCATGTCTTTTTCAATTGGTGGAGCGCCGGCTGCTGCCTCGGTGAAGCAGTCGTCTGCTAAAGTCTGGGCTGAGTTGTATAAGCGAGGAGCAGCTTCGATGCCAAAGGTAGCCATTGGCACGTCTCTAGCTTACCTACTCGCGGCGTACGACTCTTACTATAACGAAGGGCCATGGGGCATCTACCTGGGAGCCGTTGGCTCCGTTCTGTCTATTATACCTTTCACATTGACAATCATGAAAGACGTCAATGGGCAATTACATGAAGAGGCCCGCAGTGAAGTCGGCGAGGTGACACACGCGAGCACACTGCGAGTCGATGGCCTCTTGGACCGATGGACTACCCTTAATTTTATTAGGAGCGTCTTGCCTCTTGGAGGAACCGCCTTGGGCTGTCTTGCATTCTACCGTGGTGGATTCTAATGTACTCATACAGCTTTTATGACAAGATTGTTAATCACCCAGCATGTGAGGATACAAGACATTGATTTGCCACCTGGTGCATCCGGATCAACATGTCTGTGTGGTTCAGTCCACGCCTGAATTACGAATGACTTGGCCATGAATGTGAAGGCACAGTTTTATTTTCTACTTGCCATGTTTAATTATCATTGTCCACCATTCATTATACATGGTGCATCGGTTACACTGCTCATGCATCAGGTAATTTACTTCAGTCACACAGCCGGAATGACAGATTGTTCGCCCATCAAGAAATCTCAAAAGCTAGAGGAAATGAGACACTTGGTATTACAAGATACTCATTTCTTTATTACGAATGGCCAATGGGAAAAGCAAGAGACAAAGTGGCCACCAAGCACGTCCATGGTCCCGAAGCAGGCAACCGAAACACATACCTAAAAGCATGATAAGTTTCGGTCTTACCTGCAACGCCGGTATTGCTGCAAAAAGTGGCTTGCTGCTCGTCGTAGCCTTAGCTACGCCTACCAAGCGCTCCCATTTCACACGAGCGGTACCCTGAGCACATCAGGCGGGTTACTGACCAACCGCATTGGCCTCGCTCCGTCTGCCCCATGACGCTTCTTGAAAAAGAGCGAGAATTACAATCTACCTGCTGCTCTGCTCTCTGCTCTGGTCTTTGCTTTGTTGGTCAGGCAATACCTTGCGGTGTAGGATTGTTTGTCTAATGTGAAACAACAAAAGCAATAACTTTCAGGGATTCCCATCCTTCTCGGTATGCTTGGTAGGGCGGTACCATTGTACGGCCGACATCCAAGCGGGTAAGCAAGGCATTCCTCGATATGAGTTTGCCGATAAAGTAAGGCTCTCCACGGAACGGGATTATGCCGATATCAATCAGAGCTTGAAGCCCACGAATACCAACAACAGGGGTATGAATAGCATGTGCTAACGACTGGATTAGGTCTTTCCGATCTGGATCGGGGCTTGGCTTTGCGGCGATCGAGCGCCCCGAGTTCTAGACCGGCCACGGACTGTTTGCTGCGGAGCCGCATATATTATTATCGCCGGAGAGAGGCGGTAGGCAATAAAGGCGCAGAAACAATAGATGGGTCCGCTTGTGACAGATTGACATGCTCTTTTTTTTCAGCTCAGGGACATGATCAGATTGTGAGCACAAAGTCGTCATTGGCAAGAGAAGACTGCGGTGAACGGGAAACCCGCTGGGTGTGTTTCATAGCTCCAATGAAGCATACGAAATATCACTGCGCCGTGAGATATTGCTATGATATGCCGGAGTTGGGGTCACCGACCGACCTTTGTGTGATCAGGCCAGAGGTAGTTGACATCTTTAATCACCAATCGACAGAGGACAATGGCTTATTCCAAGTACATCATCAAAACAAATGGGAAGCTTCGTCTTGAGTGAATGGACACACGGTAGAGTCCCTGTTGCAATAGCTCTTACCCATACTGATGAAAACGATGTAGCCTTAATTGCACAAAGAGGTACTGCATATTTTCGAGATAATTGGCCGTCGTATCTCGATATGTTGACCAAATATAGATTCCAGCATAACTTTGCATATTTTGCATGCCATAATAAATTTCTATGTTCAAGGAACGTATCGGGCACTGATGAAAGAGCCCAACCAAACGGAGTATGTCCATGTGAGTAGTTGACCCAAAGCTTGATGGCAACCCCCTTACTCCCTTGGGGAGATGAGAATGGGGTATGTGAAATCTCTCAATACACTATGAAAATATATCTATGTGAGTCTTGCCGTTTCTATTCTTCTCTCTTAACTTGGTGATGTGAGTTTCTTGACTTGGTGGAAATAAGATAAGCCCCTCCTATCTGAAAGACGGAACTAGAAAGCCGCCAAGTAGTAACAGCTATCACAACGACAACCAGTTTTTATGAACCCCGTCTTTGCACATGAATACCTAGGGGAGGAGGTTTTCTTCCGGACTGTTGCAGTAGCTTCCATTAAGCATGGAGCTATTGTGGCCTAGCATTCATGCGAGTTCAGCAGGTAGGGTACGGGCAGTGGGAGACAGATATGGTTAAGAGTGATTCATTGACCCTTCCTTATCATCATTGTCATAATAGATTCGTACTAACCAAGAGCACACTGTACCTAGCTTGAGGCAGCAGCCCAATCGCATCCTTCGGCATAATACCCTGGCGGTCAGATGTGATAGATGAAAGGCTCGATTCCTATACGACGCCACAAGCGCGAAGAGCAAGGCAGACCCATGTACGCCTGTACGCCTATATGCTGTGGGAGCTGGGTGATGAGAGTGTGCCAACAAGGTACTCGTAGTAGTACGAATAGTAAGTAGCTGGGCTCGCTCGAATGGCCATGTCTCTCTGACTTGGTAGATAGTGAGCACTTCTTATAAAAGAGTTCTTGGCACAAATCACAGGTGACTGGCTGTGCGAAGCATGTCTCAGCTGAGGTCTCACACTCGATGCAGATCCGGCTCTCCAAAGGTAGATCCCATGCTCGCAGATACACTGACACTGAGGCACATACGGAGCATACTCTGGCAGGACGAGAGTCTAAGAACGGTTAATACGCAGTACTCGAAGCTGGCCTGCAGCCCTGGGGATGTTCGATCTGTGAAGGTGTGGTGGAAGCACTGACATTGGCATCCAGTTGAACCAATGACAACCCAGTTGGGCCTCTTCCTTGTCCTGTCTCGCGCCATCTTGCGGTGTTTATCTCGCTCTGCCGTCTTCTTAGCGTCTCTCTGCCTTTGTCCATCTCTCCGCCTTACCTGATTCTCCCATCTCTGCCTGTCTGTCTCTCTCGAGCACTGGGGCACTGCCACTTCTCCCCTGCTAGACTCCCCTTTAGCCCCTTGGCGAAGTATCCGGCTCACCGGATTCTGGGTTACGAGCTGCAGTCGTCCCCGGTTCCCAGTCCACCCACTTTGACCATCATTTCCGAAGATGTCAAATCGGAGGGTTAAGGCTGTGGGGAGGGCGGCACAGACGGTGACATGACTTCTTTGCAAAACCCAATTTCATTTCTCTCTCTTTCTTTTTTCTTTTTTCTTTTTTCTTTTTTCTCTTTTTTTCTTTTTTTTCAGATGTTTGTAATCCTCTTTGCTTTTTTCTTTCCCTTGCAGGTAATTGTTTCTGAAAATAGGCTCGTGATTTGACTGATGTGCGCAATCCTGCCCAAGCAAGAGCCCGATGTATTCGTACTCGCACCAATCCCAGGGTCCTTCAAGCCGCCTTCCCTCCCAGCGCACCTTCCTCTTCATCCAGCGTGTCTCAAGAAATGATGCAATGAAAATTAAATGGGAAACTGCGTGAGCCACACCGTATTCATCACGTGATGGTTTGCTCGCATAATTGGTACTTTGTAGAGCCTGTCGGAGAAGAACTCGTAGAGCCAACTTGCAAGCTTCAAGCTCAACAGCAGAACAAATGCCAAATCGCCTTTGCGATGCCCTCACCACCTCTCATGGCCATCTACACTCACTCTCGCTACGAGATCAAAGTGCTCTGTACTGTACGAGTACAGGCATAGCCATCTCCGTGCTTAACCGATCAAGCCCAGGCCCACAGAGGACGAATCAGGCTGCAGTGTGTGTAACAGACGCTCGAGACAGCAAGGATTACATCCTCCCTTCTGACTCAAATGTTTGCTTCTCTGCATGATTTTGGCGCCGCCATCCAGCCTCACGCTGCGTTTTACTTGGTCGCTATTGATATATCCGGATGTTACTGCATGCACCTCACGCCAGATATTGATCCGCAAGTCCTACTCTACTTTCTCTCACTCCTGTCAGACCTTGTCTCTTCGCCTCCATCTTCCCCTCCTTACACCTGTTCCTTTCGAAGTGATTCTACCTCCTTTGACAGAAAAGCGTGTGCATGGACTAACAAATACTCGGATCAGGAAACTCTCTCCAACCAAGCCCAAGTGCCACGCTTAGACGTGAGGGAACTAAAATAATGACGGGAACTAGCCCCGGGAGCCCGGAGTCTTGCACCCATCACGGGCGGGACACAAGCCACGAAATTGCCAAGTCGAGACCGGTGAAGCCACTAGCGTCCGCGAAGGGGTGTTTGCGTTTAGCCCACACAGCTGAAGCGTGGGGGAGTGATGTGGTGATGCCACAGTAAACGCCGATGAGCGTGAGAGCACGGGTG
Organism: Trichoderma camerunense; assembly: GCF_050948025.1. NCBI lineage: Eukaryota > Fungi > Ascomycota > Sordariomycetes > Hypocreales > Hypocreaceae > Trichoderma > Trichoderma camerunense. The sequence goes on from NW_028145365.1 coordinate 1,780,074, forward strand.
TGTTCCTCATCGTCAATCATCTCTGCCTTTTCTGTCGCACCAGAGATAGATCCACGATCTTATTCGCTGTCGGATCGCCACATGAGGGGCTCTCTTACTACAAGATCTGTGCTCTGCTGATGCCAATATACGATACACACTATACCCTTGAACAAGACGACGAATGAAACCGGAGCAGGCGCAGAAGCAAAGCAATAGCAAGCATCATGCATAATGATGGAGCATCTCGGGGGCTAGTCGATTGTGACGTGGTTTCCGGGCTCAATGAGAACCAGCCTAGGGTAATCTAATTTCGATGCATCTGCTTCCCATCTCTCCCCGGGGCATGCAGGTGCTCATCTGCGTACTTGTACCTGGGTATGTTGCCCGAGTGTCCAATGCTGCTGAGTGAAACAACACCCGCATAATCAATATGGCCACCTTGAGGGCTCATTATTCCTTATTGTTGTCGCAGAGATCTCTCTCATAATCGCAGGTGACGTGAGTTGTGGCTGAGACAAAGTCTTGCTGGCTTGCCGTGCTCAGCTCCTCGTTGTACATTGCTGTACACGTGTGTATATCGTTCTCTCGTGCAAGCTACTTGAGTCAAACACCACCTGTCGCTCAGGCAGCAGGTATATAACCAGGATCACCTCGCTATTGTTTGCGGAGTAGCAGCCATCTTCAGGTCAGATACTCATGCCGAGCTCGCGGTCATATTCTTTGTTTATACCCAGATTCCTCCCAAATTTCATAACGTCGCCATCCACTCCAGCGTTTTGAACCGAAAGCGGCAATGCCAATTACCACAATCCTCCAGCATCAGAGAGATAGAGAGAAGCTAAACCAGCCCGACTTAGGCACTCCTACGGCGGAAGAAGATCACAATATCAGAAATAAGGATACTATCAAAGAGGTCAGACTTTTTTTGGCCCTCTGCTATGGAACGATATGTTGGAATATCTCTACTCACTAAAGAGGAAAAGGCAGCGGCAGTAGCTGGGCGAAGGGCTGCCCCCGATTCGACTTATAAGTCAAAAAAGCTCGATAATCCAAAGTCTAGCTGCTCAAAGGTCGCTACAAGGTCTACAAAGAAAGATTCCTCTAGAAGCCGCAAGGCAAAACAGACAAACTCGAATCACCTCATTACAAGTGAAAAGACAACCGCTCAGCCGCGAGCGACGCCCATCGATAGGCGCAGCCCCAAAACGATGTCTACTGTAAATTGTGATTCTAGGCACGCATCTTGCGGGCTACAACAAAACAACACACAGCCATCTCGTAAAAGTAATGAGCCTCGACAGAATGCTCCCTCGCAGCACCACGGGGGCCCGCCGTCCCCCACCGACTCGGTGTACGAGGTTGCACGGCGTGCTGTCAACTTTCTCGATATTCACAAGACTCAGGATACAGAACCTCAGGATACAGTGCCTCAGGATACAGCGCCTCAGGATACAGCGCCTCGGAGTATAGCACCTAAGAACACAGTACCTCAGAATATGGCACCTCAAAATACAGTACCTCAGAATACAGTGCCTCGGAATACAGTGCCTCGGAATATAGCGCCTAGTATCATCGATGCTCAACAGGTTATCAATCATGCTCTCGGGGAGGTAAGGACTCGGGAAAGATGCAACGCTATACATACACCTCCTGCAAGCCATAGCAGTGCACAAACATCCCCTGTGAGCCACAAGGCTGAGAAGACGCCTCCCATTCGTTGGAGCACTATACAGACGTACCCCAGTTGTCGAGATGCTATTGTAAGCAGGTTAGAATTATCGTCTGTCTGTGATAACCGTTAACATGGCATATAGGTGTTTAGTGATAAGAAAAAAGAACGTGAGATGATTTCTGCACAGCAGCGTAAGAGCATGCAACGACCACGCCCGCAACCCTACAATGGGCCACGCCCAAAGTCAAAGTCAGCGGCAGCTCGACGACGAGCGATACTTAAGCATTCAGTGACATATACGCTGCCGGCTGCGAATCCACAGACTCCTGCAGCTCCAGAGCAACCAGCGGTTCACCATCCAACAATGACTTCAAATCAAGTACATCCTCCACCGCCAGCAGTGGCTTCTCACTCGGCCAGTACGCTACGACAAGCGACGCCTGTACACTCAGTGATGACTCTACGTCCGGGGCCTACTTCATATCCGCCGTTAATGCCACGGCCGCCCACGGCATCACAAATGATGGCAAATACACAACCACCAACGAGATGGCAGCCTATATATCCGAAATCGACGACGACTTCACAGCAGGTGACTACAGTCGCAAAGGAGACAAACAGAGAGCGTGGCCGCCGCCTCAGAAGAGAAGCGCAACTCAGAAAAGAAGCTTCCCTTCTGCGCCGAGATAATCCTCCGTTGGGTGACCCTCTAGAAACCACTATAACAAAGTTTCAGCCGAGTGTGGGAAATAGAGTGGTCAAACATCTCATAAAGAAAAACCCTGAGGCTGTTGCAGCTTCCAAGCTATCCCATGAGATTCCTAAGGAGGCTGCTGTGCATTATAACAGTATATTGACTTGGCAGGCTGAAAACGCCCAAGCCACTGGAGATCCTTCGCCTCAGGGACACCCAACGTTTATCGAAGGGGTGGAGCCAAGGGCAGCATCCTCCGATGGAGTGCCAGTCTCTCGAGAAGCACAAACTCTGGCAGTTATCGTTGTGCCCATTAGAAGCACGCCAGTCTCTGAGCAAATTGTCAACACCGAAAATCATCCTTACCATAACCATTCGAACATTTTGGTCCCGCAACATGGTGTTCAACCACATCCATATTCCAGAATCCCCCCGGGGGAGTCGGATAATGCTCCGAATGGATATGGTAATTATTCCTCAGTATCAGCAAAGCAAAGCATGTATGAGCAGAGAGAGAGGAGGGCAATGAACAATCGCGATAGCGATATACAAGAGATTTCTCGACAGGATTGGCAGGCAGCTAACAGAGACAGCCCAAGATATCGGGCTGATCAAAGAACCCAATCTGTCGTGGTCTCTGCTCCGTATGAAAGGACTATAGCATCTTCGGCCTCTGCTTCTTCAATAAACCCACAAAGCATCCCTGAGCCATATTTTGAGGAGAATGAGGATATGCTAAGTTTAGGGGAGAGTGAGGAGATGATGTTACCACCGAGCCCCCAGAGCCCCCAGAGCCCCATCCGTCAAAACCCAGTGTCCATTTCAGCTCAAGCTCAAGCTCAAGCTCAAGCTCAAGCTCAGACAGCCAAGAAGCCATCTAACCAAGCGAATCCCATATATGGTGGCATTCACAAACGAAAATCCAGTCGAGTCAGTCGAACTTCGCCGCCGCAAACTACGACGTCTCGGATCGCCATATCTCAGCTTGTGCATCATTCAGCTGAGGCACCGAAAACAGGGGTGCCTCAAACTGCGATGCGTAGAATCGCCATATCTCAGCTTGTGCTGCCTTCAACGGTACCACGAATCGCTATATCTCAACTTGTGAATCCTTCAACGGTACCTCGAGTCGCGATATCTCAACTTGTGAATTCTCCAACGGTACCTCGAGTCGCGATATCTCAGCTCGTACATCCTTCAACTGAGGTACCAAAAACAGTGGTGCCTCGAGTCGCTATATCCCAACTTGTGAATTCTCCAACTGAGGTACCGAAAACAGTGGTACCTCAAGCCATAGTGCGTCAAGCCACGATGCCTCAGACTTCACCTCGAACTCCTTTGCCATCAGCCAGACCAGACAAGCATCGGCGTGTTCGCCGTTCGCGTGGCGGAATGTGGCTATCTCAGGACGACTTAGACCGTTGGCAGGAAGAAAGAAAAGATCCCTATCGCCTCCCATCATTCAAAGACTCATTCAACAATGTAGCGATGACCGACTGTCAAACCAGCCATGAGAAACAGACCTCCTCTGAACCGGCCGGAGGGGTTTTCAGTCTCGATGCTTATCGTATAAACCCTGTAGCCTCTTGCGCGCGCAATTGGCTTTAGAATAGTAAATAACTAGGGACCTTCGGATAGTAATAGATGAGCTAAGACTCAATCGAAAGCATATCATGAAGGCTAGCCTCTTGAGTTGCTACTCCACTTCCTTATCTAGCTCAGTGGTGATGGTGACAGGAATACTGGTGCGGTGCGCATGGAAGTAACTTATGTGAAATTGAAATACGTCAACTGTGTTTGACTTTCTTGCGTCTCGGAACGCCAGTAGACACACCAATTGTCTGAACCCCATAGGCACACCAACTGTAAATGGCGATTCATGGGGACCAGAAGAAAAAAGAAGAAGGACAAATGTCTTCTTCATGAGGACGAGGCGGGTGGTTGAATTCGAATGTAGAATCGACACAATAACCGTCCAGCAACCTTTACAACGTCTGCAGAATCGATCATAGAAACAATCGCAACCGTTCCGGGCAAAAACTCCCATAAACAAGCGACTCGGCCTAGGAATCAAGCCCGAACCGAGAAATCCGTCCATGATGCGCCTAGTTTGTTGATCTACGGTTCACATGGCCCGGCACTTTTATGCGACCCAATGGGGAGCATCCGCTAAAATGCGACGCTGGACCAACATCTTATTCCAAGGATTGTGTTCGCATCTCGGATTCCCCCTCACGGCATCTGTACAATGGCGTCAGATGATCAACAGTTGCACGATGTAACCTGAAGACAAAACTCTGTGGTAGCATGGAATCTCCAGCCTCTCCATTGCGATGTACAGCCGCAGTTTCCATTACCTATGTCATGTCGGGGCATGGTCCCGCAGAGGGGAAAAGGCAATTGAGAAGAGTAGGACAAGACGTAACAAGCAATTAAGCTTAACAAAAATATATGGAGCCCCGTGGGTTTATCGAAAAATCCGTGAGAGTCAGGGGAACATGGATTGTTGTCTTTCTCCGCATTGATCGGCATCGGCTCCGCTCCTTCCATACCAACGTACTCTTTCAAGACAGATCCAACGGGTTGGGAAGATGAAAAACACCTATCCAGTAAGCCTACGGTACATATCATGGGATGGATCCATGCTTTCCACCGCTCGTACTGCGTATACTTCTTGAACCTTGTCGTATCTGCATCTCCACATCACCCCTCATTATGAGGTAGGGAAAAAGCATCCATGCGTGGGACAACAGGCCATTGCTCGCATGCAGCGTATCATTGGGTTAGGCAGAGAAGAAGAAAAGAGGGGAAATGAGTTTGGCGCAAGGGATCATCCTTGAGAATGTATCAGTATTTATAGATACAATGTCCCTCTGGTTTTGGAGAGAGGTTAGATCTCAGACAAACAGGGTTGACGCCCTCCCTTGAACTGAGCTTCCCCTTTTTGTAAATAAAACAATTGGGTATCCTGCATGCGGTAGGACCATCCAAAGAAGAAGAGCTCTGAATACTCTGGATATGTATTCGGCACGTTTGTTCGTGCTTGCCTGTTCTCTGGCGGCTGCCGTGGCGCAGAGCGGCAGCCCGGCCCCCTACAAAGTTCAGACACCGCCTTTGGACACCGATTGGACGTACAAGGTTGGTACCAATCCATGGCCAGAGCATCCCCGGCCACAGCTCCAGCGCGATACCTGGCAGAGCCTCAATGGCATTTGGACGTTTCAGCCTGCTGGTCCTGATGATGGCGACTCCGATAGCCCTCCGGATGGCCCACTTCAGAGCGAGGTTCTGGTGCCGTCTTGTATCGAGAGTGGGCTCTCGGGACTTCAGCTTATTAACATCACCGACATGTGGTTTGCGACCAGCTTCAAGATTCCGCATGACTGGCATGATCAAAATGTCATCTTGAACTTTGAGGCAGTCGACTACCAGGCGGTGGTGTTTGTGAATGGAGCCAGGGCCGGGACCCACACCGGAGGATATTTTCGGTTCGGAGTGGATATAACCAAGTTTGTCAAGTTTGGCGGCGACAACAGCGTGTAAGTCAAATTTTTCCTCGGGTGGCAACGACAAGGTTATCATTTGCTGTGATAAGAGTAGGCGTGCGAATGGTGGTCGTGTTGCATACTGATAGCAAAACAGAGCCGTATTTGTTCACGATCCAACAGACTTGGATGTCATTCCAATTGGAAAACAGACCCGAAATCCTAGCCACATCTTCTATCGATCGTGCTCCGGAATATGGCAATCTGTGTGGCTGGAAAGTGTACCTTCAAACCATATAACCCAGCTTGATGTTGCTGCCGGAATGGATGGCACAGGTATAAAACTCCCAGAATATCCCCTCTACAGTGGCTTGTAATCCAGACTCACGACTAACGCGATTGATAGTCTCTGTGACAGTTCACAGCTCGAACAAACAAGGCGCCTCTGCCAAGGTGTCCGTCATCGGACTCGACGGTCACGTTATTGCTTCGCAGAAAGGTCCTTCCGATGAGGAGTTCAAGTTCAAGGTCAGGCAGCCAAAATTGTGGTCTCCAAGCTCTCCGACTTTGTACAACTTAACGGTGACTCTTGGTGAGGATGAAGTATCTAGCTACACTGGATTTCGCACCATTTCCAGTGGAAAAGTCAAGGGAGTCCAAAGACCACTCCTAAACGGAGAATTCACGTTCATGTTTGGCACGCTCGACCAGGGATTCTGGCCTGATGGGCTATACGTGCCGCCAAACAGGAAAGCCATGGTATATGATCTGAAGATGCTTAAAGGACTAGGCTTCAACACAGTCCGGAAACACGTAAGTAACCCGTGTATTCGTCACCAGCTCCTTGTCGATTGAGTACTAAATCAAATCGTATGTCGCAGATCAAAGTTGAGCCAGATTTGTTTTACCGAGCTTGCGATGAAATTGGTCTGATGGTCATCCAAGACATGCCCAGCCTGACCAACGACGGGAGTCGGCCTCCGAATCCTGACCAACAGGCAGAGTTTCAACGTCAACTCGAAATCTTGGTCAATGAGCATAAGAGCTATCCATCGATTGTTACTTGGGTTCGTTCTCTCATTGTTACCCACAAGTGGTCTCCACGTAGTTTCAAGCTGACGCTAAACCCGCGATGTAGGTCATTTATAACGAAGGATGGGGGCAGCTCAGTGGTCCACCATATCCGGAAATACAACTCGTGGATGTTGTTCGTGGCATCGACTCAACAAGGCTAATTGACGCAACTACCGGGTGGCACGACCACGGCGCAGGGGACTACTCTGTGAGTTGACTGCCATGTTTCATATATGAAGTGTTCGAGAAGAGAATGTGGACTGATGAATGCGTGATGGATAGGATAACCATCACTACGCCAATCCGCAATGCGGAACACCGTTTTACTCCACACCTTCTTCTCCGTATGACCCCAGCCGTATCGGCTTCCAGGGCGAATTTGGCGGTATTGGTCACAATGTGTCAATCGAGCAGTTGGTTTCCCTTCTCTCCTCTGCATCCGTCAACTTTTGGGGGAGTTCAGTGGCTAACAAACCAATTAGTCTTTGGAACGTTCAAGAGGCCATCAACACCATCAACCAAACTTACGAAGTCAATGCCGATCTGGTCTCATACAACTATCGCGCAAGTCTCTTGTTCCGCGAGTTTTATGACCAGGTTGAGCGCTACTCTTGCAGTGGCGGTATCTGGACGCAGACAACCGATGTCGAGGGTGAAGTCAATGGTTTATACACGTATGACCGCCGTCTTTTGAGGCCAGATCCAAAGCAGTGGAAGAGCGATATCAACAAGCTATACTCGGCTGCGGCAGGAAGGCGATGATTGTGTAGGCCATATATGAGAGCCAGTATAGTGCAGGGTAGTGGTAGATGACAGCAGCTACTCAATGATATCTGAACTCTGATTGAGGCTTTATGTATGTAATAGAGTTGCTTCTTTGGTTTTGTCTCAGAAGTATCGTCTTGTCAAGACAGTTGATCAACCCTATTAAAACCGCCGTTGTGTTGTTGTTGGAGCAATAGTGCAAGATTTCCGCCGTCGAGGTGCTCTCTCAAAAAGACCACCCGGAGAACCCATTGCATCATGAAGCTCTGGCGGCTAGACTAATGTCCTAGTATCAAGATATGGAGGAATGTTTGCTGGAAAATGTCGAATTCTCCAAAGGTAGGTACTCGAATGCTCTGATGATGTTGGAATGCTGCCTCAGACATCAACTCTCGTTGATGCCTTCCACAACTGCAACTGGCTCTTCGCAAATCCTCACCCCCACCTGCCACATGCAAACCGCCATCAAAAAAAGCTACATTGAGCAAGTACCGCCCTTTACTAAAAGCGGCTAGATCAGGCCCAGAACCATCTCCCTCGTTTCCCCACCATCCCGCAATCGTATTCGGACCTTTGACCGCTAGGCAGTTTCTGCGAAAGTTTGCAGCCAAAAGATTCAAAAGCCAGTTCATCGTCCCACAATCATGTGATAGAGCTCCTTTTCAGCATATCCGTCATGTCATGAACAGGGGCCCAATGCGATTATCAGTTTGATTCGACTCTCGCGGATTGGTCAATTGCACAGCGTTTTTGTTTGGCTTGTGACAGTCTGTTTGATCGCTCAAGAACGATAATAAATACCTAGACGACGATACCCGTTTCCCGGCCGCCCTCACTACAAGTTGCAACATTGGCTCTATTGGAGGGCCTTGCTATCCCTTCAATTGCATCAATCGATTTGATTCTCGACTCGACCATCCCGAACGAGCATTTGCAAAATCCTTCTTCTCTTCCACCCGGTACATCTATAATTGCAATTCAATGTCGGAAACATTGATTTCAGAAACCCACACGCGCGAGCGGCGTGACCTCTACCATGAGGCCGATGTCGTCGTCGTCGGCGCCGGTGTCTTTGGCTGCGCGGCTGCCTTCGCTCTGGCAAACCAGGGACGCTCCGTGCTTCTTCTCGAGAGGTGGATGCATGAGCCTGACCGGATTGTGGGCGAGCTGCTGCAGCCAGGCGGCTTAACGGCCCTGAGAAAGCTAGGCTTGGGCCACTGCGTTGAGGACATCGACGCAATCCCTTGCTACGGCTACAACGTCATCTACCACGGAGAGCCATGCGCCATTCCCTACCCCGGGCTCAACGAAAAGGGCGAAGTGACACATGCGTGGGGAGGAAGAGGGACGGGCGGAACAAAGCAAGAGGGATGCGGCTTCCATCACGGCAAATTCATCTCGCAGCTCCGCAAGGCGTGTCTGGGCCACAAGAACATCACAGTCGTCGAGACAGAGGTTGTCAAGACCATTCGAGGAGAGCACACAGACCAGGTCCTTGGTGTGGAGTCACGGACTACAGTCAATAAGGAGACGGGAGAGAAGAAGAGCGACTACTTCTTTGGTCAGCTCACCATCGTTGCCGACGGATACGACTCCAAGTTCCGAAAGCAAGTTCTAGAGACCAAGCCCGTCGTCAAAAGCAAGTTTTACGCCCTGGAGCTGGTCGACACGAAGCTACCGCTTCCCTTCCACGGCCATGTCATCATCGGCAACGCCTTTCCCATTCTCCTCTACCAGATCGGCACTCACGAGACAAGAGCGCTCTTCGACGTGCCCGCAAACATCCCCCAGGCCTCTCCCGAAGCCGGAGGCGTCCGCGGCTACATCAAGAACTGCGCTATCCCCGCGCTCCCCGAGGCCATCCGCCCGGCTGCCGAAAAGGCCCTTGCCGACGGCAAGATCCCCCGCAGCATGCCCAACAGCTGGCTCCCCGCCGTTCCCCAGACCCCGAGCGGCCTCGTCGTCCTCGGCGATGCGCTGAACATGCGGCACCCCCTCACCGGTGGCGGTATGACCGTCGCCTTCAACGACGCCCTGCTGCTCTCCGAGCTGCTGCATCCCGACGTCGTCCCGAACCTCGAAGACAAGGCAGCCATTCGCGACGCCATGAACAAGCTCTACTGGCGCCGCAAGAACTTCACCAGCATCATCAACACCCTCGCCCAGGCCCTCTACTCTCTATTCGCCGCCAACGACCGCCAGCTGCGCGCCCTCCAGTTGGGCTGCTTCGAGTATTTCCGCCGCGGCTGGACCGATGGGCCGGCTGGCTTGCTCGGCGGCATCATCCAGCGGCCCCTTGTGCTGGCGTATCATTTCTTCTACGTCGCCTTTGTGGCCATCTGGATGAACGGGTGCAACGTCATTGGTGGGCCACTTGGCTTCTGGAAACTGCCTCTCGCGTTGCTCGATGCGGTTCTTATCCTGTGGAAAGCCTGTATAGTCTTTTTGCCAGTCATCTGGAGAGAAGGCTTCCAATAAAGAAAAACATAATCCGACAAACTTTTTTTAATACCTTGTTTCTTATATATATATGTTTCTACTCTTGTATGAAAATATCAACGTTGGATTTTGTTTCGACATTTACCACAGGCGAGGCGCGGAGTTATACGACGCTGGGCAGTATCCCTTGGAGAGAAAGAAGAAGAAAGAAAATGGCAAGGCTGGGCTCTGGATGAGAAAAATGTAGTTACGCAGTTATGGCTAGAAAAGATGCTAGAGACGTTAAATAATCGTAATACTTACCTCCTTTCATATGACTCTCTTTTATTTTCTTATTTTCCATGCTATAGCTATCTAGCCCTTCTATGCTAGAGATGAGTGCGGCTTCTATATCCGCATGCCTGCTAGATGTGTTAAACGAGTACAAATTGCTGGCCATTACTTAAATCAAGGCCCGGCGACTCTGACTAGATTCGTCTTATGATGTCTGATATCATCCATGACAAAGATGTGCCAGTTTCCCTTAGTTTCATTCTTCTCTCTATCCCTTTCCACCTGCCACTCCGGGCTCAAAGTCTCAGGTGAGGCGTCTCCTATATACGCCCATCATCCAACTCGCCCTCAAGACGGCCAGTCCAATGGCCATTTTGATGCTATCCTGAATAACATTCAGCTTACTTCCACCGACCTCGTGCCACTCAATCGGCACCTCGGCGACCTTGATGCCAGGACTAGTGCCAATAACACTGCCATCGCTGCCCAAGACGGGAGTGGCCGGGGCAGACTCGGCGAGCATCAGCATCTCAATGTCGAAGATCCAGCCTTCGGCATGCATGTAGGGGACGATGTGTGGTAGAGAGGCGCGGGTGAAGAGCTTGAAGCCGCATTGGGTGTCGCGGATGCGAGATGTGGCGGGAGGCGTGAGGATGGTGAGAACCAGGTGGAATGACCGCATGAGAAAGTTTCGAAGGGCAGAGCGCTGAGAGAGCAAAAGGGAGAGAGGTTAGCATAAATACAAAAATGTAAATCTGTATATGGATTTGGGATGTCGTTGACATGAGATGAGTTTGGCATACCTTGACAACGGCCTCACTGCCAACGAGATGGGCACGGCTGCCGATGGCAACACCACGGCGAGAGCCATCCACAACATCTTCGACGCCTTCAATCAATCTCGCCACATCGCTAAACCGCGATGCGCCATCTGCATCAGCAAACAAGGCATACTCGCCGCGCACATGACGAAGGCCATGAGTGACACCGCCGCCCTTGCCCCGGTTCTTAGCCAGAGACACAACCCTCAGGACATCATGCAGGCCATTCTTTTGCGCAAAATCCAGAACCACATCGACCGTCTTGTCGCGGCTCCCGTCATTGACAATGATAATCTCATAGCCGCTGAGACCTAGCTCCTTTGGATCGGCAGCTCCAGGCGCATGCCGCTTCTTGGCCGGCACAGCAGGGTTCTTGGCGCCGGCGCTGCGTCCAAAGTGCTTGTCCAGATATTCCACGGCTTCTTCCAGCGTGGGGATGACACGGTCCTGTTCGTTGTACGCGGGGAATACGACGCTGAGGAGAAGCTCGGGGGGCTCGATGGAGCCGACGTCGGGAGTTGGGTATGCCTCGTCTGGGCGAACTCGCTGCTCGTTGAGGCGGCGTTCTGCGAGCCATCGATCGTACCAGCAGGGAAGAGGGCGCGGTGTCGTCTTGCCAGAGGGGCTGCTGGTGATGTATGTCTTTTCAGAGGAAAGGACGGCGCGAGGCTTCGGGGCGACGAGGTGGAGGAGAAGGAAGAGCTGCGCATCACCGGTTAGCTTCGTGGGCTTTCGCAAGCTTGAAAGGGGGGACCAATTGAATGGAATTGGGAGGCGGGAGATGGTCGCATACGCTAACAAGTCCAAGCAGGACCAGCACTAGGAAGAGGGCGAGGAGAATATAGACTGGAGTCGCTTTGACCCAGGCCCAGAGCGGCGCAGGAAGCTCCAACAACGCTGTCGCAACGTCCATTTTTGGTGTTGGCGCTGGCCTGAAGCCAAGATGGGAGAAAGAATGGATCTGTCAGATGCCGTGCATGTGTGGGAATGGAGAGATGAAAAGACGAAGAGAAGAAAAAGAAAAAAAGAAAAGTGAAAGATGATGAACAAGTATACAGGGAAACCAAATAATTGAGAAGAAAAAGGACAAATGAAAGGAATGTAAGATGTCGAATGCCAGATGCCGCCAGTTTCACTGACACCTGGCGAATTAAGCTGTATGACGCGAATCTGCGGCTGCCAGCAGTGAGGCCACAGTTTCGGGCTGCAGGGGTCTGGGACGTCGTTCTCCATAGAGCAAGGCTGGCCAATCATGGGCTGCGGGTTTCGACCCAGAGCGGTGCCGTTGAGTGCTTGAAGTGGGCGGTGGAGAGCGCTGTGGCTTCCAGGTTATTATCTCGTATCACCTCCAGTGCTGCGCATCTGCCATCTCAATTTCACAACGAGAAGAGAGAATCATTAGATTAACACCAGGACACCAATGATAAGGACACGGATAAGTGCACTCAAGTAATATCATTTCTAATTGAAGTTGAAAAAAGGAAAAGATAGAAATAAATAGGAAAAATAAGGGCAGAGACAAGATGGAAACAATACAAAACTCGCCCGTGTAATCCCAGTGTATCAATCAAAGCGCCCAATTAATAAATCAATATCCAAAAAAAAAGTTGAAAAAGATGCCCCCTGTTTATATGAGAGCGCGCATGTGTGCGTGTGTGTGCCAACTCTTTCTATTCCATCAAACAAATTTTCGTTCCGTCATAAATGAATGGCTTGCTCTCTTTATGCCGCCAAAAGTTCTCATCGGTGCTGGTAAGCTTGCAAAGCATGCTCCACGCCCAGAGTATGCCATATTCGCTGTGCGCAGAACATATGAAAGTATTACAACAAAGGAAGAAGGAAAAAAAGTAAACGCCAGATTCCTCATGTTCTTTCCTTTTTACCCATAGTAAATGGCCCACGAGTGGGCAAGAATAGCAGTGTTGGTATGGTGTCATATCCAAAATGCAGTAATGCAATAAACCAAGATAACAAAAACAAAGAAAATACAAGGGCTGATATCAATAGATAGGTAGCCCGGCTAAACGGTGACAGCAGGTGCTTTTGAGCTAGCCCAACGGGATTTCTTGGCAAGCTTGCTGCCGCTCTTGGAAAATCTCTTTGACTTTTTTGTAGTTTCAGGCTCTGGCACCGAATCTTCTTCTGGGAAGACGTTGATGATGATGGACTGCTTGACAGCAGGAGCAGGAGCAGGGACTGGGTTGGGGGTTGGGGCAGCGACAGGAGTAGGAGTAGCAGCAGCAGGAGCAGGAGTGGTGACAGCTTGGGGCTCACTCTTGGGCTTTGCAGCCGCCAACGCCTTAGCACCAGACTCGATTCGTTCCAGCTCTGTGAATCGAGTTACCTTTGCAGCTTTGCGCTCCTTGGAAGTCTTGCTGTTATGTTCCGGAGAGGGGTTGCGGTCCGTCGATGCAAGAGCGGAAGTAGACACAAGAGTGGTAGCTGAGGTGTTGAGGCTGGCATTGAGGGAGTTGGGAAGAGACAATTCGGACTTTTGTTGTGAGCTCGGCAAGTCAAGCGGCGGAAGGGTATAATTGCGCAGGATTGGGGTGGGTGCATTGACAATGGGCGCAATGGATGCAATAGAACCGAAGCCTCTCATGGACGTAGGAGGGCGGGAATCTCGGGCAGCTCCCTTTGCTGAGTTTGCCATGGCAATTCGCTCAATGGATGAGTCGGATGTGCGGCGATGGCCCGCACGCGGTCGACGACTGGCCCTCTCGGCCGCAGTGGGAGGCGGGGGAGACCGCACCACGGGAGGGCGAGCAAGTCTCATCTCGAGGTCATCTTGAGAACTCGTAGAGCCGCTGGAGCTCTCTGATTCTTCTGGGTGTCGGAAGTGTCTGGTTAGCATCTTGCGGGTCAAGGTGGCGCACAGAAGCAGCAGCAGACGACAGCGACGACGAACCTTGTGAGGAAGTTGGGCTGGTCCTCGATGTGTTGTAGCCGGACACGGACACTCTGACAACCTCTTTGCCCTTGGCCGAGGCGGCGTAGGCCGTAAACTGCGAACCAACATCAGGCATCGAGTGGGCAATGTCCCGGCTGTAGCTTGCCGAGTAGGGTGAGACACCCGTGTAGCTGTACGCTCGGGGCAGGCGGACCATGGGGGTGACACTCTTGTCCGTGGGGTACGAGACATGGGACAGGCTGCTGCCAACGCGAGGGGCGCCGGGCATGTTCATGTGGTGACCGGACGCAGCCATGGCACTCCTCCGACGGTTCTGCTCCTGTATCTTCTGTCGATCGTCCTCTCGCCAGCTGGGCGGTGCGCTGGCGATGGCATCCGTGGCGGCATGTGTGGGGATGTGCTTGTAGGGAGTCTTTTCTACCTCCTTCTTCTCTTGTTCAGCGAGCTTCGCATTGTGCTCTTTAGCCTGCTGGCGGCTCTTTCTCATGCGCGAGAAGATGGACATTTTGGCTCTTTGTTTCCTGCGCGGCGCTTCCTTGTCTGTCACTAGCCGTGGTGTTGCAGTTGAGGCGAAGCCAGGTCCGGCTTCACTCAAGGTTCAGAAGCCCCGGATATATATATGCGTGCCAAGCAGACGGATGGGTGGTGTAATAGGAACCGGGGTGTAGTAGAATAAGCTAACGGGGTAATGCAAGCACAGAGTGGCTCCGCTCCGTCAGCTTCGGAGGGCAAAGAGGAACGATGCGGCAGCGATATGCCGAAGATTGTTGCAGATCTGATGGATTGGCGTTTCAGGGGAGCGATGACGGGGATGTTGTTGATACTGTTGTTACGCCGTCAACAGTGAGCAAGAGAAAGTGTGAAGAGCGGGACTTGAATTCGGCGTGACGACGAAAGTATAAGCAGTAGTATTTGTACTCGGGCCGAGTTAGTAGTTTAGCAAGTTGAGGTGTACTCGTAGCTTGCTCTTGGCAAAGGACCACTCTCTGATATCTAGAAAGTTTGTTGTGTTTGATATGGATGGAAGAGGTGGATGGGCCGCTTATAAGTGAGTGGGTGGATCGGACCAGATGCGAGGGATGAGATGGACTGGGTCTCTGCTGCTGGGCGGGTTCCAAGGCAAGACAGGCCTTGCTCACCTTGGAGCAAGCGTCGGAGCCGGGTTTAGATGACGATCTAGCCCGTGGTGGTTGGTTGGTTCAGCCTTCACTAAGCCCTGGTCATAAGAGTTGGAACCAGAGGTGATAGCTAGCAATAATAGGGGGTGATGAAGAAGAAGAGGAAGAGGTGGTATTCAAGTGAGGGAAGAGAGAAGAGACAAGCAAAAAGTTGGGCTCCAGCCCTATGTCGAGAAAGCCTGGGGAGCTGAATAATGGCTATACGCAGAGGGGGGGTTGCTGCGGATCACCGGGAATGGCGGACCAGAAGAACCAGCGAGGAGAAAATAGAGGGCGAGAGGGAGCGAGAGATAGAGACGGAGAAGAAGAGGGGGGTAGACTAGTTGCGGTTAAGGCACGCAAAGGTAAGTAACAGAAGAGCAATGGAGATTTTGGAGAATCGGGGGGTTGCTGATGCAGATGCAGCGCCGATGCAGATGGGAGAATAGTGTGCTTTTTTGCGCATAGGCGTCGAGGGCTGGGCACAGCTGAAGGAGGTAGAGGTACGAGTACTTGTACATTCACCTGTGCTGGCAGGGCACCTTGTCGGCTAGAACGAGAGGCAGATGAGATGGCTTGCAACGGGGGCGCAAATGGTTGGCTCGGGACATGGAGGTTTTGCAGAGCGACGATGCAAATGCGGCTGACTCGAGGGATTGCAGTCGTAAGACGTGTGCAGGTCGGTGGCACACGTGGTTGCAGGAGGCTGTACGAAGTACTTGGGCCGAGTACCGGTACATGCAGCGTATCGGACTTGGGAATCGTTGAAGTGGGCTTATCAGGGATGCTCATGCTCCTTGTTCCATGGATGCTGTTTGTACTCGTATTGCACTGTACTTTACTCGTACTGCACTTGGAGTGATGACTTCATGTTGACTCGAAATCAATGCTCCTACAGGTTGATTGACTGATGCCATTGGCGCCACTCCTCCTCCCAGAACTAGCCCAGTTCCATTATTTTCGATCAGTCATGTCTCACCCAACAATGGGATCATTGTCCAGGCACTGGTGAAACCTTGTGTCAGAACAAGAATAACAACAGCTCAATCCATGGATCTTATCAACCACCTCAGCAAAAATTAAAAAAAAATTCAATGGCACTTTAGCAGCTGAGGCGAGACGGGCCCTAGCACTCTAGACACGGCCTGAGCCCCTCCGGCGGCCCATCAGTCATGCCCTAATGCCGTTACTGCCACCGTTCGGGGCGGCGGCAGCCCGCTGGGCTAGGCACTAAACAAGAAATGGTGCGCTAAATACTTCCGCGCAAAGCGTAAAAACTGGCGATGCGATCCCACTAGCAGTGATGGCAACCAGGTACCTGATAGCGGTGGGACCCCCAAAGCTGCAATTTGATCAATGCTTCCATCCATGTAATCAACTCCATTTGAACCATTGATTTGATCCAAGACGAGCCTAGAATCGAGGTCGAGGTCAAGCAAGGCAGATAATGCACTCGCTTGTGTAAAATGAACTCCGTACAGGTACCTCTTACCATGGTACAGCGCAATGGGTTGTCGAATGACCGAGGCACGGGACTTTTTCCTGTCAAACACCACCAGAACAAATCAATATTTCCATGCACAAAGCATCGCCGCCACCACTACCACCTTTCTCTGCAGTGCATGATGCTACCTCCACAGTTCGCCTGACCACGTTACAGTGAGGCGAATGAGGTCCCCTATCTTCTGTCCGTCTTGGAGTTGCGAGGCACTTGTTTCGGTAAACCGCTCGAGTTCGCCCACCATCTCCTTACACGAAACACGGCGATCAAGGAACCGGAAACTCTGTTTGGACTGTCGACGCCATTGAGCATAAGGTCCGTGCCTCGTTATCGCCCTCTTTGCCCGTTCTTCTCCCCTCCACTCGGCTTTAGCAACCACCATTTGGCATTGCCTGCCAGCCACCTCTGTCGTCAAGTTCCACCGCTCTCAGCAAATCAACGCCTGCAGCAGATATGGTGACGCCGAAAAGCTGCTCCCTCTGGCTCCAAGCAAGGTAGGCCCCAGAACCGCCTGCAGCAAACGCTCCTCGCCATCTCGTATTCTGCTCACGGACCCCATCCAAAGGGCTACCAAGTACGAGTACTTGCGCGCTGGCCACCAACCAATTCTCCTGCGGCCTGGTGCCTGAAAAAAATGGTCGTCATGCCGGGCGGCTTGCTAGTGCTGCTCCGTGCTACTCACCATGTAGCCCAGAGCATTAGGCGCTTACTGGGAGCTCCATGGAGGCTTGCTTGGCTGAGATCCCGCTCCAACTGCAAAGCGGCTCGGTGGAGAAGAGAGGCATCAAACTTTGGAGTGCCTGAACTCAAGAAAGCCAGCGAACGTGCTTGATCCCTGTCAACTTTGGGCGGGCGGGTATGGCGCCGCCAAAGTCCAGCCGCACGCACGCTAAAATAGAATGCATACAGAGTCCGGACAAGTCAGAGAACAGAGAGAGCTTGCCGCGAGCTCCGTGGCTTAAGCCGTCTCCAGCGAATTCATACTACCATACGGTTTGCATGAAGAATACGGAATATGGAATACGGGAGCGTGTATTATCCTGAAGCTCCAGGGCGGCTCTGGTTTCGATCAAGACAGCATGAAACCCTCTGATCTCGGTCAATGTTGGGCTTTCCAATACACTGATAAGTAGCCGCTCTCTCGGTTACATAGTTCACCGGCCTTCAATTGCCTTCCTATCGGAACCCGCTGCTCAATGCGTCCGCAGTGGGCTCGGCCAGCAAAAACCGGGTCTTTCAACGCCAGGAGCAAAGGGCTGAGAAGCGAAGGAGAACCAGGAAAGGGAAGTGCCGCGATGCCGCTTCGTTTGTGATAAGGCAGAGGATCATGGTGAGATCATTGGACGTGGAGATTAGGAGACTCCCGGCAGCAGCCTCTATCATAACGCCACCAGGAACGTGGCAGTTCCTCTGGTCGAAAGCCGAAATGACTGAGCTGTCAACATTGTCAACCGCCACCATGGCTATCTGCCTAGCCGGAAGCGAGACATTCGTCTGACCGCAGTGAGCCTCCCGCTTCTTGCCGGGCTTTGAGGTAAATCATGCACGGAGTACGGAATACGGAGTGTGTAGCTGTAGTTGTACTACGAGTACTTTCGCATCCCACATGTTGCAGACCGACTTTGCTCCATAGCAGTTTACGGGACGGTAGCTGCCGTGCCGCTGGGAACCAAGCCATCAACAAAGTGGTCCATTTCGCAACATGGTGGATATTAATAGTAAATCATTGCTAGCCAAGATAATTGTAAAGGCTAGCACGAGAAAACTCGAGCAGCTACCAGCTTGAAAGATTGGCTGATACACACATCAATGGATGTGATTTGTCTCCCACGGGTGGCCGAGGAGTCGGAAATTTTCTCAATTTTCTGTTCGCTCCCAATTCGATAGGAGCCATTAATTTCCAATTAACTCGATGCGGATGCCAAGTCGATAATCATACAATAGCCGAATCCCGAATGCTACTAAGTAAGCAGGGCACCCAATAGCTGTTGGTGCTATTCGTACTCGTGCCAATAGGGCAGCTTCTCATCCCGTCTTGCCTGCTGGGCATTCCAGTACACACATAGAGCTTGGGAAACGACGTGGGGGTACGGAGTAGTGTCCGGATTTCCAACACTGCCAATGTTCCTGTCATGCATGTATTATGCATATGCCAGAGTTGAACGGCTATCCGGATCAAGCTGTTGCACAGGCTCGAGCATGTTATCTCGGGACCTGTACGAGCAAGGAATGAGAGATAAGGCCGGCAAGATAGTGTGAGCCTACACGCATTGACCTGATATCAGTATCACCTCAATAGCATACATCTTGCAAGACAAGGCTCGCACAAGATAAGCCAGGATCCGTAGGACCCATGAAATTTCTGTCGTCCCTCGTTTTCAGCCCCAACTCTGTGATGCTAGAGACGTAGTGTCAGCGGTAGTAGGTATTAGTTGGATGCATTCCAATGCCGGAACCAGTCCCCCTTCCCTCAAGGGTTTGCATGTACTGGGAAGATACTAGGCCTCCTTTGGTGGCACACAGCTCTCCATCTGGTATTGAGGTCCGCATCGACCACGGTTGCGGGCCAGGGCCTCGGTCCAGCGCACAAGGCGAACGCCTCCAAGTTACCGCTTTGGTTGCAATAACACTCGACTGCATAGACTAACGACCCAGTACGGACTCGAAGCGATGCATGTATAGTACTTTGACCCACGGCTATGCGTATTGAACATGACCCCCTTGGACATACCGTCACCGTTGATAGTCAAGAACCTGAAGACGTGGCCACGCTAACGTGCTGGCCCTATGTAAACGATGCCAGGGTCTTTCACACCGGTTGATGGTACTGCATGCTCTACGCTGATCAGGGATCAATCAAGAGCATGACGAGAAGCCCCTCCTGTCCCGCTAATGGAGTATATGTCCATACTTTGAGCGCGGTATGAGCGTGCGGTATGAGCGTGGCTGCATGGTGGCTCAAATCTATTTGCGTTGAGTGGTGAAGCGTCCTCCTATTCCTCGCGGAAGCCACGTTTTGAGTAACCCGACCAACTGCTTGACTGGCGGGCACCACTGAGAGGCAAGAGGCTTGTCGACTGGTCAACAAGATATGGCGACATGGCAGTCAGGCTGTCCAAATGGCAGTGCTCCATACTTGGGCAGACCTAACTGTCTCTCCAAGCCCAATGGCTTATGCCATCAGAGACATGCATGATGGCGCACTCTGCTAAGTTTGTTGCTCCATATTCTTTCACAGTACAGGACAGCCAGATAAGACAAAAACGGTGAGAATGAGCGCCCTCGACTTATTGGTTGGCCAGTACGAAGCGAGGCAAGGCAGCCAGGCTGAGGAGTCGGAGCTGAATAAGGCAGACTGATGAGACCTCACTGGTTTGCTTTAGCTATTGCTTTGGCTTCTAGCCCATCCTGAGGCTGGAATGGCTGAGCAGACTGACGAGTAGCACTGGTTGATATCATGAAGTAGAAAACATATGGTAGTCTACTCTGAATTGACCAAGGAGAGTAATCCAGGGCTACCACTTGGCGTTATTCTCGTTGCTCTGTGGAAAATCACAAGTTGTACTTCGTTTTGCATCCATCTACCCTGTAGTTTTCGGGTTCCTGGCCATCTCACGACATCTGGATTGAGAGGTGTAGTTATCCCGGGTCCGGCCAGAAGGAATGACACAAGGTTGCCTTCGTGGTTGGTTTGGGTCGGCTATTGCACCGTCGTAATGTACTTTGAATCTCACCAGAAAATGTTCACAGGACGAGACAGTAGGCGATAATGTGGTAGCGGCTGCAGGGCAGGGCTGTACCATTACCTAGACATTGCAAGAATAGAACTGAAGCGCGAAAAGCAATTTGATCACTTTGTCGAGATCAACCTGAACCGAGACATGCGAGTACTACTGCCTGACAACGCGGCATCTCTTGAAAGAGCGGTCATGAGTGTAGCGTGCTCGACTCGAGGCTGAGGGCTGCAAGGGAGGCTCAAATAAGCACAAAGGAAACGGCGCCAATGACATGCCGTCATGTAAGGAGTCATTGAGCAGGATGTTTGGGGAGCAGTTACAACTCAACGTGGAAGCTGCCAGTTGATGAAACAGCCAGCTGGATAATGACCTATCCTGCGCAGTGCCCAGCTCTTTGTGTAGTTAACGTTGGCCCAAGGGATGACAGCGGCAGCTCGCCAAAACAGCGTAACTTTTAGGCGACTTGGCCGAGCTGAATCGATTAACAGTCGGCTCTAACGTTAGTGTACCGTAGCCCCGGAAAAAGGAACGAACGGAAGAGGCGTTCCAAAAAAAGGGACCAGGGGCCCGTGATTCAAAAAGTGGCGGCTGAGGTGCCATCGGCTGTGGCGAATCAGGCCCCCGTTGCTGCTAACGCTTGGCCCCAACGTCAAAGACGGGCGATTGGGTTTCGAGGATGCCAGGCTCTAAGCATATTTTTTAATTTAACTGACGACGAATTAGTGGCTGCGGTAAACGCAAGGTTGGGTAAAGATGGATTGATGGTACCCTGGGCAAGACTTTCGATGTGACGCTTCGAAAGAGCAAAGACAGGGCATGCATGGTGAACATGCATCCAGGGCGACATTTCATGCATTATTGAATCATGACAGCCGGAAATTAATATAAACAAAAGAGAAAAAGTGACTGATCAGCGGAAAATTCGATAGACTTACATGTAGTTTGCGGGATCCGAGATGATGGATGGATGGCTTGACGGATGGCTGAAAAGAATCAGATTGGACTGGGTGCGATACCTTCTTAGTCCTCCCCGATCGGCTCTTGTTCTTTCTATTTTTGTAGCCATCGGCAACTGCGAGTCACGATGCGAAAATCGAATCGGCACATCTCATCAGCGTTGATCGTGCAACACGAGGCGAGGCCCGCTGCCGAGGATCGGGTTATGCGATGTGGGAATATGTGGGAATGGGGAATTTAGTATGGGGATTTTGGGGGAAGCCGGTGGTTTGGTCTGTGCGTTGTGGGCGTGGGCGGCCTGACGAAATGTCACGTGCCACAGTGGCGTGCTTGGGCTTCGAAAATTGTTAGCACGTAATGCTACTACGTACTATTGACGCCTTAGGCTTCCGGGAGGCGAAAAAATCAAGAAAAAAAAAAGGGGGCGACAGAGAGGGAAACAAAATGGGAATGCCATATTGAATGAATTGATGCGTCATTTTGTGCCGCCTATTGCAGCTTGTAGACATGGAATGGGAGGGCATTTAGGATGAAAGTGCGATACCGAGCTCAAACACAGGCAGAGCATGGAGAATGAGAGACGAAAATAAGGTACGAGAGTACATACATGCATGACCCTGGTCGATGCGTTAGCACAAGTCTTAGCCGTCTGTTTTACCTTGGGTAGCATCCAATGCCGCAAAGTCAAACGGCTTTCTAGTGCTCTTCTTTTTGCTTTCCACCACTTTGATATCGTAACGGCCTAGAAGGCTGCAGTAGTAGAGATCAATGCAAGACGGGCTCATCATACTGCATGCGCTGTCGAGCAGCTCCATCGGCACGACTGCTACGTACATGGCTGTTCTGTTGGCGGTACATGCGGGCACATAATGCCGATGCCCAAAACAAGGTACATGTGCTCCACGCACGATGTACCCGTAGTCCCCATTGGAGCGAGGCCAAACCGCTGGGTCAACAGTTATCGGGAGTCCAACGTTGTCTCAACCCAACAACTGAACCCCCCGGCAGAGGCAGGAAAATTCCGCTCGGCAAGGCGCTAAAGCCAACAGGCGGCAAAGCCCAGCGCATGAAAGTTGAGCACAGGCGTCCCGTCAGTTCGCCCAGGCGGCAGCTCTAGGCAGTGGCACAGCAGGGCCCTCCCCCAAAACAGACGCTGGGACGGCCGCCATGCGCTAAAAGCAGCAGAGGCCCCCCGATGTCAGAGGCCCAGAGGCAGCACTAGAGGCTCAGTGCCTTTTTTGCTCCACCGCCGCCAACAAAGACGCCGCCCGTGGTCACGCGCTTTTCCCGCTTCCAACTATCCCCGAATTTCTCACGACTCCAGATGTCGGCAAGCATCCAGCCTTCAAGTCACCGTCTCCGACCATCAGAATAAAGGCTTCCTGCCCGCTGCGCCGCGCGCGCACTTTCGCTTCCCTCCAGACTCGCTGCGTCTCTGGTCGCGCGTGCCCGCCTCCCGAGATATTCCGTCACCGAGGCCCTTGGTCTGACGCCTCTCTGCCGCCTGCCCCGGTCGCGCAGAACCGTTTCGCTGGTCCTTTGTGCGGTGGTGCTCCATCCGCATCGCCTGCCCGACGAAAAAAGGAAGCCCAAGAAGCAAAAGAGAAGATTTCCAGAAGCATCCAGGGCGAACAAGAACCGCCGAGCGCTGCATCTGTGTGTCGCGCCTTGTCGTGTTTGCATGCGCACTGAGCCATACGCAAAAAAAGTCGTCCGCCCGATATCGAAACGCCACATCGCTCCCGCCCGCATCCCCCAACTACCCACCCCAAGTCACATCACCGACAGGCCCAACGACTCCATCGCCCTCGATCCCGATCCTCGTTCCTTGTTCGAACCGCGAACGGCCGGCCTGCCATTCCGAATAGCTTCGCGCGCGCCCTTCTTTGCGGGGCGCAGTTACGCAAGGCACCGTGGCGGCGCTTACAATCCTCGACCAGCCCGAGACGCCGGAGCTGTCCCTGCAGCAGCATCTCGACCTCGCGCCCGATCTGGTGGGCTACGGTAGCCAACTCGTCACGGGGGACGATCCCCAGTCCTTGATGATGGCACAGCCGGTGCCTCATCAGGACAAGAAGCGCGTCAAGGTCTATGAGCTGCGCAACAATGACTGGTTTGATCGCGGAACGGGCTTCTGCACCGCCAAGTTTGCGACGGTATGTTTGCGTCTTCTTTGCGTGTCTTCTGCTACCCTTGTCTTGTCTCTTGTCTCGCCTCGCGCATTGTAGTTTCGCTTCTGTTCCCCACTCCCACCGTTTTTAAACTTGTCTTTTCCCTTCCGGCGACTTTCCTTTCCACGCATTGTTTAGCAGGAATGGGATCGGCTGGGCTTGATTGGGCTGAGTTTACCTTGGCCTGACCTGGTCTTGCTTTGGCTCTCGCGCTCTCTCTCCCCTCCTTGACTCATCTTGGCACTGCAAGCGAGTGGCCCATTCAAGGGATACGCGTATTCACCCCCCGTCATTGTCGCTCTGGTTGCTAATTGTGTCATGCGTTCGACGTACAATGTAGACCGAAGATGGCAACAAAGATCCAAAAGTCATTGTAGAGTCCGAAGACCAACCTGAGCGACTTCTTCTGGAGACGACAATCCAGAAACAAGATGGATTTCAAAAGCAACAAGGTAAGCTCTCACCGACCCCTCTTGCTCTTTCCCTTTCCCTCTCCCTATCTTGAATTATCTATACCGTTCCTAGCGCCTTTTATTTATACTTTGTTCCCCTCTTCATCTTTCTTAATCCTTCATACACAAAATCCCTCCATCTCTCTTAGTTTGTGGTGACGTTTGACTAATGAGGCGCAACAGAAACGCTCATCGTATGGCAGGAGCCAGGAAGTGGTGTTGATATGGCCCTGAGTTTCCAAGAGGCCGAGGGGTGTGCCATGATCTGGTTTGTCTCAACCTCTTCCTACCCCCTTATTCCCCTCCCTCTTGCCCTTGTCGATCCTTATCCATTGCGACTCTCGAAGCATCGAAGACTATCTCTCTTAGTATAGCATCGATTGAGCATTGGCTAATGATATGTGGTGGTTAAGGCGCTTTGTCAATTCCGTCCAGCAGCAGTTCCAGCAGAATGCTGGTGTAGGTAAGGATTGATCGTTTCGTTGTTGATGACGCGTATAAAACCAGAAGCTAACGCTTTATCAGACGACAATTTGTCTGATGATCTCGCTATTGAAACGCTCGCGCCCGTTAACCTTCCCACTGCCGAGCTGGGCAACCTGGTGGAAATTGAGACTAGCATTAGGGTTATGAGCGCTACTGCTACCGGCCGCGAAGCTGTTACCAAGTTTATTGTGGCCGATGACTATATCAGCAAGCTTATCCCTCTGGTAGAGATCGCCGAAGACTTGGAGAGCCTCCCCGACCTGCACCGCTTGTGCAACATCATGAAGAGCATCCTGCTTCTCAACGACACATCTATCATTGAGCACGCCGTATCCGACGAGTGCCTCCTGGGAGTTGTCGGTGCTCTGGAATACGACCCCGACTTCCCCAGCCACAAGGCCAACCATCGACACTGGCTCAGCAATCAAGGACATTACAAAGAAGTTGTCCCCATAAATGACGATATAGTCCGCCGCAAGATCCACCAGACATATCGCCTTCAATACCTCAAGGATGTTGTTCTGGCCAGAATTCTTGATGACCCTACCTTCTCCGTGCTCAGCTCCCTCATATTCTTTAACCAAGTTGAAATCGTCCAGCACCTACAGACAAACCCAACATTCCTCATGAACCTCTTTGGCATCTTTTCTGCCCACTACCCCGACACAAGGAAGCGGAAGGAGGCCGTCTTGTTTATCCAGCAATGCTGCGCAATTGCCAAGACTATCCAAGCCCCTGCGCGCCAATCCCTGTACATCAACTTCCTTAACCATGGCCTGCTCCGCGTCATCTACTACGGCCTAAGACATGTTGACGTTGCCGTGCGCGTCGGGGCCACGGACATTCTGATATCCATCATTGACCATGACCCAACGCTTATCCGTCAAACCATTTTTCGACAGATGCACGAAGGGACCTCATCACTATTGGATTCTCTCATCGATCTTCTTCTGGTCGAAGTTGACTTGGGAGTCAAGACACAAATTTCAGATGCTCTCAGAGTCATTCTGGACCAGGGAGGAGGCCCAGCAGCGGTCAATGAAGCAGCGGCTAATAACAATGCTAACGGCGGCGGCAACAAGCAGCAAGCCGCCGAATTGGCTGCCAGGGCAAGGATGCAGTTGCCTATTGATCCTCAGCATGAGCACTTCCTAACCCGCTTCTACGAGTCCTCGGCTCTCAAGCTGTTCAGGCCTCTTATCGAGCTGGACACCCGTTCTCATCTGGACTTTACTGTTCAGGAGGCTGCTATGTTCTCATGCCTGGTGGAAGTGCTTGGCTTCTTTATCCGCCAACACCATCGGTTCAGCAGATACTTTTTCATCATGCATAACCTTGCCGCACGCATCGTCCAGCTGCTCAAGTGTCGAGACAAATACCTGCAACTGGTTTCGATTCGATTCTTCCGACTAATTGTTGGCCTCCAGGAGGAGCTGTATGTCAAGAATCTCATCGAGAACGATGTCTTGGGTCCTATTCTTGAGGTTCTGGTAGAGACTGTGCCGCGAGACAATCTTGTCAGTGCCGCTTGCACCGAACTCTTTGACTTTGTCAAGAAGGAGTACCTGAGAGACATGGTCAAGCAACTTGTGGCCGACCATCGAGAGAACTTGCTTCTCGTTAGCCACATACCGCCTTGCCAAGATCTGATCACGCGCTACGACCAGACAGAGGGCTACACAACCAACATGGACTATTTCGCCGATACAGACGACGATGTGACGAGGAGACCGCCCAACGTCAGAATGATGGAGCATCTACCCATTGATTTACGTGAAGAGGAGTACTGGGACGCTTCTGACCCTGAAGATGAAGGGGAAGACCACGGCTCAGGAGATAGGTTATCTGAGAACGGCGGGTCGTCTTCGGGGAAGCCTCTAGTTGACTATGCCTCGGATGAGGAAGATGGCGAAGATGGTTTAGACAACGATACCGATGACCAGTCCAAAGACGATGGCGATGATAATGCCGATTTCAGCCCACGGTCGAACCTCTCGGCTAACGTGCCGCCGCCCGAACGTCTCTCTGAAAAACGCAGACGAGAGGAAGATGAGGAAGATGATGACGAGCTAGGCAAGCTGATGCATAGCAAGCGACGCAATAGCAGTTCTACGGAATCCAACTCGTCAATTACACCGGGCCTCACCCGAAGACGCAAGTCGAGCTTCACCAACGGGGGCAGTAACGTCACACCCAGGAAGATTGCAATTAGCCTGTCACCAGCTCTGAGGTCAGGCGGTCCCTCTCGATCCGACGATGACTCGTAAAGGAGGGGACTTGTTTTTGGTTGCAGTGGTGTACGGCATTATACCCTCTCTTCATTTCTCTTCACTTGATCCTGTTCTTATTGCATCATAATTTTTCTTTCGGCCATGACAATGTAAAGAGCAGATGGATTACTCTGTGTCCAAGGGTTGGTCCTCGTAAAACGGGGAAGATGGCGGCGGGTAGGCAACAAGGCGGCGTTAGGATTATTCCCTTTATTTCATCCCTGGGTTGGTCATCGGCCACATCATATTGTTTTTGGTTTTTTCTCGTTATCTTTGGAATGATGATACGGCTCACTGGGCCGTCACTGTTGGAGATGCAACGACGGCGGCGGCAAACCCCCTTTTTCAGAAATAGAATCGACATAGTGGAGGAAGGACTTTATAGGGACAAAGATCGGAAAGACATGCGAAAGAAGAAGATAAAAAACACGTCCCAAGGAAAGAAGTTTGACTCTGGGATCCAGGAGTGCAGGAGGCGGAGTTTCAAGCTTCGCGCTTGATTTGTATCATATCTAACATACTTAACAATATAATGTACTCCTTCTTAGCCATAAGAGGGAACATGAAACAAAGCGAGTCACACCAAAACAGTGGCATAAAGAGAAGATGTAGACGGTGCAATGCCATTTGATGAATCAAATGGGCCGTGAAAATGTGTGAGCTTCCAGTGAAATTTTCTTTGATGCGATGCTGTTGATGTTGGAGAACGGTAATGCAATATCTTAAAAAATGTCTATGTCCGTTGTATCCCTTACCCCTGTTCACCCTTGATTTGGTGTTTTCTCTTGAGTCTATTAGTTTTCCGTTTCCATATCATCATAGTCGTTTAAATTGCCTTGACCACATTTCGTAGCCTGAAATCATCATGGCCGTAATGTTTCTGGGAGTCTTTTCTACCGCAGCCACCAAATCTGCCATCGTAATCTCCATCTTCTCGGTACCCGTTTCGTCTTCGTCGCACCTATCAAGCACAGCCAAACCAGCCTCGTTGCAGATGGCCTTGATCTCAGCTCCTGAATAGCCATCTGTGACGCGGGCCAGTTCCGGGATATCGACGTCTGGTGAAAGGGCTAGGCCCCGAAGATGCACGCCGAAGACGGCTTCTCGAGCAGAGAGGTCAGGGGGTCCCACATAGAGAATTTGGTCGAAGCGGCCAGGACGGAGGAGGGCTGGGTCCATAGCCTCAGGCCGGTTAGTTGCAGCGAGGACCAGAACGCCTGTGAGAGACTCGAAGCCGTCCATCTCAGTAAGGAGAGTGGTGAGCATATTCACGGAGCCTGTGCTCCTGGCAGCAGCAGCGGCGCCGTTGCCTCCAGTCCGAGAACCACCAATGGAATCAATTTCATCAAAAAAGATGATGGAAGGGGCGGCAGCACGCGCGCGTTCGAAAAGCGTACGCACGGCACGCTCAGATTCACCGACGTACATGTTGAGAAGCTCAGCACCCTTGACAGCGAAGAAGTTGAAGGAAGATTCAGTAGCCATGGCCTGGGCAGACAGAGTCTTGGAGCAGCCAGGAGGGCCATACAGAAGGAGGCCCTTTGGAGGCTGACGCAGAACGTGGCGAGAAGTGGGATTGGTATCCTAATACGACGGTCAGCAACGACTTGCGAAGGTGGGATGAATAATGGGTGTAGAATGGCGTTACACACCTTTGTGTTTTTGATCATACGAGATAGAACCTTTTTGAGGGATTCTTGGCCACCAACATCTTGCCAGTGAATGGTGGGTGGCTTCAGGTTTATGTCATGCATAGCAGTGGGACGAGTGATACGCAGAGCTTGTTCCATGTCTTGAGAGGTAAGATAGTGTTCTTTTGGTTGCTGTGTCTCTTGAGATATCTCTTCTGTAGCACCAGAGCCGAGATTTTGAGCAGCAGCAGTCTCCTCGTCGAGCCTGTTGCCGAGAATTTTCTTTGCATTTAGGACCAGATTTGCGAGATCGTCTCCATTGTATGCGTGAGTCTTGGATGCCAGGCTGACGAGACAAGACTCCTTCTCTTCAACTTGCAGAGGAGGGTTGAAAAAGCGTAAGATCTCGAGACGCTCCGTTGCGCGAGGGATAGGCAAAGCAACATTCTCGCGGAAACGTGAACGTTTCTGAAGTTTGGCCGGGACATCAGCCAAATAATCTAGACATGTAGCAATGACTACAACCCGGGGCAAAGCATTGGCAGTAGAGGCCGCCGCAGAGAGATTGTCAAGCTCATCGCCAAGAGCTTCAATGACAGTATCACGATTAGAGCGATCTTTGGCGAGAATATCCTCGAGACCGTCGATGAAGAGAAGGCTTGGCTGCTGAGACTGAGCCTGTTTAAATGTCTCCCTGATAGACGACAACTTATCTGAAGGCCTGATCCAATGAACCCGACCCCAATTGGTGGCTGCGATGCGCTGCAGAATGAAAGTCTTGCCAGTGCCGTGGCCACCGTGAATGACGAAGCCGCAAGATTCGCGCTCATTTTGTATCCAGAAAGGTCGGCCAAAGCCCCTGAGAAACTGGTTGATGGTGTTGACTTGAGATGATAAACCTGGGACTCCCGTGACAGCCAATGGACCAGATGTAGTAGCCACTTGCGCATCCTCAGGGGTATCTTTGTCACCTCCGGGCTGGACAATCCGTACTGTTGACGAGGAGAGCTTGAAGCGGGCTAGGTTGTTAGACTGTCCATTGACAGATATGACTTTGAACGTTCGGCGCAGCTTGTTGATATTGACACCCTCGAGCACCATGCCGGGAAACACTTGTTCTGCACGGTCGAGGGAGACGCTGACGGAAAACTCCCAAGACGGGGGATGTTTTGAATCCGCGGCACCATCTTTTTGCTGATCTGCCTCACTGGCGGCATCTTGAACCACGACTTCTTCTGCATCTGGAATCACAGCAGGCTCTGCAAGAGTAATCCTGACGACGTCTCCGAGCTTGAAGCCCGTTGCCTCTTGAAACGCTCTTGTCATCATGACAACATTTGGGCTAATATTCTTTTCGGGGAGAACCCATAGCGACGCTCCCCTCCGTTTGGCAGTCTCTGCATCTGCTGCAGACCCATCGCCAGAGGTGTCGTCTGTTTGGAGGCTCTCAACAGTGCATAGACGGCCACTCTCGAGACCGCCCGT
Source organism: Trichoderma camerunense (assembly GCF_050948025.1). NCBI lineage: Eukaryota > Fungi > Ascomycota > Sordariomycetes > Hypocreales > Hypocreaceae > Trichoderma > Trichoderma camerunense. The sequence goes on from NW_028145365.1 coordinate 1,810,037, forward strand.
TAGTGAGATGAGGGAGTCTTTGCTGATGTAGATGCGAGCAGCGCCGAGAAGACTTGCTCTTTCAAGACTGACGTTGGCGAGAGGGCGAACTTTGGCGTCGATGCTTTTTTTCAGCATCTTTTGATCGAGTGTGCGTTGATGAAGAGTAAAGAAAATGAAGAGAAAAACTTTTTCAAAATCTAATCGAGTCGGTGGGTGAGAGGAGGGTTCTAATTACATGTACATGAGATTTGGAAGGTGCGATTGAGAAGTGAATGTGGGATGCTTGAAAGGTTGAGGACCCTCTAAGAATTTTCCTCTTTAGTAACCGTAGTGCAGTGTACTTGCAGTTGTGGGAGTTAAGTGTACTTGTACACCTTCTAAGAGATAAAGTAGTTGGCAGTTTCTTCTATTATGATAACTTTGGTAGATGTGTAGGAAATGATAAGGAAGCCTGGTAAATATAAATAATTCTATATTGAATTCAACTTTATAAATTGTTGCAATAAAACTTGTTCTGATCGCATCTTGATCAAATCCCCTGCTCTAAGATCTCCTGCGAGGATCGCCAATTCGATGTACCCACTACCTGTCTCGCACTAGCAAAAGGTATTCCGTACCTTGCCCGACGTCATTGCAAAAGAAAAGCCATAAACTCCAAAACTCCAAATCGTCCATCCACCATTCTTCTCCAGTTAGCATCCCGCCTTCTTGTCTTTCTCTGTTTGGAGCAGCTCAATGCGCCCTCTCTCTGGCAATCTGCCTGGATGATCTGCCCTCGATGGACACCTCGAGCGACAGCGACACTCGCTAATCTCGGCGACAGCTCGAGGCAATGCTCCTCTCGCCATGTTCTTCGTCCAAGCAAAGATGCAGCTTCGAGGCTAAGACGCGGGTTCAGCACAATTGGAGGGGGCAACGGAGATGGTGGTTCAGACTCACCGCCTCGCGAAACGTCGCAATCCTTGAATAACACCCAACGAACATCTCGTCCCACGGCGGCGTCCACATCAGGATCTACCTCCAATCCACTAACGAGACGGCGGACATGGACACCAGCGACCTCTGCAGCTGATGCTGCCGGTCTGAATCGGCGGCTGCGCGACCAACCAAACACTGGCGAAGCTCGACGACCTCACGTGGGCGGAAGAGACCAAGGTGGCAGTAGTGTGGAAGACGAATCTCAAGGTACGCCTCACCTAGAGTGGCCACAGCTGCAAAGAAGAGCAAGAGAAGGGAAACAATACGGGCATGCATGGAATTCCGGTATCACCGTTCCAAAGAATCCTTTCTCTCGACGACAAAGCATACAAAACCCACGAGGCGCCAAGGAATCGTCATTTGTCATGCTCATAATCGACGGCATGTCGCCCAACCTCAACGCTGCGGACTTTTACCGTATAACGCCAAACGATCTCTCTGATTGGCAGAGCGTCATCAAGAAAGGTTATTATTACTATTCACATCCTCTCTTTTTGTTTTCTTAATCACAAATCGTCTAACTCGCTCTCTATCCTCTAGTCCAGCAACAACGCAAGGTGGACACCCTCGAACCGCTCGGCCGCTACTGGGTCACCTTTAGCTCAGGCGAGGCTGCCGCCTCCTACCGTGATAGACTTGTTCGCCTTCACAAGCTTAACGGTTTCAAGCTCCGGTCTGCAAGTGGCTTATGGGAAAGCAGCGTCCCGTCCTCCCTCAAAGTTTCCCTCGCATCGCCATCGGCAGCAGCAGCAGCGGCAGCCGAAACTAGCGATGCCCTCACCTCAGACACACCGAGCACAGAAACCCTGGTGGACCTTGTCAACACTTTTACCATTGCGCCAGGCTCTCAAGCTATAGTGCCTATACAGCGCAGAAAGGTTTCTCTTTTACGGCCGTGGACGGATCGTCTAGCAGGGCTAGTCGAAAACCTCGGGTACGGGGAGCGGCCCCCGACGTTGATGGTGGACATTTATCCACCCACTTTGACTGCCCAGGAGTTTCACCAGTTCATCCGTCGAGATGGGCAAAACCAAGGCCTCCGGTGGCAAGTCTCTCTGCCTCAGCATCTTAAAACGAGCGGCTCGGAGCGAGGGTCGGCGAAGACGAATATTACGAGAGAGATTAGTTGGGATGATGAGATGGATGAGCAAGAGGGGGAGGAGGACAAGCAGCGAAATACGCCTTTTAGGCGTAATGACCGTGAGACATTGGAAAAGCTCAAGGGACGGTTCATACTCGCGTGCGCCGATGAGACAGAGGCACGGCGGTTTCAGCAGAGCTGGAACCGTAGAACGCTCACAACAACGCAGCCAGAGCCGGCAAGGTACTTGGTTCATGCATCAATAATAAAGTGGTAGTTATCTCCTCCGTCTACTATCACATCCTATCTCATCTCATTGCCATCACTCGCGCCACATCGTGATTGCTACCGCATGCTTTCCCCATCATTGTTCTTCGTGACTGCATCTCAAATTATGAATCCTCCAATGTTGTGGACGCTTTCCTGCCTCTCATCTCCCAGATCTTCTTTCTTCTCCGCTCTATTGCGACACTTGTCACTTCTGTCCATTCACTCTTTTTTATCTTTGCCACATGCCAGACTCCAAAGCGAAAACAACAGCACGGCCCTCTCTCTGGCCGCTACAGGAATAGTCAATGACACAGTAGCAGTAATAATTTTTTTTTTGTATTAAAACCCAAATTAATAGAAAAATGAAACGAGAGAGAAAAGGACAACGAAAAAGGGAAAAACGGAAAGGGGAAAAAGAAGACCGCAAGAACTCCGAACCATAATTGCTCTCTCTAAGGGGGATAGGTAGGGGGATTTGGATTGAAGGTCGTCGAGTTAGTTTGTAAGGAAGTTTTTTCTTTTTCAAAGTCAAGGAACTCTCATGACCCTCATATCCGAAATGTCATTACTGGCACAAAGCTGATAAACTGCAGGCCTCATAAAACAGCTCGTATGTCTTGATCGCGTTGCGCTGCCGTCTCCATTATATCATACGTCAAATACACTGTCAAATCAACGTCGTGCCTCGCGTTTTGCGCGTGCAGCATACAACAGTTGGACCCATTTTAGCAGCACTTGCCACTGGCAGCCTCGCTCTTCTCGCCAACATTGACACCTGATGAGGTACCAACGTCAGTCTTCTGGTTGTCGATGAGACGCTTCTTGATGTCGGCAGCCAGGCTGTAAAAGGCCTGGTCAATGTTGATGTTGCTCTTGGCGGAGACTTCGAGGAAAGGAATTCCGAGCTCGTCAGCCAGTGCCTGGCCCTGTTCCGTGGATACAACGCGCTTATCCTCCCAGTCGCACTTGTTGCCGATCAGGATCTTGTTGACGCCTTCGGTGGCGTGCTGCTCCACGTTTTGGAACCAGGTACGAATGTCTATTGGGAAAAAGTTACACATGTCAGCCATGGCCTAACAACTCCACTTTTGTTTGGTCTTGATATTTCTTGAGCGCTGTAGCAAACAATTGCTCCGAGGCGGGCACCCGTTTGAACGTGGCCACAGAACTGAGGTGGTCTGGCGGGCCCAACTTCAAGAAATGGAAAGTCGGGTAGATGGAGAGCAGGAGAAACGATGCAAGGCGGTGAGCAGGGTGGGGAGGGGGGTTTGACATACTCTGGAATGATCGCTCGTCGGTGACATCGTATACCAGCAGAATGCCCATGGCACCACGGTAGTAGGCAGTGGTGATGGTGCGGAATCGCTCCTGGCCGGCGGTATCCCAGATCTGCAGCTTGACTCGCTTGCCATCCAGCTCAATCGTCCTGATCTTGAAGTCGATGCCGATAGTGGTGATGAAGGACGGAGTGAAGGAGTCTTCACTGAATCGCAACAGACAGCATGACTTTCCAACACCGGAATCACCAATCAGAAGGAGCTTGATCTAATGAGGACATGTTCGGTTAGCATCTCGTTCGTCCTCGTTCAGAAATTGTAGCGTGATTGCCTCGTCGTCGACGATGCCATGTGATTGGAGCCGCGCTTAGTGGCCCGAGGGTGGGGGAGCGAAAGGGGGGAAGAATGAATTAAGTCGTACCAGAAAGTCGTAGTTGCGATTGCTAGGCATGGCGGGCATTTTGGGCAAAATGTAGTCCTGATTAAGGGGGTTCGAGGTGGTGCAAAGGTCGACTCGAAAACGACGGTTGTTGCGAGACGAAGTGGCGGAGAGGCGGGAAAGGTAGAGGCGGAAAACTAAAGAAGCGTCCGGGCCGTGACAAGGACAGAGAAAGCAATGACAAGCCCCCCAAAAGGTGCAAAAAAGGTGCTTCTCGTCGAGATAACTCGCGAATATGTACAGAGTACAGTTGCTACACGGGTTGGCGGCAGATCCGGAGAAGGGCTCAGCACCAGCGGTATTGCAGCGAGGCGGGAGTTCAGGTTTGGTGATGCCGGAGCAACAAGAGGGGCTCTAGACTGAACAAGACGCGGGCAGGATGTCAAGACGCAGACGAGGAGCGGTGCGCTGGCAGAAGGCGGGCGCAATTGAGCGAAGCTGGCGATGCAGGTGGCAGAAGCCGGAGAGAGGTTTCAGTTCAGGCCCGTCGGTGAAGGTTGCAGAATCGAGGTTCTGGCATCTGGACAGCTGGAAGCGGTCGGGACACTTGGCCGAGATGCACGTCCGGCGTTGGTGCATACGTAAACTGGCCTAGCGCATGTACCTTTTTGCGGCGAGAAGCACTGGCAAGGTACCGATGGGTCGAGGGGGGCCCTTCTGGGGGGAGGGGGGGCCGCCGCTGGACTGGGCTGATGTTTAGTGGGATGGCCACCTAAAACCCGCTGGAGACCTTCTGAAGCCTCAATCAATCAACCTGAATCGATAAAAGGTTGCATGCATGGATGGTTGATTATGCGGTGTCCAAGTCATGCATCAAGCTTCGTGTTTACGAGTACCATAGAAAGGTACCCGGTGCGTTATATGTGCACACAAGTACATTTAGCCATTGCGAGATAATTTTCGCAGGGTCTATAATAACCTACTATAGCCAAGGCAGTAGCCAAACGCTCGGCAATCTACGCACGATCCCTTTGGACCAGGCATCGAGATAATCGCTGCTAGCAAAGGTACATCCCGTTACAGCGGTCCTCTGAATACCAGCACCACGAGCCCAGCGAGTCGCAGGCGCACATGGTCCTGGCCATGAACTAATAATCATCAGCCCTTTGTATCCTTTTATGGGACTCGTCTTCCTTGTAATCTTTGCAAGCAGTTTGGAATCCCCGCCGCCGTCAGTTGCTAGAGGCCAGGCTTAGGCAGGGTGGGACAAGTTGCATACTTGGACATGCAGAGTCCCAAGTCCTGCCCCTTACATGTAACCGTTGAAACAACCTCCTTGGCCCGTACATGACAAGTACCTCGTACTCCCATTCTCGGTAACTGGTCCCTGCATTCGCAAGAGGGGCCGCTGACATTGGCTGAATTTTTTCCCAGGCGGACGAGCAAAATGTGACCTCTGGCACGAGGCTTGTCTTTTTTCCTGTTTTCTACTTGGTCCGATGATTTCAAGTGCCACGCCAGTGGAAGACGTCATCGGTCGGTGTTTGGTTAAGGTAGAGCGTCGTCCCGGGTTGGTGCGCTCCGAATTGGATGCGATTGACGGGTACGAGTACGGTATGGGTATATACGTGTATCCGGAGGCTTGGTTAATCCAGCCCCGCCACCTCGTTGGCAGAGGAGAGCTGTATGTAGGCTAGGTAAGTCAAACCACATACTAGTCGGCCACCCAGTCTAATCGGCCACCCTTTTACACCAAAAACCCAGGTTTTTAAAAATTCATAATTAATTCTATAAAAAATATATCAACTTAAAAATTATATTATATAAAAATATTTATAAAATAAAACCTATTTTAAATTCTTTTATTATATATGAGCTTTATTTATATACTAAAATATTAAAATTAACAATATTAAGGGATCTGTTAGTATTTATATATAATTTATATATAAATCTTAACAAAATATAATATTTAGTATTTAATAATATAAAATAAAAAACTAAAAAGTAAATAGTATTCCTATTTCATTTACTATTAAATAATACTATACTTTAATTTTAGTTATTTTTATTTATTAGTATATAAGTTACTATTCATACTGTGCTACCTCATATAAATTTGTATGAGAGGTGGCCGAATTCCCCGTGTGGCCGATTAGTATGTGGTCTGACTTACTCCTTCGATGTGCCTGGACTGGATACGAGTCGGCATGTGAAGGGAGCAGGACTGCAAGCATGTATACTTGATAATCACTAATCACAGTGTATTCTACTTGGCATATAATCACGATGTCCAAAATTGTTTGAGTATACCGAGCAATGCTAATGCTATACGGTCCGTTGACTGAGATTGAGGCTATCAGAGGGCCAGCCTCCTAAACCTGACCAAAGGATATCGACAATGAAGCAAATACCTACATATAACAAGAAATGAAAAAGAACCAAACCGCCACGCAAATGTCCAAAAAGTTCCAAAAAGTTCCAAAAATTCCAACAAGCTCATCAACTCTCTACTCTTTCTGTTCAAACACATCATTCCACATCGCCGGAATCTCTCCTGGTACCGGCGCTTCAATCTCCTTCTCAGTGAATTCTATGGGCCCAACGAACTCGCCATCCTCGCACAGCTTGTTCAGCTTCTCGCAGTAATCACTCCATCGGTCGCAATTGGCCTGTCCAACCGTCTGCGCACTCGGCCTGCACTCCTCGCTCTGCGCAAAGCATCCCCTGACGCCAGTCCAGCATTCGTCCTCGGTCGAGTACGGCGGGACAGCTTTGGCGCACCAGTTTGCGCTCTTGAGGACGCAATCGTCGGGGATGACGCCTGCAGTCTGAAGCATTGGATCTGGTGTAGGAATCTCGGCGGCCTTCTCCTTGTCGACTTTGGGGATGTACACCTTTGGGCCGGGAATTGGATATGGCGGCAGGTCATTCTGATAAATATCATATTTGAGGCCGGGTGTAGAGAGATCAACATATCCAGGGATGCTCGTGAGATGCTCCTGGGGCACATCCAGAGGGCCCTGGACATCGCTGTTGAGAAAGATTTGTGCACAGCCTAGGAAATACTGCGGATCGTCGCGATGGACGGCCCAGTGCAAGGCCACGATCTCAGGCCGCACAATGTAGTACCCCGAAGGCAGCCCCTGAGGAAGATTGACAGAGAGCAGGCCGTTGTTCTCGACGAGTCGGTCAACGCACCATTTTTTGGTCACAGGGTTGTAGCCGTCTTCCCAGATTTTGAACCAACCGTCACCAGCGGCGCTCTCTGTGAACATATCGTCGACTTTTTTGATGTATACGGCACAGGGACCAAGATGGCCCGGGTCGATGCTGCCGGGCGCCTGAGCATCTGGCCATTGACGCCATTCAAACGTGAGAAGAGACCCTTTATTTGCAGGGCAGATGAATGACACGGCTTGAATGCCGTCGCGACCTGTAGCATGATGATCAACGGCTGTTCTCTGCACTAAATAAGAGAGGAGCAATTCTAACCACAAACCATGTCCTCCGAGGTGATGGGGTGGATTGGATTGGTGGCAGTCTCGCCATCAGAGGGCGTGCGAACGCAAGTACCATCTCCTTGATTCTTTCGGTCAATAAAGAGAGTTGTAAAAGAAGTATGAGCACTTGCCATAGAGGCAAGGCTCAGCAACAAGAGGCCAGCAATACAACACTTCATGATGAGAATGCCAATTTCAACCTAGGAGTTGTGGAACTGATTTGCTGGACAAAGAGGAGTGGCACAGGGGGGGCAGCGTACTGATATAACTGAAAGACGATGGCAGTAAACAAATGATGGCAGTAAACAAATGATGGCGAAGAACAAAGAAAGATAGTCTCCGAAAAGGGGTAAACACGGCGCCTACCTCGTACCAAGCCATAGTTTGTTGGTCTCAACTCAAAGTTTCTCTCCCCCTTGATGGCTCGTGCAGCCACCCGCCGAGGCTTGGAGAGTTTATATGCTGCCCTGATAATGCACCACGTCTCACCAGTCGTTTAGATTAGCTTTCCTTGGCCCAACGGCCGTGAAAGAAATCATGTCTTGGCAGGGTGGCGAACAGCAGTCTTGAAACCAATATCTCATACTGAAACCAAGTAAACTGACTGCAACGAGGCTTTCGTTGGGTTGCACCGTTTGGTCGGCGCTTGTGTATGTCACTGTATGACACCACTCGGTTGGCACCCCGAGCGAGATAAACTTCCCGGCAAAGTATTAACGAAGCTTGCGGCAGATCCCGGAGATAGGGCCATCAATAAGAACTGCAGATCCAATGGATATAGTTTTATCGTTAAATGAAGGGCTCGTATCTCTGCTCGTGGAGGACCTACACGCGCACATTAAGCCCCTATTCACCGTCAATCATATCGCAATCACGCCGTAGCCAGAGCCAAGATAAACCGTTAAAAAAAGCATAACTATCATGAGTGGAGATTTCGTATCAAAGAAACGCCGACAGCCTCCGCGATAATCACTCACAAAACGCACATCACACCGCTCATGGTATAGATGGCTTTCAGTCTATGCCAAATGTCTCTTATTTTCTTCCCCTATCTTCCCCTCTCCAAGGGAAACCTCCGCCTCAGAGTACATGAAGTCGCTATATCCTTAAAAAAATTTGTGATGTAAAGAGTTTAGGTTTTTGGAATTGTTCATTTGTCTTTTTTATAATTTCCTTTCCATTCGTATGGTACACAGTATATAGTACACTCGTCATGACGTCGGGTATTATTGCTTTTGCTTTTTCTTCTTTTTCACTCGTTGATCTTGGCGAGAATTCTGCGTCTTATTAGCAACGTTTACCATAGATAACATTCGTAGGACAAGACTCACTCGCTGTCACGGAACAGCTGGTATTCCTCCTCACCGGACTTGACAGCCGCGCCACCAAACTAAAAATGCCCAAGTCAGCCAAAGAATTCTTTATCATCACCATATCCCTGGTCCAAGAGTTGCTGATTAAGTTCATACCGCAGGAAGCAGAACACGGTCACCGACAGCCACGCCCATGGGGATGCGCTTGCCATCGCGGTCCAGACCACCGGGTCCGACGGCAAGGACCTTGGCCTCGTTGAGCTTCTCGACGCTCGACTCGGGCAGGAAGATGCCGCTGGCGGTCTTGGCCTCGGCCTTGACGCGCTGGACAAGCACGCGGTCCAGGAGAGGAGCGAGGTTGCGGATGGATCGGATGGCAGACTATGGTTTGGTTGCCGTACGTTAGCGAATTGCTTTCTTACACTTGTTCCTATGCCCCAATGACGATAGTGACAGCTCCCAAAATGTTACATATAGGTTCATGCGTATATATGTAAGTCATCCGGCGGTAGGGTGGGGTGTGTTTGGTAATTATTAAAACCATAGCACGAAGAAGCAGACTTTGCGGGAGGGGACACAAGTAATTGACATACCATTGTGAATGGATGGGTAGGTAGTTGAAAATGAGGTCGTGAAGCCTGCAATTGGTGTTACTGATGGATGGAGAAGAAGAAAAAAAGGCGGATGAGCTGGAGCAGCGGTTCGGATCGGCAACAAATGCTCTTTCTCTTCGAACGGCTTCCAGAATCTAGCAGCTGCTTAGCCGGCAACAATTTTTTTTTTCTCCCTCCCGCCGTGTCGGTTCGGGATTTCCCCTCTTCCGAGGCCTCTGCTCCGCGATAGCTTCAGGTAGCTCCAAGCGCCAACCCCGCCATTCTATGCCGAATCCGGAGCTCCAGGGCTCTCGGCCCGAGCCAACAAGCTGATAAGGCGGTGCAGTTCGAGATGAGGGATTCGAGATATTTAAGTTACTGGATATACCGGATATACTGGATAGGTCTTTGGTGACATCTTGTTCCATTGAAAACTATTTGGAGGTAGATTATGTCCTAAAATGTACCAACATGAAGTTACGAAGAAAGAAAAAAAAAAAAAAAAAAACAGACGCCGTCTATCCCCCCTTTGGCCCTCAACCGCCAACCCCCCAATCACCTGTAAATGGTATGCCACTATGTAAAGTTATATAACCCTGAGGTTGAAATTGATCTGCTATTAAAGATATTGCATACCCCCGCGCGCACCTGATTGAGAATCCAACACTGCATCGCATCTTTCTGTCATGGGCCCCTCTTGAAAACTACGTGGTATTGTGCAATTTCATCCTGAGTAAATCCAAAACGCCAAATCAAATGATGGAATGAAAATAACCAGAAAGAGAAAAAAAGAAAAGGAGGGGGAGGGAGACAGAAAGAATGACGGGTTGATAAGTGAGAGAGTAAAATGTTTGTGTGGAAATGACAAAGAAGGATGAAAAAGAAAGGGTCAAAACCGCCACAAAGTTCGCAGCTTATGCCTTCTTCGGAGCCGGTGGCTGAGAGTTTGGCGGCTCCAGAATATGCTTGTGGTCAGCAGCGGGCATCACGTCTCCGTTATCCACTTGCTGGCAGATGACCGTGTCTGCCACCCACGGCTCTTTCAAAATCTCACCCATCCTAGCACGAGTTTTGGGATTGATGTCCAGCATGCGATGAATGATGTGCCGACTTTCTCGGGGGAGCAAACGAAGAATTCTCCAAGGACCTCGGATGACCTCCTTTTTGTCGGTTGTAACGTTGACGCCGGGGATTGGGAGCTTTTCCTGCTCGGGTGGAGGGGTATCAGTAGAATCCTGCCTCTTGTGCGTGTGGTTGTTGTGAGCCGTCGGGCCGTCGTCAGGTAGGAATTCTCGAGCAGCCACAGACGACAGGTCGTTGGTAGACTTGGGTCGCAGCAGCTTGCCAGGGTCGTGTCCAGGAGTTGGGCTGGCCGCGAAGAGCTTGTACGAGTTGTCCGTCATGCGGGGAATCTTCCAAGGGAAACGGCGCAAGGTCATGCAGCAGAAGATGATGGCGAGAGACCAGATATCGACCTCCTCGGCATTGTACTCTTTGGCGTCGTACACCTCGGGAGCAAGGTAGGGGTCGGAACCAACAATACCTATATCAGCTTTGTTAGTACTGGAGAGCAGGGGAGGAGAGGGTATATAAAAAATGAAAATGACTCACCCTTTGCTGGGACAGAACCGCTCTCAAAGGGATACTTGAAGACATGGGCACTACCAAAGTCAATAATCTTCATGATGCCCTTGTCGCTGACAACCACATTGTCGAGCTTCAAGTCCCGATGCGCAAGACCCATGCTGTGCAGGTAGGTGACGCCGTTGAGGATCTGCAAGAAACTGCACCGAATCTCTTCGCGCGACATCTTGCCAGTCATGACAATGGCGAAGAGGTCAAAGGGAGCATACTCCATCACCTCGAACCAGCGTCCCTTTTCCTGCAGGATATCCAGCGTCTCGATAACGTTGCCATGGTGGAGAGTCGATCCAACGCAGAACTCGGCAGTGACTTTTTTGTTGTATTCCCTCTCCGTTTCATACGTGTGGCGTGCTCGAAACTCCTTGACGGCGAAGACGGTGCCATCTTCCGTTCGACGCATGAGCCTGACGGACCCACCGGCACCGGACCCCAATACCTTGCCGAGTTTGCCGTACTTTGACGTCAGGCCGTGGTCGTCGCCAAAAGGCAGCTGTTGGGTGGAGCGGCTGGCCTGACTGGACTTGGACGATGACTTGATGGATGATGGTGATACGTCCCGCTTTTTGTGGTGGCCAGATTTTCGGAAGAATCGCTTCAGATCGGACATGGAACCGGTTGCCGCATGGCCGTGGGCCCCATCGTTGGATCCGGAATCGTCGCTCTGCTTGGACTGCTGCGTGTACATTCCCAAGCTTGTTTTGGATGACGTGGGAGACGTCCCATGCTTCTTCTTCCTAGAAAAGACAAATCGCGGGTCGACTGAATGACGGGTGGGGTGCTGCAGCTGAGGAGGCCGGCGGCCTTTGGCATAGGGATCGTTGGCGTCGCCTCCAGGTGCCATTGGCTTGGAGTAGTAGTACGATGCCGCGCTTCTGGAGGGGCTTGATTCACGAGAGACCGGGACAGAGCTTGGCCCGACAGAAAACATGTCCTGTCGATGGGCCCTAGACTCTCCGCGCTGCTCATCGGTGGACGAGGCCCTCGACATGGCGTGGTCCGAGGATGCTGGTCGATGAGTGAGAACCTTGCGATCAGCAGTGCGAGTAAGAGCCTTATCGGTGGAAGTGGACGGCTGCGGAGTAATGAGGTGAGAATCATTGACGGCAGAGGTGGGAGCACTGGTTACGGCGCTTTCTTTATTTAACCTCTTTTCGGGATCTGATCCAGCGGGCGTCAAAGGAGGAGAGGCCAAGGCCGAAAGCCGGGGGCTCCCATGGGGAGACTGCCAACCCGATGAGTTTGGCGTTGGGAGTCTCGTGGAGTCATTTGAGGCATCTTCACGGGAATTGACCTGATGGAAGGCGTCGCGGTTAGCCACTGAATGGGGCAGGGTTGACAAGTAGAGAAGCACAGGCGATGATGACGAAGGGATGCTGAGCCTCGGGGTGGCCGGGGGCTCAGGGAGATGAATCGGGGTTGCAAACATTCGGGGCGCTGATTAGATGCATGCACGCATCCGCTATTACTTGACGGGTGCAAACCGATGCTTATATCAAGACAGCGAGACAAAACAAACGGGCAAAGGAGAGGAGGGCAAAAGAGTAGAAAGAATAGAAACAAAACAAACGAGCAAACAAAACAAATACTAGCTTGTCAAAGACAAAAGTGGCCATTCTTGAACACGGGATGGAGAAAAACAATGGAGCTCTTACCCTTGACGCAGGCAAAGAAAAGGCCTCGAAACCAAAAGTGCTCATCCGGCGCTCCTGCAGGGGTAATCCATGATTCATGGACTTCTGGAAAGCTTTGATTTGGTCGGCGGCAACTTCATTGAAGGTATCGAAGCGGTCTGAGGTGTTTGTCGTCGTCTTCAGGGAGGCCGGAGCGGCGGGCTGCGCAACAAGAGGAGCCGCTGGCTCAATCTCCTCCACGGCGGAGGAGAAGCGGACAGAGGCCGGACCATCGTGAGGTTTGCTGCCGGAGCTCTCCTTGGACGGCGATCGAGAGACTTTATCGGACGAAGCAACAGCTCCAGAATCGGCAGCAGCAGCAGCAGTAGCAGTGGCAGCATTACCAGTACCAGCGGCAGAAGTATCGTCTGTTTGAAGGCAGAATTGGGATAAGGTTAGCAAAACACATCTTTTTCGTTATCGCCAAATTCAATCAATGCGAATCGGTGGGGGGAGGGCGTTTGAGGCGTCTCAGCGGATGCACCGGACACGCAGAGGAAACTTACAGGCAGCGGCTTCCTGCTGGAAGGGCGCCTTTTGAGGCTCTGACGACGCCATGGAGCAGGTCGGGAGTACAAAGCCTTGTCTCTTGTTTGCCCGCAAAAGTGAAGCAACGCACGACGATCCCAGAGGCAACGAAGCAGGACCTTGTGGGAGTCAAGTTTTGAGGGCCGGGGCGGGTAGCGCAGCGCAGCCCGTGGCCTAGCGAACGCTTTTTTTTGCTCGACTCGATTTCGGTTGCGCGATGATGGAAAAGAATGGCCGATGGTGGGGCTGCTTGGCTTTGGGGATTCCGGGCCACTGCAATGTACAGGTACTGGTACTGGTACAGCGCGGAGTCCGTACCCTCGGAGGTATCGCCGCCAACGGCCTGTACCTGCAAAATACGGGGGGAGCCTGCAGGGAGGCGCGGTGACGAGCGGTATGGCGAGGTACTTTGGCCGAACGGGGCGTGATACCTGACAGAGGTGCTGCGTCACCGGTACAGGTACTGCGCTGGGTGCTTGGAGCGGCCACATGCTTTTCGCAGGATGTGAAGGGCACATCAGCCGCAGAGGCGGTCACGGGAGAAAAGTACTGCGAGGTATCCAAAGCTGGTTGCTGTTTATGGCTGTTGCTTCACAAGCAAATGTTCCCAAAGAGGACAATGTCGTTTGGCGTTTGTCATTCCCAAGATGCCCACTGCATCTTTCAACGTTTGTAAGCCGTCCATGCACAAGTACAGTCACTTGCTGTACAGCCTCCCCCTTTGAGAGTCCCCCTCGTCTTGTTGTTTATTATAGGCATCAAGTACAGGTACTGTCCAACTCCAGCAACAAGGGGTCCCCTAAGCACATTGAAATTTGGGCAGCGGCTTTTACGACACTCCGCGCAGGAACCCCGAGCAGCCGTACCTTTTCCCCTCTTTTGAGGTACCGCCGTGTTCGCCTCAGCTGGAACTTTAGACCCGCGAGAAGCGCACCAATACAGATGGCTAGGCCCCACGATACATTCTGTGGCGGTACCTCTCTGACGGGCAGCGCGGCAAAGGTACAAGGAGGTACAAAGAGCCAAGGGCTCATCGCCGATGCCGTTAGCCAAATCTACAGTACGGGCTGTCTGTTCCTTCGAGGCGCAATCTAGAAAATTCCCCCATCCTTGCCATTGTCACTCTATCGGATACGATGCCCTGTGGTTACAGCTCCCGGGAGTTGCGGAATCGTTCAAGCGCCACGCTGGCCAGATTCTAGCTGCGCGGCTCTCGGATGCACGTCCATCAACCAACCTAGGTTCGATCAATCAATTCGGGTATCGTGAAGGCGTCGATGCCTTACCTCACCTTATCCAAAGCACAACATGCCTCGGCACCGAGCTTCTGTGCTTATTCCGCATCGTACCGTATTAGTGCTATTCCCTGCGTGACTGCGACTTACCTGTCTAGGGAATCGACCTGATGCTTGCAGTCATTTGGCCCTTGTATGGAGTCCTGAGCAAGTATTACCCACCCCACGGATGGTCTGTGACCCGCGTCTGGGTCCTATCAATGAGGCTTTCCGTGAATGGATACGGGAACAAGCACGTCCAAGTGTTGCCGCGGCCGTGATTGGCGACCGGGGTAGCGGCTGATTCACTCCCGCCTTCATGATGTGTCTCTGTACAGCATTTCAGGGCAACAGGTGTCCTCTCTCCTCCCTCCACTGGCCCATCTCGTTCGATGTGATGTGATGACTCCTACAAGAGGTCACGGTCTGCTTTGTAATCTGCTGCAAGAATATCTCGCATAGACCTACACCGAGGGCACTGGCACTAGCTGGGCAACTAGGCAAACAAGAAGCTCGAAATGGGTTGCTGCATTCAGCTGTTCCTTTGGCTAGTCTCACTGAGTTGCATTGAGCCAACACAACTTAAGACGGATCATAGGACCAGTTATCCGGAACTTGGATGGTAGTATTCATCAAATTGGCGCACATAGGTACTCAAGTCGGCCCGTCGCAGCAGGGGCCGAATCAATCAATGGACAAATACGGCGTCCCATCCCTGACTGTACATGTGCAGGTAGTGACCCAGTTGGTTTTGTGTCACGGTATCAGGATGTAAGTACGCACTTCGTATGTACATACACGAATACAGTCCGTTTGCTTTTTGCCTCTCCCGATCGACATCCCAGACGGCCCCACAGGTGGACATGCTCCTAACTGGTGGCAATCAAAATCTGCCGGCATATTTTCATATTTTTTTTTTTCTTTGCAAGTCTGTAGTTTCCCGCCTGTCTAGGCATTGACCAAACGCACTCAATTCTCATCATTTTTTTCGGAACTGAATTCTGGGCTTTCGGGATCGCCGTGTATCCGTAAAATATGTAGCTGTCACCATCCCCATCCCCCTTCTCGCCACCCAACAAACAAACAAACAAGACGAAGGGGAAGAAAATTCTTTCTCGCATTAGCCCGACAGCTGAATCATTTGCATGCTTAAACGGCATGCTTCAATAACAGGATTTGCTATCTCTTAGTAGCAATGCCGAGCTCTGTTGCAGAACGTACGAGCCTCATTCGGCATCAATTCGCTATTCTCAAGATAATTGAACCCTGCATGGCCATCTTGGTTTTCTTTTCCGTGACAAGCCCGTCTCCAAGTGGGGCCTCGATCGCCACTTGAGCTTGATCTCCCTCCCATGTAACATGATCTTCCTCTAGCCAGCTTCCAAAGATGCTATCGAACATTAGCCGAGAGCGGAAAACGAGGACTAATTTGTAAGCGGCGGGCAACCAAGCAACGTCCATCCACTCATGAAGAGCGATGGTGAATGATGGTCTTTGACTGCCAAGTGCTAGTTGTGAGAACTCTTGCGGTGGATATATACACGAAGTATATATATAGAAACAACTTGAAACGGCTTTTGTTCTTCAATGGCGATCATCTCGATACATGCTTCCCCACACTGTGGATTAAGCTTGGATGTGTCATCCTCGCGATGGTTGAGTTTCTAAATACAGACCACCGTTGAGTGTATGTGGTCCACCATCTACCAACAGAAGTTCCTCAGTTGTATCCATAGTCCCACCGTTCAGTATTTTTCGATCAGGTTGATGGCTCCCATTGACGAAAATCTGATGTCAATCTGCGGATTCCCATTCAAAGCTATCCAGGTAGGCATAAAGCCTCTTGTTTCACCGTCACCATGAATATAGATAATGTAACAATATTGATTTACCTTGTGCTTTATTGACTAACTGGCAAAATCATCAACATTGGCCATTCTTTGACTGTAAAAAAGTCCTGTGCGTAAGAGATACGGCAATAGAAGCAGCTCCCCAGTGTAGAGGCATGCCAACTGCTGCCAACACTTCATATAAATAAACCCACATGGATATTGCTAGCCCACGACCGTATTATATGCTCAGCAGCTTGAACGACATTCCCATATCTTCCAGCCGCTCTTCCATGTACTGCATCACTGTACGCAGCCCAGCATTGCCGCCACGGCACGCACCGCTCTCGATGTGAGCAACAAGCCCGCTAATTGTTGAAAACTTCTTCATGCTCGGCTTGGATTTCCCAGAGTTTCCTTGAAATAGAATTGAAGGACAGTGAAAAATCTTGGACATGTGAGCAGGTGATTGCATGTGCTGCTCGAGAGCTTTTCTTCCATTGAAGCGCCGTAGGCTGTTAGGACAGAGGGGGCAAAGATAAATGCCGTCCGCGGGCAATTCTGTACAGTCACTATCCGTATCAGATAAATCGAATCCAGTAAAATCCCTTCCGACAAGGCTCATGAAGTCCATCTGACTGCTACTAGGCGTCAGCATGACACCCTCGCCTGAATCTGTGCTTGGCGTCATGATCCCGGAGCTGCTCAAGTCTGGCTCGTTCTCCAGGCTAGCCCAGCCCAAGGATTCAAAGCTGCCGTCGGAACTGGTGATGAGATGCTCCCTATCGTGCATGAGCACCAGCCTGTTGAGTTTCTGCCGGTTCATGCCCGACCGACAAGTGCCATTCTCCATGTGGGCAACTAGAGCTGAAGGGCTCCGGAAATGGGCATTGCACTCCACGCCACAAATTTTGCCCGCCATGCAAGTCAAATTGCTAATTGGACGATGAATGACAGAATCCAGATGCTGCTGTAAAGCTTTGACATTCTTAAAAGTACGATTGCATTCTTTGCATTCTCTGTCTTCTTTGGCTTCTTTTCTTTTCTGTGGCTTTGCGACGGGCGTCCCGTGGTCTTTAGCTCCTAGGTGGTCAAGTAGAGATTTCTCACTCCTGAAGCCCTTGTTACAGTCACAGCAACGAAACTCAGTGGCGTGTCCCGTAGCTCCTAGGTGATCGAGGAGAGATTTCTCACTCTTGAAGCCCTTGTTACAGTCACGGCAACGAAACTCAGTGGCGTGTCCCGTTGCTTGAACATGTTGGTTCGAAGCAGCTCGGCTTTCAAATACTGCGCTACAATCGTTGCAGCGCCATTGCATGTCTTTGAATGGATTTTCCCAACATGTCGCTTGAAAAGCCTGATGTTCCTTCAAAGATTCGACCGAGGCCAGACATTTGTTGCAGCGACGGCAAATAAATCGAGATTTAGCCTTTCTATGCTGTTTCAAGTCTGTTTCGCTGCGGAAAGGGCGACCGCATGTGCACTCCAAGGTTGGCATTGTGCGCTTTGTCGTGCTCGTCGTATTCTGAGATGGAGTTGGTGCTGGTCACAGGGCTATGGTTTGAAGTGAGCAATGTTGGACGGAGGGCTGGGTAGACGCTGCTGTTTTAGGCTTCAATGTGCGGGAGGCCTACAAACTGAAGGAATGTTTTCGGCCGGACAGCGATATTTTAACATCCATTGATGAACCTTGTCGCTCTCTTAGGCGCGCGCCGTGGCTTTGGACAAGCCACAAATAGAACAAACTTCAGTGTAGGGATGGATCCTTTTAAAGAAGGTATTTTCGTACAGATGCGAGTGAGCCCTGTTCAGGCATCGATGCTTCCAGCAAATCGGATGACGCGATGTCAGGCGGCCGGTACGCGGCCTGCAGTCCTACGGCTGGAGGCGAGTCTCAATGGCGAGGCTCACAAACAACAGCCGTCCCGTTCGGATTCCAGGCAGCCGTTGCGATTTGTTGGATTGTGTTGACTGCCGCTCTGATTGGTGGTGATGCTTTGTTGTTGGACAAGAATTGATACATCAAGTTAGTACCTCGTTTCGAATTCACGTGCCAAATGAGGAGTAAGGCAGACAGACAAGAGGGAAGGTGGGAAAGAGGGAAGGAAGCCTCGAGTCGGAGGAAAAAAGAAGCCGAATATCTATTGTATGTCTTGTTCGAACCTTGATCGTACATCTCGACGCAGTCCCGCAATACCTGCTATGTTATACACATCGTTGCTCCCAACCCCGCCTGTTTTGATATGCCGATATCACAAAACCCATCATCAAACGCCATTCTTTCTGTTCTTTGTTCCTTGGTATCGTTACGCCACCACATTAATTCCTATTGATTTGCACTGGAAAATGATAGACCGGCATAGCCCCTCCAGCGACAGGCCAGACAGTCTAAGCTCCGATTGCTTGATTTTTGCGATTTCGTAGATGTGCTTTAAGCTGATGGTACCGACCGTCTCATGCCCAGGCTTGCTGACGCCTTTTCTGTTTCCCTTCTTGCCGGTTGGCGCTCCCACTGCATTGAGCAGCAGCCATGATGTCTGCGGTGTTCTGACGTCAAACGTAAAGGACCGATCAGGTCGAACCGTGACCCGGCATGGCATGGGTGTACCAGGGACGATGTGTGCTGTTCTGGCATTGAATTCCTACATCACAGTTAGCCTTGATTCGCCTCAAATACAAAATACCAAATCCATCGAACCCAGCAGCAAAACTTCGAGTGACCGACCTTGCAAAAGTCCATGGATTTGACACCCTTGCTACCAAGCGCGGGACCGACTGGAGGGCTTGGACTGGCCTGACCAGCTCCCACAATCAGTTTGACGATGGTGTCCACGCCGGCGGCAGCGCCCTTTGCTTTCGACATAGTTGGATTGGATTTGCAGGAGGCGGAATGCTGGAGTTTCGGCGATGCGCAATATCGTCTCGTGCTCACGATGGAGATTTTGTAAATCTTGAAGCAACTTGCATCTTGCTGCCACCATTGGCCAGGCACTATGACCAAAGCAATCTAGTGCCGTATTGGAGATCCACCAATTTCTTTATCTTATCGATAGCCCATGGGAAGGCCGCCAAAATTTTTGGAAGCAGAGAATCCATCATTTCTCTGACAGCCATATCCTCTACATCTCCATTTCACAAACTTCACAATACATCCATATATCACAAGGCGCATCCGGTATAGTGCTGTACCATAGCGCTGTATTGAATTCCAAACGCAAGCCAATCGAAAGATTAGCCACACGCACATCCAACTTGACATACACACACGATGCCGTCCACACACAAGAAAGAAAAGCCTTGGGATACCGACGATATCGACAAGTGGAAGATTGATACATTTACTGCAAAGGACAATGCGGGCGGCACATTTACCGAGGAGTCATCATTCGTCACGCTGTTCCCCAAGTACCGCGAAGTCTATCTGAAAGAAGCATGGCCGTTAATTACCAAGGCGCTGGAGAAGCACGGCATTGCCTGCACATTGGATCTCGTCGAGGGTTCAATGACAGTCAAGACAACAAGAAAAACATTTGATCCTGCTGCAATCTTGAACGCGCGTGACCTCATCAAGCTGCTGGCACGAAGCGTCCCTGCTCCCCAGGCTGTGAAAATCCTAGACGACGGCGTCGCGTGCGACATCATCAAGATCCGAAACCTGGTACGAAACAAGGAACGATTCGTTAAGCGCCGTCAGCGAATTCTGGGGCCCAATGGCTCTACGCTCAAGGCACTCGAGCTTCTGACGGAGACCTATATCCTCGTCCACGGCAACACAGTGTCGGCCATGGGGCCTTACAAGGGACTGAAAGAGCTGCGGAGGGTGATTGAGGACTGCATGAACAACATTCATCCCATCTACCACATCAAGGAGCTCATGATCAAGCGTGAGCTAGCTAAGGACCCCGAGCTGGCCAACGAAAGCTGGGATCGCTTCCTGCCAAACTTCAAGAAGAAGACACTGAGCAAGAGACGCGTGCCGCTCAACGTTACAGACAAGACCAAGAAGGTCTACACGCCATTCCCGCCGGCGCCTGAGAAGAGCAAGGTCGATAAGCAGATTGAGAGTGGCGAGTACTTCCTTAGCAAGGAGGCCAAGGACAGGGCGGCCCTCAGCGACCGCAAGGAGAAGCAGAAGCAGGCAAAGGACGATAGGGCAAAGGAGCGGGCGGCGGAATTCGTGCCTCCAGAAGAGGACAGGCCCAAAAAGAAGCGGAAGAAGAGCTCTGAGTAAGGTGGCTAGCCTAGCTTTGATACACCAGGTGTTGGGACGGTTAAGAGCGTTTGTTTATCTATTTACGGAGAAAAAAAAAGAACCTGCAATAATGTCCATGGGACATTTAACAAGGGCCATTACAACAAGAGCGTCTCGTTCTTCTGAGCCTGTAGGCACTGATAGTGCAGTGTGAACATGGCCTCTTTTACAGTGCTTCATACTATAGGTTTGAGTGTATAATACAAAGATATTTGTTCAAGATGTACCTAGGTTTCATCATATAGTTTATTATAATGGTCGTGACTTTGCCTTATTGAATTCCCACGTTTCCTACTTCCTTACCTCTCTATCCCTCTCTTCATCTGCTGTCAGCCTTTTCCGTCTCCCCATCTTTCATTGTCTTTTTCGTCCCTGGGCTCACTTACAGCTTTGGAGAGGCGGCCTCGGAATCAAACTCAACTACCAGCTTGCCAAACTGCTTTCCTTCGTCCATTTCTTGGAACAGCTCGTTGAGAGCGTCAAGGTTCCCAAGACCCTTGATCGTCTTGCTAATAACCGGCTTAATCTTCTTTTCCTTGACAAACGCAACCATGTCCTTGAATTCCTGCTTTGATCCCATTGTAGTGCCCTTGAGCTCAACGTTGGCCAGCACAGCCTGCATCAGCCAGTCCATCTTGGGAGACACCGTCATGCCGTACTGGGAGATAACACCGCCGGGCTTGAGGAGGCGGACGGTCTTGGAGACGAGCTTGCCTCCAGCGCCATCAATCACAGCATCGAGATAAGGGCGGTCTTTGGGAAGCAGAGCAGCCAGGTCCTTTTCCCACGCTTCATTCCTGTAGTTAATGCCTCCCTTTGCGCCCAGAGCCTTGGCTTGCTCAAGCTTGACCGGATCGCTAGACGAGACGTAAACATTGCTTCCAAAGGCAACGGCAAACTGGAGAACAGAGAGCGCAACGCCACCGCCGATTCCCGTCACCAGGATGTTGCTCCCCGGAAAGGCGGCGCCGCTCTTGGTCACCAGCGCTCTCCATCCCGTCAGTCCTACCAGCGGCAACGCGGCACCTTCGCCCGGCGAAAGGTGCTCCGGAGCCGGCTCAACCTCGTCTTCGGGCACGACGATGTAGTCCTGTCCCGTTCCGGCTTCTGTAATCTTGCTGCTGCCAATGACGGCAAACTTGCGGGGGTCTTCGGGTCCGGCAGGGTTGGATTCCCATCCTCGCATGGGTGTCAACAGCACAGGCTTGTGGAGCAATTCCTTGCGAGTGACGTTGGGCCCGACCTCGACGACGGTTCCATAGCCGTCGGCAAATAGTGGTGAGGTGAAGGAGATGGCAGGGTATTGGTGGCGGCGGATGAAGAGGTCTCTGTGGTTGAGGGCCGCGGCGGAGATGCGGACGAGGAGCTGACCAGGCCCAGGAGTAGGCTTGGGAACCTCTTTGATTTGGATGCTATAAGGAATGAAAACGATGAGCCTTTGATACTTTGGAATGGTGGGATTGAGTGAGTTGATGGAGAGAGTGTTTGAAACTCACGGATAGTAGACTTCTCCAGGCTTACCGCCTTCGATTTGCTTTAAAGTGAGAACTCGCGGCATGGTGGGGGTTGTGTTTAGTTGCGCGAGATTCAAACTGAGTCTTTTCTCTCTTCTCTGTCTCTTGAAAATTAATTGGTACAAACAATTCGTCGCGAAATTCAATTGACTCTCCCTCATGCAGAACACAATGCTTGTTATACCTAGTAGTGTGCACCTTGACAACTTTATAGCCAAACAAATGGGCGGGAACAATTCCCCCTTGTAGCGCTCACTCACTTATACCAGCACCTAAACAGTAGCAAATTGCCTATTATGACATCAACCCCGCCACGACTCATTGCGTTGACCTCGGTTACAGCTTCGCTGCATTTGTCATCCTCAGCCATCAAGAAGAGTTTAATCTTCATCGACACGTTCCTTTGGCTTGCTTGATATTCAATTAGAGCGGTAATGGGAATATCAACTGCGATTATCGGCCGATTTGCCGTGGTGCCGAGAAGCTTTCTGATTAAAAATTCCTGGGGTAACATACTAAAAGTGCACAACCTGCATTGGCACCCTCCGCTTGTAGAGACAAGACACCATACATGGAAATCTGTGTACCATCTTGCCCCAAGTTGCTGAAAGAAGACTTTATCATCTTGTATTTCTTGCCGACGTAGAGCCTGGACGATAGAGTGCAGTTTCCTTCAGGTGTCAGATAGGTACCTAACGTTCCCTGTGCGATACGTACCTTGGTATCTGTATCTCGTACACGTGGCTCTTGATTGCTTCTCCTCTCTCCCTCTCGAACGTGTGTCCCCCTCAATGGACAAAATCATATCTCCATCTCATTGCAAAGCTAAACTGCATCTTCATGCAAACCACGGGAATAACAAGAAGTTTTGCCCGTGTCGACGAAGCCCACATAATTAATGACCGCTTGCAGTGATTGGTTGAACGTGCATCTCCTGGAGCGTGAGATCGACAAAGTCAACCACCGCCGCTCCGGATGAAGACGGGTTCAATGGGCCAAAGCCCGTGCCTTTGGGAACTTCCGAACTGGAGAGCCGCGGGTCCTCCGTTTCGGCTCGGTTTACCGGAGAGGCGTCCGGCATCGGCGCTCTCCGGGAACGTTTCTCTGACAGCCGGTAAGCAGTACGTTTTGTCTAGTTCCTGAGTCTTACAATTGGAGCCACTCGAAATACCGGGATACACTATGCGTACCCGTGGGAGATGCGGCCTCTAATAGACTCTGGCTGGCTGGATAGAAACCGGATAGGACGACCCTAGCGAGGTATCCTTGCCGTCTCCTTAGTGCATATGGGCTACCGAGAACCGTGATCCAACAGGTGAGATCCATCAGGTGAGTTTGAATCCTATGAGTTTATGTCGGCACTCGGGGAACTGGTTCCCTCCATGAGACAACGCAGACGGCTAACGGAGATATCTACAAAGGCATGCCCGAGTGAAGCTTCTCCTTCGTGCTCATCGTCTATCAAGCCGCCTCCCTCCGAATTCCGCGCTGACATATGTACGCCGTTTGATACGAAGCCGACATGGCCTTTGGAGTGGCCGCTGCATGTTTCAATGCGTTTAACATTTGCATCTGTTGAACCCCGGGTGGGTATTCCTATGCTCACCGACGCTCAGAGCTCGGACAAAATCTCCGACCTGTCGAAGCTAATTTAGTACCTAGTTGCTGTCAGACCCTGGGAACAAGGCCCCCTTACGGACATCCCAAGACGATCATCCGCTTCAGTCAAAGCTTTCGCCCAGTTGAGAATTAGTGATCATGCTGGTCGCCGACGTGCTTGAGTGCTATGGCCATTACTCGTACACATTTTCCAAGTGCAGACACGAAATGCAGAGCGCAATCCTCCCCCTTTCCATCTATACGTCCACGATACCCTTCTCTCGGTGTGACTTGCGCCCACAGCGTTCTCTGACTTGCACTAATAATTTGTGGTCAAGTCGCAGAGTCAATGTGAGTCCTTTGGCCAACTTTAACCAAGATCGCACTGCATAATAGTCTAATTCATATAGAGATGGAGGCAACAATGCAGCCTCCACTCTGCCAATCTGTCCATGATTCTCACCAGGGTCCAACGGCTGGCGAGCTGAGCGCTATACTTGCAATTTAAGCAACAAGCCATGAATACTGAAAAGAATTAAAGTCATGTCCAAACGTTGAGCTGGTTAAGCTCGCTAAATCCCGCCGTACACGCCACGCACGCCATGGTCGCCGAGAATTGCGCCTCCAGCCTCCGGTCCGTCGATTTCGGGGTCTCGGCGATCGTGGCCAATGACAGGGGGTCCACTAAAACAAAACTTGTCGGCGACTCTTTCGTATAGTCGTCTCCTTCTTGATCAGGGTTCCGGTGACTGATACAGGCAACGGGGTGTCATGGCAAGGGAGTGTTTGTTCATAATGGAAGTCTCACTCATAGTATGAGAAGCCCGAGTGCAGGCTTCCCCAGAGTCCCTCAAGTAGTGGCCGACAACCCGTCGAGGATTATATGATCGCCCACGACTAACAACGTAGGGGCTTTACGTGTCGTTCCCCGAGCCTCCTTGCATACCTTGCTATCATTATTAATACTTTTACTATATTTGAGATAGCATCTCCTAGCCGTTTGAGACCTCTAGTGCCCCATCGTCTACTATTCAACTTTGCTACCAAGAGACGTCTCTTTTCTTCGCCTCTAAGTTGTGGTATACTGAACCATCTTGGAGCGTTCCAATAATGGCAACGACTTTTCTATCTGGTGCTGCTTTTGGGGCGGCCATGATGGCTGCTTCCTTTCACAATCCTGCCATAGTCATCGCCCAGATGAAGTGGGAAAACTTCCACATGGCACAGGCATTTCTAGCCGCAACTGCAACCAGCGCGTGAGTAACCCCCTAAAATGCCTCTATGAGGCTTCCTATACGCACAACTAATCGGTGGTGACCAAAGAGCCACATATGCTATTGCAGAGCGTCTCGACTATGTGAAACTTAAGCCCAGAAGTTCCTCACCGATAGGTCTCTTCAAACTCTTCTCTAGATACGACGGCAACCTCATCGGCGGCACTCTCCTCGGTGCCGGCATGGCCTTGTCAGGCTCGTGTCCGGGGACTCTGTACCCTCAGCTGGCTGCTGGTGTCCATACCGGCTTCCATGCCCTGAACGGAGCCATACTCGGTGGCCTTTTGTGGACTGGGTTTCTTTCCAAGATGGTCAAACAAAACAAAGAAAGAGCAAACATTACCCCGATAACAGTGACTGCAAACGACCAACTTGGTCTAAGTAGAGGTGCCACTTTGTTTCTCTTCGAGGCAGTATGTCTCTCAATCCTCGCGGCAACGACAATCTATACTCCCAAGTTCCCCGGAGCCAAGGTCCTCGGCACAGCAGGCGGATTCATTATCGGCCTTTCACAGGTCTTCTCGATCATTACCAGAAGGTCCATGATAGGCATCTCTACCGCCTATGAAGAGTTTGGAAACTACTTCTGGTGGGTGATTAAAGGCGCAGACTCCAATACGAGACCCATGTCATACAACAGCATTCTCTTCGCCAGCGGCGTGACCGCCGGGGCTTGGGGATTGCTTCAGGCTGTGCCGTCATTGGCCAACGCTCCTGTGTTTGAGGTACCACCGTTGTATGCAATGGCCGGAGGTGCGCTTATGGCCATTGGATCGCGAATGGCCGGTGGCTGCACATCTGGACATGGCATCAGCGGCATGTCACTGCTATCTCTGTCGAGCATGATTACAATCGCATGCGCATTTATTGGCGGGACCATTGTTGCGCCTTTGGCCTATTAAGTTCAATACACATATATTTTCTAGACAAAACCCTCGAAGACAACGACGACAACAAGACTCTCCTATGCAGAAGCGGGCACATCATTACTCGATCCCTTCTTTGCTGTCACCTCAATTTCAATCTTCATCTCATCAACCATGAGGGAAGACTGCACCATTGTCGCCGCCGGCCGTACATTACCAAACCACTTTCTCAATACCGGCCAAACGAGAGGGAACTGGGAACGATCTGGAAGAATATAGCGTACACGAACAACTTCGGACACGGAGGAGCCCGCGTCCTTTAGAGCCTTGTCGATATTGATCATTGTCTGCTCAGTCTGTTGGACGACATTTTCGGAGATTTCGCCAGTAGCATAGTCGTACCTACAAGCGATTATAGGTTATTTTTCAAGTCAAATTTAGAGCTGAGAACCGTTGAATCAATGCATCGTACCCAGTGGTTCCCGATACAAACACAAAGTCATCGACGACGACTGCTCGGGAATAACCAATTTCGCCCTCAAATTTGGACCCAGAGGAAATGAGCTCCCGAGGCATTGTGTGTATATGATATATGAGTTATAGAGAGACAGCAAAAGAAAGAATGAATGACACAATAGTTGGTAAATTATAAATAATAAGAATTCTCTGCGTTTGATCCAAGAGGGTTAGACGTGACTCATATTAATATATCCTGTAGATTTTTCGGCATGTACGCCCTTTATGACTCCCCATACAGCCCGCCACGTGAGGCTGGCGTCGATAGCTTGGCCCCAAAGATGGATAGTTCTCCGGACCGGACGTCTATATAAGTTCCGCATCGTTTTGTCAATGTGAAATAAAATATTGCCGTCTGCTCCTGAAATATTTTCATTCTTCTTCTGATAATCATTACGCATCTATAGGTTTCGGGGTGAAAAGAGGCGGCCTTTGACTTGTATCTTTCAATGCCCAAAAATTACTCTACTATCTCTAACCAAACCTCTGCTGATATTTTAATGAATTATCATTTTATTTCTCAGTTCCGCTATTCACAAGTTGTATTCCATTTTTTCTCTTCCCGATACCCATTATACAGTTGAGAGATGATGATTCCGTTGTGATTTACAAGCTTGTGTATTCCCTTTTTCGAACCTCCACTATCCATCGTTATCGTTGACGTTGCTATTGTACATAAGGTAGAAATACACAGACGGATTTATATCCGCATTTTCTTACTGGCTCGTCAGCTCCTTGACCAGTGCTGCAACCGACTTCTTGTCTACATCTTTGCCTTCCAAAGCAGCGTTGACGCGCTTCATCACCTCTCCCATGAGAGACTTGCCTCCCTTGCCGGCACCATTGGCAGCTTCAATGGCTTGGCTGATCAGAACCTTGATCTCGGCCTCTCCCAGAGTTTGCACGCCGCTCCCCGCAATGTACTCGTCCAAAATGGAGATCTGCTCATTCTCTTTCTGTACCAAGTCGTCTCGTCCCGCCGCCTGAGCATCCGCGACGGCATCCTGTGCGCTCTTCTGGAGCTTTCGGATCAGGGCGACCAGCTGGACGTCGGTGCGGATCGGGGAGGTCGTCTTGGAGGCATTGAGGTTCGCGGACATGATGGCTCGGAGCACGGATAGCCTGGGGGCGTCTTTGGCACGCATAGCGGTCTTGAGGTCGCCTTTCAGCTTTTGGAGCAATGGCGGCGGAGCGTCAGCGTCTGCTGAGTAGAATCGAGGTGACTTGGCGAGGCATTGCGTCCGTGAGAACCGCAGCGGAGCTTGTCGCGAGCATCGAAGGGCTGCCAGGAGAGGCATTGATGACTTTGAGGCTGCCATTGGGTTACTGCTGGGAGAAGGGTATCGTGAGAGAGGCGAAAGCGGGCGATGGTAATGGTGGAGGAATGAATTAATACAAGCATGAGGGGAGCTTGCCTAGAGAAAATTAGAGCTTGCTCGATTTGGTCTGAAGCTACAGGGTAGGCTCGATCAGTGGGCCACTCATTAATCCACGGGCGAGTCCGTCGAAAAGGCAACTTACAGTAGAACTATCGAGGTCAAGGCATAGTACTCGCCAGCAAGCATATTTGGCAAGCCGATAGTAAGCAGCTGTATGCCGTATCGTACAACTACACTTGTCTGTTTCCACCTCTGCACATGCCTTGGCGTTGGTGAACATCGGCTTCCGCGCTTAGGATCTGCCCTGTTCAGATTTGATTTCTTGCCAATGCAACGCCAAGTTACCACTAGCAAGTCGATTGGCACATGATCAAGGGGGCTTTCGATCGGAGAGAAGACCAGCCCCGGACACAACAGTTGGCTTCCATTGGATCGAAATCTTCCTGCGGCCCTGACAGTCTGGTCTGTATACATAACGTTACAGGGCATATTATCTGCATAAAGTCCCTGGCTGTGGACCTGGTAGGATGATGACCCTGCAAGTACAAGTAAGGTGGTATTCTAACCACATCATCAGTGCCCATGAAACCTACTCCTTCCACCCTCAGCCCCGTCAAGAGTGGCGTCTTTGGCCTTTGGTCGACTCTGAGAGGATGCCAATCGGCGCTGTAGTCACTGCGACCTGCCCAAGGGAGATCGCTGGCAGGAAACCATGGCAAGGCCGAACTAATTTTTGTGCTGCTGCTAACCCCCTTGCAACCTAGAGCACGGAGTCCCTGGCAATGCTAGCAGTGCTACCTAGTTCGTGTGCCGTGCTGAGGCGGTACTTGACCAAAATCGTGCCTTGCTGCGTTGGTCTGCCTGCAGCTTGTTAGGCATGAATGCGTATGCTGCTCCAGAAAAGAGCCCGGAGCAGCACGAAACACACTCCAGACATACCTGACAGACCAAGGCCCTCTTTGCGGCCTGACGCCCCTCCCAAAGGAGAAATGTTGCGCACGAGTGGATTCGACGGTGCGGAAACGGACGTGCTCGCCCTGGGATATCGTGCTGGTGCTGGAGTTGTCGCTTGCCGCTCCTGGTTCGGATGCTGGACCAACAGCGGCTTCGCTTCCTACTCGCTCCCAGGTGCTCGCGTCTGATGAATCCCGCGGCATTGGTAGCGAGGTTAAACTGAAACCGGCCTGGTGAAGAATGGGATTGGCAGGTTTTACGGTGATAGAACCGTATCCATAGTCTGTAGACGGGTGTTGTCCTGCCGTGCGTATTGTATCATATCCTCGCTTTCTGGGCCCCTGAATTGGTAGGGTCAACGCCAAAACAGCGCGTGCCTTTTCTCCCCCTTCCCCCCCTCCCGTGTGCGTATTTCTTCAGGTCAGCTTTGAAGCAGAGCTTTGGAAAAAAACAGAACGGATTTGAAATTGGCATCGAGCTGTGCAATCCCCCGGTAGTCAGTGTTCCCTCTGATCCTTTGATGAGACATGTGAAATACCTAGGTGGGCACAAGGTAAATGATAGATTGGTACAATTACCAATCACCTAGGTGAAAGATTATTAGTAGTACCAGAAGATGACAGTTGCAGATAAGGGAAAAAAAGAAGCCCTGGACCGAACCAGGATCCTGGGCAGCTGTTACCTGCAACTTCTCAACGGACATATTCACCCGTCCAAAGATGTGTACAGCACACAGCACGACCGACGCACCCTGAACAAAGATCCATGGGTACGATTTCACCTGTTGGGAGCTAGAAGCAAAAGAGCAACAGGTAGCAAAAGAAGTTGATTGATCTGGCCAAAGACTCCCATCACGATGCTCCAGAGCCCCCATGCCTTCATGTTGCTTGGGTAAGTTGACAGATGGGATGCTGTTCTTTTGCCCTCCCAGCCAACAAAGGTCCGGTGCAGGCCCCTGAAAAGGCACACAGACTGATTCATGCACACATAGGCGCAGCTGCCTTAATGGTAAGTCAGTGCCTGCCGACGGGCGGAGAAAGATCTGACGCTTATTGCTGAGGCAGGAACCAGATGCTAAGGCGCCACCTTCCTTCCCCAGATCCACCCCTCAAAACCTTCTTTCAACCGCCTCGTCAATCTCCCTCTCCCCTTTCCATTCCCTCATCCTCGTCTTCTTTTTCTTTCTCCCAATTTTATAATTTTTGCATCTCCATTTCTCCCTTGCAACTCACCATCATCTCTTCCATTCTCCGTCGTCTGTACCAGTCATCGACGAATCCGCAGCCGTCCTGGCTTTGATGATTAGCGTTGAAACACCCCGTCCTTCAAGACGCATTGCATGCCTCTCCCGGCATGGATCCCTGGTTATGGGGCCTTTCCCATCTTGATGTCTGCCCCAAACCAGGCACTCGCCTCCAGCCGTGCTGGGTTCCCAATCCATCCCTCATTCGCCAATCGCACAGTGTGACCATAGCCCTGGTCAATCTATCATGGGTGCGGCTTTCGTCCGATAAACACATATCTGCATTTGTCATGGGTAAGCCGCCAGCGTCCCGCATCTCGTCGTCAAGGAACGTTTGATTTTGACTTACAGAGGGAAATAGGCCTGCGCGCGATTGCCAAGTTCTCGGTCAGTCAAATCGCTCTTCAGTAAATACGCCTGATGTTGGAAAATTTCTCACCCTGTATGAAGGATTGTTGGCCTCATTTCTCGCTTGAGCCACCAAGAGCTGAAAGTCTTCCGCTGGCATACTGCAGTTCCCCAGAATCATGTCAACGTTTGACTCTTTACGTCTAGTCGGCATTGACGCCTTCACCAGGAGAAAGCAGCGGTGGGACTCACCCTCGCATCTGTGTGAACGGATACAGGCCCGTCGAATAGAGCAACTGACTCACGTTGCTAACGTTCAAAGCACCAATTTGCTTGTCGCGGGGATCTACAGCCGGCCACGTCAAATCCTGCTCTCTTGCTGCTTCTCAGCGGCCTAGGCAGTTTCCATCATTGACATACCAGTTGGCCATGGGCACATGGGAAGTGTCAGAAGGCGCGACTCAATGTCCGTGAAGCCTGCACTCCTCATCCATTCCTTAAGACGCAGAGCCGCTCGTGGGTCCTTTTGAGGATGCATCGCGTCAAGGTATCCGCTTGACCATCTCGAAAGTGCGTGTTCTACTTGGTTCAGCAAGCATAGCTCATCTGCAGCCTGGCAACGGGCCTACGCACCTGCCGACAGCGTTCCATTGTCCGACTGAGCATTGAAATATATCTCGACCAGTTGACACCATCCACCTGGTTGAAGGACGCGGTACATGTCCCGCAGATAGCTTGGCCAACGTGTTGCATGGATTCCGCCGGCCATCATCTGGCTGTGTACGACATCGAAGTAGTTGGATGGAAATGTGAACCTAAGACATTACAAAGTCTTCAGCTGATGATCCCTTGGCTGTCAAAAAAGAGATAGAAGTGGAAACACAAAACATTACTCACTCTCCATTCAGATCATCGACCTGAAGGTCCAGATTATCGGGCAGCACTTCAGGAATCATATGTGGGCTGATGTCCAATCCCACGACCTGCTATTCTGTTAGCTCACCTCTACTATCGATGTGACCGTTCTCTCCAAAGATTATCTACCCATGGTTGGGCAGATGACCTGACGATTGAGGATATTCAACGCATCTGCAATGTGCTACATAATCAACCATGACAGCCGCGTGGCAGTTCTCCGCCGAGACACAGCCTTCGACCTTCACGTCATCAACGACGCAACCAATAACAAGCGAAAGAAATTCAATCAGCCAAGGGACATGTTTTGGTCTTTATTTCATCTTGATGTCGCAGTCGATGTTTCCAGCCTTGGGCTCGCTGTCCCCCTCACAGAAATGGGTCAAAATAGCAGACTTGAACACGCACCTCTGCATCTGGATAATGTTCAGCAACATCAACAGCCCAATCCGCTGCTCCAAATCCGCATTCGAGTATTTTCCCAGGCTTGCTGACGGGGGGGAATATCAATCTGTTGTCGAAAACGGTGCCGAGCATAGAGTGCATTTCTCCCAATCGCGCTATTTCTTCCTATTTCACCACCCTGTTAGGGAACGAGGGCCAAGTATGGATTAGTGTTGGATACCAAACAACATACTTCATCGATCGGCGCAAAGTATGTCTTGCTGGCCAAAGCATGCTGCTGGAATATTCGACCGTAGTGGTTGACCGTCTCTGCATAAGTCTCGTCAAGAGGAACGGTACCATCCCTACCAAGAGGTGTTAGCGGCCGTTTTGACCGTTGAAGCCTGCTGCTTAGGGCCATCTCGTACTCTGCGTCCATTTTCTGTCCACGGATTATCCTTTTCTCCTTTCGGGTTTTTATATTTTTATATTTTCTTTTGTTCAACGAGAAAGCAGTTCGATCTGGAGATACTATCCGCGCTTGCTGCTGGCGACAATAGATTGGTTGGTATTCGACCGTCTTTTGTATGGTGCTATATGCCGGATCGACTGATACAATCACCATATGGTCTTCGATGAGACGCTGTTCAGGCTTAAGGAGTCATGTGGTACACGAAAGCGTGGCCCCAGTCCGGGCGTTGAAAGAGCCCCTCTTGCACCGGGAAGGCTCCTACAGTGTCGTAGTCGGACTAAAAGAGGCATTAGGCATATTGGTATCGTGACCAAACTGACCATTTGGAGAGAGGGAGAAAGACGTGTCCCTTCTCCTTGACCGGAAACAGTGGAGCAGGTATATTGCATCTGCTTGCATTAACCAGCTGAAGCCTCTTTGCGATTCTATCCTCTCAGAGCAGCTGCCGATCCTTCCTGCGTGAGCAGCACACGAGAGCGCTCACCAACAGTTTGTGCTACCTCATTCCTTGAAGCCTAGGTCTGTCAGGGGTATAATGCAGAAGCGTCAAGGTTAAGCTAGCGTACCTGCAAATGACGTACGGGGAGGCTGGCTGAGAATGTCTAGGACTCTGGGGCTGCATATAACATCACGGCCTAAGTGGGAGTTGCGACATTTCCACTGGATCTTGCTTGCTGGTGCCAGCGCAACGGGACAACCTGCCTCGCTGCCCAAGCCTGCTGCAGTACCGAACCGCCGTGGACAAGCATATCGGAGTCTAGATGCTTTTGACGAGGCGTGGCAAGGCAGAAATCTGACCCTCGCATGCTGAGAATAGGCGAGACTTCAAGGAGCGTCGTTCCGTTCCAATTATACTACCAGGGAATTACCAAATCTGTACCTGAAACCCAGAAGCCTCTTACCGCTTATGCTGGAAAGCTGGGAGGACGTGCGCACCTTGTTGGCGGAGCGGGAGGCGTCAGGGTAGCGGTACGGAGTACGGCTGCTACTACTACTAATAATGCTATCATACGGGTAACAACTAGCAACAAAGAGTTGTGGTACTAGTACATCTCGGGGCGCACATCTACGTCTATCTAAGCCCATCCCTTCCAAAGAGCTGTGGAACAATAACCACTGGAAAGAAGGCGTCTTACCCATCTATCCACAATTCATGGATGCTCGACAGGCCGTGGATCATGGATCATGGATCAAGGACCATCATCGACGCTATCCCAAACCCTGGTAGATGCAAATGCCACTCCATCGTTTCGATAAAAATTACGGAGTACAAAGTACATTGTGCTACTACATACAGCTGGCTCCCTACCTAGGAATACTGCAAGATTGTGGCGACCAATGCCGGTAGCTCAACATGGTAAGAGCTACTGTATTCCATCCCTTGGGCAGCGATCAAGCAAACCATCCAATTCTTTTTCTTCTTTTGTTTTCGCCCTCGGTTAGTACGCCTTCAGACGAAACGTTCCAGATTGTGTTCCACGACACCACGGGCTTTCCTCATTGGGGGATAACATTTTGATACCAAAATGATAACCAAAGGACTACCTAACACTGCTACTCAAGTTTTGTTCTTAGCATGGATGCTCATAACGCCTTAAAATTTTTTTAATCAGAGTCGTTCGTCTGTTTTCAATAGTGATTGGTTGAGCGAAGCATCAACTCAGCGCTGGTGTAGAACTAGCACTCATTGCTCCGAAGCGGAGAAGAAACTACCTCGCTCTCTCATACCCTTTTTATTGGTGTGTGTTGAAAGTTCCAGGCGCTCCTTACGGAGTTCTCCCGCTTGGTAAAACCGACAGCTTGGTGAGAGGGCAGGGGAGGTAGGGTGGCACATGCCCACCTACTTGTCTACTTGTCCATATGCATGTGCTAGCAACGCTTGTACCGGACAATCAATCAGTCACCAAGACAAAAAGACACGACGGGCTCCCGGAAAGGGGGCTTGACTTTTTATGGTACCGGTCCACAAAATGACGGCCATGACAATTGCTTGCTGATGGGCCAAGCCGAAGTGTGACAGCGAGTTCGCCTGAATAGTCACCACGCGCATATGTAACTGCGGGCAAGCCTTTGTCGAGCGTTGCAATGACAGCGGCTCCCCTCAACCGGCAGCTTCTCACCGCTTATGACACGCCAACTTTAGCCTTACTGAAACCTCCAAAGGCCATTGCCACGTTGGCACCGTCCTTTGGGCTCCCAGGCTCGGGATCTTGATCCCGCGAGGCCATCTGAAGCGACTGCAGATCGTGTTGGTAGGAAGTTGGGCCAGACGAGAAGCAAGGGGTGGAGTTTGCCAGATAAGCAAGCTTCTGTGTTTTTTTTTTGTTTTTTTTTGTTTTTTTTTTTTTTTTTTTTTTTTTTTTTTAATTTTTTTTTTTTTACCTTTTCGCATCTGAACAGTTGTCATCCGCTAGCGATTGGCGACGGGACCAGATGTCCCACCGGTTGACGAGCCACATGGAACTTCGGGTGCAGAGCCGCGGCTTATTGGCTTACCTCTGCGAACACAACCGCAGCTTTGCTCCGGAAAGGATGCAAAAGGGATGCGCGGCCATCCATGTAGAGGGGAAATTGTCGGCTGTGCACATGTCCAGGCCCGTGGAGCACGACAGCCCAGAGCGGCATTAACACGACATATCCTGGAAATTCTGAATCAGCACTGGGCAGCAGAGGCAGCAGATGCCACTGAGCTCAGCAGGCATGAGGGGCTCAACAATGGCCGGGGCTGCCCTGGCCCCCATGTCACGACAGGCTGATGGGACAGCGACAGCCAGACGCCACATGTGTCGTACAAATACGGGCTGCGTAGTCGACTAGTGAGTGTTCAGGGAAGCCGATCTTTTAGCCAAAAGAAAGAAAAAAAGGGATACTGTGATGAATACGGCCGGTCTTTGTGGTCTTTGTGTATTAGCTGTGAACCCACTCTGCCTCAGCTTAGCCTTTTTGCCGTGCCCATGTTTCGTTCGAGCTCGTCCTAGGCCCGGAAGGCCCGCAGACGTTACGTATGATGGGCATGAGAGATGCTGGTTTACATACTTGTACTCCTCCATGGGACTACAGGGAGGAGGCATGTCAAACAAGCGCTGCACAGACCGACAAAGAGCGGATTTGACCAGGTTATCGCGGCCATGCACACATAATTCGAAGGTTACCGCCATTGAATTTGTACAAGCGGATCCATCAAATGATACCCTGATCAGGAAATCTACTATTCGTCAGCTATGTCGGGCATCATATAATTTGACACAATGGCTTTACGCCACATATCAAACGTTGTATCCGGGCTATCAACATCTTGGTTCGAAACGGGAGAAACTGTTACTTATTCTCTACTCACCCTAGTTTACTACTGCGAAATGAGCAGAAAGATGGTTTAAGCAACACCAAGTGTTTTCACAAAGGGCAGTGATGGGCTTAACGCCCTCTCTTTTCGCCTCGTTTCATCCTGGTCAGCTGTTCTTCCGCATAAGATTCCTCCTACAGCAGCCAGCCTTATCGACTATACAGCCGTGTTTGACAGTAATTGTGCAACAAGAGGGGAAAATAGAGGGCAGTGCTAGCTCTTCAAAGAAAGTAATAGGGCATGATTCATGTCCCCTGAACGCTGCGGACCGCTTCTGACATTAGCTTTGGTTGCGAATGTATGGAGCCGTGGGCGGAACTGTGGCAGGGGTGTCCCTGTCCTAGCCCCTTTTTGCCGACCCGAGTTGTCGGGACGTTGAACCAGAATGTCGGGATCGTCTTCTTTTCTCTTCCCCTTCTTTTCGCTTTACGGAAGCGGTGAACTCGAAGCTGGGCAACCATTGGCACCAGCAGTCGTGGTTTGTTTCTTCACTACAGTTGGGCAACTTACCAGGGTTTATTTGACTGCTGTTGGCTATGCCAAAAGTTCACAAAGCCTGCTCATGATGCGGCCGCTGAAGCCTGCAAACGGACGGAAAATGGAGTTTCATAAGCACACGGAGACGACACCGGGGCCGACCTCCGTGCCTGGATCTGACGGTCGGATTCGTCTCTCCCATTACCAACAAGTAGCAATTTAACCGGACTCAAAACGGCACTAAAATACCTCATTGATTACACTGAACTCTGGAATTGTTTGACACAATTTCTAGTGCGCCGAGCTCATAACACGACAGATTGCGCTTATGACTCCGACTGCTCCGCCACCCGCGGTCGTATCCTTACCTGTTCCCGTTATAATCTAATCTGGTGCCCGTACCTGGAGGAATTCGGTGACTAAACGAAGCTGATGGGCTTTTCCACTGTTGGCCAATAGTTGTGGCCGATGAACTATGGGGTATGGGCTTTGACAGGAGCGGTGTTCCCCGTCGTGTTTCCCTCTGATCACCCATGTCAAACCACTTTCTGAAGACACCTGCAGGCAACTAAGCATTATAACATCTGTGCGGAAATGGCATACGCGTTCTGCAAGCTCTTGCGGAATTTGGAAATTTCCCATGGCCGGGGCAGAATCGTCAAATGTACAGCTGGTCCCCGGAGATGGTAATCGGCGATCGAAATTGAAACCTGGATACCCGTGACGATTTGATTCGGTCTTACTATGGCCATTACAAAGCATACCTTGACCGACCCCGTGGTTCCAGGAATAACTACAAATGACGGAGTATCGTGCTGATTGTGCGGGATGCCACCCTGGTCTGATCTGATATCCACTTTCTGCTCTCACTTCCGACATTCAGGTACGAAACACGAGAGAACAAACGCGGCCGCAATTCTCTGACAAGGGCCTCGTGTTTCACACCGTCCCGCAGCAATGGCTACCGCGCGTAATGAAACAACGTGCCCGTATAGCAGCCGCCGGGGAAGCATCAAATCCACCAACCTTACCTTGGGCAATGTGTTACAACACTAGAAGAATGCCGACACAACGGATCTAAAACAACTCAAAGCAGTTCTTATTACGGACTCCCGGTACAAAGTACAATTACGAAAGATATATATGCCAGGAAAAAAGCGCCCGCCCATAACCCGTCAGCATCAGACATGCATTTTTGTACAAATTCCAAATTCCAGCCCCCAAACACCCCTTGGTGATGTAATAAGAAAGCCTGTGCAACAAAACATGGATCATCGCTTTTAGTGCTGACCTACCACGTTTAACACCATGTGAAAACGGGGTTCCTGCTTTTCACAGCTTCGAGACGCTCCACAAT
The DNA here is from genome assembly GCF_050948025.1 of Trichoderma camerunense. Taxonomy (NCBI): domain Eukaryota; kingdom Fungi; phylum Ascomycota; class Sordariomycetes; order Hypocreales; family Hypocreaceae; genus Trichoderma; species Trichoderma camerunense. The sequence continues at coordinate 1,847,251 of NW_028145365.1, forward strand.
GACCTTTCGTTGATGACCCATCTGTCCTTCCGCGGCGGCGTAGCCGAGATCCCCTTCCAAGTCGTCATCATCAGCCCCGTACGAGATGTCCCCATAGAGCTGCTGAGCTATACTATTGCTGTGCTGCCGCGTTGCAGGGGTGGCATACGAGTATCGCCGCTGATGCTTTTGGTTCTGGTTCTGGTTCTGGGGTTGATGGCGCTCAGGCTCGTATATGTTGAGCGCGCGGGACGGGCCTTGGAAACCTCTACTGGGCTGCGACTGGGACTCCATCGTTGGTCTGGTAGCCACAGGAGCTCCAGACGACTCGTCAGGGCCCATGAAGGGATCGTCAGGCGGACTTGCCGTGTCGAATCTACCAGACCGGGGCATTTCAGCAGGTGCTGAAGCAAGGCCAAGAAGATCGTCAACAGGAACGCGGCTGGTCGGGGCAAAGCCAGTAATATCAGCTTCATCAAGCGACTGCCGCTGGGTGGTGCTGCGGCGCATCTCCGAGGAAGTCATCCTCATGGGCACAGCAACAGGCACATCGACGTAATCATCCCAGACACAGACCTTTGCCCGGCGAGTCAACTCCAGGGGACCATGATCAGGAGTCTTGAGTGCCTCCACCACATTCCAGGCTTGGCCCTTCATGACGGCAATCTGCTTGGCAAACATGCGCTCCTTGAAGTCTTCGTCCATTTGAAACACCTTTTTAAGAGCCATTTGCGTCTCGCTCCACCATGCTGTTGATGTGAGGAGCGGTAGGAAGTGGTCTCGCGTCTTTTGCGAGAATGGCCGGCCGATGAGGTCGACCGGAAGGAATAGCCAGCCAAAGGGGAAACTAAGGTTTTCACAATCTGTTAGCTATGATGCTTCATTACGAGCGTTTTGTACAGATGGAATATCTGCACTTGGGAAACGACTCACCTTCGCCAAGCATCAGGATGCTTCCATGGCCACGAGAGCGAGTTGTCAATGGCACCAATTGACATATTTGGTTCGGTTTTTCTGCGGGGAGAAGACGCCTTCATCGGCTTCTGGCGCTTGTAGGGATACGATGCTCGGGTAGGTTGAGGTGGCATCTCTGAGGCATCTATTGGTCTAACATTGGCCTCTTCTTCATCTTCCTCCGTAACAGGTTCCATATTGATTTGGATAGGATCTGACGCCAGCGATACCGTGTTCGTCTCCCAGTCCACTTTGACCATCCAGTTGTCAAGACCACGATCGGTATTCCTCATGATGTAGTCTAGAATAACGAGTTTCTCCAGTTCTTCTCGGAAAGACTGTTTCAGCTTTTCTGTCCATACAAATTTGTTGGGTCCTGGGGATGCGTCTTCTGGACCATCGCCATGCTGGCCCTCTTCATCATCACTAGAGGCCGCATCATCAGCAGATGCAGAAGCAGAAGGCCGACAGTTGTCGGCCCAGCGCTTTTTCTTTTGTCGATTGGCTTCGTTTGAGCGAAATCCTGCCCAGTACTGATCCGGCCAAGGATTCTCTCGTAGGAAGACGTTGGCGTCTTTAAACCCCTTGAGGAAGACTTGGAAACTGCCGGGTTTAGCAGGAAGAGGCTTCTTCTTTTTCTGAAAACTTCGCCGGTCCCAAAAGGGATAGTGGAAAGACTTGGATGACAACCACACCACATCAGTATATGGCACTAAATGCGTCCGTAATTGATGATCGAGCACATAGGCTGCCGCCTCGCTAACATATGAGAGATTGGGAATAAGGCTGTCATTTTAAAAGGGGCATCATCAGTATTTGGAGAAGTATACGGTATTTCCGTGGTGAATTAGACTTACCAAGCTCGCCCAAAGAAGCAAGGAAACAGATTGCGATGTATCCATTTATTCCATTTGGGGTTTCCTGCTGCGTATGGCTCCTCGTCCTTGGGCTTAAACACGCCGACGATCTTTCCATCCGGATTGCGAGCAAAGTAGCTGCCAGAGCTTCCTTGCGAGATCATACTGGGATGGACTTCCTGTCGAATTGCTTGCCGCACGCTTTCAATGACGGCATCGAACTGTGCCTTGGTCATGCTAGTGACCTGCGGCTCGGCGAGAGCCTCGGCGGATATTGGTCGTACGCCTTCCGGAGGCTGGAAGACGGAGTGGTGAATCTCCAACCGCTCTTCCTCCCCTAAGCTATGTCTACCCTTGCGCTTGAACTTGGCCGCAATTTCTTCGGCCCATCGTTCAAGTCGGGCATTGATGGCCTTGATATCCACGCCGCCATTGCTCCCCAGACGGCGACGAAACTTGGGTCTCGAAGGACCAAGCTTGGGGCTGGTAACGTTCGAGCGGTGGCGAGGCTGAGATAGAGGAGCATATCGGGGCGCGGATAATGGTTGGAGAGATGCAGTCGATTCGGCAAGGAGGTCAGTGTCGGAATCGTCGCTGAGATCTGCCTGTGCTAGGCGTTCGTAGCCAGTCGTCCCGGAGCGGTATCCATGCATGGTAAGGCAGCGGATACCTCAAGAAACCGTCTCCTTTTTCGATGAGATTAAAATGATACGTAAAATAAAGCGTGGCCCGTCGCTAGGTATGTGCCTTTCTGGAAGCGGTTCTTTCGTCTGTGGCGGTGACAGCGGGATGATAATGCTTAGCCTTGCTCCTGACGCTGTAGACTCGGGACTAGAGCGGTGCTGATGTTTCACAGGCTCTTGGTACAAGGGTGGCACAGGAAAAGAGGACCAGGCGAGACAAGAGGCAGAAAGAGGACGGACGATTGACGACGATGCAAGCGCTCCAAGTTGGATGGAGAAGGGAGAGGCGAGAAGCGAGAAAATGGAGAGACAGTAATGAATCAGTCAGTTGAAGGAGTGCAGGAGAAGCGAAAGACGAGATTATTGCATCACTCAAATGAAGGAATTCCGCACAGATGGAGGGGCAATCAGGCGTGTTGGGGAGAGAAGAGGCCGAGAAGCGGTGCAACAGCGGCGTGTTTGCCGTCTGATGCGATGCTGGGGGGGATGTTGAGGGCACGGAGGGGGCCTGTGGTGATGATGGTCCAGTGTCCAGTTCAGTGCACAGCGTTGACGCACCTGCAATAACAAGCACATGTCATTGCGGCTGAGCCGGTCCTTTCCCTTGTCGTGGATGGCGCGTCGTGTGGAAGCTGCCAGTCTGGCACCTTTCCCAGTAGGCACTAGGGCTGTTTCTGATTATGTAAGTCATTTCGGGTGCGTCATGGAAGCCTCAATGTAAGGGGGCGAACTTTCTTTGTTAGTTGGAAGCCCCTTTACTCTTTCACTGGTACAGGATGAGGAGATACCACCAATCTGTGGCTCAAGGTTCTTGCATTCATTGGTATCAGCATCAGCACTTTGAAGCTGCATCGTCGATTGGGCGCCATCCAGCAAATTGTGTGCATGGTGCGCATGTCCCGAGGCATGTGTGTGCGTACTTGGAGCGTCACTGTTCTGTCGGGCAGCCGTGATATCGGGAGGTGTCCACCATCTTAGGAGGTATTCTAGCTTTGACGGGGGCTTCCTCCTAGGTTCCGGCTCAAGACCTGCCTTAGCCCGCAGTAGCGTTGACAAGACGACCGTCGGCACGGAGCACTAGCAACGACAATAGCACGGAGCGGCATCAAGCTGAAACCTCAAGGACGCAGACGTGAAACTGCAGCTCAGCCGCGTCTGCGGTGCGCTGTCATGTGTACGCATATGACTGGTACGATACCCGGGGAAAAGCTGCAGCAGTCACATCGAATGTCTCGGCTGGAGTGCCTGGTTGCGGCCTGACCTGTCCGATGCTTGATCCTGTCATCCTACCAGCTCTCAGTTCCTCCCGCATCCAATAGGCTACCAAGGAGCACTGTTGAGCTGGCTTGGCTATGCGGGTGATGTTGGGCAGTGTTCACTCGCCCTTGCATTGAGCTGTGGGGGATGTGGATAGCCACCACAAAGTCAGCTCCCGGATTTGTGAAGCTCACGCTCTACTGGACAGAAAGGTACGGCTTTGCCGCCGACCGGTAAGACGGTCTGGATGCTGCAAAGTAAGATATATGACTTTTTTGTGTTCTCTCTAAAGCCGCCTGTACATGATGAAAGGGGAAAAATGTAGCTGTGGCCGTGAATGACAGAAAAGGTATACAAGAAGGGGGGGGAAAAAAGGCCGTAAAAGATGAAGTGAGTGTCTCCATCAAGGCATTCCCATGGTGGTGTGACAATCTAGCTCATTCCTCTGCGTTCTAACCAACGATCCATGGCAAAATTCAAAACACATTTGATACTCATCTCTGTTGGTGACATGTGTGTGTGGCCGTTATTACATTGGACCTGCTCCGTCGGCCAGACGGTAGCAGACCCCTTTCCCTCCCTCCTTACCTTTATTTTCCGAAAGATGGGCGACTGTAAGCATCTGTTGCCTGTGAAAGCTGTTGCCCGTAATAGATTTTTTCCCCCGCCGTATGTTGTGAAATCCTATCCCTATATCAATCTTTGTGATTTTACCATAAGTCGTTGTTCATTGGACAGTAGCTGGATGTGCCACCATCTCTAAAACCCCCTCGGCTCGCTGGATAGACTCGCTTGTCTTTGAAACTCCGTCTATGCTTCGATTGTTGCATAGTTCCAACTGCTCTATATCCAATGGATTTGGGCTGGACATTTTCTCTCCGATCCAAGATTCCTCTGTCATGGGGGGTAGCCCAAGGCTGGAGCCAATGGCACGCGGAAATATGTGTGCTAGGATTAGCCGTATAGAAGGAATGCATGTGCAAATAATGCTTATGTTGACTTCGATGGTCGACCACCAGGCGATGCTCCAATGGTCCCAGGTTGGGTTCGCCGTGTTGGCGAAGTGGACTAGCGACTGGAATCGGAGGAGGGAAACGATGGTTGCTCTGAGAATGCAAAGTTAGTATATGGCTTACTTAGGCCAAGATGAGATACGGGGAGACTGGTCGTACATCACTCCCGTCATAAACATAATAGCAGCACTTAGCTTCCTTCTCCACTGAGTGTCGAGCTTGTATAGCTGGAACAGAGGAATGACTATAAGCCAAAGATCCGTTGCAACATTGACGGCTGCGTTTGCCCACCCAAACGAATTCATGTCGATGCAGTGCCCGTGTGATGAATTGCTAAATTGCCCCCAGGCTAAGCCCAATGGCACACACTGTGCGAGGCTTCCAATGACGAAGCTGAGACCAGCAGCGATGTTGAATATGATGGTACCCCAAAGCACTCTGCGGAAGGTAGTCCCCGGAAACAGGTCAAGATAAAAGAGGGATAAACTGATCTTCACAATGGTCATAATGACCACGTAGAGAACTTCCATGGCTAGGAACCACCGAGCAAAGGAGGCAGCGTCATCTGGAGTTAATGTCCAGATATCTTTCCCCAAACCATGGCTACTCAGTCCCGAAATGTTGAACGCGATGCAAGGAATGCCGATAAATCCTGCTGCCAGCAAGGTCCAATCATCGGGCCCAAAACCCTGCCTGATGCTGAAGAGATATTTGGATATGAAGCGGATACCCGCTATCATAAGAGTTACAGAGCTAAGAGCAAGATTCATCGTCTTGAACCGACCAGATCGGTCCCGCGCTGGGGCACTGCACACCGTTTGTGTGAGATTCATGGTAGCTTTTACCCAGTGTTAGCCTTCGTTGAACCACAAAGAAGTGCAGAAAAGAGGCCCTGATACTTATGGGCAAGAAAATACACGTACTTAGGCTCTCAGAAAAGTTGCATGATGACTGAAAGCAGGAGAAAGTTTGAGACTGTTGAGCCAAGCTCTTGCATATACATGATAAATCAAGCTCCGAACAGGTGGCAGTGAAGCAATCCAGCTTTCAAGTGGTGGGAGCCAAGTTAGCCTTTGCAGCATCAAAGGCGATTTGATTCGGATGGCAAGCATCAGTGTTACTTACAGCGCACAGAGGCAGATGAATCGAATCGGGGTGTGGATTGACACGAGAGCTCAGCATATTGGCGTCATGCCGCTGGCCTGAGCTGATAGGTAGAATGGTGGCCGCGGATACAGCAACGGTGGTCGCTATAATAGCGAGCGATGATCTTCGAATAATCATGGTCTTGTGGCTGCTGAAATCTATGACGCGAATGAATGAAATGCCATCGAGATCTCAGGGAACACAAAATGAAGAGGGGTGCCGCCATCTTCATAATAAGAACCCCGGCTTGATGCCGCTCCCTTCAGTTTCTTGGGATAGCAGCCATCTCAATCGCCATCCGATGGGTGCTAACTTCTCCCTTGCTTCCCGGTTGCCGCTTTGAGTGGAGCATTGGCGCTCTACTGGGCTGCAGGGCAAGACTTATGAGCAAGGGGTAAAAAAAACCAGAGACTTTGTACCATTTCTTTGACTTTCCAGTTGCTTTTCGGACCTTGAATATTGTGATACAATGTATTCAAAGTGAAAACATAGCTTAGAAGATGGTGGGGATGGTGGGTTACCCATCTGGGAGGTCGGCGAATATGGAGGACTTTGGAGGGAAAAGCTGTGCTGCTCTTCGCCCCCTCCCGATCATGACTGCTCCACAGAAGTTGGCACTCAGCTATAAGCCGGTCAAAGGTAAAGCTGCATACTCATTGATGGGATCGATATGAGTTTGAGGCTGAACTCTCCTAAAAGAGCCAAATGAGAAGAAGAATCCCTTTTGCAGCGCCCAGCTGATAACATCCGGAAGGGTCACTGCTTCAATTGCTGTTTGGTCGCAAATGACGTTTAACGTCGAATAATTTCATCAGGAAAAAGGAGTTGTCAAGGTTCAGGGCAGAGCAGCAGCAATGGCCAATTTGTCCTGAGTTACCGAGATCCGATTTTCCTTTGGACTGTTCCATGTCCCACGACGACGGGCGAGAAAGTAGGTAATCGGCTGTTCTCCGTATTTCGAAGTAAAGAAAGAATCCATAATGGTCACTGCTATCTGAGACACGGGATTTGCTTCCCTTTCTGCTGGTCAGTGTCTCTCCATGCAGATGGACCCATGTTGGGAAGACACTAGAGGGTGCCCTTTTCTTTATTTTCTTTTCTTTTTGCTACGTGGATGTTGCTAATGAATTGATGTGATTTTCGAATCGGAGGGGCGCTAAGTTTCCTTTCGTTTCGTTTTTTGGTTAGGGCTTCTCCCTCTTTCTTGGTGCGCGATATGAATGGCTGTATGTTGAGACAAGGAGTATGAACTAGGGCGGGAGGCGCATTCGGTCAAGGCTGGCAACCAATTCGAACCGTGTCTTGCCCAAGTCGCTGCTCTGTAAACATAATTTCGCGTCTAGATCAAGGTAGTATTTGCCTTTTATTCAACAGAATTACAATTATTCTGCGGTACCAGTTTCCAGCGCAGATTTCTTCGACGAGTTCTGTCCAGTAGAATCACGGTGGTCAGTGTCTGTCCTACCCGAGAGACAGGAAAGGGTGGGGTTTCGGCGCCGTAGGCCCACACAAAATCGGCCGGCTTGAGCTGGTCTGGGGTCTTGCGTGCTTGTACAAAGTGCTCGCAATTCATTGTCATTGGCATTCAACTGGCAAACGATGCAGCAGGCCATGAAGCTGCCCAGAAACTCAATACTTGGCTTGCTTCTTTTGAAACGCAAAAAAAAAAGAAAGAGGGGAGGAGATCAGACGAGATGAAAAAAGCACCCCGTCGTCGTATCCCTGTTTAGTAGGCTGAACCAAGGGAGACAGAAAAAGGAACAAAGGCAAAATACACTCACCTCCCAGTTTGTTACAAATGATGAAAGTGCTCTCCATAGATAATCTCTGCATAATTACGCACAGCACAAATCTCGCTGGAAGAATCTTGCGCCATATCATAGCGCAATCTCATGGCATTGTTTGAGAAGCCTCAGCTGTCTCTCGAGATCCTATTAGGTGTGTCCACTACGTCCCCGTTGCCGTCGTAATATGCAAGAAGTGAGATATTGAATAATGCCGGGCACACCTTTCTTGGCCTCTTTTGGGGGCCTCTGCTGTTGGTGCAATCCCGTAGACATGGTAACCGGTCGGCCGTCTTCTCGCACCCCCTCGGTAGCACTTGAGACCGTGGGTCAGCAAAGCGATCAGATTTGACACATATTACGTGTTGGGGCGTTATTACGCAGCAGGTCTTATCGAAACCGGACGCTGCAGCGGCTTGTCAGTCAATCAGAACCTTGAATTATGCGACATCATTCTGAATCACAGACAGCCCCCATCGCAGAGAAAAGTTTGAGGTACGGTAAAAATTTGCAACTATCCTGCAGTTTTTGAAGTGAGACAACTGGAACAAGTCAGAAAGTTTAAGTTGTGCATGCTCTGGGAATTCATCATGAGCCACAAGAGAGGCAAGCGAATACAGTCGAAGTGATATATTAAAGAAGCATTGTTGCTCCGTAAATTCCTTGATTCCTGGAAACCCAGCTGACTTAGGTAAAATGAATGCACGAAAGATTCGCAGTATCACCGACGGGGTGTCAAATTTGTCGGAGAAGGGATACACCCGCGTGAACCATGTTAATAACGGTAGCTCATAACAAAGATCAGAATGAAAGTGTGCTTGTTTGCGAATGTGGTGCCGAGGATAGTCGCTGGCAAAGGGCGCTGAATATCTTTCCCCTTGTGGCGATACATAATTAAACATCGTCATCCCATAGATAAATAACGTGACGCTCTCCCAGTGCTTCCTTCAAACACAAGACTAAATCATCGATTGCAGTGAGAAACTTCAAGTAAGATGACACGGCAACACAGTACCGTCGGTAATTCTCATCTCGCACAAGCGTTGTGCTTAGTTCAATCTTATGGTGCTGCGCATAGGATAGGGACTCAAAGCAGGTACGGACAAGAGGCACAGGAAGTCTTTCCGGGAGAGGGGATCCGGTCCGCAGGGCTTGTTCGACGATTGCCAGCACGGCCATGATGTTTCCGATGGCGCCATCATCCAGTATTCCAAGAGCAGTAACTAGTCTCTCTTGAAATTCCTTGGGAAGAGTAGTCGACAGATACAAGAGTCTCCCGAGCGCTTGGTTCATGTTTCGACACTGCTCTTGAGTTTGACGTAGAACCGCTTGGTCGAACGGGCCCGCACTAAAGTCCACCTTTAGAAGGGCTAATGAGCCATTCAATGATGAGAGAATCTCTGCAACCTCTAGTGTAAGCTCCTCTATGGCTGTAGCACCAATGGGGCCCTCCTGGTTCGCCCGACTCCAATGTGATAACAACAGGGCGTAATAGTCTGACAAGGTACGAACGGTATTCGCTAGAGTCTTACACACATGTCCGGTGGCAGACGGGGGTTTGGGGAAGAGCTGAACAATGGTCGCGGCGAGAAAGCCCAGCAAGACAGTGACCAATCGCTTCCAAAAGGCCTGGTATCCTCTGCCAGGGTTTCCGTACTGGGGTAGATGGACATTATCATAGCTGAAACCAATGATGAGGATGAACGTGACGCCGCACATAGCCGTTGCCTGAGTGTAGGCCAGCGGTAAAAATATCCTCAGCCACATAGAGATTACGGTGAAAACTGCCACACTGGCGGCCAGCCCGTATGGGTTACCTGGACCACTGCCAGATCCTATGTACCACGCAACAAGGCCAAAGACTCCTCCAATCACTGTGCCGAGGGCTCTCGAGATGAGGGAAAAGGTAAAATCAGCCATGTAAAGGAGCACGCATGTCTGTGCGGTGATGACAGCCCACAGTCCCTTTTCGCGATAGAAGAAGCCAGCTGAGTGAGGAATAGATGCGGGAATGGCAGTGGCAAGTGTTACGACAACCATTCGCATTGCATACATGCCGGCTGGGTTGGTGAGCCAACGGTAGGTTCCGGCAACAGCTCTGGCGACTGGTCCTGCGCGGGTGGGAGCCTCGTATCCTCGGATGAGACGGAGTCGCTGGCGCACTTCCTTAGACTGTTCATCAGCCACGTCTGGATCATCTGCACCGCCGTCATCAGAGACGCCGGCGATTGGAATTGTTTTCCTCCCACTAAAAATCCAGTGAAAGGCATAACGTATGCGGGACGGGAGCCAGATGCGATGCCGGGTTTGTGAAGTCGTCAGTTGAAGAACGTGTTTCAGCATTGTCTCCATCGCCACAGCCACGCCTAGTATACGTTCTTCCAATACCATGGCAACCATCATCGCCTGCAGAGACTGTGGCTGGAGAGTGTCTGATATCTTCAGCTGACCGTCTTGGTCAAAAAGATCGGAGTGACAGTCTATAATTGCTTCGGTGGTATTGGTGACGCAGAATTCGCGAGCAGACTGCAACGCTGCCAGGGATGTCTCCATTCGTTGAACCAGCGCATCAAACACTTGCTGAGATGGTTGGCGGATCCACCGACGAGTATTGACGGTATGAATACAATCAACCACGACTAAGATGGACTCTGAACAAGCTTGGCGTACTTGTGCGGTTGTTTCGCGCATAGCTTCTATCATTCGAATGCGAAGATCGCTCTGCTCGGGCGTTCGAAGTGCCTTCATGAGCTCTGCGTATTGCAAAACATGGCGTTGACCAATCTCGTGACTACCCTTTTCTCCCGTCTGTCCGTCACTAGAGTGTTTATCATACTGCAAGCCTGCTTTGCTTTCCTTCTGCAGAGCTATAATGGAGGTGATGTGGAAATCGATCAGAGATGTGCTGGCTATCATAGTCTGGCGGATACATTCCTTTAGGCCCTTGACGTCGTCGGCATTCCACCGGCCACGGGAAATATCCAGGGGAAGGAAGGCAATTTCTGGCTCCATGGCTTTATAAAGTGCAATCATGCCATCTTTGCTTTGCCTCAGCTGCTCCACTTCCAGTTTTTGAGTATTGAACCGTTGCTGTGTCAAGTCAAGAGGAATGTCGAACATGCGAATGAGTTGTTCCATTTTTCGAAGAACCACGTAGGAAGTAGACTGTGGGAAGAATATCAAGCAACACGCTGCGCCAATGCCTACCCCAATGGCGCCTGGCTTCACCAATACCTGCCCCAGGAGCGGAGTGAAGGTCGGTAGAAGTGGCCCGGTCAGCAGAAACACATCGACGACGATGTTGCCAAAGAGATGAAGAAGGGTAAGCTTGACGTTGTTTGCTCGTAAGCGTGACAGAAAGTAGATGAAGGCACAAGACATGACGTAGTATACAACCGTCACGCGTGCATCCAGCATATGACCTTCATATACCAGTATCTTACTGATGACGGTTGCATTTTGACCAGTGCTTTGTGCTTGAGCGACCGCGGCCTGCTGTAGGGCTTGGAGTTGTGATTGGGTGTCTGAAGCGGGACGGGCAGCCAATGCAGCCTTCATTGTCAAGATTCCCCAAGCCCAACCTAGACACAGACCGACAAGGAGCGATAGAGATCCGAGGAGATAGATGAGGAGAATGCCAGCCGGCGGCGTGACAAAGAGAACTAGAGCAGCAAAAAAGGTAGAAATGCCGATGCTCTGAAGAGAAGGTTCAATGAATATCAAAAGAGCAGCAACCCAAGCCGCTATGGAACAGCGGAAAAGAGTTTTGAGATCGTTCCCATTGAAGTGGTTGAGCAATGAGGGCAGAGCGCGCTTCTTGGGGGTCTCCTTCTTCTTGGTACCATTGTCGGCGCCATTGTCGACAGACTCCTCCGCTGACATGTTGTCAGTGTCAACGGGCGATCTGCAACGATCGATTTTTGATGTTTTGATGTTTTGATTTTTTTGAGACTGCAGAGCAGTGCCGGTTATAGTATGTTGGGTTTCGAAGACGTAGCTGCAGCTAGCTTAAACCCAGCAGGTCGCTAATAGCTGAGTCAGAACTAAAAGAGTTGTTGAGCCATGCACGGACAACCTGAGCACCTGATCTCAGGATTTGTTAGCCAACACTGATAGAGATGGACCCAGTAAGGACGAGAATACAATTCGTTGCAGGTGAGACGGAATGGTTATGCTTTGGCCGGAAACCCGGCTTGTAGCTGTACAGAAAACGAGGGGTAGAGAGGGAGAACAGCTCATGTACTATTTCGTACCTGCAGCTGACAGATGTTTCAAGGAAGGGGAAATAGTCTGGGGACGCCGACGCGCGAAGAAAAATAGTCATTCCATTAGAGAGATTAGGTAGTAGTTGTCTCACCTCAATTTGAGAAATTGAAAGCCGCTAGATCGGGAGAGGATGGTGATTGTAACCTTGACTGCCGAAGCTCTACGTGGTAGCGTAGACTTGGCGACCCTGGTGCCAAGGTGAGGAAAGACGCCAGCGAGTCTTACGAAAGGGCAAGGAACAGTAATCTCTTTAAATTGGTTTTGCATCTCACGCGCCAAGGACCCAAACGCCCGGATGGATCGTAGGATCGGCCATTTCCCCTGTGCGGCCAAGGTGCATGTGGTGAATGGAGAATTGATGTCAGTTTCGGGCGGCTCGGGTCATCCGAAATAGTACCCCAAAGCCAAAGGTGGATAAATATGCGGAGGAGCTTCGTGTGTCCGTATATTCCATGGACCTCGGGATGGCAGTAGAGGACGGCGTTTCCAAGCGCCGAGTGGGTAATGGGCAGGGCTGATCCGCGTACCTAGCGCCGAGCTATGGCATGGCAGGACGGCTAAAGAGCAATTAGCGATCCGATCTGGATGAATTGAATGCCAGCGGGTGCTTGCTTACTACTCTTGCAATCTTGCTACTGCACCTGCGACATCCGAGGGTGATTTCATGTGCGTGCATGTTGTGTGCGTGTAAGTTGTGTACTCATGCCAATACACACAAAATGCAAATGATGGAGTTGAATGAGGAACAAGATGGTGTGAGAGATTCTCCGCATGAACAATTTTGTGTCTCCTCTGTGCGTGATTCATCAGGGCAGACTCTCTCCTTCCATGCTTGTACCTTGACCGCCTGGCTGCAAGGGCGCACCTGCCAACGTGCTGCTGAGGTAGGCACCTCTAGGTCGGTAGAGGTGGCTAGAAGTACCACCGCTGGCAAGCACCGTGCAGTGGTACATGAGTGTTTGACTCTGATACAATGGCGGGCTTTCGGTGAGGATAGTGCCCAATGAAGCTCACTGAATGCACCTTCGCCCCCAATATTTTTTTTGCTTTTTCCTCCCCTCAACAAGCGAACATCAAATCCAATCTCACATGATGTGCATGATACCTACATAAGGTATGCATTGGCTTGCGACTGCCACGGTTTAAGTACATGCCATGGCACGGATGGCGACTTGTGCCCTTTTCATTGGAGAGACGGCCAGCCACCATATGCGCGGTATCGGGTTATGGAGGCCGCATTGAGGCCGCAACCCTCTATTCTGGCCTGTGAAATGCACAAGGGCTGAGGATGAGGAGCATCATATTAGTCTATTCAGGATAACTCGCATATGCAATGAGACAGAGCTGCCGGCGGGGCTATATAAGGAGGGCGGGACGAGCACAAGGCTGGAGGCAGACTTGAATCTCTTTCCCATTTCCAAAACACAATACCAAGCCCGTTTTCATTCGATTCTGAAGTGCTGAAACAAATTATTTCTATCGAGGCACCTGCTACGACATCCGATATAATACTGCCTGCCTAGGTGCTCCTGGATCTATTAATCTCTTACAAGTAAGTGGCATGGTGGTGTTACGAAGACTTTGTGCTAACATCTAGGTACTTTCAGTGCATAAACAATCAATCCGCGAACCAGATACATGTAATTAGCTTTACATGAATATACAGCTTTCGAAACCAGCTTTCGAAACCAATCTCAGCAATGACTACTCTCACAGAATTCGCCTGCTTCCCCAAGCTCCCAGCGGAGCTCAGAATGGAGATTTGGAAGCGCGTACCCCAACCAGAACGTATCGTTGGTTGGGTCCCCTGTGGAAACTGCAGAAATATCTGTAGACGCAAATCCAAAAGCAGAGAGGAACAAGACGGAAAGCCACTTGCCAGACAACGATGCATGGATACGAATCATCCCAACTGGCTTGTCAAGTATGTTGTACATCCACGCAAAGACGCTATATTCGCACCTTTGCATGCTTGCCGCGAGTCTCGAGAATTTTGGAAAACCCAATTCTACACGCCTCCTCGGCACATGATGGTCAACGAGGAAGGATTTGATATCCCAGTCCAATTCAACGTGCCTTTCCTCAGCTATGAGCAGGACATCTTCACCATGTTCGGGGCTTGGAGCTCTACCACCATCTTTGACATGGAAACTCCAATGGATGCACAGGTTGAGCCGTTCATCGGCCTTGATCGCGCACGTATAGAGCATGGTGGATATAGCGAGATACTGGATCTCTTCTTTCCCGCGTCTACCTTGTTTGAAGTCAACGAGCTTCCTGCTCTCAAGAGGCTATCGTTGATTACAATGGGGCCCCAGCCTCAAGAGGATGAAGACCAAGAAGATGGAGTGCTCATGCAGATGCACGCATGCGTGGCAGAACATTATGATTGCCAGATAATAGACATTGTCAACCCTGAGGTCGGTGAGAATTCCACTATTCTCAACGAATGCCGACCACGCCGGAAGCCGATCCATTGGTATACGAAGGAAAGGCAGTTTGATGATTATTACAACTACTGGAAGGCGTGGCTGTGGCATGTTGTTGAAGGGCAGGCTCATTTCCTCATCAAATCAAACAGGGTTTCGTGGTCGTTGATTGTCAATTTTGCCCTCGCAGAAAATCCTGAATGGAACGGTCCACCTTCTCCGGAAGACTGTCCGCTGTATCCAGATCAATGCAGCGGCCCCACGGGGCACAGAAAATGTGTCATTGGTCACTGGAGGCCGAAGTTTGAACTATCATGCAAGTATCTGTGTGAGGAGAGGTGGGTCAAGTTCTTACGGGATGATCTCGATGTCAAGATTGAAGGGTGGAAACAGCCAATCGAGAGAGCGGCGAAAGAGAAGGAGGATGGACGAATTCGAGACTTTATCAATGGGAATTATCCGAACTTTTGGAAATGGTGGCAAGGCGATGTCGAGTGATTATAACGATTTGTAGATGGAGTTTGGGGAGCAGGTACTCATTTCATGATTCCATTACCATGGTTCTTAATGGTTTCTTTCAGGCCAATTTCTCTTCTTACCTATCCATCTTTTACTTATTTTTTTTGAATAAAAGAATTCTTTTCCCCTTTCAAACAGGATGGCATCATTCGTCGGTAATTCGAGAGGTAGTATGGGTCTCCCATACCTCTGGGTACCGACTTGGCTCATCTATGAGGCTCTGTGACTGACTTTTACCAGTACGATAGCATATGATGTGAGCTTTGGAATATTACTACAGAGTATATCTCATTGCCTCGTAATCAGGTGGGACTGTCTGAAACACGATGAGCCCATGGACAAATTAGAGACGAGGCAAGGAAAGCCACGTCGGCAATGTTGCTTCCAACTCCTTTCCCCTCACATTTGAAGGCCATACTCGGGCCTAGAGCGTCCTCCCTGCAGTGGCCAGCCGTAGCATTCGTGGAGAGGTCTATCACGGAGTGGTGTCATGCCATGCCCCTGCACTTGCTGCATGTTGCAGCGCAGCCTGGCCACCTGTCGCCCACCCACAGGTCGGAGAGATTAAAATCAGCAAGGATTAATGGAAATTTATGCGAGAGGCTGCAGCATGGGAGGTGGCTGGCGTGACCGGTGTGCTGGGGAAAGGCACAACTTGCATCGCGCTAGATGTATGGTGGCTCTCAGCTGAGAAAAAGCAAACAATTTTTTGGCCTTTCTTTTTGTATGGTTTAATGATGTGGCGAGCATTCTCGTACACCATGCCCACTGCGAACATGGGCTCTATTACATACTCGTATTTGTTAGAAGCGACGGTAGAAACAGATGTGCCGCTCCTTCTTCCTCCTCTTCGTTCCCCTCCTACACAGGCCGCTACTCTTATAGATTACACACAAGCTGCTATACCAAGATATTATAGTGGCATTCATCCTCTCTCCATCAGGATCATATCCGTTATTAGTTCCAACCACATTTCACAGGGAATGGTGGTTACTAAAACAAGAATCTTGAAAGACATACGCTTCTTCTAGGTAAGTATTCTCGATCAAACCTACATACCTTGGCTGAATTTAGACACCAACTAATCATGCTATTGTCAGATTACTTAGAAGATAGCGTTATACATGGAGGCCAAGGCAGATATCGGGCTCGACAAGGTTCCCGTCGAGATCTTTCTCAAGATTGCTGGCTTCCTCAAGAGTGAAAAAGATCTTGGGGCTCTTGTTCGCTCATCCCGCCGCTTATATATAACGCTCAACGGCGTTTTATACGAACGCAATGTGTTCGAAGCTCATCCTAAACATTCCTGTGTTCTTTGGGCGGCCAGAAACGACTCGTTGAATACGATAAAGCTGGCCTATGCCCATGGCGCCGATCTGAACCTCTACGACCCGCGATCTGAGCTGAGAATAACTATTGTGTGGTCCAAAAGAAAGAAAGTGGATGCTAGAAAGATATTCTCGCCGCTCCACGTGTCAGTGATGAAGGGCTATCACCACATCACACGGTATCTCCTTGATCATGGCGCCTCCGTCGACATTCCGTCAGTCGGCCTCTGCAGCTGCCATGCCATGAACTTCAGGCCATTGTTCCCCGCATGGTATCCGCTTCACACAGCTCTGGTTCATGCAAAAGAGGGCGAAATATCATCAGAGATGTTGATACGGCATGGTGCGCGTAAAGTGGCTGCAGAGTGTCCTGGCCTGAGCTTCCAAACAATAAGCTACCAGCCGAGCCTGGCCAGGCTTGTTGCCGATTTGGGAGGCCTTAGAGAGGGCAACGTAGACGCCTTGGGCTATGCGCCACTTCATCTTGCTTCACTGGATGGAATGGACGATGTGGTTGAGATGATCCTCGAGAACCCTGAAGCCAACGTTAAAGTAAGAACCCTCGAGGAAAACAGTACTGTTTTGCATTGCGCCGTCAGACAGCGAAACCTCAACACGACAAAGCGGCTTCTAGAAGTGCCAGGCGTAGAGGTTGAGACTACGGACGCTCATAACAGGAACGTCGTTTACGCCGCAGCAAGAGGTTACAACGACGGGACTGTTGCGTCCATCATTTCCCTCCTCGTCGAGCGCGGTGCCAACATCAACCTACCAGACGAGACTGGGGTAACTCCTCTCTATGCCGCGGCTTCCAGGATATTGATATATGACTATCCCAATTTCAAGGCCGTTGAAGCGCTGCTCGCTCACGGCGCCGACCCCTTTTTGTATCAAAAGAACGAACATGGCTGGACCATCTTTCACCAACTGCTTCGGCAGGCCCCCAATTTCGGGGAGGTGGTCAATCCACGACGGGCTGCGCTGAAAAGACTCATTGAGCTGGGACTTGAATTTGACACTTGCTCCTGTACCACTCAAGATGAATACGGCCTCGACTTTGACAGCGACGCCACGCCGCTGTTCTTTGCTGCCGCACAAGCCCAAGACCCGGAGTGCACCGAGATTCTCCTCAAGGCCGGTGCTAGGCCAAATACGCCGGTGCTGAATCGAGAGAATCCCGAGCACATGCAAACTCAAAGTTTTTTGGCTGGTATATTTCGCCATTTGTGGTGGGAAACAGAGAGTCGAGGGTTTGCTCCTCCTCTAAGCCAGGCTGGTGAGATCGTAGCATTGCTTCTTAAGTACGGCGCCAGCTTGGAGGACGTCGACGGCGTAGAATCTGCCCTGGAGTTTGTGTGCCGGTGTCCGGAGGAGAGAATGGATTACTCCCATCTGGACTTTGTGCTGAAGCACGCCACCCGCGAAAATGTGTCTCCTGAGCACGTCGAGGGGGTTATCAATGGCAATAGGCTTGAATCTAGTATCACAAAGGGTGCGATTGCCGACCATCACCGCATCGTGGCTCACAAGCTGATAAAGTTTCGGAAGAGATTATTTCCGGGAGAGATTTCGACTGAGGAAATTGTGGATGATGTGATGGACGTCGATGCCGATGCCGATGCCGACAGCGATGGTGATGATACATGTACTGAATAAGGTATAAAGAAGAAGAGAAATCGATTCGATTGTTATACACACCAGTCTTACCACCAAATTAATGCATTGCATCTGGGATAGCCAGTGTTGGAAGCGAATGGTAAAAAGTCGCGATGATGTCGTTGATGCGGTAGTTGTTGTTGTTGTTGTTTACTACAGGCATCTACCGCCTGCCTTTGTTGTATTAAATGCGGTTCTTCGGAGGGGTAATGAGGACATTCAGACGGAAACAAGTACTGCCACCAGAGATGAAAGATGCGATACAGAAAATCAAATGCATTTAGGGAATCTTTCGAGATAGATTTGTATTCACTATTAATCATTTTCAAGAAAGAAGAAGAGATCAATGAAAGCCACGAGATATTAAACAATAGCAGGTACCAATCTAATACCTATAGTAGTAGTATCCGCATCCCACTGTATCTATACTTGGAAAAGGCTGACGCATGTCATGTCACATCCAGTTACAGTACCTCATCCACGGCCCACTAGAGCTCAATACCCACTTCGGCCTTGTCATCAAGCCACAGCCTCTCTCTCTCTTTCTCTGTCTCTTTCGCTATCAATTAAGCGCCTCTCTTCTCTTGTCCTCGACCTTGGAGCTTCTCCTCCTGCATCTCTCCTCCCGCCGTCTCTGCGCTTATACCATTGAGCCACCAAGATTCGCGCACGAAAGTCTTAATCCGACAATCTCCTCCCTCAGGCATCCAATCCTGCCAATTTCACGTGGCGCGCAGATCGTCAACCGGCCAGGAATCCCCTAGCCATAATCAAAAAGCCAACCAACATCTTGCGACCTCTTCTCTCCTCCTTGCATTCTCGGTCTCTTCCTCTCTCTGTCTCTTCCTCTCTTATAGTTTTCAGCCATGCTCGTCTCCCTGACGGTCGGCAAGGTTGACGCTGGCGTCACAGTGCTGCTGACCCCAGACAAGCGCTTGGTATGTCTCGCAAGCTGGCCTGTTTTGTTTTGATCTGATCTGCTTTGCTTTTCTCTGCTCTGCTCTGCTTTATTCTATTTTGATATTCTTTCGAGCTCCATGTCTGACCACCGCAATTTCAAAACATATAGATCGAATTCCCTTCCATTCTGCTGCCTCCCAACATCTCCTCCGGTAGTATCGTTGACATCACGGTTGGCCGCAACGTCAGCAAGGAGGCTGCTGCGGAAGACGAGTTCCGCTCCCTCCAAGACCGCATCTTCCAGTCCTTTGGCGCCTCCGAACCCGCCGCCCCCGTCCTGCGCTGCCGCAATGCGACCCAAACCTCCGTTGTCCTGGAATGGGACCCCATCGAGCTCGCTACTGCCGACTTGATGTCCCTGAGCCTGTATCGCAATGGGCAAAAGGCCGGCAACATTCCCCGGCCGCTGGAAATGCACAGTACCAAGATTAGCGGCCTGGCCGTCGACACCGAATACAGCTTCCACCTGGTCCTGCGGACGAGCGCCGGCACGCGAGCAAGCGAGAAGGTGGTTGTGCGAACCCACAAGATGACGGATCTCAGCGGAATCACCATCACAACCGGCATTCTGCCCGCGACGACAAGAGAGAACCTGACACGTGCGGTGGAGCGCATTGGAGCCAAGATTGTCGACGGAGTGCGCATCGACACGACGCATTTCGTCACCACCGAAGGCAGGGGAACGGCGTGGGAAAAGGCCGTCGAGAACAACATCCCCGTGGTGCGGCCCGAATGGGTGACGGCCTGCGAGCAGAACGGCCGGATCCTCGGTGTCACCAAATTCTACCTCGATGTCATGCGGCCAGGGCCTCCCAGCGACGACCAGCTACCTCCTCCTCCCGCCAAAGACGTGCCTCCCAAGGACACACCACCACGAGCGTCACCGCCGGCGCAAGAGTCAGCTTCTGATAAGTCTCGGGACAGCAAATCGGCCACTCCACCGGTCAACGGAAAGAAGGACCATGAAGCAGAAGCAGAATCGTCCAAAGCCGGAGAAGAGTCCAACCCCCATGAAGACGAAGACGATGAGGAGGAGGAGGAGGGAGAGTCGTCGGAGCAAAAGACAAAGTCTGACGAGCAGGCAGAGCAAAAAGTACGCCTAGAAGACGTTCAGGAGCAAAAAGTGGCACTACGGCCTGTCGAGTCCCAAACGGCCATTGTGGAACAAGTCAGCGATGACGACGAGGATGGATCTCGGCCCGCGGACGGGGCATCGTTTCAGGAGGTTGAGCTGTAGAGCGTCCTTTGTTTTGCGGATATATATGTACACCAGGCGTATGTCTCTATGCTTCGTCTACTTGCAGGTACTTTGTTATTCATGTTTCACGCGCCATCCTGTTTTTGAGTGATGCGAATAGAGGGGAGGGGATGATGGTGAAGAGAACTTCTATGACTAGCTTGTTTGTTATTACAGGGCAAAGGGGAGCTATTTGGGTGGGCGGGAAAAGACAAAAGCATGTCATGCCGTTTACAAAAGAACTATTTTATAAAGACTTTTTAATTTCAATGTTGTCCCTCTGCGCTTATATACCAAGTCTCATGTGTTTCTGTAAAAAGGAGTGTCTGGTTATATTCCAATGCATGAAATCAAGGAGGAATCTCTGTCCCTTTCCAATCCCAACAGCGCCCTCTGTCCTTCACCCCCAAGCCACACACCACGTCCATGAGCCTCTCAACCGCATACTCTGTGCTGAACAGCTTCTCCTTCGGAACACCACTCCAGAAGTCCTTGCTCAGCTCCGTCTTGACCGTGCCGGGATGATACGCTACCGCCATAGCATTGTCGCCCGCCCTGGTCCGCAGCTGTATGTCTAGGCTCTTGGTGATGCTATTAACAGCAGCCTTGCTCGCGCGATACGAGAACCAGCCTCCCGCACGATTATCCGTCGTGGAACCTACTCTCGCCGACATGTTGAGCCAAGTTGCGTGCTGAGGCAGGCGCATCACCTCTTCCTCCGCCTCGTCCTCATCCTCGCCTTCATAATCGTCTTCATCTTCGTCCACGTCCTCGTCGTCGTACTCGTATCCCGGCTGCGCCATCGCAGTCCCCTTCCTAGGCAGGAACCCAAAGAAATGCTTCGCCACGAGCAGCTGTCCGACAGCATTGATCCGGAACGACTGCAACGCTGCGTCCGCATCGACCTGTGCCGGCGATTTCTCTGGGTTGAGCAGCACGCCCGGAAGCACGCAGGCGAGATGCAGGTGATGCGAGTCTTTGGGGAACAGATTCTGGGCCTCTTGGGCGGCAGACGCAATGGTGGACTCGTCTGTGACGTCGCAGCGCACGACAAAGAGGCGCTTTGAAAGCGCATCTTGTTGTTTCTCCTGCTTTCCATTCAACGACGACGAAGAAGCTGATGAAGAATAAGAGGATGACGGCGTGGAGAACACATCTCTAAGAAGCGCCGCCTTGGCCACTGCCGGATCAGGATGCCGCGTAGTTGCGAGAACCGGGATAGGCGTAGATAAGCGAGCCGTGCGTCGCAGGATGTGGCGGGTGAGGGCATTGCCGATGCCTCTGCTGGAGGGGCAGATGAAGATCCATGGCGTTGAGGACATTGCTATGTCTTGAGTTACAGAGAGCGGGTGATGTACTCTAGAGTGTGGACATTATAGTATATGCGAGTGTATTTGATGAATTGACTTTCACGTAGCTGATTGATTGATTCAGATGAAATGAGATGAGATGAGATGATGAGAACTTAAGAACCACCGACTTGAGTGGTTGTGTTGGATGTGGTTCGATGACGCCAACGAACCGTCCACAGCTCTGTCATTGACTCTCCCTTATTAGAATCGCCATGCATTTACTCAACACTCAACATACAGTAGCCAAACTTTAAAAACAGCAACCAATCAGCTCAGACAAAATAAAAATTAATTCCAGGCGCTATGCCAGATTACAATAAAAACTAAGTAAAACAGAAGAAGAATGTCAAGACTTTGACGTGTACGGGTATATCTAAGTAAATACGGCCATGACTTGGTATATCCGTCCCAAAAAACATGTTCGCACTTCATCTTCAAAATCAAGTACAGCATACAGCTACGTGATAATCTCCCCCAAAAACGCCTTGAACAAGAGTCATCGCCCATCCCTTTCGCTGCCCCCTTTTCAGAACAAAGGAAATCAAGAGTGAAAGTAAGTTAAAATAATGCATCTCTGTCATTGCACCTACACGGTGTTGTGACGCCAATCATCTGCCGTTCTCTCCGCAATCTGCTCCTGTCTCCGTCTCGCTTCACCGGCCAATTCTCTCATCAGGGGCTCAATGATTCCCAGGCCGCTTACATCGTCGCCTCTGCTCATCGTGTCGCTGCTTTCGCTGTCATCAGACGCAAGCTTTCCCCCAATGAGTCCTGCCACGATCCGATCTCGGGATAGGCTGGCTCTCCTTGTGGGCGTCTTGGTTCGTTTGGAACTGCGAGCTTTACGTCCCGCGCTTGCTGAGCTGACCTCGTCATCTGAAGCCCAGCCTCGACCTTCGCCATCTGCATGCGCAGCTTTGTTGATGCGGTTTGACGTCTTAATGTTGCGGCTCATGTCATCCAGGACGGGCACCAGAGCGCGCAGCCAAACATCGCCATTGCGCTCCAGTCGGCGTATACGGCGCTCTACATCTCGGAGACGGTTTTCGTGGTACGAGTCATAGAGCCGTAGGATTTGCTTGTCCATCAGGTTCCGCTTATGCTGTAAATACAGTTCGCTATCCATGTCACGAGAGAGTCGCAGTTGGCTCATATCAGGTGAAGAGTGAGAGCTTGATGGAGGAGAAGATATCTTCCCACCGTTCTTGTCTTCTGGCAATCCCGGTGAGGGTTGGAGATCAACCACAACGACAATGGGAATAAGAGTATTCAGGGATGACGTTTGAGGGCGCTGACTCTCCTCCTCTGCGTCTGCATTATTTCGTGATTGCTCTCCGTCTTCGTATTCTTTCTGTTGATCATCAGACTTTCGTCGCTGCAACTCTTTGAACGCTTTTGCAGCTTCCATGTCTCTCCTCTTCTTGTCTCGAACCTTCTCGCGGCGGCTCTGGATTGAGCCCGCTGTTGATGGGCGAGAAGGGAGCTCCTTGTTAACTGCCAGCATTGATTGGGCAGATACAGCTCTGCGAACGCTACGCTTGGTGCTCCTTGAAGATCCATCGGTAGATTCCTCGGTGATCGGAGAGGGAAATCCGATGCCCGGTTTGTATTGCTGCTTAGCGCGAGAGTCAGCCTTCCCTGGCGGCTTCGGAAGCGGCTTCTTATTGTATCCGTCCCGAACGGTCTCGACGTCTTTGACTACGCTCAACAGACCGTCAATGGATGCCGAGTGTGCAGGGTGACGGTGCCTCGGGCCAGTAGGAACAACCATGCTTGAAGGTCTTGCCGGACGCTGCTGGTTGTTTGGCCTGGCCGGGCTCTTCGGAGGTCCCCAGACAACCATTCCCTGCGCGTTGATATGCGGTGGGTCAGTAATCTTTGGAAATATACTGACGTAGCCTGGTGGCTTGTTCTTCGCTTGGTTCCTGGCACTTGGCCCCATAGATCCTTCTGTCGAGTACCCCGTGGATTGACTGCTGGATTTGTGGTGGCTTCCTATAGTGCTTTGCGTATAGTTACTCCTCTCATCCAAGCTTGATGAGATGGACTGCTGTGACAAAAGGCTGGAACGCTGTGTGGAAGGGGCCTGAGGCAATGGAGAAGCTTCATCGGTCGCAGTAGGGAAAACAGTGACGGTGCCATTTTCCCCGGAATATGTCTGGACGGCAAAGTTTCGTGGGAGAGTTGCATACTCATTCCTTGTTCCCCCAACCCTTGCACCGGTGTTGTTATTCACATTGGCGGGGTTTTGTGTTGAGTCGGAAGCAAAGGGCATGGCCTCGAGAGGGATTGAGATGGCGATGTGCCGGTGTCCTCCAATGGTGACGCCTGACACTGCCGAGTCTGGTAGCTGAATGTTTTGGGGAGGCCTGGGAACCGATTTGCTTCTTCGTTTCATGGCCATGAATTTGGACCATTTCGACTCCCGATCTTTGTCGTCTGCGTGACCAAAGGGAACGGACATGTAGCTGCTCGATGGGGGTTCGTGATTCTTCAAGAAATCGGCTAAACTCGTAGTATCATCTCTGCCGTGATGGTTCATTCGATTGCGAGGACGATCTTCTAGATCATCAACACCGCGGGCATTGCCCTTGCCGTGATAAGAGCTTCTCAAATTCTTCAACGCCATGACTGGATCAATCACGGATGATCTCCTGTCTTTTTTGTCCAACAACTCGATACCAGTGCTATACCGACGGAAAATGACGGGATTCGAAGCAAGTGGTGATGGAGGAGGGTTTTGGTCCCCCACCCAGGGTGTGAGAAATCTTGAACCAACAGATGCCGCCATTGCTTCTTCTCTCGAATGAACTGGGCTAGTGGACAAATATCAGCAGCCAACAGCCGGACTGTACACACACAGAGAGAGCGCCTGTAAAGGTGGCAATGCCCTTGCGTATTCGAAACCCGCCACTCGCTTTCCAAGTCTCTCCCTGACCAGGAACCGTGATAGGATGTCTGATAGAAAAACCTGGTGGCTATGGATTCTTGCAGATTAGGCGTGTAATAGCGTGCATACAAAGCGCATACGTCTAGCAGTAGTCTTTTAGGGACCGAATTGTCACTCGCGCGGGCTCTTCCGCCCTCGATAGGGTAGATGTATGTCTCAGTCGTCGGTTGCTGAGGGGTGTGGGAGGATGATGTACTCGTGTGCTGAGAGGAGAGATATTGGCCGACAAGGAGTAATAGTCACGGCCGAAAACAAGGCCGGTATTATACAAGGGCAAAGGAAAAAGAAAAGGGAACCAAAAGAGCGAGCGAATGAGAGACCTGGCTCTGTCTAGAATCGAGCGGGCCTTGATATGTATGTGGGTGTATGGGGAAGAGCACTCGTAAAGTGAAAAAAAAGAAAATACTAAAGGCCAACGATTGGCTCACATTAGACCGAGAGCGAGGATGAAGAAGACAAGCAGCACACAAGTGGCAACTCTGAGCACAAAGAAGGAAGAAAAAGAAAGGAAGGGAGAGAGATGGCGTTGGCTCGTAGCTCGCCAGAGCGGAGGCAATGGAGATGAAGATTATGAAGAACAAAGCCCTGAAGATCACTTTACGGCCGTGATCAAAGCAATGTCTTTAACATGGGTCGTCTCCTTAAAATATCGGGTCACTTTTTGATGAAAGGGCCTTAAGCTTCCCAGCACCCTGGCAGTTGACTTGACGAGGCCCCCCAGGCCCCCGGCTGATGAGCAGGCAAGGAACTGAGCTATCAAAGGGAACCTCCAATGGACAGCGGGTATCTCCAGAGCCAATTTAGCTCGCAGAGTGGTCCTGTCTTTGGTGGCGCACTCCGCCATCATAGCCCATTGGCCGTCTTGGTCTGGGACATTCAGACTAAGCCGCAGTGACGATGTGCTATTGAGAGTGCTTCCTTTTTGTCGTTTTATTCAGCAGGATAATGGGCGGCGGGGAAGCGGGATGTGAAGCACTTCGCCAAGCAGCCACTTCTCTCCTCTTCCCCCCTCCCTCTTTTGCTGAATCGGCTCCCCGTCATTGTCCAACCCTGGCCGCTCGCTTGGTTTTGGGGACGGTTGATCGCTTAAACTGAACATGATGCCAGAAAAATCCTCGCCCAGGTCAACCAGGAGCATTTGTCAACCTTGCTTTCACACGTGTGCTTTTGTCTCCGGCTGCCCGTCATCTACCG
This sequence comes from Trichoderma camerunense, assembly GCF_050948025.1. Lineage (NCBI taxonomy): Eukaryota > Fungi > Ascomycota > Sordariomycetes > Hypocreales > Hypocreaceae > Trichoderma > Trichoderma camerunense. Next base: position 1,872,815 of record NW_028145365.1, read on the forward strand.
ACTCCCGACTGACTGGCTGAGGAGCAAAGGACGAGCCGAGATGAACCAAGCGCGATGATGACAACGACTGGCGAGGTGCAGGGATCAAGGCTCCAGTTCGCTGATTGCCGTGGAGTCGTATATTATGACAAGGGTCGGTACTGTCTCATTGCGCTTGGCTTCGTACTGTGTAGTGCTCCGCACTCTGTACTGCAGGGAGCGTTCTTCTGCAAGAGGAGAGGAGGCAGACCGCAGAGTTGTACGAATTCAAGTCCAGTATGCATTTGTCCGGCCCATCTTCCCAGCTGGGGTGAGGAGGCTCGCTGCATCGCGTATCCTTTCCAGCATCAATGGCTGCGAGCGGGCGGCTGCATTGTGTGAGCTGCGAGTACTATCGTATCCCACTGGTTAGCTCGAGCAACAAGCTTGTACAGTAGGAGTACAGTAGGGTACTGACGGGTAGCAGGAATATTTCGAAGTGATCCATGGCGGCAATGCAAGGGACCTGGACCTGCAGGCGAAATTATCCACCCCGGGTACGAAGTGGCTCCTCCACAGTCCACAGGAAATGTCCGCTCGGCTCTGCTCTGCCTTGCCCTTGCCCTGGATTTATTATGCTTCCTGTCCAGTTTTCATCGCTGTCAAAGCTGACACGAAGCGAACATGTTGCCTGGGGCAAGACCAAAATAGAAGGGTCGAGACAAATCCAGCACTGCAGCATGAGAAATCAAGAGAAGAGTGAAGAAGATGAATGAATGAAGCCATCGAGAGAGATGGTCTGACTTGCTAGTAGTCTTAGCCAGGCCCGGCAACCAGCCACTGGCCTGGTTGCGACTTCCATCAACGACCAAAAGGTCTCTAATCAGCGCCACCCGCTGATCTGGCGCCCTTATTTCACACCAGACAATTTCCCCTCTTCATGCTCAGGTCAGGGCGAGGATAGCTTCCAAGCTTCCTCTAAGCTCGCTTTGGAGGCCTGTTTCAGCTCCAGCTTGCAGAGTCAGACACTGTCTCGTCATAATCATAGACAGAGAGTCATGGAAAGAGAGACTTGCTGCTAATACGAGTACTCTGCAGGTACCACTACGGAGTGTGTCTATCCATCACATCATCCACAGCAACCACAAAGATGTAATCAGTGGATGCGGTTCACTAAGAAACAAGGTCAAGACGGTGTCACTTTTACTCCTGCTAACTCCTCCGCAGGTCAGCCAGAGATCATCCTCCATTCTCTCCAAGCCGTCCAAATCGTCACCAAACACGAGCAGAAGTTCGTATCTCTTAGCGCTCTGTGCAAAAGCAAGCGCCGGCTCCGCAAACTCATCTCCCATATTAATCACTGCTGATCTCCATGGGCTTCTCCACCAAGACTCGGCAATCGATTTGCTTTGGCAGCAGCCTCTCGGCGACCCTAAAGATCCTAGGTCCGACACTAGACGTCTAGCTGACAAAAACTGGCTTGCCTGGCGTCGGTGACCAGGACGTAAAGCAAGGTCCACCAACTGATGTGGTGAGCGAAATGGTACCTACCAACCTAGCCAAGTGTCTTTCTGCTCTCAGGTTGGAGATGGTGCTGTCAAGTATTGCCTCATGAAAGCTCCCGCCCAAAGAACTACCTTGACTTATACTTTTACTCAACCTATTCCATATCCCGGATTCGAATCTGCCAAAGAATGTCAAGCTGAATTGATGTTTTGGGGGAAATCAGGGGAACGGGTAAAACAGTATGTCACGATCGTCTCCAATATGTAGAGCTCAAATACCTACTCCAACATCTATTATCTCCAGGCACCATTATCTCACTCTGAATATCATTGTTCAATCACCAAGTATAGCTGTTTCCAAATAGGCATAGCCATACACATCCTCCGTAATCAATAAGAAAGCGGTGGCTCTGTCCGCATCATCGTGAACCAAGCCTAAACTCCAAGGATAAAATTCCCCATGCCATCATATCACCAATCCCGCCCAAATCCTGTCTAATTACTATCAAGAGTGAAAGTATATGCCTCGCCCAATTTTAATCCATTAGAGTAGTATATCGTGAGCGTAAATATCTCATGGTCCATCTGCGTTGTCACTCGTCCCTCTTTGCAATCCCCTCCTCTGAACCCCCTCTTCTTTTATTTTTCGTCGTAGTGAATCCTCTATATTATAAAGATGAAGTATCAAGAAAATGAATGTGAGTATCTCAATGGTAGAAGCTGATAAGCCTATTATCGAGAACTCGATGATTCGGTATGAAATTGTAGAAAGATGGCGGTCGGGATGCTCGTTCAGTCTGCCAGTTGACGGGCAATGCAAAGCGGCAGCTTCCCGTCTCTCTCCTATTTTATGATTGCCCCGTTCATATCCCGCAATCTCACTGTGGCTGTGTGTTAGTAAACATCAATATCTACTTAGAAGAGTGTTTCTTACAATTGACAGATACGGCCACCATCCAGTATCTTTTCCATCACGCGGTCCTCCTTTCCCCAAACAAGGAGACCAATAACAAAAGAGGGGAAGCATTAACAAGCAATTTATAGTGGAAAATTCAGGAAATAGTGCGACCCAAGAGGCTCCCGGCAAATGCAGACATTCCTCTGGTCATGCTGTTGTTTGTGGTGAACCTAATGTCCACCTAGCAAGATGATTTAACGCCTAGCAATGCCCGTTCTACAAGCTCCTGCCAACTGCCAAAAAGGAAAAAACATTGTTCGAGAAAGAAAAGAAAAAAGAATCAAGAAGGCCATGCTATTCATCTCTTTTTAGGGAGAAATGGGTTTGGTTTCTTCTTCTTCCGTGGACCCTGCGGTATTTGTGGATTCGCCTGTTTGCCACCATCAGTAAAGCCAAAAGATACGAAACATGATTAACCATTACTCACACTGCCATTCGCTGCTGCAGGACCAGTTGGCGGCGCCGGCCTTGGCATTGATGGAGGATTAGGGTTGATAACTGGCGGAGGGCGCTCTGGGGGCACCATCCCAAGTAACGACATCGCAGAAGGATCAGTTGGGGCTCTGATGGGCCTGGGTCTCTGGCCAAATTTACCCATAAGACCACCGCTCGGCCGCGAATTGTCATTTGCAATCTACGCCTCTGTTAATGCTCTTCTTGGACATATTTGTATACGTAAACCTCTACTTACCCTCTTCGTTGCTGCCTGGCCGGACTCGGGAGACTCCAGTGGTCGCTTTTTCGCTTCCATACCGCCTGATGTGTGGATAATTGGAGGTCCGTTTGAGCGCGGCGTGACGGCATCTAACCCAGACGATGTTGCTGGACCCGGATTTCCGGTATTAGTAGCGCCGGCGGGTGTACCAGTAGGCTCCTTACGGGCCGTCTCCCTCATGACAACATCCATCTGCTGAGGGGGTTGTTGTGGAGGGTTTGTCGGTGTTGAAATACCAGAGCTTCGACCAGATGATGGCGTATATGCGTCAAGCCTCGCCTTCTCAAGCGGGCGTCGGAACATGGAGAGAATGTCACCCTTTGTATACCGGTCTCGGTCTTGGGCGTCAACGATCAATTTGCGCCAGAATTCTCCCTGAACAAGAGCTCGCGAGTCACCCAAAATCCACAACGACGACTTTGCTCGCGTCAGACCAACATTCATACGGCGAATATCCGTCATGAAACCAATACCGCCCGTGGAACTAGCTCGGACACAAGAGAAAATGATGATCTCGCACTCTCGTCCCTGGAAAGCATCCGTCGTGTTGAACTCGATGATATTGGTAATATTTTCACCATACCGGGCCTGGAATCGAGATCGCAACTCGTATAGCTGCGCCTTGTAAGGTGTGATGATGCCAATCTTTCGTGTCAAGTCACACTCATGGTAGTCCCTGCTGAATCTTTCGTACATTTGTAGCGCCACTTCAAGCTCTCTTGTATTGACAAGAGATTGGCCCTTTCTGCCTTTTTCTTGAACACCCTCGACATCGAAAAATCGGTAGGGAGCAAATAGGGCATCTTTATGCCATGGTGCCTGGCGAAGCTGCAGCATGTCTTGGCCGTCCTGTAGTTGGGATTCGTAGAACTCCCTGCTGGGGAATGAGCTAATTTCGGGGTGCATTCGGTACTGCATATCAAGCAGGTGGATGGACTTTGGATGGTTTTGCTGCATTCGGACAAACAAGCTCTGATCGTAGCCAAACCGCGCCGCGGACTGCGACAGGACTGTGGGAGGCAATTGCTTGGGATCTCCGACCAGAATACACTTGCAGCATCCGTACTTCAATGGAATCAAGGCGCTCAGCTCCACACACTGAGCCGCCTCGTCGATGATGACTGTCTCGAATTCCACATCCAAGTTTCGAAACATTTCGTGTCCACTTCCGCTGAGAGTCGCGCACAGAACGTGAGCAGAATTGAGAATCTCTTGCTGAATCTGCCGACGACGTAGTTCCATCTCGCGGGCTATCGAATTGCCGCTGTCTTTATTGGCGTCGATTTGTTTTCCGATTTGCATCTGCTTTCGCTTCAGTTCATCAAACTGCCTTGACAGAGAGTTGTACAATGATCGGTCATCCTGGGTGCGAGATTCGTCCAATCTCGGCCTGAGTTGCGCTATTTGCTCCTTCAGCTCGGCGGCTTCTTCGTGCAGCTTGTCTCTGTCCGCCTTTGCCTTGTCCTTGGTTGTATCCCCTTCGAGACGGGCTTTCACCAGCTCATCTAGGGTAACGTCTTTGACTGCGGCGTTAATAGCTTCGCTTCTGCCTAGACGAAGGACATTGATGTTTCGCGTTTTGCCATTCACTGTCTTGATGCCACTCTTCAATCGGAGGACCAATTCGTCGACAGCGGCGTTACTGGGCGCGCAAACAAGGAGCTTCTTTGGCCGGGCCTGATTGCCTGTAGGGGCACCAGTAGGTCTCATTGGAACCCCAAGAGGAACTCCTGTTGCAGCGAGAGGAGCTTGTGCAAGCTGATCAGACAGCAGAGAACCGACCATTGCGACGATGGTCTTGGTCTTTCCTGTACCGGGGGGGCTATAATATCAGGGAAGAAAATAGAGTCAGCACATGCTAGAAACAGAAAAGAAAAAGTAAAAAAAGAAGGAAGGGGGGAAAAGAAAAGAGAGAAATCAGTGGAAGCGGAATGTCCATGTCCTTACCCTTGGATCAAGGTGAACCCATCATTCTCTTGTGCACCAAGTACGGCGAGGGCTTGACCTCGGTTCAAAGCCCAATTACCCATGTAATTGGATACGCGTTCTTCTCCGTAGCGCAGAATTGGTGATGGCTCTGCCTTCAAGATCTCGTCCATAAGATCATAATACTGCAGACTCTCCAGGGCGGCATACTCTCTCTCTATGGTCGCCATGTTGGTGATTTTTACACCATATACGGTAGCGCCAGGGGTCAGGAGGGGCGAGAGAGGATTACTACGAGAAGCTACGCGATACGTCACCTCGACGGTGTCTTTTTTATAAGTGATACGATGGACTCGGGCCAGGCAATGCTTTGCAGTTTCATCCACCAGGGGATTCTCTGCCTCAGATACAAGCAGAATATCGCCCTCAAAGACACCACGATCCCGCTGCGGGGCTACGGGCATTGTAAACGTCACTTCCAGGTAGCTGTCGACGCTTGCGCGGCTGGCAATCTTCATGCCGAATGACTGGGCGGTTATTTCGTCCTTTGACGTGACAAAGGAGCGCCAGGCTTCCGATGCAAGCAACGGGAAGAAGGTCTCTTGATACGATCTTGGGTCAACATACTTGGTGGCAACCTCGGAGGCCTTGGGACCGTTTGGAGGGTCGTTGCCACCGTGGAATATGTCCCAGGCGAGAATGGTATTGTGAAGTCGATCCATTGGAGGGATAAGCCGGGCTCTCATCTCCTTGACGGAGCGCTGCTGTCTGGTCTTCTTCACTGGCTGTCGCAACTTGTCTTGCAGGGCCTGTCGACGCCGCTTCTCGGCGTCGGTTAGGGATTTCGCGCCTCCCGTGCTCAACGCAGCAAGCTGATTGTCGGCATCCGAGTCGTCACTATCGGCTTCAGACTCTTCGTCAGAACTGTTGACCATGATATCACTTCTCGAATGATCCTTGCCGATGAGACCAAGGCCAGCAATGCCAGAGCCTTCGCCTTTGACAAACTCCCCACGAAGCGCCCTGGCGCGCGCAATGGCCTCGGCATCTCGCTTCGCCTTTTCCAGCTTTTCTCTCTGCCTACTTTCCTTCAAGGCAGATATTGCCTTTTGATCAGGTATTTTAGCAGCCTTTGCTCTGGCCTGACGTGCCTCGATTTGTTTGAGCAGCGGGTTTTCGACTGATTTGCTGAAGTCCAACACATCGTCCCGGTTAGAACGACCAACTTTGGATGTAGTTGTAGCTGAAGATGAGGCAGTTGCAGGCGCTGATTTTGACCAGGCATCAAGTTTACTCTGTTTCTTAGACTTGTCCTTGAGAGCCTGTTCTTGGCGTTGCTGTGCACTTGTTGCTTGTTGGTAGATTTGCACTTCTTCATCTGTTTGTCCTAGCGCTTGGAGAAGTTCTGCACGCTGTTGGTCGGTCAAGTTTGTGGATCGTACGTATTTTCCGGGAGTGGCTGTTGGCAGACAAGCATCTGTAATGAGTTTACGAGAGTTGGGGTTGATCTCGAGGCCATTCTCTTGAAGTCGTTTGAGGATTTTGCAAAGAACACGAACCGTAACATCGACGAGCCAGCGATCCTTGAGCCGAATCATGTTTTCCATTCCACGAAAGTTATCTTTTGCCGGGGCTAGGATCCTGATCATCATGTCCTTCTCACTCCGACCAAGCGCCGTCGCAGAAGTGAGGAGGCCGTCTTCAGCAATGAGACCTTCGGCGAGCTCCATAATCTCTCGGCAGAATTCCGTCATGATGGCATTCGGGATGTAAAAAGACCATGTCTCAATGTTAAGACAAGCCTTGGAGACAAAGCGCCACTGCTCATTCCACCAGCGCAGGACGGTGGCGGCCGATTTGGAGTCGAGAGTTCTGACTCGAAGGACTCCCGAAGAAGGGTCTGCGAGGCCTCTGAGAACATCTCTGCTCATATTGAGTAGAGGTTTGATTGGGCCCCATGGATAGGGAGGTCGAAGGACACGTTCCAAGGACCAGACAATGGATGCAAGCGTCTGATCTGGATGGTGCTGCGTCATCTGCTCCAGAGCGCCGCTTCGAGAAAGTTCTCCGGTCCAGCTCTTCAAAACTTCCGCAGAAGCCTCTGCGAGATCCGAGTTCTCATGTACGGACAAGGCAGTGGTGACTTGGAAAGGGAGTCGATCAGCATATAAATCATTCAAATCAGTGACATCAAGCTCAGAGATGCGGCCGAGTATTCTGGCAAGCACATCAGCTGTGTCGCCGAGCGCCTGGTTGAACGCTTTGCCAGAGTCGTCGAGCTTGTTCTCGTTCTTCCGCGGCCTGATTTGTTCCACCGCAATGAGGGGCGCTAACGAGACGAAAATATCCTTTGCGACGGCAACTTGTTCGGATGATGTATCAAACATCTCCAGAACTCCTTCCCAGAACGCTTTCGAGTTCCTTATGATGGCTGTTTGGAGCTGCTTGGTGGCGTGGATAGCTTGGTATTCCTCAGAGAGCAGTTTCATGTCCAGCTTCATGGCAGAGCTCATAACTTCTTTGGCAGCGTCGGCAACTTTGAACGTAGTCCAGCCTTCAATCTCTCCATTTCGACCGGATGGCTTCATATTTGCCAGAATCAGGCTGAGATGCTTGACGACAAGACTCGACGCAGCACTAGCGTAAAGATGTGTACTTCCCGACGTGATGAGTGTCTCTGGATCGAGAAACGACTTCATGGTGAAAGTCAGCGCATCAAAGCCAGCGCGAACGCAGGCGGCTTGGCCAGGTTCGCCGATGCTAGAGTCTTTTGCTAGCGTTTCAAAGAGAGTGTGCATCAACACCTCGCAGGCATCATATCTACGATCGCGGCTGAGGGACTGAAGCCAAGGCTGGATCCACGAGGTGGGAAACGGCGTAAACTGAGTCGCAAGGTCAACAACAGACCAGCAATCCTCTAATGACTGTCGCAGAAGAGTCTTGTAGACGGGGCTGCCGAATAGCAGATCGGCAATCACGTTTGGGCGCGCGTCACCAACGACGTCCCAAAAAGCCTTTGGTGACTTCTTCAACAAGCCGCAAAGAACCTTGATAGTGACCACAAGCACACCTTCGGACCGACAAAACTGAATATGTCGAAATAGCAAGTCATATATGTTGAAGCTCCCTGATGGAATTTCAAGGCTGCGGAGGCGGCTCAAGATGATTGCGTCATTGAGTGTCCTGAGAATACCTTCGAAGCCTTGCCAAAAGCGTTCAATCTCAAGATAAATTTCGCTGGTGGCCTGAGAAAGATCTTTCTTGCTAATGTCGTCTATTGAACTGACGAGGCCATCGTTAACGGCCCAGTCGAACTGCTCCTCCGTCATGCCGCCACTGTCAATGTTTTTCCAGTTTTCTGCTGCCCATCTTCGGCGGTCTTCGTTCTTCTGGTCAAACAAGAAGTAGGTCATTCCAGGTAGCGGGTCTTTGGTTCCGAGCTTGAGGTACGTCTTTCCTTGCAGGCGCATGAAGACATATTGGAAGACCGCCCGCTGCTCTGCGTTAGCCAAGTAGGCCACGCAACATAGCGCCTCGTAAACGGCGATGTGGACCTCGGTGAGGTGTTCGCCAAATTGCGATTTTTTGAAAACGGCTCCAGACTCTTCAATCTTTTCTATGAACTGCTTCGCCCAGGTCAAATTGTGGTCGATTCGATTGACGTCCAGGTTGACTAGCAAATCACGGATCTGCGCAACAGCTTCTTCGTTCCATCGCCTGAAAGGGGCATGTTAGCGACTACATACATATCACGCTGTAGAAGGGGGGGGGTAACTCACTCTGAAAACATCTGGAGATGATATTTGCGCTTCATGTGCCAGTTAAGGACACATTCGGGGCAATATTTGAGGCAGTTCTCAAGCCTTCCCGTAAAATCTTCCAGCCATTTGCCAGCTTCCTGTTTGTCGAAGCCAAAAATCAAATTGTTCCAGTAGGTGACCTCGATCCGCTTCTTGCTCTGTTCGATGCGATTTTGCTTCTCTTCGCTCGAAATCCTCGACTCGGGATCATCGAGAGTCTTGTAGTTTTCGTCATCATCGTCGCTGATTCGTGGGCAGAGGAGATGGCATTCTGCAGGGATCTGTTGGAATTCTTCGTACCATTTCCCCAGTACCTCGTTGATATCTGCCATTATATCGGACTACCTAGCTAGGCAGAAGCCCATCGCTAGAAGTTTCATCAAACAAGGGAAAGGAAATGCGGCTTGGTTATGGCTCTTTGCTTCCTGCTAGAGGTGGCACCTGAAGAAGCGAAAGATGTGGAGATGTATAGAAGGGAAAAAAGAAGGAAAGGAAACGCGCGCCGTTTGCACAAAAATATGCGAGAAGAAGAAGCGAGAAGAAGAGATGGAAAGTAGGTAGAAGAGTTGAAAAAGCACGGCGAGATCGCGAACAAAGGACAAAGAAAATGTGGAGTCAATTGGGAAAAAAGGGTACAAGCGCGAGTGGTGCAGGAGTGTGGTACATGCCCCTCGCGCACCCCCCAGTGACGACAGAGAGGCAACACAGGTACCTTTACTTGGTCCTCAAAGTCGAAGAGGCCTAAGGAGAAGCCCAGTGAGATTGAAGAGGTTCAAAATTGTGTAGAGGACAATGAGGTGCGAGGATGCAGAAGGGCAGAAGTTATAGTGCATGTGACTTTGGAACTTAGAGGTGCCTTATCACTCTGCGTTATCTGATACCATCAGCTCGCTGAAGAAGCAAGGTACAGTACCTGCAACGGCGCTGACTGGTACCTTGCTTGCTTAACGCTGCCTTCTCCAACGCGCGAGTGATGCGCGTTTACAGGCTTGCGGGCACTTGCCGGGATTTAAATGACGATTTGCTCAATGAAGAAGCGGCATCCATGTGCAACGAATCGGGTAGCGGGAAATTGATGCTGCCGAATCGCTAAAGAATCGGCCAAAGATCAGACTCCAAACGAACGTTCTTAGGACAGGTAGGGAAAGAGTTTTCAAGAGCGGGAAAGAATACCTTTGTTTTTGTTTCCTATTTAAATCAAATTCTCTAATTTACCATGATCACCGCTGTGAAACTTCAAGAAGCACCTTAACTTAGTACCTGTATTTTCCCGTTAGTACGGCCAGGTACTACTGTAGATGGATACTCGACAGGCAAAGGCTCTATGCGAGCGTTGATGCTCTCTTCTGCGAGCACCTGCAGCTACCCTGCACGTCGACGATTGGCTAGGTATGGATTTATTTTTCACCACATTAGTGAATGCAGTGTAATGCCCATGGATACTGGCCATCTCTTATTGTTGCATTTCCATATGAATTTCATTTGTACACTCTATAATCATGTTTGCTGCATGGCTTGTGTGGTCTTGTTAGGTGCTTACAGAAGAGTCAAGTCGAAGGAAATGTAGACGGCTGCCGGCATAAGTGTAGAAAATCTTGGCACTCCCTCTCTCATAACTAATCCCCCTGACAACAAGCTCACTTTTGTGCCTCTTTGCTTCAGATGCTCTTCACTTTGGTATCACAATTCCGAATATCTTAATTTTTGCTCTCCATGATTGGATAATTCGATAACCCCTGTGCAACGTAACCTATCATTCACTGTGCAATTGCCTCCCGACCTCGCCTCCAAGCCCAACTCCAAGTTGCTCTTCTTCGTACGATGATATGATCATCTTTTTTCCTTCCTTCAACCTCAGTTTTTGCTCATTTTGCCGACATATGGAACTACAGTCGATATAATCCTCTCATCTCTCTTCGCGAAATGTCACCTCGGATGGTGATCGATTCCATCGGCGATGAGGAAGTACAATTTTTGACATCGAGGATTGCCGCCTCCGAGAATAGGCAAAGAGCCACATCCACAGTTACACTTGGCCGTGCAAGCGATGACGATGAAGGAGATGTGCAAGAGCTGGTGGAATTGTTCGAGGAAGAAGTCATTGACCTCACCGGGCACGAATTAGAGAATGGCGCCCATGGTCAGCTTCACGAAGGCGAATTGCCCATAGAAAAGTATCGCGACCCTCGTTCGGGGACTCAATTCTCTTGTGGAGACTTGATACAGGTTCGGAACGTTGGGCTTGGGACGTATGAAATCGAGTTTGTTCAGATCCAAATCATCGCACGGGATCGCCGTGGGCAATACAAGATACGCGGATTACCCTTTGTGCGGACGAGGATGCTGCGAGGAAAGCTGCCGAGAAAAGTCAACGAGATATGCATGATACTTCACATTCAGAGACGAGCAAACGGAAAAGAGCTCCCTGCAGTTCTCGTTGATGTCCCTCCCACCTCGATTGTCAAGAGAAGAGAACTTGTCATTACCAACGCAGTCTACCCAGAACATTGCTACAATGCGGCTAGTCTTGGTTCCAATGCTGGAGGTGAACAGATGCAACATCGTCGGGCTGAAATTCATGGCCATCTTGTCTGTCGCTGGAAATTTACGATTTACTTCACCATGCAACACCAAAGTCGTGCTACAAGGCCGGAAGAAGAAGTTATCGAGCGTGTCCAACTAGACGACGTCCCGAGTTCAAGATATCGCGTATCAGACGAGAGACTTTGCAATCAGTGGCGGGGTGGACGCACAAAGGGAGGCTCGTGGCCCCCGAGCGAGTCAGGGATCATTGATCTCGAATCGCGGCCAAACACGACTCGATACTCAAGCAATAGACGAAAAGAACAGAAGTATACATTCTTCGACTCCTTCTCTGGTGCGGGGGGTGTATCTCGCGGCGCCCAAAGCTCTGGTTTCAAAGTCCAGTATGCCGTGGACAAATGGGACGGTGTTTAGGAAACATATCAGACCAACTTTCGCGACACGGAGCTATTCAAGATGTCTGTTGATGAGTTCATCCGGGATACGAAAGACCGGCTGATGAGGGTTGACATGTTACATTTGTCTCCTCCTTGTCAATACTTCTCGCCAGCACATACGCGCGAATCTGTCTATGATGAAACCAACATTTTCGCCCTCTTTGGGTGCCGCGAATTGATCAACAAGCTACGGCCACGTCTGGTTACGCTCGAACAGACGTTTGGAATAACTCATGAACGACACCATCAGTATCTGAGAGGCTTGATTGGAGACTACACTCAACTTGGCTACTCGGTTCGGTGGAAGGTGGTCAGACTCTGTACTTGGGGTTTGGCACAAGATAGAAAGCGCCTGATTATTCTCGCAGCCGCGCCAGGGGAAAAATTACCCCCTTTCCCCCAGCCTACCCATTCCGAGAATGGGACTGGCGGCTTGCAGCCGTTTACGACTATTCGGAAAGCAATTGGCTCCATTCGTGTTGGTGATGATCTACACAATCTCGACACTGTCAAGTATTATCGGCCACGTCGGGCGCCGCTTGATCCAGATCGGCTGGCAGGCACCATCACAACAGGAGGCAGCGAAGTATATTACCCGGACGGTACAAGAGATTTTACCCTCCGCGAGTATGCCTGCATTCAGGGATTCCCAAAGTGCCACAAGTTCATCGGGACAAAAACAAGCATAAGGAGGCAAATTGGCAATGCGTTTCCTTCCAATACCGTACGGGTGCTGTACCGACATTTGGAAGATTGGCTTCTGCAGCAAGATAGAATGGCACGATATCAGCCGATAGCCGATGACGTTTTAATTGTCGACGACTCTGACAACGACAACTCTGATGAATATTTGCGCTGGCAAACATCGCCGGGGGTACCTTCGTCTCCCGAGATGGATGAAGATATCATGGAAATTGACTGTCCACAAGAAAGGCACCAGGGCACTTTTCACAGACGCGGCCACTTTGTTGACCTCACATGAGTTGAGGATCCAATAGCCGAGCTGTTGTTCTCACATGATAATATGTGCTTGGTGGGTTGATGTACATCTACAGTTTATGCTCTCGATATTTGGCTTGGGAATCTAGAGAAGCCACGAAAATGGTTTAATCATCTTCGGCTTTTCGGGAAGTAGAGCTGAGAAGTGAGGCCCAAATGATTTCTGGCTTTATGTTTGTTGCTTCTACTCTTGGAAGAGAGTATTGGGTAGGGAGAAATTGTGTGACACAAACATGGAAAGTGAGTAGGGCTTAGCTCGTCTTTGGGAGAGTAAACGCATGATGTCAGCCGTACTCCTATTGAGGGCTGATTCATGCTACTTTACATAGGTACCTGTATTCATAATGATAATCTGCCTTGCACTGAATCACTGAACCATCATATAATGCCTCTTGGTCTGTAATGTTTTGCAGCAAGTGACCTATCATCCCTTTGACCGCTACTGCCTCTCGCCTGCTATCATTTCGCATCGTATGAATCGATCCCCCCTGAATTAGAAGCTCCATACTCTTTTCTCCTCTTTTCCGTTTTTTTCTTCCCATTGTTTCCCAACTTTAAAGTAATTTGAGAGCCTCACTGGCTGGCCAAGATGCTTCTGTGTCCGCTTACTTGGCCGATATAGCGGGTGCAGAATGCCCTAGGAAGGCACCCGGGGACTTCTGCCCAACTGACCGCCGGCAGCTCAAGCACTGAATCACGCAACCTGTAACCTGCAACTTGCAGTTGCCTAGGCCTATTCCTTACTTACGTGTTTGTTCATCCAATGTTTTCGCCTTTCTTCTCCAAAGTCAGCTGACCTAGGAGGACTGCAGCCAACTATTTCAACCCTCCTCGCCTCCCTCCCACATCCTCCTCCTCCTTTTCTTGCCCACTCTCCCACCTTTCTTCTCCCTCTTCCAAAGGTTCGCCCTCAACCCTTGATTCCGATCTTTAACTCTTTTTTCTTCACCTTGTCTGTATTTCCGATCAGCATACATGTGCCTCTTTGTCTACACTCCATTGTATATCAGACTGTTGATACGTCTCGTCCTGTGCATCTTCGTTCACCCGCCCTCGAAGAAGAAACTCCAAGCTTGGGGTGTCACTTTGTTCCACAAATCCTGAGCAATAATTGGTCGGTTCTTGTACTTGAAATCTCCTGCGACCTATCTCTGTTTGACACTGTGATTTTTAGGAGCTCCTACCTTCACCCCATTCATTCCACTCTCCTCCTTGGCCAGTTTGGATTCAGCAATTCCATCAGTCATCTGTCGCCACTCTCTACATCCAATCCAGGATGACCATCAAACCTGGAGCCGAAGCCATTATGGGCCCTACCATGGCAAGCCGCCATTGTCCCCCCAAAAGTCTGATCTCCATGCTGACTCGAAGACCACTTTAGTTACAGATGAAACGTCCCCTTATCAAGTTTTCGACCCAAGAAGAGTTTGTACATCGATTAGAACGAGGCACCATAATCGAGATGGAGAATGAGATGTCCCAGCTCAAGAAACTTAACGAGTGCAGTGACACATACGCGGCATGGGTCATCGGACCCATACCTGGGTGTCAGACATCTTTCACGACATCTTGGTTGCTTCTGGCCAAAAATCCATCTTCCTCTCTGAGTACTGGTTTTCCGACCATAACAGATAGATTTTTCATCGACATGGAAGCAACTATCCAGCTGCCTCAGGGAATGTTCGCCCTCTGGCATCTTCCAGCGACGCGAATCCAGAACCCCTACGAAGATGTTACTAGCCTGGATGGAAATTCCATACAGAAGCTCGCCGCGTTCAAAGTGGACGTGCCTCGATGCCAGAGGGCTGAGAATGGAGAGCAGATAGAGGTTAACCTGATGGCGCACCTCCAAGTCTCTGTTGCGTTGGATGATTTCTCTGGTATCGTACTGGACGAGACCAACCAGAAAAACATATACATCCGCTGGGAGATTTCTAGCAAGACTTTTGAAGCTGAGCTTGATGCATTGGATTTCTTTGTTGCGCCAAAGAGATCTGAGAAAAGAGCACCGTGCTATCGTGCCAAACTCGCGTTTGAAATGTTACAACGTTTCCACGCAGAGGGACCGGAAATCACGGATCTCCTCTCAAAGTATCCTCACCTGGCGCAGCCCAGCAACTCCGCGCACAAGATTTCTCCTGTTCTGCTGAAGAAATTTGCACAATTCAATCACGATCACGTTGCAGCTCACCAGGGACTTGAGCGAATAAAAAATGGCCTTTACTTTGTTAATGGCTGTCCTGGAGCAGGAAAGACTGAGTGGAATATGGTCATATCTGCACTGATCCAGTCTCACCATACAGGTTCCGCCAAGAGAATTCCTCATCCGATTCTCTTTCTTGTCGACATTAATCAGACAGTGTCGGACGCAGCTGACAGATACCACTGTCTCTGCAAAGACGCCGGACTCGACGTTCGAATTATACGGATGCATGGGTGGCCTTATGAGATGCGCCATTCTGAAAGGCTGAATCAAGTGGGCGGCCAGAAGGATGATGGCGATGCAGCTACGGATTTCACCAAGAGTTTTCTAACGACTGTCGGTTTAACTCACCACGCTAAGCTGGAGCGAGATGACAGGCGTGCTCCCAACCTCGATGAGGCAGCTTGGGATCATTACGAGAAGCACAAGCATGACAGCTACCCTGGCCTTACGAAACTCCTTGGCCGCATGGAGAAGGACGAAGTTTTTGACAGCGAAGACTGGAGGCTTCTTCGACGCCTAGTCACCGGTTTGTACCGAGATGTCCTCACTAGTGCCGACTTCGTTGCTACGACTCCTGTAGCAGCCTCCGGCAGCTTTGCCAAGCTGTTTCGTCCAGAGATTATCTTTGTGGACGAGGCACCTCATGCTCGGGAGTTGGCGACACTCATTCCTTTGGCATACTTTGATCCTGTGGCTTGGATCTTCACCGGCGACGTGAAACAGACGCGCCCGTTTGTCGATAGCTGCGGCTCTGAGAGAAAAGCCCAGCAAAAAGGACTGAAATTCAACCCCTACGCTGAACAGCTGCGCCTCAGTACTATGGCACGAGCGGCAGCGGCTGATGCTCTTGATCACAAGCTGCTCGTTAATAATCGTGCCTACGGCAATCTACAACGTCTTCCATCTCACATTTTCTACGACGGTGAGATGACATCAGGTCATAGTGAGGAGACAATGTATCCGGCAAGCACGAAGTACCTGAAGGAGTACTTGGAGAAGCTCTCGGGAAAAGAGAACCTGGAGGAAAACAGGCTCGTGGTGAGCTTTGCCACCAGTTCAGAGGAAACTCACCGTAGCAGTTTTTGGAACCCCATGCAACATAGCTGGGTGGTTGAGAAAGCGAAGAGTCTGTTGGAAGATATTAAATTCCAAAGTGTCTCTGGGGCCCCTGGCACGATCATGATTCAAACTCCATACAACACCGCATACCGGCAGTACCAGGGGGAAGTCAAACAATGGCCTGAAGAATTGCAAAGCCGTGTGCTTGTTTTGACAGTCGACAAAGCGCAAGGTAACCAAGCGGATGTCGTTTTTCTGGACATGGTAAGAACCACTTCGGTTGGTTTTATGGATGATCCCCAGAGGCTTAACGTCGCTATTACTCGGGCCAGACAAGCCGAGATCATAATCATGCACGTCCGCATGAACTATCGACAGGCCAAAGGATGCCGACGGGCTAAGTACGCCGCGCAAGTCTGGGCAGATGCCCACATGCACAGACGCCTTGTTCATCTGCACTAGTTTGAACTACTGGTGTGTGATACGAAGCAGTCATTGATGTTTACGGTTGTGTGATATTGGGAATTTGATTGAGACTATGGAGAGTCAGTGTGTCCAAAATCAACAAAATACTAGGCGTTGGGAATTTGGTTGTGACATTTAATTGTTGAGTCTCTGTTGTATAAAAGGGAATGGGCATGGACTGAGCCAATTGGCTACTGAGCGGATAGGGGATGATGAAAAGCTGTAATGTTATTATACGAGGAGTGCTGAGCAACTAGAGAGGCTTAGGAGTTTGTTGTAACAGCGTTTGTGGCGCGACGTGAAATGAAGAATAAAAGAGGCCTCTCACCCTCGGAGTTCCCTTCTTGTGCAGAGGCGTAATTAGCCCGCGTCAGAGGTTCTCTTACAGATAAGCGTATTGCACGTTGTTGAAATTCCCAGAAAGTATTCTCCTGAATCACGGAGATTGTATGATGGTGGTGCGAAGCATCAAAACCTCCTTTGTTGAAGGGGGCTAGATTCGCGGACTGACCCGAGGCCCGCGTGCCGAATTCAGGCACAAGATGCGAACCAGCCGCAGCAGAGTACGTGGTTTCTGTTCTCCGCAGCTTTGCGTTATCGTGCGTACAGTACCATACAAACATCAAACTTGATGCGAGCGCGAGTGGTATCTACATAGCCGGAAAATTTAGAGGGAGCGAAGAAAAAAAAGGAGCTCTCCGAACAGCGTTCTTGGACAAACAACCGTCGTTGAATTTGCGTATCCGCATATCACGTCCCTGCAATCCCAATATACCCCATATTTGGCACCGGGCCAGTGCTGGAGCTAAGCTGCCATACCCCATCTTGTTGCATGAAGAAGAATCGCGGGAATAGCTGCAACGAAGCACCCGGACTCCGCTCCGTTGTAAGAGAGGGAGGGTTTCGTACAGGTGGAATTGCCTTATATGGTTAGTTTAGGATGGCCACGTGCTGAAGCTACAGTACAGCAGGGCATCTACCTAGGCACTATCAAGTACTCGACATTTGTCTTGTTTTAAGGCTTGATGTGGTGGACTATCTCATTCACATAGTAACCAAATTGTCGCTAGGATCCAGACAGACTCACAAAGTTTGAAGTCGACTGCTATTGTTGCATCTAGGTTCCAGAATTAACAGCGGAGAGACAGCCGGTAAATATGGGGCAAATCTCGCAAAAGTTCCGGGTGGTTGGATGACAGGGCGGGTGGCAGACGGCGAGGCTGATTTCGGCAGCTCCTAGGCATTTCCTGGGCAGTGCCAGTCTTAGCTGCCACAGCACGGAGTACTATAATAGCACATATAAGATACCTGCGGCAGTTGCTGGATTGCTGCGACCATCAAACGGGTTTCGGAACCGCGAGTTGGTAGCTCTTAGCATTAGCAAAGTAACATTGCCGTTTTAGGAGGATTTCGCGACATCGAGTCATATCTCCTCTCTGAGCGCTGTCGGCACTGACGGGACAAGTGCCGCTGTTATTGGCTGTTGGTGTCGGACGAGACGCCGACTGGACTTGTTGATAGATAGGATTCGATGTGTTGTGTCATGAATCGTGCAACAACAACAAGTACAGTAAGCCGGCGGCGACTCTGCAGTCAGACAAGGATGCAACAACTTTGTGGTCTACTATCTGGGCTAGGTATGTAGTACGCATTATTAGTTGCACGGGCGAAGTTGGTTTAGGGGGCGATCTCGCTTGGGAAACTTGAGAACTCGGCGATGCCTTTAATAGTGCCTAAACTCTCTCTATTCTAGACAGAGCACCTAAGCAATAGCTAGACAGCTTAATCTCATCATAGTGTACTATTACAGTATAAGCTGCTCACTGTCGCAACCGTGAGCGAATTTGGAGTCAGAAAGAGACGTGACATTGACGCCAATTATAGAAATAGTATCCCGAGCAGCTCCTCCGCCCGTTCTTCCAACGTTCCTAAGCGCCGGCCCAGTGAGTGAGTGGGGGAGGAAAAGCCATCATCAGTCGATGGGGGAAAATTCGCACCAGACGCCACCTCGGGTATTTTGGCGTGCGGGTAGAAGTACTGAACATCTTAGCATGTTGCTACTGTGATTTGGAGCCCGGTATAATTACTTGGTGCCATGTTACGTGGGCCCTGCAGGATCAAAGTGCCCGTGCTTGCTTGTGAGAGCTTGGATCACCACTTTTGGACCGAATTCATTTTCTTCATTGTGAATTCGGTACCCAGGCGGGGAGAGCGGCCGCCATAGTGGGAGGAAGCTGAATGAAACGAGCTGAACCAATTGCTTAACCTGGTCTACCTCTGATTTTATCCGAGCGAATCGTCTCAGCACCTAAACATTGTGCCAGCCAGGCCTTAGTAGAGAGGGTACTCTATGTACATACATCCCCTACACGTGCCAGGTAGCAGATCCCGTACGAGAAATCCACCGCCTTGCCTCTTTTAGCTAACACTACGTGCACATTTCGGCTTAGACGTGCGCACCCATGCATGTGCTACGTACTTGTTCACTTGCACCAACTGCTCAGCCCTGTGTCCACCTGCAAGTACGTACATGTACAGGTCAACGGGTAGCTGCAAGAGAGCGAAGGAAGGGCCCTGCTGACACTACATACAAAGCCCAGCGCTCGCCTTTTGCCTTCTCATTCTCTCACCTGCTAGTGTGAATAATCCGACCCTTTTTTCTCTGCCTGTGCCTTTCCATGATGAGGATTTTCTGACACCACCTACAAGAAGGCCTTGGAGCAGTCTTCTTTGATACTGCCGACCCCTGCACCTGGGCGAGACAGCCGTTTTTTGGCCGTGGGCGGCCTCCCGCGCTATTCGAATTTGAGAGAGCAGAGAACTACAGCGGACCGACCTCAGGCAGCAAGGAGCAATGGCCTCATCCAGCTCCGTCGCCACGAGAGTTGCCACGACCGACACGACCTCAATCGGCGACCGTGTGCGAGCTGTGAGCGGGATAGCGAGCCATGCATTGGCAACAAGTCTGGAGTCGTTGCGCAGGCGGGCGCTTGGGGTGGATACGATGAATGTGAATGTGATTGTGAATAGGAACGGCAATGGGAATGGGAATGGGAATAGGAATGGGAACAGGCTTGAATCCAGAATCACCCACAACGAATTGCATATGCACAAGCGACATCTGAGCGGCGGCGCAATTGCTGGAATCACCGTCGGCGTGGTGATTGCGGTTGCACTGCTGGCCATCTGCCTGTACCCGTGCTTCCTCTATCTCAAGCGTCGTCGAAGCAGCCATTCACATCCGCCGTTCGATGCCGAGGTGGGCGCTGTTGGAGCCGGGCACGGTAGCAGCGCTTCTGGCGGAGCAAACACACCTCCTAAACGCCTCTCGTCGAGCGATTCATACAAGCACAAAGGAGACTTGACGCGCGGAGGTGAAGGAGATGGAGGAAGTGCCGACTATGGCCATTGGGACGCTCATGCGGATCACAACCTTAACAATGGCTATTCTTTCCCTGTCAACACAGCATACCTGCAGCCTGGGGATCCCGGGCTCGTCAATGGCGGCATTGCTGATGAGTACCGGGTCAAAGCGCAACCATTCCCGCTGCTGGGTTGCGACGATGGCGAGTTTGCACCGCCATTAACAGACGATCTCGAGCCTGGCGTTCTCAAAGGCACCAGCGCCGACTACTACAGTCCTCATATCCCATCCGAGGCGTTTGGCATGGTGATGCAGCCCGATCCGCCGGTTGACTCGCCCGTGCAGCCACCCTCTTCTTCGCGTTCCAGCTCTCTTCGCTTGAACATGATGCACATGTTCCGGCGTAAGTCAGGCAGAGACGCAACATTTGATTCTACCATTTCACGATCAACCATTCCAGAAGGAGATCCAGCTTCATCTCAGCTTGATGGGGCGACTCCGCTGCAAGCCATAACCAGTGGCGACCATGTCGAGTCTCCCACAAACCTCTCGGCTGCCTCCCTGCCCCTCTCACACCACCAACCAGACGCTGAAGCGGCGACTGAAGCAAGCCTGGCGCCAGTCAGCCCTCCCGTTAGTAATGCGCCAGAGCCTTCTTCAAAAGCCTCGCTTCCTGAGTCTTCTCAATTCCCATCATACCATCAATTTCGAAAGTCTCCCTCTCCTCCTGTTGCCTCGCCCGGAACCGTAAATCCCATGGACATCATGCCTGCCTCTACGGAAACCGAAGTCTGGCATAAAACTGAGCACCAGCTTTACGAGGCCTTCCATAAGCCATCGCGAAGTGACCCTGCTGCAGCGTTACCACAGGAGGGACTCGCCAATGGCTCTGCTATGCCGTCCCCATCTCCGACACCTCCTGAATCGCAGCCTCAGCCAATCTTTACAGTGCAGTCTCCCGGCTCTACAAACCACACCGAATTCATTCCTGATTACATCACCACCACCACCAACCCCAACACTGAAATCGACCAAGCGAATGTTCAACTTGATAACGCCGATGTCGTCATGCTAGACTCAAGTCTTCCTCCAAACCACGATCACAGCTTGGCAGCGCCAGAAGGCCGGCATCCAAGCTACCCCTCCGATCATTCCACCCCACTCCCCGGCCCCTCCTTTACCGACGTTTCATCACAGAACACGCCCTCGACTGGATTGGATACACCTTCGCCCGAGTCTGTGGGAAGCTCTGATTTCCGACATAGTGCGTCACCACACTCGGGGGCTGGTAGCCACTCTCCCAGGACTGGAGTCTACCGATGCGATGAGCCTGGGTGTAACCAGTCCTTTGACCAACCACACAAGCTCAAGTATGATACACCTTTTCCCCATGTGTGAGTGTGAGTGTGCTCACCGATACTAACGTTGTCCCTCTTCTCTAGACATCATCAGCGCTATCACAGTAAAGACCACAAGTGCCCTTACCCAGGCTGCGGCAAGGGCTTTGGCACCAAGACCCATTTGCAAAGACATATCAATGACAGGCACGAGAAGAAGAAGAAATTCCATTGTTCTGTTGTCGGCTGCGATTATTCCAGAGCAGGCGGCAAAGCTTTCCCCAGAAAAGATAATTGGAAGAGACACATGATTAAGATTCACAATATTGAACAGCAACAACTTCCAGAGCCGATTGAAGTCGACATGGATGTAGACGGCATATGAGAAAGAGGGAGAAAAAAAGAAATAAACAATTTTACAGAAGACGGAGGAAAGAGAAGTGAGAGACGACGCGTAGAGGAATTACTCTATGCTGCTCCACGAGGATACCACCGAGGACACCCACTTGTACAAGGGTGATCCATGATATGACACTTTGAAACTTTCATGAATACCCCGTCTATTGCAAGTCGCAAGGACGAGCTGTCAAAAAGGCGTTTCACTCAATGGCAGCTTTTGAAACACGGTTAGCGTTTTGACTCAGTCAGCGAGTAAATCCGTGGGGAAACGAGACCCAATTATAAGCTATACATTATTTTCACTTTAACAACCCTGGCAGGCCTTCATCCTCGCCTGCGTGCCACGGCGTTGGCAGTGTTTTTTTTTTTCTTCCATACGAGTATTAGGCGATGTCTGTCGTTATCTCACCAAGCGCACAGGGTACACAGTCCGGCTAGGAAATGGCATTGGAGCTTCAGCAAGCACTTGGATATTGCGAGGCGTTTTAATCAACTTATTATTTTTGTATTATATGGATGGCCCGCCCGTTGCCTTTCTTACAATGGCAAAAGAAATCTATAGGGGCGGGCTAAAGGGAGGCGTTGTTTATATCTACCTAGGCAGACAGGCAAGCATCCCTACTGGGACAAACAGTGCGCGATGGGTATATATAACATGGGCAGCTGACCCGGCAGAATAAAAGAGGCCGTTGGTTTACTGCGAATATTCTGTTTGCTTCTTGCTTCGATCGTTTCAGCTCAGTTCCTTGATTAATCTTCTGACCAATTTTCTCTGCTCATCTACGCTGAGCGACTTTTCGTCTGTCTCCTGGATGGCTCTGCCGACGGCGATGATGGCCTTTGCGCTATCGCTGTCTACCCATAACCTGCCGTTTCTGCCTGTGGCCGTCTCAAACTGAACACCGGCGTCAGCAAGCTCGTCCAAAACGACAAGCTTGCCGTGCTGTGCCTTCTTGGGCATCATTAGGAGACGGGCCATGCCAAGGGATATCGTAAATAGCATGCCGCCTACTAATGGCCCAAGACCATCGGCTTTGCCTGTTGAAGCAGAGACACACTCGAGCTCTGCGTCCATGTGCTTGTTTGCCAGAGTAACACGGGCGTAGACCAACGCTCCGGGGGCTAAGATGGGGCGCGTCTTTTTCGTGGCGGATTCGAATGAGAGCTGGGGGAGGAGGGCGGGAGCGGTATAATCGGAGAGGTTGACGAAGTAGACTTCAGAGGCGGATTTGTTGATGGTGCCGATGACGAGCTCGCCTACGCGTGGGATATACTGGGTCGAAAGCGTTAGCCCATTAGACAAGACAAATTGATACAGTTGTAGACCAATCTCACCCTGCCATTTGATGTCTCTACACGAATGGCGTTCTTCTGTCGGTCTGTTACGAGCTGGCCGGCCAACGTTGGGAGGATGTCGCTCGGAGGGACATGACGCAGACCCGGACCTAGGCGGAGCGGCTTCTTTGGATTTGAAGGTATCAATGAGGGATCGATACGGTCACCCGGCAGGACAAAGACCGGTTCTGAAGACATGCTGCGGCGACTCGACTCTTTAATATCTCTATCCAAGGCAAGTTGTTGTAGCTTCGATAATCAACGATAAGAGGAATGGCGTCTTTCTTTTCTTGTATTCAGCCTTGCGTTGCTGCTCTGGGACGAATTATTTTTTTGCCTTGATTGGGCGGATAAGCGATAAGACTGCCTGCTATGGAGGGGCACGTCTGATTGGCTGCCTCCCTATCGCCGCGCCGCGGGGTGCCTGTAGCCTCCACTAACATTGGAACCAGTTTGGCTGGGTTTTTTCCTCTGCTCGAAATTTTTTGTAAGAGGAAAAAAAAAAGTAGCCCCTCCACCAGAAAACCGACTCCCCCCGATTCAATCCAATCCACCCTCCCTCACAATCTTTTTGCTTGCAGATTGACGGAGGCAGAAGAACGTTCATTTTTTTTCTTTTTGATCTAATCTCTTTTGGTTTTTCACAAATTCCACACAAACTCGTTCCGAATGTCTGAGAGCAACGGCGTCAAGGCCGCGGTCGAGCCCGGCAACCGGGTTGCCATTGGCATCACCTTTGGCAACTCCAACAGCTCCATTGCCTTTACCGTTGACGACAAGGTCGAAGTTATTGCCAACGAGGACGGTGGTACGTTTTGAGTTTGTCCCGAGTGTAGACAGAGCTTGTTATTTTGGGGGAGGGGTGTTGGTTATATGGCGCAGCTGCAGCCTCTCCCGAAACTCCAAGCTCCATCCAGCCTGAAGGTTTTATTCTCTTCTTCTCGACTGACAAGTTGTGGCATCACAGACCGACAGATCCCCACCGCTCTCTCCTACGTCGATGGCGATGAGTACTACGGTACTCAGGCCAAGGCTTTCTTGGTCCGCAACCCGACCAACACCATTGCCTACTTCAGAGACTTCCTAGGCCAAGAGTACGACTGCCATTATCCCCAAAATCTGATATCATGGAGTGATGATAAGACATGACAAGATAGATTAAAGATATAATGCTAACAATCCTGCTCAGGTTCAAGTCAATTGACCCCACACACTGCCATGCTGCTGCTCACCCCCAGGATGCCTCTGGTGCCGTTTCCTTCACCGTCAAGGACAAGGCCGGCGAGGACGACGCTCCCTCAGATATCTCAGTCTCCGAGGCCGCCACCCGATATCTGCGACGCCTCGTCACCGCCGCCTCCGAGTACCTGGGCAAGAAGGTCACCTCGGCCGTCATCACCGTCCCCACCAACTTCTCCGAGAAGCAGCGCGAGGCCCTGATCAAGGCCGCCAGTGACGCCGACCTCGAGGTCCTCCAGCTCATCTCCGACCCCATTGCCGCCGTGCTGGCCTACGATGCCCGCCCTGAGGCCAAGACTGAGGACAAGATCATTGTCGTCGCCGACCTGGGTGGCACTCGCTCCGACGTCGCCGTTGTTGCCTCAAGAGGCGGCATGTACACCATCCTGGCCACCGCCCACGACTACGAGTTCGCCGGTGTCCACCTCGACCAGGCCCTGATGGAGTACTTCGCCAAGGAGTTCATCAAGAAGCACACCGTCGACCCCCGATCAAACGCCAGGAGCTTGGCCAAGCTGCGCCTCGAGTCCGAGGCCACCAAGAAGGCCCTCAGCTTGGGCACCAACGCCCAGTTCAGCGTTGAGAGCTTGGCTGACGGATTCGACTTCTCCGCCACCCTCAACAGGACACGATACGAGATGGTTGGCCGCAAGGTCTTTGAGGGCTTCAACCGCCTGGTTGAGAGCGTTGTCAAGAAGGCCGAGCTCGACGTCCTGGATGTCGACGAGGTCATCATGTGCGGTGGTACCTCTCACACTCCCCGAATTGCCACCAACTTCCAGTCCATCTTCCCCGAGTCGACCGTCATCCTCGCACCCGCCACCAGCACCACCGCCATCAACCCCTCTGAGCTGCAGGCCCGCGGTGCCGCTCTCCAGGCCTCGCTGATCCAGGAGTACGAGGCTGCCGATATCGAGCAGTCGACTCACCCCGCCGTCACCACCGTCAAGCACATCTCCAATGCCATCGGTGTCGTCACCGTCAACGCCGAGGGCGAGGACGTCTTCACCCCCATCATGCAGGCCGAGACGGCTGTCCCTGCCCGCCGCACCGTCCACATCGCCGCCGCTGCCGAGGGTGGCGACGTCCTGATCAAGGTTGTCGAGGGTGGCACTCACATCAAGGTCACCAAGCCTGAGCCCAAGGCCAGAGTCGAGGAAGTCCCCGAGGACGAGGACGACTCCGACTTTGAGGATGAGGAAGAGGAGGAGAAGCGCGAGAAGATCTGGAAGATTGGCACACCGCTCGCCGAGGCCGCCATCAAGGGCGTCTCCAAGGGCGGCAAGGTCGAGGTCACCATCAACGTCGCCGGAGATCTCAGCGTTACCGTCACGGCTAGGGAAGTTGGCGGCAAGGGTGGTGTCAGGGGCAACCTGCAGGCTCCTT
This sequence comes from Trichoderma camerunense, assembly GCF_050948025.1. Classification (NCBI taxonomy): domain Eukaryota; kingdom Fungi; phylum Ascomycota; class Sordariomycetes; order Hypocreales; family Hypocreaceae; genus Trichoderma; species Trichoderma camerunense. The sequence continues at coordinate 1,898,447 of NW_028145365.1, forward strand.
AAATGTTAAGGACAGTCAAAAAGGTAGGAGGAATATGAGGGCAAAACGCTTATCTTGGCGAGTGAGTACACACACAAGCATGGTATGATTGTAGAAGAAGCGTCCGGATGCTTGGAGGGCGAGGGCATGTCTTTTTTATATAGATTTTATGAGGGAGAGGGAGGCTTGCTTTACTCGAGAGATTCTAGAGAGGATGGAGCAAGAATACGGCCGAGAAATCATATGGGTTCGGAGGGGATAAATAAAAAAGGAGTCGATGTTGGCATTCCAATACACAGAAAATGATGTGCAAATCGCGATACAAGACTCAGTATTATATGTATAAATTTGATGTATGTAGACAGTGAGAGAGTATTAGAAAACCAACTATTGCCAACCTCCGTAAACACCGAACCTGCAGAGCCGGAGATGGCTCAACGAGATAGCCGCAACCAAATACAAAGATGAGGGTTGGACAGAGGAGGATTACCCTTCTTCCAAGATTCGCTGTGCAGAAAAAAAAAAAAAAATACCCAACCCATCTATACCGCCACGCTCCCAGGTAAACTCCAAGCAACTAAATCATCTCTCACATCAGATTCTCCAATTTCCTTTGTGCGCTTCATATGTTCTCTTTCGCGCTCGCTGCTTCCCATCGTGGGTGCCAGGCTCATCAGACTCACCACGCTCTTAGAGCTGATCAAGTCATCTTCGCGACTGTCATCGCGGAGAATACGCACGCCCTTCTTAAGCGGAGTGCGGTTCCCTCCCACCGTGACGGTTGAGACGCTCTTGTCGCTCGAGCCGGAAAGGGTACGACGATGGTGAGAGTGGGGGCTTTGGTGTTGATAGGAGCTGCCAGGACGAAAGTGGGATGAGGAATTCGAGTGGTTGCGGCGATGGTTCATAGCCATGCGGCGATATTCATTGGGTCGGAGGGTGCCATTGTTCTCGACGTCCTCATCATAGTAGTCGTCTTCGGAGTCAGGGCTAGTGGCGCTTCTATGCTTAGTCCTCCAGCCGTTGCCGCCAGAGAAAATGTCCTCGATGCATTCATCGGTAGGGAGCTCCGAGGGCTGGCGAGTCCATGATGCTGCGAGGGCCCGACGATATAGATCTTGGACCTCGGCAACGTCTCGATTTTTAGATAAGGTCGGTAGAGCTACTTTGTTATCAGCTTCAAGATGATAATCGTTAATAAATCAGCGCGCGCAAATCAAGGGTGCAAAAAAAGCATAGTCGAACAAGGGTTTACTCACGTCCCAAAATTTCATCTTCAACTTGCTCCGGCGCCATGAACCCTACAATGCCTCCAAAGACTGGGGCCGTCTTGAGCGGCGGCGCGATGAAATTGCGTTCGCCATCGACCTGGATGAGCAGGATACTGATCTTGAGAGTGCTGTTGACTTTGCTCTCTTGCATGAGATATCTGCGCATGATGCCATCCTGAACCTCTCTTTGGATCTCATCAGACAATTTCAGCTCCTTGGCACTTGTAGGGCTCAATCCGGCGCTGTTGGTTCGTCGTCTGGACGACACTGGTGATGAAGGATCCCTCATAAAGTTTTCGCTCTCCTCGACAAACTCAGCGAGGTTAATCTTGATATAACCGAGGGTGATCTTTTCCGTAAGCGCAAACTCTTGGACAATCTCCAGTTCCAGTTGGCACTCATTGAGGCTGTTGTTTTTGTCGACGGACATTCGCACGCCTGTAATCACTTTCTGGAAGTTGTACTCCACTCGATGATTGGCAATTGCAGCTTTTGGGGTGCGGCCGCGATGCTCGGCATGCATAGAGTGGGTGAGATGCCATTTGATAAAAGATGTTCCGGAAACGAGAGGTACATTGTTCAAATCATAGATATACTCAGTGTTAGCCAAAGATTGATCAGATGAACTCGAGATGAAAATGAGTATCATATAATAATAACAATAATAATCTTACCTTGAGATGAAGTTCAAACTTGGGCTAGACACAGAATGCCGTTAGTAATAAGTTACTTGGCAGGCCAAGAGATAGCCAAGAGATGAACGGAAGAGAGTATCGAATTGCCTCACCTTGCGCCCCTTACCAACTGGGGGGAAAAAAGGCATGTTAGCCAATTGCTATTGCAAAAATGTCTACCGTGAGACGGAGTCTTCCGGATCAGCCGGACAGAAGGACGAATCGCGTCCAAGCAGCTCACTTGAGCAAACGATCGACTTGAAGAGAATGAGACGACGCTGATCCAGCAACGACCAAAGGTATGAGCACGAAGGAAGGAATGTGACAGGGGCCACGGCCACTGAAAAGGCTGCCGGATACGTGGTAACAGGCCGTCATGCCCATTCGGGCCGTGATAGTTCACCAATACGACAAGCGGGAGAGTCGGGCTTACTCAAGGCAGACATGTGTAGCCAAACGAGGCCACGGCTAATAATAACCAAGCAGCCAGTGCCGGTAAGGCCTAGGCAGTTTCACTAGTATGAGTTGGTTTGATGCTGCAGGATGCTGCAGATAGCAAAGGAAAAATTATGGAACTGGAACTGAAGCTCCGCGGCGCGACACGCTAATTGGCGCGAACCGGTAAAGACTAACCGGAGAGAAGCGATTCTGGGTCAGCAAAGCAACCTCGAGATATGCGGTTGACCGGCTGGGGGGCGTGGGGGTGGAGGAGGCAGTTGGCCGGGGACCAGAAGAAGAATGCCGAACGTTTGACGATGGACGGTTGAAAGATGGACGATGAGACGGCAAGCCGAGCGCTAGTAGACTCTGGAATGCGGAATGCTGCTCAACATCTGTCGCGTGCCCCCTTTTGCCTGGTAGATGAGGTGGTATTGGAGATGAGCTGCAGATGTCGTGGATACACGGATCTCCTGTCTGGCGAGCTATGGGGAATAATGAAACAGGGTACGCGTACTTTTCAGGGATGAGGTCGCTATAAATCCGAACCCGGTTGTGCCGATTCGTATTTGCGGTTGGTAGCGTCGTTGACAGGGATGATATTCCGGATGTAGAAGAGAGATGATGGTTGTTGTTGTGAGTGAGTGATGCTGCAGTGCGATCACCAAATAGATGTCATTCAAAATGGAGCCCGGACTATAATAGGCTAATATGAGTGGTATAGATTATCAAAATAATAAAAAAGAAGCGAGGCTGATGAATCAGTTGGATCTCCAGCAGATGTCTTGGGATGGGTGTATTGTTGAAAAAGTTGGAGGAGGGTAGAAGTGCGGGCGATCCGAGTTATCATTTACAGCCATACCTCAGTTGCCAGGGAAATGGTGGCAGAATTAGTTTACAGAGGCTTTAGCGATGCTTTCAAGGCGGTGAATTCGATAAAGGACAGCCCAGAGTTTAATGCATCAAAACTTTGTATGTGGAAGCCTATATTATGTACACGCCTTGCAAGAGATTAGACCCTCGCGGCGGTGCCAATAGCAACGAGAGTCAACAAAGAAGTAAACGATGAAACTTTTAAGTTTGCCCCCTGCATCTGAGTAAAAAGCTACCTGTGTCGATGGTAAACTGAGGGTGTCACAAGTACTAACAAAAAGTGATGTCATAGAGAAACGCCGTTTCTTCTCCATCAATTTAATGTGAAAGGGCACGATCTTTAGAGGGCTTTGTAAATTATGCACGAAAATGAAAATGAGAATAAATAAGTTAAAGCTCTTAACACGCCTAAAACTGATGTATACTTTATCCATATTGCAATTTGCGATTGAGGTAATACAACAGCAAGATTGGTTGAACAGCACTTCATTTAGTAGGTGCATGTACCTAGCTTGCGATTCGCTCACCAAAACGCAAAAGCGAATGGCTCACTGCCGCGCTTATCGATAACGCAACTTTACCTAGAAAGTTCCCCAGGCCTTTCCAGAGTATCGCCGCGACAACAAAACCGTGTTCAAGGACGCAATTGGGCATTGCACAAGCTTGCCAGCTCGCCGCTGCGATGGCCTCGAATCATCCTACAGGCGGACAATCCGGTCCAGCCTCCAAAAAGCGCGGCGCTCCTGCTGCCAACGCCCGAAGCGATGCGTTCATGCAGAAGCGCGCCAAGGTTCACGCCGCACGCAACATCCCCACGCAAGCTGCCGATGCTGCACTCAAAGATGGCGAGCTGGATCTGGTGGCCTTTGTGGCTGCTCACGAGTTTGAGATCCGCGCTTTGGAACAGAGCATGGCCACGTCCAAGGCAGTGAGGAGCAGCAGAGCTTTCCAACAGGTGCCCCGCGGCCTGAGAAGACGGACGGCGAGTCACAATCCTAAGCGGGTGCCTCGAAGGTTGCGGGTAAGGGCCAGGAAAGAAATGGCTGAAGACAATACCCCCCTGGTGGAGTCGAGAAGGAGGAAACCGAGGACAACGAGAGCAAGACTACGGGCCCAGATGGCCAAGAGACTTCGGATACTTGCGGCGCGAAAGAGGAAGAGGAAGCAAAGCAAGGCCGACGACAATAGCCAGAACGATCCAAAAGAGGCAAGCAAAGACGTTGGTGTTGTGGGAAGGACTCCTAGACCCAAGGTACGGAGGAACGCGCTCAACGAACCGCCGAAGCCGCCTGCAAAGTTCAGAAAGCGCCAGATGAACAAAACCTGGCTGCCGACACATCAATGGCATGCAAAGAGGGCTCGCATGACAGAACCCAAGGAGCCCTTGTGGCGCTTCGCCATTCCATTGACACCAAACGAAAAGATTTACCGGCCGACACACAGGGCGCAGGGAGAGCGTGGTACCATGGTTTGGGACATGACTTATATGAGCACGGTTGGTCTATATGGAAACTTTGCCGGCATGAGAAGAGTACTTCAGAGGGTCGGAGTGACGCACGACTCTTGCTGGGATGATAGAGGGAGCAAATGGAGGCAGGGCACAAGAGCGTGGACTGGCATCTTGAGCAGAGAAAGAGTCGGGGTTCAGCGGCCCATGTGCCAATCGACCATCCTTTGGGACCCTGAGCCACAGTCACAAAATGCCGAGCAAGGTCAGGGAGAAGGTGAGGCTGAACAAGACGGAGCTGAGAAAAAGACACAGAGACGGGTCTTTATCAGGGTCCATCCTTCAGCTTTTCTAGAGCTATTTAATGAGCTGCTACGCTTGACAAAGATGGAAAACCCTAGGTTATACATTGAGGACCTGCGGTTCGAAATCGGAAGCATTGAGCTCTCTGGCCCTGCGTCCACCGAGACGCTACTGTCTGTCTTGGCGGCGTATCCGTCTGGGTCGAGCCCAAAGAACAAACACGCCGAGTTATTCGAGTCACTAAAGGGGCTAACAAATCCGGCAGCCTTACCAAATAATTCAATTCTAAACTTTACAGCCCAAGATCCTCGGTTGAGATACCCGCCGCGGAGGATGGAGTTTCCCGAGACCGAACAGGCACAGACCGAATTATTAACCACAATTGCCAAGTGGCCCGCCGAAGAGGACCTGCAGCCCTCGCTTTTATTTGACCGGCAGGCTCGTCACAAGGCCTCGTGTTTGCCGTCTCAAAAGTCCATCAACAGAAGGAGAAGCAAATTCACGTCTGGAGCTCTGTTGAAGCCAACGAGCCTGGACCCTCCCATTCCCATCACTCTCATTGCCTCCCGTTCTGCAGCGGGCACACAGGCGCAAGGAACATGGACTCTTCTTGCACCCTGGAAGTGCATCCTCCCTCTGTGGTACAGCATCGTTCATTGCCCGCTGGTCTCAGGTGGCAATCCGCGGTTTGCAGGACTGAACGAGATAATGCAAGTTGCCTTTGAGCGCAGTCTTCCATGGTTTCCAGCAGACTTTCTTGGAACCGATGCTGGAGCGGAGTGGGAGCTTGAGCGGAGACAGAGGCGAAAGAGGGAGTGGGCGAGACGGCCCAAAAGCAAGAGGGTTGAGTGGGCGTCGCTCAACCTAGGCGCAGGGCGACAGGGCGAGATTGGAGATGGACACGCCTGTGACTTTGAATACTTGTTTGGTCTTGTACAGCCGCGGGCGCAGCAGCAGAACAAGGACTCGAGAGCCTCGCCAGATGGTGATTCGGGTGAAGCAATGGATGTTGATGGCGAAGACTCAGTGCCTACCGAGAAAAAGGGCGACGAGATGCCGTACCTCAAGCTGTTGAGCAGCATCCCCAAGGCCTCATTCAACAGTCTTATTTCGCCATCTCCGACTACGCAACCACTCCCTCCAAACGCAATCGCGTGTGTCCGTATATCACTCCTCTCACGAGGCGTTGTCAGCCCATGCGCGAGAATATACCGCCTCCCCTCTGTTCCCATCTCCATACCACCGTCTTCCGACGCCGAAGTCCCCGCAAGCATACCTCCAGAGGCAACATCTCTTCCATCAGATCTTCGTTCACAATGGCTTTCACGTATCCCCTCATCATCCACTTCAAAGTCTACATCATCCTCCCAATCTCAGCCCAAGAGAAGGACGGCGTCTCGATTGGACGATATAGAGACGCGAAAACGCCTTCTAGCACAAGAGCTCCTCGCTGCTCCACCAAGCCTGGACGGAACCCCGGCGCCGAACGAGGTCGATATCGGAGGACACCATCCGCTCGTGCCCAATGCAGAGGATCTCATCGGATTCGTCACCACGGGATCGTTTTGCCTAACCAACGGCCGAGGTGCTGCCATTGGGAGCATAGCCGTGGAGAAGGTGTTGCCAGATGTTAGAGCAAATTCCAAGGAGGGAAGGCTGTGCATTGTGAGGAACGCTGGCGAGAATGTCGGTTGGATTGCGAGATGGGAGGTTGTTTAGCTGTGGCTATTGGACATTGCGTGTTGCTTTGATGCATCTCTGCGTAAATGTAAATGGTACTGCAATTATGAAATGATGATGTTCTTTGTTTTCTAGAGTATAAAGTCAAAGCTGTGGTAGTTGATCAATACCAATAAGCGCTGCATTACCATCTTCACAAGCCAACATCTGTTGCTTTAGATGTCGTCGATCCAGCAAGGCAGCCTCTTTAGCATCAAGCGCTAGTTTGACGATCTGCCTCCGACGGCGCCCGCCACACTAGCATCAACATGACGATAAGACCCAAGCAAGTTGGGGATCCATGAAAGGCGCCGTTGACAAGACTCCAGCATCACAAGCCGGGACTCACGCCCTTGTGTATAAATAGTTTTGGAGAAATTCTCATCTTACACCCTTCTCATTATCTCTCAACAAGCGCTTCTTACGATACTATCACGACCGTGATCATAGCAACAACAGCCAGCCTCAACAACTACGCAAAACACAGACACATAGCATACACCACCACCATCAAAATGTCCTCAACCGACAAACCAGAGACAATCACAGGCGGCTGCGTCTGCGCATCAGTCCGCTACACCGTGACTTTTCCCCCCGACCACGACTTTGCAAACAGCGTGAGTTTTCAACCTACAGCTATAAGATATGTATATAAGATTCACTCACACATATGCTCACACGCCCTTTACAGTGCACAACATGTCAATGCGAGCAATGCCGCAAAAACACCGGCTCCCTCATCTTCCGCTCCCACAGGCTACCCAAGTCCGCCGTCGAATACACAGCCAAATCGACGCTCAACGTGTACTCGGCCACGCCTCACTGCGAGCGCGGCTTCTGCACAAACTGCGGCAGCTTTCTCTTCTGGCAGCGCGACAACCGCGACTACACCTGTCTCACTGTGGGTTGCTTCGACGGGCCGGCTCTGGCGCAGTACGGGCCTCTCTTGACGGCGGCCAAGCGGCATTTGTTCTGTGAGAGGGAGGTGCCTGGCGTTACGGATCACTTGGCGGGCGACAGATTTGCACAGGACGATGAATGAATGAATTAAACCTCAAGTTCTTTTGTAATACTAGCTATTCTTCCTTGGCCCGGGAAAACTCTGTGTATATAAAAATATGACATGAAAAGAGAAATAAAAAAAGAAAACAAGTAAAAAGAACCCAATCATTCTCGCTGGTGGTATCTAGCGTTTAGCTGGCCCATTTCGAATAAACGCCACCCAATAAATCATTTATCTCAAATTCCACTTGGAAGTCATGGCATAAATAGGCATTCCCTGTCCTTTTCTTTTCCTCCGTATCAGCTGAAAACACGCCCAGTCATCTTGGTCTGGTCTGCCAAGGCTGTCTCTAATCTTCCTCACTGATTTCGCTTTCGTCATCGTCGTTGGCATTGTTGTTGCTGAAATAGTAGCCATTATCTTGGTCGTTGTTATCCAATTTTTCAAAGGCATTTTCCAATTCTTGTTCCAAGTCGTATTCCAAATCGGCAGTGTCGTTGGCTCCTCCTGCTCCTGCATCCCCATCCTCTTCTCCCTCTTCCTCCTCCTCATCCACGTCCATGGGCTCTGATTGGCTCTGGCTAGCATTCTTCACCGGGCTGGGAAGCTTAAAGTCGACATCGTCCATCGTACCATCTTCCTCTTCCTCCTCCACTTCGGATTCACGCTGGTCCATGAAGTCATCGAAGCGCCGAGGGGCAGGGAAGGCCGGTGAGAAATGAGTCTGTCTGGCCGGGGCCTCCGCACCCGGATATTCGATGAGAAGATCACCATCATCGTCTTCATCCTCATCATCCTCATCATCATCCTTCTTCTTTCGGGGCTTGGACTCTGATGGCTTGGGCGGTTCCGGCACGGGAAGTTTAAGGTCAATCTTTTTGGGAAGCGGCTTTCCCAGTTGTTTCTTCTCAAACATCTTCTTCTCCAACGACGATTTCTTCTCAGTCGGCTTTTTATCTACTGATTTCTTCTCTGGTGTATTCTTCTCCGGCGTATTCTTGTCCGTATCCGTCGGCTTTCTATCCGTCGGCTTCTTGTCGACGGCGGGCTTCTTGTCGAGCAGCGGTTTCTTGTCGACGGGTTTCTTCTCTACCAGGGGTTTCTTCTCGAGGAACACCTTGTCGGAAGACTTCTTGTCAAGGTGCTTCTTGTCAAACTTTTTCTGCATCTCCTTGGTCTGGACGGTGATGCTCTTCTCGTCAGCCTTTGGTGTCGATTTAAGTTTGTCCTTGCTTGCTGCGCTCTTCTTGTCTCCCACCTTTTGGCCATTCTCCAAGTGAGGGTATCGCCGCCGTAGTTCCTCCGGGTTACTATTTCCAGGGATACGCGTGAGGTTCATGTTAAACGTCGAGTCGACCTTGTCAAGGATAAACGCCTTGCGCTCGGGGTCGAACCACAAGACATAGTCATCGTCGTCGGTCGAGCGCGTTCCGGCAAATCCGACTGTTCCGTCCGAGTTGGAAAAGTTCAAGTCGTAGGAGCTCGTCTTTCCGGGAAGAGAGGGCTTTAATCGTGCGTCGGACGCAGGGAAGGACGGTTTGTGGTTATCTGCGCAAAGGAGTAGTTGGCGTGTTAGCAGGTGGTTCTCTGGATATTCTCATGCAAAGGTGACGTACAGCGAATGCCTGTAAAGATCTCGTTGGATGTTTTCCCCAGCAATCCATCGCCGAGAATGATGGGATAGTTGCCCTTTGCTGTCGGATCAATCAGGTCGGCCATGGTGGGCGATCGGTAAATGTTCTCGTGTTAAGCCGGTGTAAGTCTGTGGTGGCGATGCGATGGTCGGGTTTGCGCGCGAGTGCTGAATGGCAGCAGTGCCGAGGCCCTTTATAAAGCAGCCAATTCGACTGTCCAGCGACTGCGAAAGAGACCAAGAGCGACGGTGACGGTGATGGTTGAGGATGGTTGGGGAGGATGACGGAGAGAAGGATGAAGGCTCTCTCTCCCTTGCAACTCTAAGAGTGTGCCTGGGCAGTTTGCAGTGGCTTTCGGCCTGCGGGGGCCTCCGTAAGCTTAAAGTTCCAGTGCTTCACCTTCAAGGTGCTGGTGCTGGTGGGTGCTGGTGCTGGTGCTGGTGCTGGTGCTGGTGACCTTGTTGGTTGGCGCCGGCGGTGTCTCTTGTTGCGCGCGCGGTATAAAGGAGTACTTGCGCCGAGTATGGAGAAGCTGCTGGTGGCGCTAGTAGCGGATGCTAGATGCTGTACGGAGTAGGTACTTGGGCGCATAGCCCGAAAATGGTACCCACTAACACCTTCAAAGGAAGTGCCCGCAGATACTTGAACAAAAGGGCGATTGAGGCAGCCTCTTGAAATAGCCTTTTGATTTCGTAATACTCTGTGAAACAAGGCTGTGCTCTGTCTGGTCCTATGTTACTTGTGGATTTATGTGCACAAACAGAGAGCCGTGAGCTGCAGCCCGCGAGAGCTGTGAATAAGCACTGAGCGGGATCGGCCGCGCATATAAGTGCGGTTCGTACAGAGAACCTCTTGAGAACATATCGGATGCCAAAGAACTAAAGCGCATTACCATCCAACGGATAGACTGTATTCACAGTGCTACATTGGGTATTTGGAGGTTGTTGTAATCTCGCAAAGCTGTCAAGGCTTGCCCAGGTCGACTTTGGGTGATCCTATGGATACTGAAATAGCCTGACCAAAAACGACTCGGGCATTGCAAATTATTCCCAACTTCAAAAACGTGTATTGTACCAGTCTCATTTTCATCGTATTTGGATCCTCAAATTGCCATTAAACCCTTATCTGGACATCCGCGTTATGCAGGAGTCCGAGATAGTCAACTGTATTAGGAAGCATTGTAAGAAAAGATGTCTCGAAATTATGGATGGAGGCATCTTTTCGGCTACCCAAGGCTCCTTGGGGGCTTAGTTGTAATATTTCCATCCGTACATGTCCTACTTGCAATCAAGTTTTTTGCTGATAGTTCTCACGAAAAAAAATTTCTTCTCAATACTTTCTTGATACGCAACCCTTTCGGGTGACAAAAGTAGAAGCATGGAGGCAAACCGGTGTGATAGCTGGCCCAAAATGAGCACGAACCTATGGGTAACAGCTCTAGAAGTGCCTCTCGTCTTGGTCATGGCCATGTTGGACATCGTCTTATCCATAGTGCCTCCTTTTACGGTGTCTCTCGTGGAGTACATAGTTGCTCTCTAGGCCAAGGCGCATTCGACTCTTCTGTACTGAGTGTGAACAAGGAAATCCTGGTGTACGGCGGATATATGCTATGGAATGATAATATTGTTAGCATTTCACAGATAGGAGGTTATTTACCTCGCTTGTAGCTGGTCGTTTGTAGCTAGTCGATCTTGGGAGTTTACAAACGTTCCACCTCAACTGCAGAGTGCTGCCAAGTAGTCAGCAAACAGCAGTCAGTTTTAGAGAATCTAAATCAAGTTAGATTTCATAGCGTCAGAGCCTGGTGAATTTTGCCATCGAGAGGTCCATATCTACCTCATCTAATCCAGACTGTCTGAAGATTTCGTGGACAACAAGTTTCGCAATGATTTAGGTTCTTAGCCCAGCTCTGAGGGTATCTGCCATATAAGCCTGATCAGTAAACTCCGGTATTTTATCATGTTATCTAAAATCTTCTAACTCATTTATACGTACTCTTGCAGTGTTATTGTTATTGTTATTATCATTTTGAGATCCTCTCCAAACCTGTTTCGATACGAGATGGTGGCGGTTTCGCCAACCGAGGCATTCAAGACTCAAAGTACCATGAATCACAGCTGAGGAAATATTCCATTCGATGATAAGGAAAGTTGTCGATAGTATTGGTGCCCTCGTAGCTAGAGGGGGGGCATCATTCGATAACAGTGATGTTACGTCTTCTTCATCCTAGGGCAGTATTCTGCCTAGATTCCATGTTTGAGGATACATATTTTACCAGCAATTCTATTACACAAGTTGTCCGTACTGTACTTCCATCGTTGCATTCGGGCCTCTGACGTAGATTTGAGATTCTCTTAGTCTCATGTTGTTGAAAGCCTCAGATTTCTCTTCCCGACGACAAATTGATTGAGGCTGCCGGGTAGCTGCTGGCGGCTTGAGCAAGATCTGGTCTAGGCTTTTGGTACGGTGGCGCCTTGGACGCCTCGTCATAAGCCTTCTAACCTGCAATCTTGATCTCAAATGACATCGGAGTGCCTTGTCCCGGTGGCTTTTGACTCTTGTCCTTATCGGCAAAGCCATCGGCTAAGGCACCAACTTCGCTCTACACATGAGGCGTCTGCTTCAGAGGTGGTTACTTGCTGTCAAGAAGCTGCTGCCAAGCGGCTCAAAAATATCAATGCGGTTCTTGCTTGCCTCTCTTTGCGGCTGAGACATGACCTTTAGATGCACGGTTAGGCGTCAGTGTAATCCCAAATTCCCGGAGTAGAACAAGTAGCATTCATCAAGGTGGATTTGCGGCCTCGGAGATCTGATACATGAGCGCCGCGAATATCGAGACAAAATATCAAAGTCCTTGTGACCTCTCTGGCCCGTGTTTACTGCAGTATGATTCAGATTCAGCTCCATTTTTACGACTTATCGCTCAGATGACGGCGCTTGTAATGAGAGCCAGGTAAGACCGGATGGGATTCCCGGTGTTCGGTCTAATCGGTCTAATAAAAGGACCTGTGTGTCTCTCTCTCCATGGTGCTGACCTTGTATTAGCAGTGGTGTTACCGCCATCTGCTTTCTCTTAGCTAGCTAGGCCAAGCATTGCAATAATTCCTCTGTCAAGGGTGTTTGGACAGGCTGCCCCACTGGTCCGTCGATCAAGTGCGTCGGAAAGGCCAAGTTCGCTACGGAGTATACCGCCTTGTTTCCCGGTGCCACTGCTAGACGAAGCCGGGGCTGCTAGGGCCAGATGTGCCAAGGACTTACGAGTAATATTAGCTCAGGCTCCAAGTAGGCGAAGCTAAAGAAAGACAGGCAAGCGAGCAAACTTCCCAAGGCAGATGAGAGATGGCTTAGAACCAGGCCACCAAGGAGCAGCCACTGTAAGCATCGTCTCTGGCGGTCAATATGGACTACGTTGGTAGATGTTGCCAACACGAAAACTGCACATCACAGCTGGTTGGCTGCATCATTTTCGTAGGGCAGATCTGAGGGGCCTCACCCGTCCGCTCATCTGTAGGGGACGTGCACAGCAGCGGCCGATGATCACGGACTGCCGGACGATCTTGGCCTGCACAAGTAATAGTACTTTGGGGGGATTTGGCGCGGATGGTAATTTAGATCCCGTAATACTAGTCTGTGGTGTAACGATGAGCTGTTGCTTTTTCGATTGTGGCGGTGGAGTGAAGTTTGAGCTGCATCTCTCGGGCACCTTGCTGCCGTGTCACACCCACGAACCGGAGTGTTGGATGATCCAATTGGAAGTGTGAGGAGTCCACATATGAGTGTAGGCTTGTACAGCAGTGTTTGATTTTTTTCCCCTTAAAAAACTTTCTTTTTTCTTATCCCGCTCCCCCTGCTTCGCCGATCATACACCTATTGATGATGGGTCTGGGCTCTCGACGAGAATGATGGGGAATATACTCCATATGCCCTGTAATACGGAGCATAGAGAGGGTAGCACTGGGTTTTCAATCGGAAGACGGAGCAACCGGCATGGGTTGGGCGGTGGCAATGTTGACATTGGTACTCCGTACTTGTAGCTATATCGATAATATTGGCAAGGTGAGAGTGTACAGAGTCCGGAGTGTGCGTCCTCGAATGTGCGTCGGCATCTGCTCCATAATGCAAATCTCACTAATGATTGGAGCTGGGGGTCGTCATGCCTGCCGTGCTTGATTTTTCCGAATGCCAGCCTCAGTGAGTGGCATGTCATGTACGATTTGAGGTCTGTAACCATAATCTGTGCGCGTGATGGGCCAGCGGTCCTGGACCTACTAGCTCCTCCCCTTTCAGCGGCTGCGGCGGCCATTATGCTCTGATAATGGTACCCAAGACTGAAAGAGTGGCAATTGGTGGGTGCTTATTCTTGGATTTGGGCTGCTGTGCATCCGGAGACCCAAAATCACAAGCTGCGTCGTGTCATGCTAGCAGAAGAGTACCGTCAGTCATGGGTAGGCAAAGCTTGAATCACCAGGTGGCTCCTGTGCCCCGGATTCTCGTGTCCTCGCACTTTGGTTTTTGATGTAAGTCAACGGAGAGAGAGCCGGTCTCCTTTGGTGTGTGAGGCGGATGGGAAATATGACAAGTGGTATGCAGGGCAGGAGAGGACACCAATTAGAGGGCCTGACTTGCATACGGACTGCTTGACGATCCCTCTCGGCCAAGATGGAGGGTAGCGGCGAACTCTGGTGATGGGCCATCTGGTGGGCAAGCACCAGTGGACGCTAAAGCGCGGGCTCGGAAGCACTGATGGTGGTGTTGGCGGTGCTGGAGATGAGATCAGCTCGCAAATGTGTGTCTTAGTCCTGTGCAACCTGGCCGACCGAGTCGAGCTTTTGGCTCCATATTGCGTGTCTAAACGAAGTACGAAGTAATCCTCTTACATGGCCCAAGGTACACAAACCAGAGCGAGAGGAATAGAAAAAGGAAAGAGAGCGCCAATGGTGACCGGGGCTCGGCATAATCCCCCGGCACGGTCTGGGCTAGGGAGCCACCGAGACTGATGCTTTGTCACTCCAGGGAGAATATTGGCCATTCATCATGTAATCTGCACCTGTCATCCACACTTTTGTGCTTGTAGCACGATAGCCCAGGCAGTGAGTTGAAGAATGGGGAGCAGAGGCAGCCAGGCATCCATCCATCCATCCCATTTATCCAGCCAGCCGGAGCGGCCCAGAGCAGCCGAGAGGGACCAGAGGAGACTAAGAAAAAGCCCAGGGTGGCTGGCTGGCTGAAAATTCCCCGTCAAGCTGCAGCAGAGCCGATGTCGTTGCGAGGAGGGGAGAGAGAGAACCACCGAGTGCTCGTATCTATTGTCCAAGGTTGTTGGGCTTGTCGATGCGGGTTGTTGCGAGAAGGAGAGAACACTCCGCCATGGGTACAGCAACGTACAATGTTATAGCATGATAGGAGAAGGATTTGAAATGCCCAGCATGTTCGTTTTGCAGGAGTGTTTTTCGTAGAGGGAGATGCAGAGATTCAAAGTCAAATCCAAATGCCGTGTGTGGGCAACTCCCTTCCCTTCGTCCCAGGAGTTCTCAGCGAGGGCAGGTGCTGTCCAGGCTCGCCTTTGGGAGCCCTAACCACCGACACGGCAGGCGCGTAAGGTTAGGTACACGTACGAGTATACCTACAGCATAAGGTACATACAGCACAGGTACTGGCCAGCTCAAATGTCGCGCCCATCAGCAGATACAATGGGGCTGCAGCAGGGCAGGTGCGCCGCCAAGAGGGCAAACCGGGCTAATATCGACATCCAGTTGATGTATCACTGCTCGTACCACTGCTCGCACCTCTAAACCATCAACGGAAATCCGTTGTTTGTCGATGATTGATCATTGAACTGATGTTTGTACGCAGAATTTCAATAACACTACTAAATGAAGCACAGCAATTTTGAATGCGCTTAGATTGACGAGCACCCAACAAGTACACTAGGAGTACAGCTCATATACATTCGTCATCGGGCGGTACGCTGCACCAGACTTTCAAAGCCCATCTCTGTGGCACCGCGCGGTCTCAATCAAGTAAGTCGGCCACCATCCATGAGCCGCCATTCGCCCGCACTTTTGTGCGGCCTGCCGCCGAGGGCTGCGCGGATGTAGTATTTTTATTTTTATGTCTATTTTCGCTTTTTATATCGTGCCGGTAGGTTTTCTCCCTCCCTCGCTGTCTATACTAGTGTGATCCATTATGTTGTCAGTGTTACACCCCCCTCCGCGTAGACGGCCGAATAGATCGAGTCACGCCCAACACCATCCTTTTTCTCAGATATCACAAACAATCACTTTCACCGAGATACACTAGCGGCATCGATTCGGGTCCCGTCGCATAGGCAGACTGAGAGATCGGTGCTTCACAGTCTGTCCTATCCCAATTCTAGCAAGCTCTCAACTCTCTTTGCTTTTCCTTTCTTTCTTTTTCCCCCTCCCTACTTGTACAAACTACAGAAGAAGGAAAAAAAGGTTTGAAAACATTCTTGTTTTGCCACAACATAGTTGCCTCGCTTCCTCTATCAATCTGCAGTGATCTTGTTTTTGCGTCGTGTTGGTCGCATCATCTTGATATCCTCTACCCTTGCCCTTGCCCTCAACTCACCCCCCTTTTCCGCCCTCTCTTTTTTTTATTTTACTTTTTCTACTTTATTTTTCTTTCCCCTCTTGTTCCTAATCCAAATTTCGTGTATCCCTCCCCCTCTCATGCCCTACCCTCTTAAGAGCCTGGATCGTCGTCTCTCCGAGACCCTGTCTTGGAAGAACCCTTGTCCTCTGTGCCTCCGGACAGACACATCCCGAGTTTCTGCTCGTACTCCCCCAGGCTTGAGCCCGAGCTCCAAGACAAGAGTGCCCACTGACAGCTGGCAATTGCATCACAGGGCTCAATCCCTGCTCTCCAATCTCACTCCCGACCTCCAAGATGCAAATCCCCACTACCCAATCGGGAACCACAACCGGATCTAAATCGCTTGTCTCTCGACAGCTCTGGTGCCCACACCCATACCCATCAAATCTCTTGCGGGTCGGGATCATGCCATGTATGTACTACTACCATTGCTGGGCCGTGGGCGGTCGGCACCCAGCCTGTGCGAGCAGATAAAGTACCTGTACCTCCCTGGTGTTGCTGGTGCGCCTACCGCCCGTATGCATCTCTTTGTTGGCCAGCGAGTACGTGCTCGTAGCGAATACCTGCACATGCTCTGTCTGCTACAGCCTCTCACGATCATAATCTGCCCACTGCGTACAAGCTGTAGCTGTCCAAGGTACAGCCGATGTCATTGTGCGTTAGCTGGGAGGTACCGCCTTGCATACCCCAAGCACATGTACTATATATGCATGACCCCATTGTCCGTGTCCTGAAGAAAACCCTGGCAGCTGCTTGTATGAGGCACCTGCTTTTGTTGCTCTCTCCCAGCTGACCGTCTTCATATCACTGGCACTTTTCTTCTTCCACCTCTTCAACGCTTTTCTCCCCCTTCTCCCCTGATCATCTAGGCCACCGCCCAATTTTTGATTTCTCTATTTCTCCGCTTCTTCATCCCATAGCATAGCATCCTCCCTGCATCAGCTGGACAGACACTCTGGGCACGGCAATGGACCCATTGTCAGACCCCATATCGCCCTCTCTCGAACCTCCAGCCATGGCGGAGACCGAATCTTTCACCATCCCTGAGCTCAGCGACTCGGAGTACTTCACAGAGGTGCTGCAGTTGCCTGTAGGCAAAACTGAAGCTCAGGCAGACCAAGAACTGGTCGCTAGAGCAAATGCTGCAGGCATTGCCGCCACTCTGCCGTCCGTGGCTAGCAAACGACATCCCGCCAGCAGCTGTTCGGTCTCATCATTCGGGAATCAGCAAGATCGAACCTTTTCCAATGCCTCCAACGGGTCGGCCAGCTCTGCGTTGACGCCGCATTCTTCCGACTTTGGATCTCCGAGTTCCTTATTCGATACTGGGTCTGGAGGTAGGAGAACCTCGAGTACCAGCCTTACATTTTCCCATTACGAACGATATATTTCCTCTTTGGACTCCATTAGCATTCAGATTCAACCTCCTCGACTTCCACTTCTTGCCAATGATGGTTCTGCCCAGAGCTTGACCAGCGTTGGGTCCAAAAAAGGTCATCGTGCGAGCCTCAAGGACCGCCTGCGCTGGAAAAGAAAGACTATCGGAACTGTGGAAAACAAAATGTAGGTCTCCCTTATATCTATTGCAAGCTTTGCCTTGTACAGGGCTATTCTTACTTACTTTTCATGCGTGATGAACCGATAAGCTGACACACCGTTTTCAATACTTTGATATAGCCCATGTATTAGCTGTCGAAAGATTTTTGGAGCCGAGTCAGGCGCGTTGCACAAGCTCCACTGTGGCCATATGCACTGCGTCGACTGCGTGAGAGACTTGGTAAACCAAGCCGTTCAAAACGAATCCCAAATGCCACCACGTTGTTGCTCTCAGCCCCTCGCGGCCCCCCTTGTCAGGACGATCCTTAACCAGGATGCCCAGGAGACCTTTTTGCTGGCAGTTCTTAAGCTCAGCACGCCTGTGGAGGAACGAATCTTTTGCCCAGATCCAGCCTGCGGCCACTTTATTCCACCACATGACGGTCATGATCCTAAGCACCCATTCGATCTCACCTGCTTCAAATGCAATGGTCGCGTGTGCACTATTTGCAAAGGAACTGCTCACCCCATTGGCGAAGACTGCCCCCAAGATTGGGAACTGGCCGTATTGAAAAAGAAGCAGCAAGATAAAGGAAACTGGAAGCGATGCTACGAGTGCAGATCCTTAGTTGAGCCGACTGAAGAATCTCCATACATGACCTGCCGATGCAAAGCTCGATTCTGCTCCGTGTGCGTAGGTATCTGGGATCCTACGACCGGATGCCCTAATCTTTGCAGCTTTGAAGAGGAATTGCAGCGACGTCGACAGAGCAAAGAGGCCATGTCCTGCGTTAATGAGCAACGATTGCGGGCCAACTCGTCAATTCAGCAACTTGGGCAAGAGCAACAAGAGGAGCTGCGTCGGTTCTTGGATTACAAGTCCCAGGGCAAAGACGCCTTGCAGACACGTCACCTGTTACAAGAGGCTGCAATTGAAGAAAAGTACGAATGTCAAGAGGAGAAGCTCCACGAGAGACATGAGAGAGCTTGGACTGCGCAAGAAGATCGCCATGTTGTCGCCGAGATGGGGCTGCTCGAATCGCTACAGCAAGATGAGCTGAACATTCATCTTCGACTCAAGCACATGGAGGCTTATTGCAACGGACTCGGCCGGAACCCAAACTCGTCTGCGCCAGTCAGAGTCGTCACTGAGCGAGACCTGAGAGAGTTGGGCCAACAGTATTACTTGCGAGATGGCATGGGCCGCATGCGCGAGTCTAAAATCAATCTCATGAGGGAACGACAGTCTGTCAAGATGGAGGAGCTTCGGGCAAAACAGACAGAGGAGTTTTCGCTTTTCCTCGATAAGAGACAGGAGGCGTTGGACAGGCTGGAGGCCCAGTGCGTTCAGGAGGAGTCACAGTTCAATGAAGTTTTTGAATGCCGACAGTCACGCCTGCAGTCTCGATGGGTGCTCGCCATTGAAGTCTTGTGCAAAGAGCTCGAGGAGCAGAACCCTGGTCAGATCTACCATCGCATTGCCACGCCACGATGGCCCGATGATAGGACCGTTCAAGTCCACAAATAAATCCGGCGGGGGCTATGCCCCTATTTTCAATGTTGATTTTGCAAGCAGACTTGTCACAGCCTTGCCAGGGCTTTGCAACATGATGACAGCCTTAACATCCGCACAGCCTTTACGTCTGTACACACAATCACGGCCGCCACCAGCCCTTATTTCCTTTGTTCGTTTCCATTGCTGTATTTGTCTCCGTTGGCAGCTGAGACATGGACAAAGGCCTTTTTCCTTTGTTCGTTTTAATCGCCCCTGTTATTCCAACACTTTTACACGAACACGCACATCGCAAGATCAACTGCTTAATTCTAATATTGTTTTAGACACATCATACCACACTCCCTTCAAGCATTTGCTGTTTCCCCCATACTCTCTCTTATAATGTTGATAATCTTCTTTTCCTTTTTTTTTTGTCAGCAGCATGGTTTAGCGCTTTAGGCATGGCGCAAGATTGAGGCGCGAAGAAAAGGAAACAAGCAACCAGGGTAACTGTTGCCTCTGTATCCACTCGCTGCTGCCTCTTGGACTCTACTTCTTCTTCAATGGCGTGGGTTTGACGCCAAGCTCCTTGTAAGAGCTTTTTACTTTCAATGGATGATTGTTATGATACCACCAAAAAGGGCGTGTGTACAAAATAGGGATTTTGTTTGGCGAGTTTGCATTAAGTCAATCTTTAATGGATGAGGACAGAGCTGAATCGACTCCGGCATGGGGTCTGGAGGGTGTGTCACACGCACTATAGCTATTACTCTGGTAGTTATTTGCTCGCTTAGAGGAATGTGAACACTGTTTACCTAAACCTGGTCCAATTTGAAGCATCGAAATCTCAGTATAATGAAGTGAATGTGGCCGATGTCGCGGTGAACAAAACACGGCGGTCAGGCGTATTGACAAGAGTCTAACCGATGTACAAATCTGATCAGAACGAGTATCACATATGACAGTCTCACTTTCGGCCCTAGTAGTGCTATCACCGTCCGAGTGTTGATGTGAATCATGTCATTGCTTTTTCTTGCGGTGAAAAGGACTCGGCCGCTGGGGTAGCATTCTAATTCCGATTGCAGTATAGCCGGAGGACGGGCTTCGTGCAACTTATTCCGGGTTCTTGGATTCCTGTTCCAGATTTCGGACAACCCCGGGTGCAGCTAATTCAGCGGGCGAGACATGCGTCCAGCCATGGATCTGGGATGATCAGCTGGCTATCCACACCACCTTAATCTTTCCCATGAGCCGTCCCATGGCTGAGAGCAAGCCCATTTATTAAGTACCGTGTGCTCTGTTCCGATGTGGTTCTCGCTCTAACCCCCAGGAAGGCCGTAACACACTCCGTATGCCGATTCGAGGTAGGTAGTACTTCGTGTCCAGTATAAGCTACCATGGTGGCACTCGAAAGGAGCGATACTGGGATCCCGGGAGCTTCCCTAGCTGCCGGCTCGGAGAGTTTTAAGAGCCTTGCCTGCCTTGCTAGGATGAATTCTGCTGTCATTAGATGTCACCTTTGCTCTTGAACAGACGTCATCTGTATTTGACCGAATTTTGAGACAACCTTATCTCTCTCTCTCTCTCTCTCTCTTCCTTTCCTTTGTTTTTAGCCATCTCATCTTTTCCTTTTTTTTAAGCCACTTTTAGGCAAAGGATAGAAAACCTGGTACGGCTGTGATATGTTTCAAACACGCAGAAGTGGTGTGTCCCTCATTTACGCCTGATGGCGCTTAGACGTATCGGCCGAGACACAAAAAAGTGATCGATTCGTCATCGTACGAGTATAACAGGGGCTAGAGACACCAGTGACTTGTGATAGACAAGGATCCAGCATTATTGTAATGGTAAGAAGAGAGAGGAGTGGCCATGATTGTGCACAGCCATGTGCTTTCTGTTCCGTCTCGCCCGTAGCAGCCCCCACGAAAATAAAGTCTCGGAAGAGGGCAATCCCGAGGATCGACTATTTTCCTCGCCTTCTTCTCTTGACTGTCGAAGATAAAGGCGAAGGCCAAACTGTAATAGTAGACGGGTGTAGGCCTATTCACACACGTGGACGCAAAGACGTCGATGGACTCAAAGACAAGACCCTCTTCCTCTTGGTCCAAGTGGCGCATTTCTTGTCTCAAAGTAATTATACCAAACTCATAGGCGAGCCGTGAGGCCTCAAGTACCGATACTTGCATCGATTCTGTGCCTTGTTTCCAGTTGTCCGGAGCATGTTTCCCGGTTTTCTAGGTGATGGTGGGTGGGTGAAGCACCGCAAAGGGAGGGGAGAAAAAGAAAAGAAAAGAACGCGGTCATCGCTAACAACCCTGTCAGCTGAAGCAATGATTCTGCCACAATTCAGCTTTCACCAAAGTACATCAATTCCGACGGCAGCATAGATGCCCATCTGTGCGGCCTTTTGCTTCAGCTCTCACTTGCAGCAGAGCAATCTCCCCATGCGTTGTAGATCTGGTCTTCTCGTAGCTGTACGACATGACACAGCTTGTGTTGGAATCATCCTGTGTTGGAGTCATGCGTCCAGCAACATGACCTCTTGAAAGGAGATTTGTCTTAAACTCCAGCTTGTGTAGCCGGCGACTTGCCAAGTTGGATGAGCTCTTCCATCGGACAAGAAACACCCATCTCCATCATCGGCGATTTGCCGTCTTTGCGGAGGAGCGGCCGACTGGACATGGCCTCCTCCAGGCATCAACGAATTTGATATTTCAATCGTACGAGTTAGTATTTGCTGTCTCAGTCCCAGTCTCACTTGAGAAGCTCTCCGTATCTTTGTATCTTTGACCGAAGACGAGCAAGCATGCATGTACTTGACACAGAGTGGAGAAGACGGAATAGCCCATGTTGGTGACCCCTGGTCGCGAATTGGCAAGGTCTGGCACACCGATGAAATGTTGGAGCAGCCGCTAGGGCGATGCGGCTCGTAGATCCGGAAAGCGGTAGATCTAATAGTCCGACATCACTCTAGCAAAATGGCTTCACTCAGGGCCTTGGGGCTTCAGTTATCGCACGTGATCTTATCGGACGAGAGCCCCACGCGCTTGGCGCACGGAACTGGGTCGTGCAAGAGGAAAAAAACCCTGCCGAATAGCACAAAATTACAGCCGAAGGAAAAAAATACGCCCTTTTGCTACCCACACGGACTACCGCGATTCGCAACCTCTCGACTCTCTCTTGCACACCTTCACCATCAAGGACACACATCAATCACAATGGAATCCTCCAGCAAGGCCCCCGTCAAGCTCGTCAAGGTGACCCGAGTTCTCGGCCGTACCGGTATGAAGAGACCTCGCTCTGTCGCCCTAGCATTCCCTCTCGCCAGTCTCCTGCCGTCGCCGCCGTTGCAGTTGTTGTCGCCATTGTCGCCCGATTGTTCTCATGGGAAGATGGAGGAAAAATTTTCCAATTTCAAGTTTTGAAAGGGAAACAACATGAGAGGGGAAATTTATGGTCGACAATACAACAAATCGCAGGCTGGCACGCAGATTGG
Organism: Trichoderma camerunense; assembly: GCF_050948025.1. Taxonomy (NCBI): domain Eukaryota; kingdom Fungi; phylum Ascomycota; class Sordariomycetes; order Hypocreales; family Hypocreaceae; genus Trichoderma; species Trichoderma camerunense. The sequence continues at coordinate 1,920,930 of NW_028145365.1, forward strand.
CCGAGGGACATGTTAGGGCATCTATGGAATCGAATCACAAAAGACTAACGGAAACGCTCAGGCTCTCGTGGTGGTGTCACCCAGGTCCGTGTCGAGTTCATGGACGACCAGACCCGTTCCATCATCCGAAACGTCAAGGGACCCGGTATGTTTGAAATCATGCGATGGCTAAACCGGTGGCATTGTTGGCTGACTTGTATTCGCAGTCCGTGAGGACGACATCCTTTGCCTGCTCGAGTCCGAACGTGAGGCCAGACGTCTGCGATAAATTTCGACGGTTAGAGTGGAGGAAAAGAAAGCAGATGGTAGAGGTTCTCAATGGCGTGAACGGGTACGGGTCATTTTCTTTTGGGTGTGTTCCAACTGGACATTACGGCCTCTTGTGACGACGGCATGAAACGATGGTGTCAAGTAGCGACAACCGGCAGGGCTTCATCCTACCTAGTCGGAAATACCTAGGCTCATTCTCATAAAAAGATACAAAGCTTCTTTTTTGGTCCAGACATGGATGGCCCCTTGTTCCAGTTTCCAAGTGCAGATCTCGCTGGCTCTACCAACGACTGACTGAATAAACTATATTAATCAACAGTCCTCCCCCTAAGAGATTATGGCATAAGTACACAGTTGGTATGGATTTCCTTTTGGATGTCATATTACATTACGGTATCTTGACGTGTCTCCATGACTTATGCTGGTACATGTATAAAAGGAGTTATACGCTCCTAAGCGTGCCAATACGCACGGTAGGATGCCGCCTTTGCCACTCGATAATCTTTCTCGTTGAGTAAGCATGAATGTAATACTCAACAAATGCCTGAGACACAAGCGCGAGTGCTGCTGTAATAGCGGGCGACGTTCAAACAAGGGGAGTGGTGAGCACAACGGCCAGCAATCTCTCAGCCATGCAGTTGTCACGTTGCATCGCACTGCTCGTATATCGGGCATCAAGTCTATGGATGGTTTATCATCAGTTGACGCAGTGAGAGATTAGGAGCACGTTTCAGAACATTGTCGGAGCAAGCAAAAGGAGACGGGAGACTTTGGTGGCGCCTTCGTTTCTTCCTTGGGCGCTGCTGAGAGATCGGCACAGATGCATCCGGAGAGGGGGATGGTGATCGATAATGACAGCTCTAGCAGCAAATCTTGACCTGGATTCATACTCTGTAGTTAGCTTGTGGAAGAAAACGGTAGCTTCTTTATTTGTTTTTTGTTCGTTTTCCAACAGTTGTCGTTTGTTTGTTTGTGGCCAGGATAGTCTCATTCTGGTCATTCCGCTGTTGAAACCTCGTGCTCCGTTTCTACAGTTCAGCGTACGTGGACATATGAGCTAAACCACCTGGGATAGGTCCCCTAGCGCGCCTATTTTAAGGTTGAGCCGCTGAAACTTTGGACAGCTCCTGCCCAGTCTCCAGCCTTTCTGGGCTCCCCGCAGCAGCCACGCACATGTGAGAGGCACTAGGCTTCAAGCAATGCACCGGAGAGCTTCACCGAACGTGTCTCGCTTTGCACAGCATGTCATCAGAAACAAGGAGCAACAATCGAAGAAGACGGAAATTGAAAGAAAGAAGTCGAAAGTGGATTTTGGACGTGAAAAAGGCGATGCGTAATGACGTGAGTTTCATCCATGAGAAACCAGTACTCACTCAATGGTCAACTGCTTTTGGCGAGGTGCAGCTGGTTGAAATGGGCTTGATGCTAATTGCACACGAGGACGGAGTTGGTACTTGAAATGGTACTGACCTGGATGCACTACGCGATGTATGGCGCCCCGGTCATAGCGACCTGGAGCCATTTGAGTACTATGCGCCGGTACTGCCATTTCCAGCGCGTTTGCCTCTTGTGCCACGCCAGCGCCCTGCAAGTACCTGGCCTAGTAGAATGGATGTACTGAACATGGAAGGCCACAGCATTGATTGCCTCTCAGCAGCACCAACCTCCCAAAGAGAGCCACTGAAAGCCAAAACATGCCACCAAACCCCCATACTAAGTTTTCCCCCATCTCCATCCACTCCATTCTTCATCCCCATCCTCTATCCCCATCTCCATCCACATCGACGTTATCCGCATCTTATAGCTCGTCCCCCAGTTGATACCTCCATCAGCCACCCACTTCGACCTGCAGGAAGAATTGTACTGTGCTATATCTATTCCGTCCTTGGCAACTGTCCGAAAAAATAGCCCGGCCCCCAAATCTCTTCTCCAGCCGGCTTCTGTAATCCGCATCGCTTGCCGATTGGCTTGTGCTCGACGAATCTTGGGCCCCTCACCCTACTCTTATTTTTCCTTTCTTGTCTTCTCTCTTCCAATTTTTTATTCTTTTTCTTGCTGGTGACGACATCGGAGAGAGCGGCACCGATCAATGGTCTCTCTGAACTGATCGACATCGCTTCCGTTGCTGCACATCCTAGACACACAACAAGCTAAAAGAAGAAGGAGAGATATCAAGCTCCAAACCGAGGCTTGCGAAGCTCATCACGTCGCAAAGCATCGCCCTCGTCTTCGAAAAGGGCCGGGACGATCAAAGACATTTTTCACGATTTCGCAGTGAGTTTTTCACCCCTGCCTCCCTCTCCCGCCACTTCGTTGGTCCGATATAGTTCGTTCCATTCCATGCTGTTCCTGCATCTCACTCACCCGTATCCACATCCTAGCACGAACTCCAATCGTGGCGGCGCAGCTCTTTTTTTCCCTCGCGAATTAACGGACGATACGAACACAGAGATTCGTCATCGCCTACTATCCAATCTCTCCCTTCCCAATCATATCCGAGGCGTCGAGCCCCCTCGAAGGCGAAACCGCGCGCACAATGTCCGACTTTCGCTCCCCCATTGACACCTCTGTGCCGTCACTGTCGCTCCAGATGCCGCAGATGACGACGCAGCAGCACAGGCGAGACTATTCAGGGTCCATTACACTAGACGACCATACACTGGGCCGACCAGCTTCCGGCGATGCTGCTACCGTGCAAGAAGGCGCTGAAACCGATCCAAAGCTCAGCGAGGGCATGACGACGCTTCACCTGGGGACTGCTGCGGACCAGCCAAGCCCTCCGCCCCCGACTGATCCAGCCGTGTTGAAGCTGGTTGGCGAGGTGCTGGCATCCGAGGTACGAATCTTGCGAGTGAAATGCGCGCGCGTCATCTCGATGCTAACTCTCCTCAACAGCAAGGTATTCCCGCGCTGCTGCAGCGCTTGAAGCAGAGCATAGCTTCCGCAAAAGTGAGTTGCTTTATCTTGCGTCTAGATCGTGGTCCTTGTACATGGGCGGCGGGCTGGACATGCAGTGCTAGCTGCAGCTCTAGCACCATGGGGCTGAGACAAGAGAAGCGAAGACGAAACTGACGTCTAATTAGGAATTCGGTACCTTTCTCAAAAAACGAGCCGGCCTGGAAGAAGACAGTGCCCAGACCCTCAAGAAGCTGGCGCGCGCCACCCAGGATAACATTCGACGACCCGAACACCGCGCAGGCACATTCGTTCACGTCTACGAGGAAATGGTCCATATTCACGAGCGCATGGCTGATAATGGCATCCAGTTTGCCGCCACACTTCTCCAGATGAACGAAGAGCTCCTCGAGGCTGCCGGAAACGCTGAGCGCAACCGCAAGGTTTGGAAGGCCAACGGCCTGGCTGCTGAGCAGAAAGTTGTCGACCTCGAAGCCGCCATGCGCAAGAGCAAAGCAAAATACGATTCTCTAGCTGAAGAGTATGATCGCGCCAGGACGGGCGAGAGCAGGCCCGGCGGCGGCAAGGTCTTGGGCGCATTCAAGGCGCACAAGTCAGCCGCCCAACAGGAAGAGGAGCTCCTGAAGAAGGTTCAGACCGCAGACCAGATATACCACAGCGCCGTCACCAGTCTTCAGACCGAAAAGGCCCAGCTTCAGACCACGACTCGTCCCGAGATCGTCAAGTCATTACAAGAGGCTGTCCGCGAGATAGATTCCGCCGTTGGGATGCAAATGCAAAGATTCGGTAAGTATTGGTCGGCAAAATACGAACTGCGAGTTGGATGCTGACTGGTAAACTCTTATGTAGCTTTGAACAACGAGAACTTGCTGCTAGGCAATGGTCTTGTCATCAGCCCCTTTAGGAACACAGCTTCCATCGGCCCCAACCAGCCCCGAAGCATGAGATATGCCATTGCATCCATCAGCATCGACAAGGACCTAGATGAGTTCGTAGCAGGATTTCACTCCAAGGTTCAGCCAAACCCCGGCGAGATCAAATACGAACGCAATCCGGTGCGTATTCAATGTCCCATCTGACTCTCATATCTAGCCACTCCTATACTAACATGCTTTCTTCCTTTACCTTTAGGTCCTTGGTCCAGCCCCCAGCACCATGGGCCACTCGTCATTGCCCTCTGTCTCCCACACTTCTAAGCCTTCCGTCAGCCAGGCTGCTCCTCAAGGCCAATACCAGCAATCCCCGCAGTCCTTTTCTGTCAACTCAAGAACAGGCCCTTCCAATAGCTTTGGCAGTCCGCCACCAGGCGGTCCAGGTCTCCAGGGACCACCAGGACCAGGAACCATTGTGCCAGCGGCTGCTTCAACTCCCACCAGTGCAGAGCCTCTGAAGTCGTTCCATCAGCCCAATCACAGCCGAACCTTCAGCCAGGGCAACATGCTGAACTCTCCTGTCAGCCCTCCATCTCAGCAGTACGGCGCAGGTCCAGCACCAGGAGCTCCTCGATTCCCCAATGGCGGCCCCACTGCCACCGGCCCGCCTCAACTCGGAGCGCTTCCCTTCCAAGATAACGAAGGCCCATCAGCCAAGAGCGCTTCACCTCCTCAGTTGGGACTTCCGTACCAGCCTCCTGGGCCAAGCGCTCCGCCGGCATACAGTGCCCCCAACCACGGCCCCCCAGCCTCCAAGCCAGTGTTTGGTGTTCATCTCGGTCGCCTTTATGAGAGGGACGGCCTTGCTGTCCCTATGGTTGTGTATCAGTGTATCCAGGCCGTTGACTTGTTTGGTCTCGGGGTAGAGGGCATCTACCGTCAATCTGGGTCGTTGAATCACATTAACAGACTAAAAACAATGTTCGATTCTGGTATGTCCCACTTCCATCCCCTTGGCTACTTGGCTACTCACTAATTCTCCCATTTGCAGAATCCCAGGCACAGGCCCTTGATTTCAGAAATCCGGAGAACTTCTTTCACGATGTCAACAGCGTTACCGGCCTGTTGAAGCAGTTCTTCCGTGACCTACCTGACCCCTTGTTCACGACAGAACACCACAGCAGCTTTATCAACGCGGCGAGTGTGTCATCTCCCAAAACCCAAGGCTCTTTTTGCCTGTTTTGACTTGTTTACTAACCATGTACTTGCAGAAAACGAAGACGAGATTGTTCGACGAGACTCGCTCCACGCCATTATCAACAGCCTGCCCGACCCCAACTACGCTACCCTGCGCGCCCTGATGCTCCATCTCCACCGCGTCATTGACAATTCTCACGTCAACCGCATGAACTCTCACAACTTGGCCGTTATCCTCGGCCCCACCCTCATGGGTACTGACCCAAGCACCGCCATTACAGATGCTGGCTGGCAGATCAAGGTCATCGATACCATTTTGGTCAACACATACCAGATTTTCGATGAGGATTAATTTAGCTTGCTATGCACTTTCTAAAGAAATCTAGTCTCCTATTTCTGTTTTATCTCCATCTTATCTCTATTGCATGGCGTTTCCATTCTTTCGTTCCCTAGTTATTCTTTTCTTCCCTTACTCTTATCTCACCTTTCAATCATTAGTCGGTTTTCTTTTCTGCTTTTCCTCTGTACTTCTCACAAACGTGTCGATTTATACAATCAATTTCCTTTACATTTTGCCTCCCATCCACCACCCCAAAATTTGTCATCGCTATTTAGTTGAAACACCTTTTCTGCTGGAGAAGGTCTCTAAATATGCCTCTGTATTGTTCATAGCTTCAAGTACTACTGATCGGTCGCTTGCTGGCTAAGAAGACCACGTGCGTCGTTATTTCCTTTCTGTCATGGGGGCGATGTGGACGGGCTCGATGGATGGAATGACTAGATTGTATAAGCTAGGATAACTTCAAAGTATATAATAGAAAGTTGTCCCCTTTTCTGTCTTGTCTCCGTTCTCCTCTGCCGTAACTCTTCATAGTATTATGTGTGTGTATGTAAATCAAGTCATTCAATTCAACAAAGGTATCCTACAGAGAAACAGCAATAAAAGAAAAACAACCAGCAAAGAGCAAAACCAGGCTTCAAAACCTCTCCCTATACCCATGCCGTTCACAACAAACTCCAAAATCCCAGGTTGATGAAAAACAAAAGCAATGATTCGCAATGAGCCTCCTTCTACATCAATGTCGGTTTCAGAATATGTCACACCCTTCTTTAACCCCTTTCCTCCTGTATCACAATTTTATGGCTTCTCCAGCACAAAGCAACAAGTTGGTGAAGAATCCCTCTCTACTCCTTTGACAAAATAGAAAGTGTAGCGGAAAGAAAGAAAAAAAATTGACAAAGAAAAAGAAGAAAAAAACATAAGGGGGTTGAAAGAAAATGCTATGCTGTCGACGACACAACTCCTCTCATTCCAAGGTATCTCTTCCTCCCTACATGATCCTAAAACGGATGTCCATTTGCACTGTTGGCTTTTCATGCCCCTTTTCGCTACCAACCGACACATGAAACATAGCAATTAGGGAATTCATCTCCACATCTGATATGATACGTCTTCCTTAAACAGGACAGACGAACAAAAGTAAACAGAAAAAATTGAAAGCAAAAACAAAATGCAGAAGAAAAAGGCACCGCCTCGAGAGAGATATGCATCCCAAGGCAAGGGCCTGGAGTTCCCGCTCGCCTTCTTCTTTCTTATTTCTCCTCTGCCGGGCAAAAACTTGATCATGAACGTAGCCATTATGCGCGCTGAATAGTGCTTCGTGATGATGAGATGAATATGATGCTGAAAGACAAGCAATCCAGACCTTGAAAGGAAATAAGACCAAACAACCCTAAGTATAATAAAGAAGTATAAGAGAAAATGAGAGGGGAAAGGGCTACCGGGGAAGCCAAGAAGCCAATGCTCTCTCCTCAATACACACAAACTAGTGTATTCTAATGGCTTCAAAAAGGCCCAAGCTCAGGCTCGTATCATTCACGCCGACGTTGGGAGTGGGCTCGCTCAGTAACTCCCATCGCCGAAGGACAAACGGGGAGAGCCTCTCCTGGGTCGTCGGGCCAATGCCATACATAGCACCCATGCCCCTGGCTGCTGTGCTATGGGGCATCGTCGTCTTTTCTCTATGGGCGAGCATCAGACCATCTGTCGCCGTGAGCTGCGGGACGCTAAAGATGTAGAATAGGCGAGCGTCTGAAGACGAGTGCAAGTTTGGCATCATGCCAGGCACGAGAAGAATGGACTTGGCGCAGTGAAGGCGCAGGTCATCTGGCAGGCCATCCGCCAACACGGTGGTAACATCAAAAACCTGCTGCAGCAGACTGGGACCAACTATCTGGCTTGGCAGTGCTTCAAGCGCAAGGAACAGGCGACAGAGAGTCAGAACAGTATGCGCTCGTGCTTCGTGGTGCGGAGGCAAAACTAGCTTGCCTTGGGCAGTAGTGGTCATGACAGATGCGCTCAATGGTTCCAACGACACACTGTGGAGGAGCACGAATTTAAGCAGCATCGGTAGCCAGTGTTCGATAATGGGTATGAGTAACCCCTTCATCTTGTCTTCTTGATCCTTTGGCGCAACGACGACTTCGACGAGATCGGACAACCTGTCGGCCAGGACGCTGGTGAGCTGAGCCGTATTCGGCGGCTGTTGGCCTACAACGATAGCCTCAATAACGCCAAGGAGCTTCTCCGCAAGGTATAGATTATTGCTATTCGCAAGGGTATCATGGAGAACGCCTGGATCCTTGGATGACGATGAGGAAGTTGGGACTAGATCCAAAAATCGCGAACGGGCCTGGCTCTGTAGATGCCGAGAAATATCTTCACTCAAGCAGGGAAGCATAGTCGTCCACATGATATTTTGTGCTTCAATAGCGCGATCCATAGCCTTGGCAAATAGATCAAACTGAGAAACGTGCTGTTGCTGGCCATCTTCACCGTCGGTTGGGCGGGGTGCAGGAATGGAAAGGTCCATATTAAGCTTGATTTGACAGAAGGGCATAGTCAGCTCGTTTGCGAGGCGCAATATTTGGTCGTAAGGCGCAGCCGACGACGCGCTTTGATCCCCTTCCTGCTGAAACAGACTGCCGATTATCTCATGGACGAGGCGGAACCCTGCCGGCGGGATAGTTTTGGCGCTGAATACTTCGGTTACGTCTGCGGTGTGCACCACAATTAGGAGTCGCAAGGCGTCCAGCACACGCTCGCGATACGTGCCATCGTCTAGTAGCAGGTTTGCATTCCCAACTCGCGCTCGAAGGTCTGCATATTCGACGACCGCGTGGCGTATGAGGGAAAGCAGACCTTTGTAATGATTGAACTGGATGGCCCGCTGGTAGATGCCAAAGCGGTAGGCCTCTTCCTGGCTAAGGTCGGTATCGGCAGGCAATTTCGATAGGATGAGATGAAGCAGCTCCTGAAGATATGTTACTGCCCCTGGTGTCGCCAAGTCAGGTGGCGCTGCCGCATCACCCTCTCCTGGGGCGGCAGCTCGGGTCAAGCTTGCAGGGCCAACCAGGAACGAAACAGGCAAGGCATCGGTAATGATTAGGAGGGGGAACACGGCATCCAATCGCTTTCGACTCTTGAGCAACCGAACACGTCCAACCCAGTCGGACATGAGCTTGTCAAAATGCTGGGAGTCGAACAAACGAAGGCGGGTAAGAAGGGATGCGTGGATCCTGCGGTTGTCATCCATCTTGGCCCAGCCTGCTTCCAGTCTGCGTATGATGTATCCAAAGAGGCGATTCATGGTCGGGTGGTCGATGCTATTCCCACTGGCCAGCAGCTTCTCGATTTGTTCCGACACCTCGCCATCAGCGCCCGACGGCGGATTGACCATGTTATCCGAAATGGGGGAGCAGGCATCGGTCGCATTGTTGCGATCACTTTGGGCAAGCTCATGGGCCAGGTACTTGGAAATTTCTTGGCGGCTCGGCATCCGCCTGGAGAGGAAGCAGAGAGAAGCAAGCAGTGGGCGCGAAACCAGGCCTTGCTCTTGATTAATGGCCTTTAGCCGCTCAAAGAAGATGTTAAATAAACGCTCTGCACCACCTTGAGCGTAAAAAACCTGGAGATTCAGGTTGACAGTATCGACACAGGACGCTAGCACCTCGATATTGGTCGTTCTGGAGCAAAGTTTCAGGACGTCGCAAAGTGCATAAAAGTCTTGAGTTCCCTCTAAGATAGTGCGGATCGCGGAGAACAGGCGCAGAGACACGGGCTGGACAGCCTTGACGAGCCTCAAGACAGTCTCGCGTAGATGAAGGCCCACGGCGGTCTGCAAAGCTTTTGAGCTGCTGATGATTCTAGGAAGAAGTTTTCGCAAGGAAATCGGGTTTCTGCCAGCCATAGCATCGCCCTGTACGGGTAGGCCCAGGGTGTGGTTGACGCACATGAGAGCATTGCCAATGTCGCTTGCTTCTTCGGCAGTAGAATAGTTGGCAGCCCGTCTAAGCAGATTGGCCCGATCATCCTTCTGTTCTTCGGTGAGATAACGTAGTGGGAGGTGAATAAGCAGTCTGGTGGTGCAGGGAGCATCGTCGGAATCAACCTCGGAAGGGTGGCTACAGGCGCCGCGAGCCATAAGCCACTTTAAGTACTGAGGAACCGAAAACTGTCCAGTCCGGACCAGCTCTGTTACCAGTTGGTAGACGGTCTGCTTCCGCCCCCCATCCCCGGCCGGTATGGTGTCCATGTGCTCGAGGATCGCACCGGTGACGTTGACCCTGAGCGTGCTCCAAAACCTGATCAAGTTGGCCGCGATGTACACCCTTGCCAAGCCGGGACGGTAAAAGGAAGTAGCCCAGTCCACGGTAGTCCTGACGATATCAACCTTGTCGTCTCCAGTAGCCCAGCACTTTTGTGGCAGATCGCGGTCTATCTGACTAAGAAGCGTAGCGTCCAGAAGCCGCACCAGCTGTGGTCGCCCCGCCAATGGCGAAGCAGTGCTTGTGAAAGACAATTGGCCATTTCTGATGTTGATGTAGTGGTACGCTTCCCGGCCTACTTTGTCATCTCGTGGTAAAAAGGCGTCTAGAGCATCTCTATACTTTGGCCAAAGTCCTGGGTCGATGAAGCTATCGGGGTTATTCCTGAGGAGTGAAGATAACAAGCTGGAAAGCTGGCTCGATAGTTGCATGAGGATATCCTTGTCAGGAGAAATATGAATCTATCATTTCACATGGTTAGTATATTTATCCATTCAATCCCTCTCTTCTCGACCTCATCGTTCATCCCAATGTATTCTTGCTTGGGGACCATAAAAAAAAGCAGGGAGAGAAATGTAAAATCGGAGCAGCTGACTTACGGTATTGAGATGGGCAAGAAGGGAGTATACAAGACGGCGTCCATATTTTCGGGATCGCAAGATGTCGGCCCAGCAAATCTGAGCAATCAGGATCCACATAGGAATCTTGGACTGGGGGCTATGTTCCACGCCAGACGTGATCCAATCAAGATAGTGATCTCGGTCAAGGAGCTGTTCGGCGTAGAGATTCGTCGCCAGTCGTATACTAATCAACTAAAGTCAGCTTCGATAGAGGGCAAAGAATGAGGACTTCAACTCACGCATAAGTCAACTTAGCCTTCCAGTCTGGCTCGCCAAATGCCGAGGCAACAGATTCTACAAATTGCTCCACGAAAACAGTCCAGTCCCTTATCCATTTGAACTCGCCTGCTATGGCAAAGGCGCCACCGGGAGCTCCTTTTCTTTTGAAAGCACGAATCTCGTTGGCACCGACGCACTTGGCCAGCCAGACAGCTCGTTCGGTCGGTACGCTTTTGTTAAGACACTGATCGAGAAGAGTTCGCCCTCGGATACCATGAGGGATAGTTCTACTTAGTCGACGGAGAGAGATGGCAGGATTAGCCAAATCCTTCATCCATACCTCCCTCTTGGTATCGGTAAGGGTAACGCGGGGAGGGGGTTTGAACGTCGATGGAGCAGTGACGTGGCCGCGATGTCTGCGCTGGTTAAGCACACCCATGAAGATGGTGGATAGAGCACTCAGGCCGGTCTTTTGCTTAATGGCCGGGGATATTGTCATTCTCGCAGTGCTCGTCTCGTTCTGATTGCCGCGATCCCACGTGCCCTTCTGGATCGCTTCAGGACTCCAGTCGTCTTCGTGATGTTTGCCATTGCCGCCATGCCAAGGAAAGAAGTCGGCGTGTCCAGAAAAGAGCCCCCGACTGAACGGGTCACCACCTGCAGGGTTGGGCTTTTTATCCGCAGAGGGATACCGTGGAGCATTCTTAGGAACCTCGACAGTCCACGGCCTGGGGCGGCCATCCTTCTTGAGGGCTGGTGTAGCCCTTGGAGGTGCTGCTAATCGCCTCGAGAGTTCTGGGTATGTCTGTGATGTCGGCGGGCGTCGTCTGGGCATGGGTAAAGGATGATTATCGTTATCGAAGTCGGCGGCCGAGGCCCGAGAGGGTGCCGGGCTTGAGCCATCGACATCCACGGCGTCAGCCATGGACGGCCCACGCGACGTTGTGTGGCTCTGTGGTGACGAAGCAGCAGAAACAGATGCCGAAGCCGAGGCCGACATTGATGCTGAAGCTACGCTTCCAGGAGCGTCGATATTGGAAAGTTCGAGGCGCAACCGAGAGCCGACTCTTCGCGGCGTGGTGACGAGGCGGCCATGGCCTTGGGCAAGGTTTGCGCCCTGGCCCTGCCCTTGACCTTGGGCCTGGGCAGGATCGAAAGAGTCGCTCGAGGCATCGCTAAGGGCCGAGTCCTTGCGCACAGGTGATGAAGGAAACAGCTGCTGCGACAGAGCGCGTTGGGGCGGAGGCCGCTGAACCGGCGGCAGCGTCGTGCTGCTGAGGGTTCGCTGCGGCGGTCGCGGGTGGACGCCGATGGGGGTCCTGGAGGTCATCTCTCAGACGGGAGGTGAGGCGCCATCCCGTTGTATTGCTAGCTATGAAGATGTGGATGCCAACGAAGATTACCTAGCAGGTACGAGGTAGGTGCTGCGAGGTGGATGTGTAGGTACCGAGTCGATACTGTGCGATACGGGTAGCAGCCGGGTAGTTGGTTAGTTCGGAGAGGCGAGTAAACGTTCCAAAGACCGGTCGAGCCTGTTAACAGTTGCCGCAGCGGAAAGAGAAGTTGGGAGAAGGTTGATATGAGGTGGCCAACAGCCGCGAGGAAGATGAGTGGACGTTGGATTTTTTTGGGCCCCGAGAAGAAGGTACGGAACCGTCAACCGATGTCCGGCAGAAGGGAGTTGTATTTTCCCGCTGCACCCGAATATCAGCCCCAGCCTCAGGCGTTGCGATAGCGCGCGCGGCAGCAAATCAGGGCTCTGGCGCACGACTCGCGAGGACGATTGATGTGCGTATGTGAGGAGGCAAGATGCCGATGAGGCGGTGCAACGGCGTGCAGAAGCAGAAGAGCCAAGATGAACTTCCAATGACGGAATGAAGGGGAAAAAAGAGGGAGTCGATATGACAGACGGCAAAGGCGTTTTGGGAGCGAACAATGGCCGCGAGAGCGAAGCTGACGGCTCGATTCTCTTAGCACCTATTTTTTGTCTCGCCAAGGTACGGGACAGGGTATCTGTACCTGTCGCACAGCACGCCGAGGGCGTTCCGTATCTGTACCCTGGACACTGTGCGATGCTGACTGGACGCACAATTCGAACTAATCTTTGGGCCGCTGTAGGTGGTGTGACAGCCTACAGGTATGAGTACGAGTACAGGCAGGTACTGCGGCACTAAGGCCTGAGGGCTGCGAGGACACTGTACAAACTTGTCTAGCGGCTCGTTCCCAGCGTACAGTAGGTCCGGATGCTGGTCCTGACACCGGATTTTGCGCGGCTTTTTTCTTTCTTTTTCTTCTTCTCTCCTTTCCTTTGTGTAACGTGAGATGCGTGACAGGTACTACTCGTACTTGACCCAACAACTTCCTACCTTACCTGCACGAGCAGTAGCACGGGGCGTGGAGCACAACAGATCTAAAATTACCTACTGAAAGGCAAGGTACTGGTACCTACCTGCCTTAGTAACCTTGGCAGCGCCTTAATCACCAGCGCACAGGGACGATAAGAGGCAGCTCGGGTAATATCGACAGGGCCAGCGTTTATTTCCCTTTGACGACTTGAAGGATGTAAAACAACCTTACACAAAACCCAGCCCCTATTCAATATTCAACCACCACAAATCTCAAAGCGATATTGGAGACGATCTTTGGGCACAAGAGGGCCGGATGCCAGCAGGAACAGGAACCGGACGAAGAGGGGGGCGTGCAGTGCTGCCTCTTTCGGATGGGCAAACAAGTTAGCAGCGCGATAAGGCACTCATCGGTGGATTCAGGTTTGATGTTCCAGTTAGCAAAAAGCATCGCTCAGGGCCTTCCAGCGGGATTGCGGCCATTGGCGGGCGCTATGCAGCCAATATTGCCGCTAGACCACGGAAAGCTGCTTGCTCCGTACCTGATGCACTCGTAGTACTGTCCTTCCATGGCAATATGGGGTTGGTGAAGGTACCTCTACAAATCAGGAACTCGCTCCAGCCCGCGATGCGCCACATGCCACCACGACATTTGCTGTGTGGCTGCGGCCACCCCGTTGCACCATCTCCCCCATCCCCAAAATTTCCCCTCAGATTTGATGGATCCCAGCTGCAAATAACCTCTCGAGTAGCGCGGAGCCAGCAATACTGTACTGATTGTTTACGGCTTGGCTTGGGCGGCACCATTGTTGGCACATATCCAGAAAATGCTCGGTCAGTTCAGCCGCCCTTTCAGCCGAGTCGAGTCGAGGCAGAAAATGAACGGAACGACGTTCAGACACGGCCGGAGAGACTCGAGCTCTCGGGGAGATGTTGCGAGTTGCAAGTTGCAAGCCGGCATGATTCATGACTTGATACCACGTTTTCTCCCGGACGTTTCTCGCCATCTTCTCGCGGTAGACAAGGGGTGGGCTTTTTATCCGGCCCGCCATTACGAAATATTCGCCTTGCCATTACTCATTACTCAAGATCAAAGCGTGCAGTAATACTGTAATACTAATTCCGACGACAACGAGACGGACTAAAAGCAAGGTAAGGCACGATGGCGGACCAATGTCCATCAAGAAAACGGACTATTACTAGCACGATATCTGTCATATCTTTTGTACGAGCACTTGGGCTCCGGACAGCACGCGGAATGCGGAAACATGCAGCCCCCCGCACAAGATACAGACATGCATGCTTGGACATGTACAGGATATCCCATCTCCATCTCCATCTCCATCTCCATCTACAGGTGCGAGCCTGTAGGAATTACCGTACTCGTCCATGTACGACTCCTGCCTGTCTGCTGCGAGGGCCGGGGTGCCTCTGTTTCTCTGGTCAAAGAGCGCATGTAACTCGATGCCCTTGCCCGCATGTGCATGCAGCCACGCGATGCAAAGTGACAACCGGCGCAAATAAACTGACCGATATCATAGATACTACCTAGCCAAGATAGCACTTGTGCATGTAGGTACGAGACATGCAAGAAACTTTCTCCGAAACACAACTCTCCCTTGCCTCTGCTCGCGGGCTCCTTCGTCGGTGATTTCGTTGAGCGTGGCGCCGCTGCAAACCCAATGGCTACTCGTATTAGCCACCTCAAAGAACGCCTGACCAATACACCTCCGTGGACACTTGGGCATTCGACATCAAATCCTCCATTCAAGCCCCAATCTCCTTCTAGGCGGGGTTGGAGGCGGTGAAGCAGCGCAGAAAGCCTTTGCAAGCAGTAGTGATGGTTTTCTCGGTGGCGTATTCAAGTTTGCTACAATCTCCCTCGCTGCCAAAGGGACGCCAACCTAGTTCTGCGCCACAACGCAAATATGGCCCTTTCGTTTCGTCGTTGGACGCATTCAACTTTGTACAACGGGCTTTAGTAATACATACGACCCTGGGAGTAATAGCGGCTGAGTCGAGGATGGACAACCCTGGCAGGGCAAAAGGCATACGGACGGGCCAGGCCCCGGGAGCCTCGCTCGCCCTTGAGTTTTCAGGTCTCGCGGCCACTGCCCGGAGCAGTAGTCCGCATGCCAGCATCTGCGCTTGAGACCCCGAGATTGCTCTCCGCACGAATGAGGGTGGCTACTATGTACCACTAGTACCGGGTCTCGCTCGTATCGGACAGCCAGATCTGCCATCTGTCCCACTGTGTGACGGCATGAGGTCAAGACAATGTCTTGTCCATACAGTAAGAATGCCGTCTTTACCCCGGTGGCTGAATATGTCGGCAGCTACTCCATACAGAGTACCAAGTACGTTGAGGGGGGGTTCACAATGATGATGGAAACGATGGTGAAGACCGTGATGCCAACCTATGCATGTTTTTTGTCCTGCTGCTGCCACGAATTTGATAAGGAAGCGATCCAGCCGAGACTGTCTCATTCACTAGGCTATTGCCATACCTAGCGATCAAGATTCTACAAGCATCAATGCCTCTTGATACCAACCTGAGGCCCACCTACCGGGATCGAATGCAGCAAATATTAAGATTGCACATAAGTAGCTGCGCGACCTGGGCCGTCTCTCGCGTTCGATGGTTTCTTGACGGTGATACAAGTTCAAATGCTTCGGCTTGCATGTGATAGCCGGACGCCCCTTAATCGTCCGGGTATACTGAGCAGAAGGCCCTGCCCCAGCCTCAGAGCGTCGGATCAAGCCCGTTCCGCAGCAGGTCGGGTCGGATGCGCTTGATGGATGAGACAGTCTTTGCTCGATTAGTTTTCGTAGCACTTGATTGAAACGTGAGCCCGAGGCCCAACACTCGCTTTGTTAGCACAGGAGTCGGGCAGATATGGCATCAGCCTCCACGGAGGAAAATGGGGAACCTTGGGCACCTAGTAGTAGCAAGCCGTACTCCATACATGCACGTCAAAACTGCATGTGGGCTTTGTACATGTAGGTAATATCGTCAAGATGCAAGGCCACGTCGACGAGTCCCCATCTCATGCTACCCTAGACCCGATAATTCTCCGTTGGGCGGTTCAAGGGAAATGCGGCTGCTTTGGTCTAAATATTGAACTTTGAAGGGCATAACGTATCATTTGCATGGATATGGATTACACATTACATATTTGATCCTGTTTAAGATGGATTAATATAGTCACTCTGTGTTCCATGATTGTGGTGGTTTCCTAGCGTCACCAACGATCGACATAGATAGAATCACAGGGTTTGTATAGGTACGTAAAATACTGCACACATACATAAAGTATAGCGAATTTGCATGTGCTTCCCTAGCTATAAACTGGTATTTAAAAGCATCGTGATGAGAAAAGCGTTATCAGTGGAACGAGGTCTCCCCTGAATACACGTACTCGAAGCTGTCTAAGTCGTGGCAGTAGTACGAGTTCTGACAGTGTCAGTTACAGGCGCGCAAATGGTGAGGCAAACGAAAGATGAAACATCAAACCGGAAAAGAAAAAAGCAATGTTACCGGTACTACTTGGTACTACTTGGTCCTACTGCTAGCATCATACAAACACATGGTCCGTCACATTGTACAAGTCAGCGCGTCTCGAAGCTCGAGTCGCGCATTCATCAAAGCTCACCAGCACCGGCCTCGTTGATGCTCCACTCGCTCCAGCCCTTCTTCTCGCCAGGCAGCTGGATGCTCTGCCACTCCTCCTTGGTGACCTTCTTCCACTCGTCAATGGGAATCCATCCAATGTACGCACGATCGCCGAACCCGCCGATCCAGTACACCTGCGTGACAACTAGCCTTGCCCATTCGCTGGTGTGGATGGGGTTGCCAGGCAGCCAGTACTTGGCATCGCTATGCTTGGTGGTGTAACACGAAGCAAGCCGAACGGCCTCCTTAATGTCCGGGTTGATCGGTTCCAGATAGCCGATGAGCGAGAACCTGGGCAGGTTGGCAGCAGAGTAGGGCACCGTGTCTGGAAGCGAGGAGAAAGCTGAAACGTCTGACTCGGCAAGAGTCGAGGCTTCGTTGTATTCCTTGTTGCCAAAGTACGGCACGTATGCAGTCAGACGAGAGAGAAGCGGGATGCGCTTGGCCGGCGGGTACGGAGGCTTCCACTCCACGGCCAGAGTGAGGTTGGACCCGGCACGGACGTTCTTGAAGCTAGTAGCAATCTTGATAGCTAGGAGCGTAGGGTTGCCTTCATCCTCGCAATCTCCGTAGTAATCTTGTAGGCCGATTGGAATGCCGTCAAGCCCGTCCGGTCGTCTCTCCGCCGCGTCGGCCTCGCCAGAAGATGACGACGATTGGGGAAACACGGTGGACAAAGTGCCGAGCTTCGAGAGGGCCAAAACTCGGCGTCCCATGACTGCCGACTCATAGCTCGATGGGATTCGCCTCTCACCGGAGCCGTCACCGAAGAGTGGAGCGGTGAGCTCGAGGGCGGCGGCACAGCCGGAGAGACCACCAATGACACCGAGGAACTTCATGGTTACCGATTCTGCAAATGAAAGGAGCTATGATGATTTTTTTGTGTCACCACGAGTCAATCAGTCAGGCAGCAGTTGACGCTGTTAGCAGGCGACGCGGGCGTTCTTTATAGACGGGCCCCCTTGGTCATGCGTTGCAAGGACGTACCCAAGTATCCTGTCAACCAGACTTTACCCGAGGAAAGCCTTTGATAAACGAGCTCAAAAAGAAGAGGGAACTGCTCTGTAGAAAGTGTGATGTAAGACGCAAGGGGAAGGGGAAGACCCCCTGCTCGGGGGTCAAGTGATTATGGAATGGCGTTTAGCAGGTGACTGAGGCCGAGATTGATAAGATCAGATTCCTGGCTGCAATTGGCCACTAGCGGGGCCGAGTGGGCTGATTGACCTCATGCGTGAACGTTTTTGACATCCTCGGGTATATAAACTTCGTTGTCAGCTCTCTTACAATAAAATCCTATAAAAATGGTTGAACATGCGAAATACGCTTATTTAATTATAGTAAGCCAGAGTTGATCTATTTAAAAGCACATGTATGCAATGTAAACTGACATATCATCCCCCTACGTACGGATACCTGCCTGATACATGTACATTTCAGACATGCTCCATTCCCTTGATTCAACCTCTCATGTCCTCAATATACTGTCTTCCATAGTCTTTGTACCACTTTGCGAGCTTAGTGACCGGCGACAGCTCAAATGTCTGCACTAACTTGACCTCAGGCATTTGGGGATACAACTTTCTGATCTCGTCTT
The DNA here is from genome assembly GCF_050948025.1 of Trichoderma camerunense. Classification (NCBI taxonomy): domain Eukaryota; kingdom Fungi; phylum Ascomycota; class Sordariomycetes; order Hypocreales; family Hypocreaceae; genus Trichoderma; species Trichoderma camerunense. The sequence continues at coordinate 1,939,244 of NW_028145365.1, forward strand.
CTTTCAGCATACCGTCTTCCTTGACATAGCTCTCGACATCTAACGAGCAAGCGTTGACGTTGTACGACACCCACCCTTGCATTATGAGCTGTTTTGCCTTCTTCCAGGGCCCCATAACGGTGGCCGGCGGTCGAATTTGAGTCTGCAGCCTGGTAATGGTATCTCTGTGCCACTTGTCCATGAAGCTACCGTCAGAAGCGTTGGCCATCTCGTGTAGCAGCTGTTCAAGCCGCTCAACCTCTTTGTCATCTTCTATGTCCACATGAGCGAAAGGTTTGTTTCCAAAGAGTCGGGCTACTGCATGGGGATGCCAAGATTGTCTTTCTGCCAGAAATATGTTTCCTGCCATCAGGTAGATGGCGCGGACGTTCGGAAGCAGGCTACCTTCACCAAACAGCCCGGCTACCACCCGATTGTCGACGTGATCCGCATCCAGCAAGATGGCTCTAGTCTCTTCGAGGAGCTTCGTCTGCAGAGGAATGAATCCATCTTTAGGTATGCGATACGGGGAAAGATCTAGTATGTCTTTGTGTCCGTTGAACCATGTCCAGGACATGGGAGCGAGAAACTCATGACAATACAGGGTACCATGCCTGTGTGCAACATATCGAGCCTCCCGACAGACATGAGATAAGGGCGGTGGGGTAACACTTGTCCATTCAAGGAACGAAGGCTGAAGGTAACGGAAAGGCCGATAAATCTGCACAGGCAAAGCCAGTTCCCATATTTGGCATCTTAGCTCTGGGGGTAGGCGAGAGAAGTAGGGAAACTCGGCTACGCTTCCATTGTGTGACTTGAGTTGGCGTTCGAGTTCTGTGATGCGCTGTTCTTGAAGAAGCTGGACTCGCTGCAGCCTTTCTATCACGTGCTGTATTTCTCCAATGCTCTTCAATGTGGGAATTTGCGAATTGTACACGCTTGGTTGTATGGAGGTTGCGGTGCATGCTTCATCCACGCAGCATGATGCATCCATGCTGACCGTAGAGAGAGCTTCGAATTTGGACACAACCTCATGCATAATTCAACATAATAATAACTTGGACCTTGTATAGAAAACGGAAACGAGAAACTATTACAGAGACTTGTGGCTGTCATGATGAGGATGAAGGGATCTTTATGTAGGCTCTTTCGACGGTGAATGGCTGTTGGCAAGTCCATACATCTATGGGGCGAGATGAAGGAATACATTGGGATCAAAGCTCGTCTTTCAGCAGTAGTTATTGTTAGCCGAAGAGATTTGACACTTTATCATTTTATCTCGTGATCAATTGCCTTGCACCCTTTGTTATGACAGTCCGTCACGATTTCTTTGACAATTCTTGATCCGGAGTAGCTTCCACGGCTCGGATCACAACGAAGAGGAAGTGGTCGGACTCACAATCTGGAAGATGGTTATAAATCAGTGGGACGCATGCCAACTGAGAGTGGGGGAAAACCATCACTACATCTACTCAGGATATAGAGTGTATACGGAATAGGGCCAATCGTGTCCACCGTCCACGATGGAAGCGCTCAGCAGCAACTGGAACTCTCATACCTTCCATTGCTAGGCCATATAATGACCGAGAGGATCCTTTCCCGCGCTGTAAGAGTACACATCTTCCATGGACAATCTTCATATGAGTATGTGGGGGTTGACCTACTTGTTTGTTTGTTTTTCATTTTGTTGACGACATTTTCCCCACGGCCTTTGAGCCACTCTTCCCCACCCCTTTGACTCTGGAACACAAAGCAATGGTAGATTCCACTCAGCTTGGTCTGTCATACGGCTAGTACTCGGGATCTGGCATTGTTTATTCCCCTCCTCCTCCCTTGTGTCATGCCATTTAGCATTGGATGCCACATGTTGTCATGGAAATGAGCCCTTCAGCTCAGACAGTCCATACACGCTAATCCATATGCAGATTCAAGAGCAATCTTCAGTCAAAGCCTCCGAAATTTGCAAAAATCTGCAAGGAATCCAGATCGAGACACTGGATGTGCAGGGCCATCGGACATCCGGTTGGCTGTCCCGCACGCTGGATGCACGCACTGCAGCGCCGAAATTTGATGCTGAGGAGGACCTGAAACTGGCGAAGCATGTTTGAAGCTGAGATCCCGATCCCCGCTGCTGAGGTCATCGCTTGCCGCCCCCAAAAAGGCCGCCACCAGCCCAGCTTTCCGTAGCGGGTGCCACAGGGCGCTACAGGGCACAAATCACCGTTCAGCACTGCACTCAACGCTACTGGTGGCCCAGAGCTAGCACCCGATAGCGCTGGCCAGCTGCTGTCCACAGTGGGCATCGCACCGCCCCACCCCGCGATAATGCTTGTTGCTGCTGCAACCATGTTGACTTTGAGATCCTCCCCAGGCCTGCGGATCCAAGGCAGTCCAATCACAGCAACATCCCACTTACCCAAAAAGCTCCCCCATGCCACTTTTGCATAATGTTACCTTGATCGATCAAGAGGCTCGCAAATCAAAATCCATTGTTTCCAGCCCGTTTGATACAGCGAGCCGTGAGGAAAAAGTAAGACGGCGATACCAGGACGGTAAGCTTTTGCTTTGGGCTTGCTTTGTTTTCTTGTCTTGTCTTGTCCCCGCCCTTGCGTTTGTTTGTTTTCTCTCGACCCTGCAGCTAGCCAGCTCTTCTTCTTCTTCTCTTTCTTTGCTGCCCACAGTATCATCACTTCTCTAACATCTTTGCGCCTCTAGCGGCCAGACTGATTTCATCTTGAATCATTGTTCTGGTTGTTCCAATTCCCCCCCGGCGTCTTCTCCACCTCGCTCATCAAAGCCTCGACCAGTTGGACGCCTCCAAGAGACAAAGAACGACGAGAGGGGATCCGCAAACGCACATACACCCATACCTGATCACACATACCGCTAGCAATAGTATACATACGCAGAAGCAGATATCCTCCGCCGCAGACGCCCACCAGCCAATCGATTCGGCGGCAGCCTCTATCGTTGTTATCCCCCTGGTCAACCGTCCCTCTCCACCGCCGCCACGTCACGCCTTGCAGCGGGTTAGAAAAAAAAATTATGGCCAGCTTCATGTCGAGTTTCTTCCCCGGCGGCAGCAGCATCATCAGCAGCAGCAGCAAGGACAAGCCGCCGCTGGCTGGTGACGCCGCGCCTCGCCCCGTCACCCCAACCATGAACAACATCAACAGCTTCATCAACCCTCTCAACACGCCGCTGGGAAGCCCCAGCAAGAAGACGATCCCGCCTGGCGCCCACGACCTCCCCACAGTTTTCGACACCGCTATGAACCTGAATTCCCCCGGCGTCGAAACTCCCATCAGGCTGACGCGCCCGCAAAGCGTAGTCGCTCCGCTTTCGCCTGGCAAGGCCAGCACCACCACCCAGCCTCCCCCTCAGCCTCACGTACAGCCCCTGGGCAAGCAGCCTATCGAGGAGCTCAGCGCTGCGGTTCAAGAAGCTGTACAAAGCGCAACAAAGGGCAGAGCATCACCGGGCACTGGCAGAGCGTCTCCTGGTACTGGCAGAGCATCGCCTGGCACTCCCCGGCGGCGACAACAGCCTCAGGACAATGCGCCCGTGCCCCGTCTCGCTGCTCACGACCAGGACCGCCAACCCCACCACAGCCATGCGGCGCTCTCTCGCCAGCAGGCATACGAGACAAAGGACCGTCCCATCATCGCGAAGAGATTTAACACCGTTCGCGGTTTGACGGACGAGGAGCGTGAGATTCTCCAGAGACCCAATGTTCGCCGAATGGTCAATGTAACGCAGCTATGTAAGTCTTTGTCCTGTGTAAATGTGTGGAGGGGAGCTGGGAGTCGAATTCTTTACCTCTAGATGTTGCATTGCTGCCGGCCGACCGATTGACTGACCGAATTCCCTCTCTGTTTACAGACTTCCTCGATTATTACTTTGACCTTCTCACATATGTCGGCGCGAGACAAAAGAGGCTGGCCGCCTTCAAGGCTGAGTTCCCAGAGCCCCCCGAGACGGACGAGGAAACTCACGGGCTTATGTGGTCCAAGTATACCGGCCGAGAGCGTGCCAACCTTCGAAAGCGTCGGATCCGACTAAGACAGGGCGACTTCCAGATCCTCACCCAGGTTGGCCAGGGCGGTTACGGCCAAGTGTTCCTGGCACAGAAAAAGGACACGCGGGAAGTGTGTGCCCTCAAGGTCATGAGCAAGAAGCTGCTCTTCAAGCTGGACGAAGTTCGACACGTTCTCACAGAACGCGATATTTTAACAACAGCCCAGAGCGACTGGCTTGTTCGGCTCCTGTATTCGTTTCAGGATGACAAAAACATATACCTTGCCATGGAGTATGTGCCTGGTGGCGATTTCCGCACCCTTCTCAACAACACTGGGGTGCTGTCTAACCGACATGCCCGCTTCTATATCGCCGAAATGTTCTGCTCCGTCGATGCCCTCCACAAGCTCGGCTACATCCATCGAGATCTGAAGCCAGAGAATTTCCTCGTCGACTCTACTGGTCACGTCAAGCTTACCGACTTTGGTCTCGCTGCTGGTGTTCTAGCTCCATCAAAGATTGAATCTATGCGACTCAAGTTGGAACGGGCCTCGGAGACTCCTGTACCGTTTGGCAAGCCAATTGGGCAGCGAACCGTGGCCGAGCGCCGAGAGGGCTATCGAACCATGCGCGAGAGCGATGTCAATTACGCAAAGTCTATTGTCGGCTCGCCCGACTACATGGCACCAGAAGTCCTCAGAGGGGAAGAGTATGATTACACTGTAGATTACTGGAGTTTGGGCTGCATGCTGTTTGAGGCACTCACTGGTTTTCCACCATTCGCTGGCGCTACTCCCGACGAGACATGGCGGAATCTGAAGCACTGGAAAGAAGTTCTCAAGAGGCCTGTCTGGGAAGACCCCAACTACTTTTTGAGCAACCGGACTTGGAGTTTCATAACAACGTGAGTTAAAGCCCCCCCTGCCCTTATATATCCTGCCTTTGGCCCCCCCTTAGCTAACACAGGAGAAAAGATGCATCAATTCACGAGCCAAACGGTTTTCCAACATTAAGGATATCTACGAACATCAGTACTTTTCCGAAGTCGATTGGGACACGCTCCGGCAGACGCGGGCACCGTTTGTCCCAGAGCTGGACTCGGAGACAGACGCCGGCTACTTTGACGATTTCGGCAACGACGCCGACATGGCCAAGTACAAGGAGGTGCACGACAAACAGGCTGCGCTGGAGAACATGGCCGAGCGTGAGGAAGAGATGAGCAAGAGCCTCTTCGTCGGCTTCACGTTCCGGCACCGCAAGCCGGCCACGGAAGACGGCGTCCCCCGGAAGCGCATCCCGACGGACGAGTCGTTTGGGACCATGTTTTAGAGCAAACCAATGGGATACGAGTGGTGCTATCACAGGGCTGCATTCCGCCGGACGAGGTTTTGTTGACTTTTTTGGTCTTTGCTCTCGGACTTTTTTTGAACTTTATTTTGCACTACTGCATCTGGGGGTTTTTTTTTCTTAATGATGTCTATTTTCCCCGCCACTTTGTTTGTTTGCCTTGTCCTCTCTGGGATTTTCCATTTTCTTCCTTTCTTTTTTTGGTCACGATACCCCAACGTGTCGACCATTGGCATCAAAAACCTCCATGCTACCACTACTCGTTTAATGTGCTACTAGCCATTTCTTTTTTTTTATCCTTTGTTGTGTTCTTTTTTATATGGATTTGGAGTTTGCAGAGAAATGGATTATCGACCAAAAACTAAAAAGACGCGCGGGTTGGTGTGAGTCTGGCTCTTCTCATGGTATAAAGGACGGCATGCAAGGGGCGGACTGCCAGGTTGGCCGGGCTGGCATTGGGATTCCGGGGCGGAATTGATGCATTCATGTAGGAGTAACGAGCACGAGTATATGGTACACAGGTAGACAATCGAATGTATGACTTTTGCATGGATGTGTCAGTGCCAGTGCCAGTGTCAGTGTTTTGTGATTACTTTATGATACTTGTTAGCATCTTCATATGGTGAACAAGACGGAGTTTTCCAAAACAGGAATTTATTGTAAAGTCTGTCTCTGCAGAAATACTTCCCATCGATACTATCAAGCGTCTTTCCAACTGTAAAGCGTGCAATCAACAAACTCCTCCCATCATTGCCCAGTCATTTAAAAAAAAACAGGGGGGGAGTGCCCAGATCATATATGGAAAAAAACAAACGGGAATCCTTGCGCCGCAGCCAATCTCCGTCAAGTAGAAAGCCTTTCCCATCAAGTGAGTTCTCTCATAACATGAAAAGCAGAGACAAAGGAAAAGGTGGATATCCCTCATTCAAACATTGAAAATAGACCTGATAAACGACAATAAGAGAAAAAGAAGAAGAAAAAAGGCAGACTTGTTCCTCCCGGGGCGTTGATTGAGAAGCAAATTGAAGGCGCCCCCCAAACTATCCCAAAATTAATCTATCAAGTCATTCATCCGATGACAGAGAGGCGAAAAATGTGCGGTAGATGTATCAACCAGCTTTCCATCTTGGCCATATGGATGGCCCTTGTATTTTGCTTTAACGGGCCTAATGTGATTGATTATGTAGACGTCGAATCGAGGGAGTTTGAGTCGCCGTCGAGGCGCAAGAAGCCACCTTCGGTCGGTTCTCGGTGGACGCCTGCTTTTCGCCATGGTTGCGGATATCAAACCAAAAACATCCCAATGAATTTCTCCACCCATATTTCCCGGAACAAAATCATCAGACTGTGAGAAACAGTCGTGCTAACAAATAAAAATTCAGACCCAGGTATCATTGCTTGAACCATCGCGCCGTGGAGATGCCCATTCTTTTGCGCCCAATTTCCTACAATACCGCCCAAGACTCATTTGCAAGTATCACAAACCACCAGTATTAAAGCCTGCTCCTTCATATAGCCTTCCAAAAGAGTTGGATTGATTTTTTTTTTTTTTGAATTTTCATATGGCAAAGAAATCAACCAGTGGTTTGATGCCATTCATTTCGTTTCAGTATTAAAAAATCAAAAGTTGAAATCCAGTGGCCTTTAAAGACTCATTGTCAGCCACTCCCATTCCTGAGGGCCTGATGAGCCGCCGGCGCTGTTGACCAGGTTGGATTGGGCACCGCCCAAAGACACCATGCTTGATCCCATCATGGAGCGTTGGCCCATAGCGAAGTTATTATTCGACATCATGGCACTGGAGATGGAAGGCATGCTGGGGGTCGTGCCGAGTTGCCGCACAACTGGTTCTGCAGGACCGTCAATGTCCATGGCCGATAATGAGGTACCCTCGCTCTTGCTGTGCCTGCGCTGCCTCTTGGATGGCGCCGTGGCCGGCCGAGATGCGGACGATGAAGCTCCAGCTCCAGGTCCTGGCGTTGTTTTCATCGGCGCAGCAGCGATTGGCACAACACCTTTACCACCCACTATGGTGGCCCCTCCATACTGGCTACCCGGCGTGCTGCCTGCGGTGTGCTGTCCGCTGCTACTGGGGCTGTCGCCATCCCTGTTGCTGCTGGGTCGGTTTGCCGATGGCGGCGTTGTCACAACTTGGCTATTTGTCACAGGAGCAGCAGCGGCGGCGGCGGCGGCAGCGGCAGCGGCAGACATGGACAGCGTAGAGTTCTTCCTCGAGGCGGCATTGGAGCCAGTGCCATTCTTTTTCCGCGATCCTCCGACGGGGAGATTGGCGCCAGACCCTCTGTTTCGCTTCTTGATGACGTCTGTCTTCAAGCTCAGAGGACGCACGACACCGTGGAGCTTCAGGAAGAGGCCACAGGCATTGCAGAGAGGCTGACCTTCGGGATTTCGTCTCCACAGCGGAGTCGTCTGGGTGAAGCAGTTGGTGCAAGTGGTGGGAGTGCTGCTCTCGCCGGGATTACCACTAACCGCATGCAGATTGGTTGAGGAGCCATGCTTGGAGCTTGGGGGCGGTGAAGTTGGCCTGCTTGGCGCAACTGACGAGAAGCCCGAAGCGGTTCCCGGAGCATGGCCACCCGGAGAGCTGGGGAGCGATTGGGCAATCTGCTCGAAGCCGCTGTGCTTGGTTGCCATGTGCGAGGGTGTTGATGAGTTGCGAGGGAGTCTGTTCTGTCGCTTGTCGTTGCCCATACCAAGCGACTGCGAGTGTGATCGGCTCAGGTTGTTGCCGTCCCAGTCACCACTGGTGTCGACGTAATCAGTTGTGATGCCACCGATCTGGACTTGCTTGCGAGTTGGGCCGCCGGGAAAGCGAGCAGCTTGCGTGCTGAATTGGCCTGGGAGCGAGGCATCCCAGCCAAAAGACCCCGCTTCATCGACGGCAGACGTGAAGTCGCCGTGGAGGCCAACGCCGCCGCGGTCCAAAAAGGCATTGCCATCATCTTCATCAGACTCGCCTCCGAAACCAAGCATGTTTCCTTGCTGCATTGGCAGAACAGGAGATGCGACCTGCGAATCTGTCTGGAAAACTTGGCTTGGGTCGATGTGCGCAAAGGAGCTCGGGCCGGTACTGTACGCTGGCACTGCTTCTGAGCTTGAAGTTGTGGCGGGGAAGACGGCGCCGTTGCTGTTGGGGTTGGCACTGCTGCCACGCGCGGCATCATACAAGAACGGGTGGTTCATGTGATGGTTGATGTTGGAAGAGCTCTGTCGGAAGCCCTGCGCACGGTGGTGCTGGTGATGGTGCTGCATATCCTGGGAGCCAAAATAGACGCCCTCGCTGTCGGGCATGGGAGTAGATGTTGCCGACGGATAGCCCGAGCCGGTTGGAGAGTAGAAATCGGGGTTGTTAAGAGAGGATTGTAGCCCGGCGTTGCTGTACATGGATTGAAAGGGTCCATTTTGCATCATGGGAGAGGTGGAAGGGGAGAAGGAGAAGTTGGATTGGAAGTGGTGGCTGGAGCCAAGAGGGTCATTGTCCATAAAGGCATCCAAATTAAAGGCCGAGCTTTGGTTGTTGGCCATTTGGTGCTGCATGGGCATTGCGTTGGAGTTGTCGAGAGAGTATCCATTGAGCTCAGAGTCGGCCTCCAAGTCGAGGTTTAGGCCCGACGAGCTAGTGTTGATGGCACTCACATGTGGAGAGAAGTTGGCAGGCCGTTTCCTCGTCTTTTGTTCCATTGTTAGCGGCGGGCACGTCAAGAGGGGAGAGGGGCGTGTATAAGGGATATCTCGTAACAAGTTTGGATGGGGAGAGAAGATGGACGGCCGCATGCTAGAAAGGGGAAAGGATGTGTGCTCTTTAGGGAAAGGATGTGACCATTATGGAAAGGGAAAAAAAGGCAAAGGGGATTAAGGTGGGAGAAAGAAAGCAGCTGCAACTGAAAGCGCGCCAAAGAAAACCCAAAAAAGGTACATGTTACAAGGCGTCCCAGAAAGCTTGTTCTCCTGGGCGTTGGGTGGGTTATAGTTTTTCCTATGAAATTGACTCACCCGGCGGTCGTCTATACTCGTCTTCCTGTCATGTCGAGGGACGTAATGAAATTCATCATTGTGCCCCCGCTGGTGAGGTGGCGGCACAGGGACGGACTGCGCTACGAACTGATTGGTAGAACCCTTGCGGCCCTTGATGGGGATTGCCGAAGCCAGCGGCTTGGATGATTTGCTGGTCTTGATGGCGGCGGTCTGGGGACCGGAGAGAGACGATGCAGGAGGCTGCGGTGAGGTGTCGTTGATGGAAGCTCCTCCCTCTTCGGCGAAGATGAAGTCGTCAATGTTCATGGCATCCATGCCCTGAGCATGGATGTCGGACGTCTTTCGCAGCTGCTGGGCAATGCCGCTGGGAGTGTTTTGTGGTTGAGTCGGCTGGGAGAGAGATCTGCGATTCGAGGAAAAAGGAAAAGAGAAAATATGTCAGCCAGTGCCGGGATGATGTGATGAAGAGCGAACCCGCTCCGCTCCCCCCAAAGGAGAAGCCAAGCCATATCTAGCCTGTTAAACGACATCGATGCAAGAAACGACAGACCAATCAAATGGACATGGCAGGGCATGAGACGGGATGACAGAAAAATATAATAATACCTGTTGTGCGTCTTCTGCTGCTGCTGCTGCTCCCGCTGCTGTTGCTGCTGACGCCTGCGCAGGTTCAGAGCCATCATGCGCCACGTCAAGTTCTCCATTCGCTGCTGGTTCGGCAGCTGCTGCTTGGTCCTGGTGAAGAACTTCCAGATCTGGGCGGCTAGCGGATCTTCGCTCTGCATCTTCTCGAAGTCGTCGTCCTGTTCGGACGAGCTCGCCTCCACCTTTTGGAACCCGTCAAACAGGGCGGCGTTGAGGATGTTGTTTTTTGACGACGAGGCCGAGGCTGGCTGCCCGCTCGTCATAGCAGCGGCGGCGGCGGCATTGCCGTTGGTGAGTGCGACATGGCCGTCTTGCGAATCCATGCGGGCGAAAATGCGGTCGGTACTTCGATGGGGATCGGGTCTTCGCGGAAAGCGGTAATCGTGTTCTGTGACGGTCGGGTGCATCGCAATCGGGCTGACAACTGCCATGGACTGCGGGATTGCTATTGAGAGCGACGCTTGGAAGACAGACTGGGCGGCCGTAATAGGCGCGGCGATTCTGAGTACGTAAGTTGAAAGGTAGGTATATGTAGGATGATGCGAATCCGAGCCGAGTGGAGGGGTGACAAGAGAGGATTAAAGAAAAAAAAAAAGTAACGACCCCTGTATAGTCTTGCTTGAATGGCGGCTGGCCTGTGACAGGCGAAAGTAGAGAGGGAAGGGGAAAAAAAGCTGGCGACAGGCTGCTTGTATGAGTGAATTGGGAAAACGGCCGCACTCTGGCCGGGCGGGTCCGGCTGGTCAATCAACGAGCAGGCACAGCTTGCGTTGCGGTTGTCTGTTCAGCAAGGACGAGCACAGGACCGAGCATGTACTAAGACTGTTAAGTACGAGTACGGGTGCAGCTTCACCGTCAGCAGTGCGTTAGTTGAGGTAGGACTGGACGGCCGAAAAGAGGGCCGTCGGTGTGGACTCAGATCGAGTGAAGCGCTGGCTGCCCTTGTCTAAGAGTATGTCTGAGAGGAGAGTCGAGATGCGGCTTTGCTGTGCTGAGCGAAAGCGGCAGCCGTTGTTTTTGTTTTGCTTGGTTTCAAATTCACCGTTGAGTGAGATGCGGGAAATAGAGAGAGCGACAGAGTCACAGAGAGGGCCATCCAGAGCGTGATGCTCCGATTCTAGGTAATTAGCAGCAGATGGTTAGAAGCAAAAATGGAGCCGTGAAGATGGAGACTGACCGATAATACTCCCGTCCCCGTACCTGCCGCGCTTTCTCATGATTACAGACCAATGCCTGCAGCGCCGTCTACTTGGAGGCGAGGTAGAGGTACTGGTGCTACACTCAATGGGGAGGAGGAATGATGGCTTGGTCGGCAGCGTGGCCAAGTATCCGTACTTGGCATTGGAGTACCGGATATTGACATGGAAGGACCCTCGTGGCTCAGAGCCGTCGGGTCCCACCAAAAGTACGGAACTTGTACTTGTTTGTACCAGACCTACTGCGTGCAAGGTACCCAAACATCTTCATTGCCGTATAATGTTCAAGTTATTGTTACCTGCTACTGTATTTGGCTTGAGATTGTTTGAAAATATTGATACTAAACTATTGTACAATAATATAATTGTCTCTTCTACTTTCCAGTCGTTCATAATGCAAAAAAAGGTCGCATACGAGTATGCCGCGAAGAAAAAAAAAAGTACTTGCAAGTGCTAGCGACACTGCCAAGCTGAACCCTCAAGGGTACTGCAGACAAGTGCCTCTTGTACCGAGAACGGAGTCGCGCTTGCTGCTAAATGGGCCCCACCGGGCAGCCCCACCATCCCGAACCCTGAGACATTCCGTTCGTGGTAGTGCACGGCGGCGGTTTTGCTGTACTTGTACTTTACTTTACGCAGCAGATGATGCTCTGGTAGCAGCTCATTGTCGTATACGCTCCGTTGAGGCAGCGATCTAGATGCGGCCATGACGGCGTGATCAGCGCGATCAGGAGAGCTCAGCAAATCACACTCCGGCCCAACAACGAACAGAGCGCAAAACAAGGGTTGGCCCGAGGTGCTATTGCAGAGCGGGGGAAGAACAGGATTTCCCTGCCTTGCTTCAAGTCGATCGGATGTGCTTGTACTCCGTAGTCGGCAATTGCTGGGTTCTGGGTTCTGCAGAAGTTGGCAGCAGCCGAGCACATACATAAAGAGTACTGCCATGCTGCCGAAGAAACCAAGAATCGTCAATGTACACTCTCGTACATGGTACCGTGACGCTAGCATGTGCTTCTGCTTTGCAGCAACCCATCCATTTGCAGAAACAGACGCTCGGCCCCACGATGCGCAACAACGGCCGTGTCTCCCGTTCCGACTCGCTCATGACGAGAGCATCACCACGATACATTGGGTACCATTCAAAACAGGGTTTCACTCACGATGGAGGCGGGCATGCAACGGGTGTCGAGGGGACCGCACCCTAGTCCATCTTCTGCGCTGCCTTGTGGGGGCCTGGGCGTGGGGGAGGCAAAGAAAATAAATGAAATACCAATACTATTAATTACTGCTATTAGTAGTACAGAAACTCGAGGCCCGAGACTCGTGTGCGTCAAGAACGAACAAGGCACGGAGGGTATCCGAGCGAGCTGAAATGCTAATAAAAGAAGGATAAACTACTCGTAGACTCGGAGTAATACTCGTAGTACCCCATTGCTGGATAGTACCCATACTGCTCGATAGTGCCTTGCTAAATCCCATCGCATCAACGGGAATAAAGCCACTGTCAACGGAATATCTACAGCTAGCACCAAGTAGCTTACGCACGACTCCGTTGACAAGAGGGCCCTCATACAGAAATACTCCGTAAGTACCAGCTGCCCCCTTGGCGAGCGTGGGAAGACATTACGAGTACATTTGGTTGATGGGATGAAGTGAGGGACACCGAGCCATCAGTCATGGCTATTAGTAGGAGTATGACTGCTCTATTATTCAATCCATGACAGTTTTGGGAGCAGCCATCAGCATCAGCCCGTAGCGCGACTCTTGTGGCCACCACACGCACTCTTTGTTCTCGGTACGCGCAGTCCCGGGGCATTCCCGCATGCAAGCCAGGTCGACTATACGAGTAGTCCCAGCCCAAGCCTGAATCGAGCCTGGGCCAGGCGGCTTCTGCCACAACTGGAAGTATTGCCATGCGCCTCCAACGCTCAATGGCCCTGTGGCGTCTTCGCGAGGCCGAACAAACGACTCGCAGCACGTATTATACGAGTGAGTTACTGTAGTCGGCACCAGCAAAAGCCGCCGAGCAGCCGCGGTCTGCGTCTGTACTCGTGCAGTAACCAGCTTTTGACGCAGCAGCCGTGGTCCGCTGTTGGTTCTTATCTGCTAGTGGCAAGCTTTATCTCGCTGACCACTTTCTCTGACATGTGCTTGTGGGACTGTCTCCAAGCCCCTCCAGCCCCTCAGATCTCGTCTCGTCTCGACTGCCTCTCTTTTCTGCTCTCGCGTCACTCACACGCTGCTTTTCTCTTGTCAATGCCCCAAAACAGCTCCAACAAGCTCCCCCTCCTTGCCCTCCTTGCCCTCCTCCCTCCTCACCCCTCCATCTGCATGGCCTCGTTTCTCCCCCTCCCTTGCAGCTCTCGCTCGCGGCTTGTCGAGCCTCTTTTTTCCCCGAGTCTCTCCCTCTGCCTACCAACTACCTTGGACTGCCCCCACCCGTGGCTGGCCAACAGGCCATGGCTGCTTGAGCCGGTTCGTTCTCGTGCATCGGAAGCGCCAGGCCAGCCCTTGTGCATCGACCAGGGCCGCTCAGTCCGGCAAAAAGGCTGCAGAGGCACCAATCATGGCTTCGCGGCGCCGCCATTGGAGGAACATGGCCGGTGCTAGCTGAGAGAGGCAAGCCGTCGGTACATGGACCACGGGCGCCGGTGCAGCAAACACAAGTCATTTCTTGATTGAATCCACAGGCAGACATGACGCTGAAAACTGGACTGAGTGCTACCCTGCGCTCCCACGTTCTATCGAGCAGCTAACCAGCCCGTGAGCAGGGTGCTCGGGCGGGCGGGCTTTAGCCATTGCGGGCCAGTTCCAAGCAAGCAAGCAAGGGAGACGTGGAGAAAGAGAGAGAGAGAGCCAGAAACACCAAACACGACGAAGCTTGCTGCTGGTACACTGCAACAGACTGCACTCGCTCGTTCCAGTACAGTACAGTACAGTACGCGTACGAATACAAGTACCGATGGGCTCTCTCCCACGCTGCGGTACTCGCGGTACTCGCAACAGGCTATATTTCGTGCATTTGCCCGCTGCTCCCCGTACGCGAACAAGGACGAGGGTTGCCGAACGCAAGAGCCATCTTTTTACGGACCACTCTCGCCTCGGGACCTTAACCCCGAAGACGACACCCATTCTTACCCGGCTCGCTCTTCCGCGATCCCTCGTGCCTCTCTATTTTTACCCTGTTGGCACGGCGGCTCACCGATTTAGGCTCATTAAAGCATCCTGCGAGTGGCGTTCCTGCCGGAGTACCCCCACCCGGGCCAAGGACGCAAAAAGGCTGCCTGCATTTTGCTCGATTGGCCGGCCAGTTGCATGTTGCATGTTGCGTGTTGCATGACAGTCGTCATAATACATGGCCAATAAACATCACCAGACCCAGCTCGTCGCTAGATGGCCCGGCCACCGGATACAGGTACGATCTGGGAGGCTGCATTGAAATCATATTCGGGCTATTCCTGTGTGTAACGTCTTGCCATTTTCCGTACAACACTCCGCTCGAGTCGACAGCCTTGGCGAAAGTCCGCGTGGCGAAGATGAGCGTCGCTTGTATGTACAAGTAGTATTCTAGTACAGTAGCTGATGCTGCTCAGCTTGCTCATGCTTACTACAGCTCTCACCTGATGGCCTTCGTCGTCTCAGTATGGTATAGAGGCGAACATCATCACCCAGAGGCCGGCTATTCTCCAGCTGGGTTGGCAACGATTGACGGGCGTCGGTTGGGCCAGCTTTTAGCGATGCACGCACGTTCCAGCCGCAACTTAATACAAAAGGTACTAAACCAACTCCGTATCGTCAAGTATTAGGGCCGATATATCCTGGCTAGCCCTCCAATTCCAGGCGTCAACATGTCTCTCTCTCTTGTCTCAAGGTCCAAATTGTTGCGCGGGTATTGGACCCTGCATGCATATCGGCATCGCTCCAGATGAGGCCAGATGTTTCATCTCCGTTGGTACGGCTGTGGAAAATTTGCACATTGCCTGTCTCAGCCTTCTCCTAGTGTCCGCGTTCGTGTCTCCGTCCTACATTGATTGTTTATTGCCATTATACTTCCAGCCCGCAAGCCAAACCGCCTCGGTAACCCGGGTTTCTGGATTGCACGCTTTTGAGGCTGTCAATGGACGCCACAGAAAACAATACTTCAAGGCTGCCTTGTGGCCCTCGGGGCTTGCAGCTGAGCCAACAGGAACCGACTAGATCAAATATTTGGTCAGCCGGGCCATAGTCAAGCGCCACCGGCAAGATCTAGGCTGTTGGATGAGCACAGCACTGAGGCTTGGGATAAAGAATCCCAAGCTGTCTTTTCTCTCGATGTAGTTTTTTTCCCCCCGTGAGTGGGCTGTAGGGCCTATCGATAATCTCGCTTTGCCGCAATGCATTTCAATCTATTGTTGCACTCGGTATGATCTGCCGAGGCATTCAACGGAAGCAGACGTTCCGTCTTATTTTTGAACAAAAACGGTTGATTGACAGGCGGAAGCGTCAAAAGCTGTCGGCAGTTGTCCGCCACAACATTTAGCCGCTGGCCGTCGCACAAGCCTGAAAGCTCTAGTTTTCCGACTTGTGTATCTGATCCTGGCGTCTTGACTAAAGTCACACGAGTTCTAGATTGAGTTCCAGACCAAGTGGTCTATCAAACGATTGGCTTGTTTGGAGACGTGGCTATTTACATTGAGCCTCCTCGGCGGAATTGGTTTCGGATATATGGAAGGCTGCTTGCTCAACGCCGTTGAACAACAGCTGTGCGTACGCCCGACTGTCGTTTGACTGTCATCTGTTGACTTATTTCTCTGCCGAAAGATTCCAAGCCTCCCGGACGGTACCTTGGTGATGTTCGTGAACAGTGGATGATAGGCATGCAGCTGTGATCCCTCAAGCTCGGGCTTCCTGTGAGTAAATGACTCTGTGCGAAAGCCTGTGTATTTTGCAAGCTTACGCGGATGTAGTATTGTAGTCATGCTGTTTCATCTTGATATCATAGGCTATCGACTCGGAGCGGATTCTCTGGAGTGAATGTCTATACTTTGATACTCTTGTTGTCCCGCGACCTGTCAGTCAACGCCATGCAATTGGCAATCACTCGTCACAATTGATCACTGCTCTTTTCTCAGCCTATAGCGGACTCTGAAGTGGTTACTTAACAATTCGCTGGCTTTACCCACATCGAGTCGATCATTTCTGCTTCTGTGGGTGGAGATGACATTTTCTTCTGTTGCGTCAATGAGCAAACAAACTCGGTGGCATTCCTTTGTCGTCCGAGCGTTGCTTCAGATATGCTCTCCCAAGGGCCGGAGAAGGATCTGTGAGAGAAGGGATTTAAGAAGCACGATACACGTTGGAAAACGAAAGAGAAGAGGGTAGTTTTCCAGTGCACGCAACGATTATTTATTACCCATGAGGTCGCCCAGCCTTACTCGCCGCTCAAGCCGCTTCCCTCTTATCCAACTGGGAAATCTTCTCTCATTATGAGAGGCTTTTGGCGGATTGCAGCAGCGACGCTACATCTGGTAATGGCGGCTGATGGGGCAGTTGCACGACATCTTCAACACCAGCTTCCAGGTCCCCAGGTCGGCAGAGATGTTTCGCGGCTGCCGGCAATTCCGCTGCGTTTAACAAACACGGCGCCGGGGAAACCAATCAAGCCCGGCACGGAACTCCGTATACTTGCCGTGGGAGATTCAATAACCTACGGGTTTCTGAGTGACCAAAACGGCGGCGATGGAAATGGATACAGGCTGCGGGTTCGGCAGTACCTTTCGAGTAAGACAAGGAGCTAAAGCTGAAACCCATTGGCTGTGTCTTGTTGCTAATACTCCGAGTGCAGAAGACAAGGTTGTGTATGCAGGAACAGAGACATCACCAACCGGTAACATGACGGATGGCTATTTTGTATGTACACGAGGTTGATATGTGGTCGAATCACTGGCTAATCAGTCCTCGCATCAACGCCAGGCTGCTTGGAACGGCAAGACGATCCAGTATATCGCAGATCACGTTGGCCCATCGCTCGAACAGCGCCCAAACATCATTCTACTCCATGCCGGGACAAACGACATGAACCCCAACAGCGCCATTTCCACAGAAGGCCACGATCCAGTAGCCGCGTCTGAGCGACTCGGGAGCCTGATTGACAAGATGACTACGGCATGTCCCGACGCAGTTGTCCTCGTCGCCATGATCATCGGAACCTGTAATGCCGAACAATCTCCGCAGACAAAGGTGTTTCAGTCGTTGGTTCCCAAAGTGGTGGCGCCCAGGGTCCAGGCCGGCAAACATGTCTTGGCGGTAGACTTTTCGACATTTGGGCTCGGCAACCTGAGGGACTGCATACACCCGACCAATCAAGGATACCAGCTGGTCGGGTACTATTGGTATGACTTTATCGCACAGATTCCGCAAAATTGGATCACGGCGCCGGTAGGGAAGGATCCCAAAAGAGAGGAGAATTCGTCTTGGCGATTGCGAGCGAATGCATTTCTGCTGGGAGTTTTTGGTTTGTCAATGGTGTTGATGTATGCCTGAGGGAGATTTATACCTTGATCTTGATCTTCTTTCCTTTTTCTTTTGTCGGAAAGCCTTTGGATATAGATGATCGTATAGACATAGAATTTTCGAAGTATAGAGGCTGTTGCCATGGCCCAGATGTTGATATCCGGGGAAATGATCATCACCAATCCGCCATGTCCAAGATTACCCATCGATCAGACTTGTATATGACGAAATGTATAAATTCCTGGAGTGTATTGGAGTTTTTGACTCCCAGGCTTTTGTTGTATGTTAACGTCCGAGATGTTGCTTGTACTTTGGTGCCACCAGGTACCGGACTGTTAGTCATCAGCAAGCTCCCTCGGCCCCGCCATGACCTCCAAAAAAGCAGTTTGACGTCCCCTAACTTGGAAAGATACAAACCATTTACAACCCAGCAAAAACAACGACGTCTCGTTCAACGAATTCAACGACACCAATCGCCAATTGTCGCCATTGCATATACAGCAAGCTAAAAGGAAGCTTCAAAAGAGTTGCCCATCTGCAACTCAACAAGTATCATACGACTTTTGCGACAAGAAGAGATAGCAACTCAGTTGAGCAAGCTCCAATCTGCGACTTCGCCAAGCATGCCAAAAGAGAAAAATTACAACCCGGTGCAAGCCCAGCGTAAGGCTGACAAGGCTCGCGAAGTCAGAAAAGGTAAGCACTCACCTATCTTCATATTGGAGGAGAAAAGAGGAAGAAAGAAAGTCGTCTAACAAGCAATTTGCGCCTCGTCTACAGGAAAGGCCGAAGCGCAAGGCCGGCGGAATGAAAGGCTCGCGCGCAAGAACCCAGACCGAATCCAGAAGCAAATCGACGACCTCAAGGCCGTGACCGCGGGCGGCGGCAAGCTGACGCGTCATGAAGAGCAGGTGCTCGAGGGCCTGGAGAAGGAACTCTTGTCAGTGCGCAAGGCCAGAGACACGCTGGGCGACAAGGCGCCGAGCTTCGGGCGCGGTTGGAGGAGAGACGACGATGGTTCAAGGTCCGGGGCGCTGGGGAAGCGGCGGCGCGGCGACGACGACGGGTCGAGTGATGATGACGATATTCCAGACGACGTGAGGAGCATTCCCATGCCGAGAGACACGCCGCCGCCGATACCAAAGGCCGAGATGGACAAGTGGTACGCGAAGCGGAGAGCGAAGCGTAATGCCGAGAATGCAGCCCGGAGACGCGACGCGGGCGACAACGAAGCTCAAGACGGCGAGGACAACGACAGAGGCAAAGGCAGGGACAGAGGGCAACGGAATGCGGCGCCGGTGGTGGAGTCGAGGACCGTCTACGAGGCAAAGCCGGTGGTGCGAGATCTGCGCAAGGAAGCTGTGGCGGCGTTTGTGCCCACGTCGGTGCAGATGAAGATGAGCAAGGGCAAGGGGCAGGGCGGTCTGATGGAGCCTGAGGAGGCTGATCGACTGGAGAAGGAGGGATACCTGAAGGTAGCTTCTGGAGCTGATCGAGATGAGGCCGAAGCCGAAGCCGAAACAGCGCCTTCTCGGCATGTCGTGATGGAGGAGGTGGAAGACGAGGATGCATAAAAGGCGCCATACTGCTTGCTACCTCGTCTTTTTCTTGCATGGTTTGGCGCACTCTGTTTTCATGGTTCACGGCGTATTTTTGAAGTCTTCTTGAGACACATCAAGCTCACGAGTTGGGTCTCATGGCGGTAGGCGGGTTTAGCAAGACACGTCCAGTTGTATAGTCCAATCCCACACTTTCGGGACGCCTGAAGTCCATCATGATGCCCTAATCGTTTATCCTTCTGCAATCGTGATGAATATATCTGCAGCACTCCTGAGGTTAGGTTATCTTGGGCCGTGCATATGGTCGGACCAGCCTGTCGGATGATATTCACATGTCTTGCAGCACAAAAATTCCGGTAGCGCGTAGAAACAAAAATCCTTTCTCATACCCAGACAATAACCCCTGAACAGACATGACACCTAGACTCTT
Source organism: Trichoderma camerunense (assembly GCF_050948025.1). Taxonomy (NCBI): domain Eukaryota; kingdom Fungi; phylum Ascomycota; class Sordariomycetes; order Hypocreales; family Hypocreaceae; genus Trichoderma; species Trichoderma camerunense. The sequence goes on from NW_028145365.1 coordinate 1,958,905, forward strand.
CTTTCTTCTTCTCTTTCCTTGGCAATGGCAGTTACCATGTCGTAATGCTTTTCGACATTATACGAAAGTTCTCCAGAATATTATTATTTTTTCTTCTTCGCCCCCATCCATCCTCCACAATGGAGACTTCCGATAGGTGGAGACGCCCGGAGTGCTCCGTCTCCCGCATTGAAAAGCAGGACAGGCCGCTAAACTCAGTGATGGAGTCTTTCGGTCACTCTCGGCAGGCGGCTGGGCGGGCGGATCTCAATTAGTCAAATCTTTATTATTCGGAGAGATTTGCTCAATCACGGGGGTTGTCGTGGTGGTGGTGCCGCCGTTGCTTTGAAACTGGGGAGAGTGAGTGAGAGACGCCGAGAGAGAGCGGGAGAGAGGTTGAAAACGCCATTTCAAAGACGGCTGATCTAATAGCAGTTGTCGGCTTATCAATCGATGAGCAGGGCATTGATTGGAATCACACAGTCAACAATCATACCCTGTTGCCGGTAAGGAAAGCCGACAATGGTAGACACACATACACACCAAAGGGAAAAAAAGAGGATCTCCTGTCAGGGCGAAGAATCCTGGGCCGAGTTGTGGAACTGGCGAAGCAGCAAATGGCGAGTTTCCATTACCTACAACTCGGCCCTCTTGGCCCATGATCTCGGCACAGCGAGCTATTCAAGCTGGGGGAGCGGTTCCACTCCGAACGAGCGAACGAACGGGTGTCGCCCCACGCCGACCACGGATATAAAGGTGAAAAAAGTGCTGCTACTATCTGTATTAGTACTCGTAGGGCGCCAGTTTCGACATTTTGCCCGGACACGACATCCAAAGGACTGCTTTCTCTTCTTGTCCAATTCTCTCCTCTTTTCGGGGTTGCGTGCAACTGAGCTTCGTTTTTGGTTTATAGTTGCTCAACAGCCAACCACTTGATACTATATACCTTGGCGGCGTTTTCGTGTCTTGTGTCGGTGTATAAAAGAGTTGGGAAACTGGGAAACAAATTGACTTGGGACAAAGAGAGCCAAACTGGAGGGGGAGAAGAAGAAGAAAGCGAACGACAACAACAGAAACCATGGACGCCAACCAGGTCAACTCGAGAGCGATTCACGATGATGATGCTGACCTTGTGCCCGAGTTCAACAATCTCGAATCGTCGGACGACAAGGCATCAGCGGTAGATGCCGGCGAAAAGGGCACCACGACGGGTGCAAACGAAAAGGAGCTGTCACCACAACAACAAGTCAACGATGACGACCTAGAACGACAACACACAATGAGATCAACGGCATCATACCAAGAGACTTATCCCGAAGGCGGCCTCCAGGCATGGACCGTCGTGGCGGGCTCCTGGTTCGCCATGATCGCCTCCATGGGTCTGATGAACAGTATCGCCGTCTTCCAGGCCTACACGCTCAGCCACCAGCTCAAGGACCACAGCGAGGGCACCGTCGGCTGGATCTTCTCCATCTACACCTGGCTGGCCTTCTTCGGCGGCGTCTACATCGGCCCCGTCTTCGACAAGTATGGGCCCCGGTGGCTTGTCATCGCCGGATGTGCGTGTACCGTGGGGGCCTTGATCGGCATGAGCTTCTGCACAGGCAAGTTCCTTTTCTTTTTGTTTTATAGTTCTCTGTAGCACGAATTCCGCCTCCTTTCTTCTCGTCCCTGTTCCGTCCCGACTTCATGACTAACATGAAAGCTCAGAGCTTTGGCAATTCATCCTATCGTTTGGCATCCTAGGCGGCATGGGAACGTCACTCACCTTCACCCCATGCATCGCCGCAGTAGGCCATTGGTTCAAGGCAAGACGAGGCTTTGCCACCGGGCTTGCATCAACGGCGGGAGGCATCGGAGGCATCATCTTCCCCCTCATGCTGACCGACCTGTTTGCGCGTATCGGCTTCGGTTGGGCCACTCGAGTGCTCGCCTTGATATGCCTCGTGTGCGGGCTCACAGGCATCTGCCTCGTCCGATCTCGTCTGCCACCAGCCAAGAACGCAACGGCCCATCCCGACTTCCGCATCTTCAAACAGATTCCCTTCCTCCTGACGACTCTGGCCATCTTCTTGTTGGAGTTTTCCCTCTTCATTCCCCTGGCCTACATTGCCACCTACGCACAGGACCAGGGCTTTGGCGATACGTTCGCCTACCACCTCTTGCCCATCATGAATGCCGGCTCCGTGATAGGCCGGGCGCTTCCGGGATATTACGCCGACGTCGTCGGAGCTTTCAACGTGTGCATGTTCTCAGTGGTGCTCTCGTTGGTGTCGTGCCTGTGTGTGTGGCTGCCCCTGGGTCACACAAAGGCGGGCATCATCATCTTCTCATTGCTCTTCGGCTTCGGAAGTGGTAACAGCATCGCCATTGCGCCTGTTTGCATTGGCCGGATGTGCAAGACGCAAGAGTACGGCCGGTACTATGCCACCACCTACACCATCGTGTCCTTTGCCTGCTTGATCGGCATCCCCATTGCCGGCAGCATCGTGCAGGCCGATGGCGGCTCCTACACGGGGCTCATCATCTTCACTGGCTGCATCTACGTGGGCTCAGCAATCCTCCTCATGCTTGCCAAGACCTGGCAGCTAGGCTGGAAGAACTGGCTTGCTGCCTATTGAGACACGGCATCATTCGTCTCCCTTTCCGCAGAGACAGTTTATAAGCACACTCATCTGCCTGTGTTCCTCTTCCAGTGATGTTCGGAGGACCGGCAGCTGTTAATATGATTCATTTCATTAATAGATATCCAAATGGTTCGGCGTTGGTGTTTTGGTTGGTTATGAAGAGAAAAAAAAAGGAAAAGTATTTGCACACAATCAAGGAACAGTCCATGTTATTATTCGCATCGCATTTTGTGTTTCTTTTTGTAGCAGAGAGTTATGCTGGGTTATCTAAGTTGCATATATAGAGACGAAAAATTGATGAAAGCGAGTAAATAGATGAAAAATACTTAATGAAGTTTGCTTGACTTCCTCGTCCGTGGGTGGTATCATGATGCGTATGGTGCCTTTACATCGTCGGATCTCTTGTATTCAAAGTTTTGGTTTTGTTTTCTGCTGCTCCTGTCAGTATTGTGTCTGCTCCTCTAAATCCAATTCGGCGATCCAATTCGCCGCGTATACAGAATTGGCTTTTGTCTGGTCTATTTCTTCTCGCCGTTCTTCGACTTTGCAATATGCGCATCGTGGAGTTCTGCTACAGCTGGTATAATCAAGGCTTCAATCTCCTCTTCCGGATCTCCCTCTGGCGCCTCGTCCGGTCGCAGCGGCCTTCCCTCGGCATCGCCCCAGCCGCCGTGTCTAGCCACACGGAGCCAGCGGTCCTCACGGCCTGGAGCAACAAAGACAACCTCCCACTTGCGTGTTGAGAGGAGGTTTCCGACGACAAGGTGGTGTTGGTAGCGCTCAAGGCTGTAACGCGCCTTGTGGACGAGGATACGGGGATCCGTCTCGAGCTTGAAGCTAACAATCATACCCAAGGGAGCCCAGCCCTCGACGAGGCTCTTGAGGAACTTGGGTACGGGATCGAGATCTATAATGAGGCGCTTGGAACGCGGCACGCGGGGGGAGGCGTCAAAGTTGTCGAATGTCTCTTCGTCTTCTATTTGCGGCGACAGTGACGGTGACGATGTGTTCTTGGGGTAGAGCTTCTCGACTATGTTGGTCGATTGGATCTTGTGCTCTGAGAGACGCTCCGGCGGGACGAAGAAGTCGGACACGGCCGCAGCAAGATAGAGCAGACCGGACGAGCCCAACGGCGCCATAAGCCGAGCCACAGAGCGAAGTTCGTGCAAGTAATCGCCAATGGTGACAAAGGGCAGCAGCAGGAGCATATTGTCGCGGCGGGCGCTCTGGTACTTGCGCAGGACGTCGAGGATCCTGACAGAGTCGTCGGGCCGCACAGCGACGCGGCCGTCGGAGTCCTCGTGGAGGAGATCAAGGAGACAGTCGGTGGAGTGGGAGTAATGGCGCGAGTAGGGGAGCAGGCTGAACTGGCGATGGAGGAATATAACGGCATATCCAGCAGAGAGGAAGTACTCGGCACTGGTGGCTCCACGGGTACCGGCAGAGAAGTTCTAGTTGGATTCAGTTCAATTTTAGCACAGGTATTGTAGAAGCTGATTGCAATTTTGATACCAAGGGGAGAAAGGGAGGACAAGCGAACACAAGGAAAGATAGGTCACATACGTCAATGAATCTCACAGTGTTCTTCTCCAGGGGAACCGTCGTTCCTCCAGACGTGACGAGCACGACTCGCCGGTTTGCTGCGGCATGTTGTGTAATGAAGGCCTCGGCTAGCGCAGTGTGGGCGGCAAGCTGCTTGGGAGGAGGATTGCTGGCGAAATAGGCGTCCTCGGCCTGGAGAGACTCTGTCGCAGACATTGTTGCGAATTTGGCCTCTGTGTCTTGTGTCTCGGTGGAGTTGTAGGAAGACAGTTGGATTAAGTTTCAGGCCAAGGTGGGAGGTTACCGAGCTAGGTACCTAGTAGGTATGCTTCCAAGATGCTACTGACTAGTACCGATGGCGGGGTTTATCTGATAAGATAGATCAATGTCAAAAGTCTGTAGCAGACAAGAGTGGCTTGCATCTCTGATGAAAGTATCAGGGTACATGCACATTTTGTACTTACATCCGGGGAAATATATTGATCATTAAGTATATTGACAGTGATGATGACGTTGAAAGCGCAAAGATCAAGACGAAGAAGCAACTCTCCTCGCCGCGACTAATATATCCAAGCTGTGCTCACAACTACGAAGCAGCTCCCATCATGATATCACCGACCGACCGGCCCATGTGCTGCACGGAGCAATGGAAGTTTTGGTTCTGTCATACCATTCGTCATGATACATTTCCATCGTGACACATTATCTGCACCATCATCTCCCCTTTCAACTCACAACCCCCCCAGTAAGGACTAGATAATACATACAGTATGCGGCACATGGATATCGGTATTGACAGCTGTTTATTACCTCTTTTGACCGACAAACTTCCGCCGGCTCCGGCATCCAGTTTCCCAAGGCCCGACAGTCCGAACCGGCGCCGGTCACCGGCGGCCCTCGGCTCCGCATAAATTCCATCGAACCACACAATGTTTATATGTCTACCAAGCTTTCAAACTCGCATGTTATACATGAAAACTATAGCAAGTGATATCAAAAGTACGAATCTATATACATACGGTCATGTAGTATTTATTGCGCCTTTCATCTAGCCTTTCTCTATTTGTTACCGCCCCCAGGCAACCTCCACGCCCTTAACGGCAGGCTCTGCAAGTGCAGCACCTTTGGCTTGATATACCACAAAAATGTCGCCACGCCGAACAAGACGCAGAGGATATTGACAGTGTAATATCCGTCACGGATCATCTCGCAGCTTCCGCCGCCGTTTAAGCACCGTTCCTTCTCCCCCTGAATGGCGCACGAGAAGGATTCCGTGACAAGAGGGCCCTTCAAGTTGCTCGTGCTCTTGGAGCCGGGGTGGCAAGTCGCAACAGTAAAGGCGTCTACAAGCTTTAAGACGAAATACCGAGGGAATGTACCTCCAAGGTTAGAAACGCTAGAAACCATGCTCATTAGTAAAATGCACATGTATATATATATAAAGTTACAAAGCGGCGAAAACTCACGTTGCAAGGAGTGTCATATAAGTGCCTCCAATGACCGGATCAGACACCTTGGCATGGAATGCCGAGATGGCGACAAACATGATGGTGTTTGTAAATGTCGAAAACACGTGCTCGCCAATGACAACGAGGAGATACCACGTCGTCACTCCCTCCGCCGGGAAAATGGCCACCGTGACTTGAGCAATCAGCGCGGCCAACAGGCGACCCGCAAAGCCCCAGCACCACAGCCGCATGGGCGTGTACTTTTGCGACCACATGCCGGCATAGTATCCAACTCCAATCTCAAAGGGAAAGTCAATGAGGACCGTGAGGGCCATGTTGTCCTTGCCGAAGCCCTTGTCGAGGAGCTTGAGGTTCGTAACGCCGTCATTGGCCTGGAATCCAATCTTGGCAATCAGGTGCACGATGATGATGGTCTGCACGTTGCGCAGCTTGAGGATTCCCCACATGATGCGGTAAACGTCCCAAACGCCATCCTCGTTCTGCGATTTCTCTTCGCGCTTGAGCAGGCCCAGTCCAATGGTGACGATGATGTAAACCCATCCCCAAAAGGTGAGATAGCCGCCGAGCGAGACAAGACCATCGTCGGAAGGCGTGCTTCGGAACCACTTGTTGGCAAAGTCGGAGGCGTTGAGAGCGAGGAAGACGGTGTAGGACATGAAGTGACCCGCCGTTAAGCCCACGGTCTGCGCCGTAGAGGCATACGACACGTTTCCTGGAGTCAGCAGCGTGAGAGCCCAACCGTCGACGGCAATATCCTGCGTCGCGCACATGAGCACCAAGAAGAACCACCAGAGCATAAAGGACCAGACGGTAGGGCCCTCGGCCTTGCCAATCTTTTCCATCATGTCCTCCACGTTGGATCCCAGCCAGAGCATGCCAAAGCCGGACAGGAACTGGATGGGCACGATCCAAGTCTTCCGGCGGCCAATCTTGGAGCTCCATACCGCGTCGACAAACGGGCTCCAAAATAGCTTGAGCGAGTAGGGATAAGACGCCAGACTAAAGGTGCCGATTTCGCCATACGACATGTGGTTCTTGAGCAGGAAGGGTACGGAACCCATGGCAAGGCCCATGGGGATACCCTGCAAAAAGTAGAGCAAGACCAGCAGCAGAAAGCTCCTCTGGTCCTGCGCGGGCAGCTGGAAGAAGCCCACATCGGTGGAGGTCGGCGTCTTGGGCACGGGATCGTCTAGGGAAAAGCCCTCGCGGGAAATATGGTTCGCCGTGATGCTGTCGGAATCCTGGTGTGTAGCGGTTTTGCGCCGCATCTCAACCCCGTTGCTCATCTTGCCGTTGCCGTTCTCCTCTCGCTTGAGCGAGAGGGAGGGGAGTGGCTTTGACGTAGGCGACTGAGGTCGTCTTGTACGGAGACCCATATAGGACGATGTAAACTCGCTTCGAGTCGGCAGCGCAAACAATTCAAGGGAGAGTGTGGTTGCGTTGGTTGCGTTTGCGCGTCTCGGATCGTCGGCCGGGTTGAGGGGCACAAAAAGGGCGGTAAGAGAGGACGCTTGCTAAATCGCTGTTTCTTTTGTCCGAAGTCGCAAATAGGCAGTAAAGACGGCAATCGTAAAAACAGAGCAGTCGAGGCTTTGGCGATCAAAAGAATGGTGTTTGAAAAAGTCGGGGACCAACGTGTAGCGTGTAGCGTGCAGACCGACGGTGACCAAAGAAAAATCGTAGAGAAAGAGGAGAACAAAAGCGCACCAACCAAGAACCGGCCGCAATTTCAAAAGAAGAAAGAAAAATAGAGCAGCCCGTCTAGTGCATCCAGGCAGCAGTCGTCAAATGAATTCTGGGAATGATTGGAATATTTTGGCGGCCTGGGTTGGTGTGTTTTGCGCGAACTGGAAGCTACCGTGGCCTCAAGGGTCTTTTTTGACCGGCGCGGCTTACAAAAGACGGAGGCGAGGATTGCCACCGGCTCCAGCTCGAAGTAGCAAGCGTTGAACGAACAAGAGAGTTTTTTGGCTGCCAGGAACGGGCACTAGCGTGTCATGGCCATGCAGTTGAGTGTCTTGTGCCTTTTTTCTAGCCCCAGAAATTAGAAATCACTATATTACATACAAACCACGGATACAGTGTCTGTTCATCAAGTCAAGATGGCAGTCAGTGCCCAATTCCGTGACAAACACCCTGCTCTAATGCACATCTCTTATCTCTCTATCTCGTACAACATCCAGACACGCAAGCAACAGTCAGTGAGTGAATGGATGGATACGAGATCAAATGTTACATGAAGGGAAAGATGCAGCACAGGATTCAGCGCTACATGACAAGCACCGCCAATCAGTGGCCACATTTAGGCGGTTGGCCCGCTTGTGCTTCAGCGTCAGGGCGCGCGCGGTGTGTGGGGAAGCCCGGAACAAATAAGATCCAACTCTCTAAAGAGTGAGTTCTGTCAGGGGTCACTGCTGCTTTGGGCATTTCGTCGGCTCGGCTCATCGCATGACAGGTCGGCCGTCCTTATCTTATCGGGCGGGCCTGCATCATCGAGCCATCATATGCAATGCATCAACAACGCCATAAGTAAACAAAACCAGAGACGCAGCTTGACGCGCCCATTCTCTTTTGCAGCAACATCATTTCTGCCGACTAGAGCAAAGTAGAGATGATGGATCCAGCTGTGGACGAACTGCAAACCAATCCTCTCGACGAGGAAATTGCATCTCTCAAAAAAAAAGGCAAGTTTCTCGCAAGCAATCGCGTCAAATCGCTTTCGCATCCCATCGCAACGCCATCACTTCGCGCAACTCGCATTCCCAAGCTAACACTCGTCTTAACACAGTCGCCCACCTCCGCAAAACCATCAAAATCGAATGTTCAACCATCCTCTCCTCTCCCTCCATCAAAGAAGCCCTCGTCTCCTCCCTAAACCCCCAACCCACCCCCAAATCAGCCGCCCTCCGTCCTCGCAAGCCGCGAAAGTCCGTCGACCGCGACGAGCAGCTCCTCCTCACCCGCTCCAAGCAGCAAGAGGCCTACAACCAACAGTGTCTCTACCGAATCTCCGCCTCCGTCACCGCCTTCAAGGTCCACGATCCCGACCCCAATGCTGTCGATGGCGGACACGTGCTCGGCCTGCGCTTCGAGGTCATGACGCGCGGCCAGTTCCTGCAGCCGTACTACGTTATGCTGAACCGCCCGTATCCCAACAATAGCAAGACCTTGCGCGTACATCGGCACACCGTTCCGCCGGCAATCCCACTGCCAGGCCTGGCGGCGAGGTACTTGCCCATGCCGAAGCAGCAGATGGAAAACGACAATTCAATAGCTCCGCCCAAACAAGACCTGGAGAGATTTGTCAAATCCCTAAGGAGAGAGATTATGAGATACCACAACAGGCTGGGTGTTTCGGCAGACCTGCGGCGCAGTTTAGGAGCCCACAGCCAGGCGGCGGCTGAGGGGTCATCGCTGCCTTCAAATGCCATTGTTGATGTCAGCATTGCAGACACCGAAGCAAAACAAATACGGCTAACCTGGGCCGATGAACGAAATGGCCGTCTAGTCATGGACGATGATGGCAAAGTGGTCAAGTTCATGGTGTTTGGTGCAGAGGGGAGAGACTGGGAGACAACAAAACAGCTCACGGACAGTCAGGGGCGGGTCGAGGATGTCGCCAAGATGTTGGAAGAATATGCGTCTGGGAGAGAATCATGATGTATTTGGTAATGTTCAAAAACTGGGCGTTTGAGGGGAATTCAATACAAGCAAGCATGGCGTTCAGGTCTGAGGATCAAGGATAAACAACTTTATGGGGAACGGAACGGAAAACTACGCGTCATTTGCAATTGCGATTCGTCTTTTATAAGACAGACGCATTGAGGAGAGAAGCAACATCACATTCAAACATCTACGCAATGTCAACTGCAGCAGATAGGCACGGCGTCACACCAAAAACAAGCGAAGTTCTATAAAGAATCAATTCCAATCACAATCCACTATCGAAACCCTGCTTCCCATACCTCGACCCCGGCTGTCTATCACCTGTCGAGCGTATCTTCAGCTTTCTTGCACGCCAGCGTAGCCCCCTTCATGAGAAATTCAAAATTAAATACTGAATTCAATAAACAAAAAAGAGGCGGTGGGCTTGTGTTTCCCCACCAGACGTCCCATAACTCATCAAGGTATGTGCAGTATTTTACATATCTCCCTCTGGAGCAATAGATACACTGCCATTACAGCTTCTCCAGCCTCACCCTCACCTGTTCACTCTGTTTCTTTGCTCTTACAGGAACAGAGCAGCAATGACACCTCCAAAGAGAGCCATGCTGACGCCCTGGGTACGGCTAACAGCACCGTTGATTGGCAGGGGAGTGGTGCTGTTTCCAGTAGGGACCGGGGCCGCGGTGCCGGGAGCAGTGCCGGCAGGAGGAGGAGCGCAGTAAGCACCGCTGCAGCCATCAGCAGGGAAAGAGGGAGCGGTGGGAGGAGCAGAGTTGGCGGGAGGAGCAGCGGGAGCAGAGGGAGCAGAAGGGGAGCAGTTGTCGCCAGAGCAGCCGGCAGGAGAAGACTGAGTAGGAGGAGTAAAGACAGAGGTGGAGGGAGCGGTGTAAAGCGGAACCGAGCTGTTACCGGGCACGGGGTAAACAGGAGCTGAGGCGGGAGCCGAGGGAACAACGGGAGGAACCGAGCTGCCACCGTTGCCCGGAGCCGGGTTGGAGGGAGCCGGGTAGCCGGCAGTTCCGGTAGGAGCCGGAACAGTCTGAGTGCTCAGGGTGACGACGGCGGTGTTGGTCGCAACGGGAGCGGAGGGAGCTGCCGAGGAAGCGGCCGGGGGATATGCCCCGGTGGATGGGCCGCCGCTAGGGTGGGCGGTCTTGGAAGCCTCAACAGGGCAGAAGGTGGTGGTCTCAGGGATGACAATCGTCGTGGTGTGGTGGCCATTGGCAGGGCAGTTGGTGACGGTGGGAGCACAGCTAATGACGGTGTGGATCGAGGTCACACTGACCGTGCTAACGCTCCAGACATGATCAGCCTGGTTGGGATTGCAGTTATCGCCACAAGGATGAACCCAATGCCAGTCATGGCTGCTTTCGTCATCGCAGCCGTCCATGACCACATTTCCATGGCTTGGATGCCAAATGTTAACATAGCCAGCAGGAGGACCAGAGGTGGGCTTGTTCTCGGTGACGGCCTGCTCGTTGATGCCCTGGGGCAGATGAACGCTGAGGCCGAGACCAATGTCAACAGTCTTGCTCAGGTCGACGTCGAGACCCAGCTCAAGGAGACTACGACCGGCAACGGCCGTCACAGCCGTGGCAGCAAGAATAAAGGACTTCATGGTGATGAAATGAATGTGTTTTGAGTGAGTGGACGGGTCAAAAGATCCCAAAGAGGTGAGTTGAAAGAATGCAGGGGGGAGTGGAAGATGCAACAAGGCTTGCTGAGGAGAAAAGAGTCAAGAAAAGGCTCGGCATCCAGGAGGTGAGATGATGGTCTTAAGTAGCCCTCTCAGTCTGGTTCATGGGGTTCAGCAAAGCTTGTTGTTCATCTTCATCTGCCCTCCACATCCTTCGCTTCGCCTTCAACATGGGTCATCATGGAACAACCCCATTATTGCGGGCAAGCTTAAGAGGGGGTCGGCTCATCAGGAAATTGGAAACAGAGACAGCGGTAGTTACACCCAAGGGGGAGAGCGCCTCCTAGCAACCGAAGATCAGATACATGCTGGTAATAATAGCAGTAGCACTACTCCGTAGTTGTAATAACACGGCATCAGTTGTGGTCGATCCTGACACATGACTCCGTGCATCAGCGGAGCACGACGGTGGCAGTGATAACATTAGGTGGCACCTATCTTTGGTCTTGGTGTCTGGTTTTAGATCGTTGGAGCATGGCAGTCTCAAGCTGACACTAGCTTGTCATCTCTCCCTTCTTCTTTTGGCACCGATTTATCCAGATGCTCATCGAGTCTCAAAGCTCAGAACTCGAGAGAAGAGAGACAAGAACAGAAACAACAGCCACAAAACGGCCTTGTGCCCTTGCATGAAGCAGTCATGGGGCAGATCGGACGCTGTTCCTGCGCTAGCGGCAGGAGAGAGAACCTCGCTTGGGAAGCACTGCACATCACTCTCTAGCACTCGCTTTAGCGATATCAGTGTCTCCTCCCTTGCCTTTCTCTCCCCCTTTTTAGGAGGGCTTTCTCTCTCCTTGCTTAGGGGTCAAACGTAGGGCTGTAGCTAGCTTTGTTTTGATGTCTGCTGAATCAAAAACTTCTGATGGAAAGACACTGAGGTGTCCAGAATAACCTGGTAAACCACATCTTGTCTCAATGGCCTTAGCTCGATGTAGCACAAGAAAGCGTGTGTGCGAGCGAACACAGCTCTGCAGTACCCGAAGCCCACTCAAGTGCCATGTCTGTCAACCCCCGTGCCCCCCGGTCATCTGTCGATGGAGTCCCTAAGTATGATTAATTGTGGAGGCCCGGTGGGTGATCATCACGCACCAGCTTCTTCCGTGGCATGCGGGTGGATTTGGTCGGCTTTTGGTCACAGCTCCCGGCCGCCACGGAGAGCGGCTTGAACACGAGCCTCGTTATAAATTTGTATAATGCGGCAATGACAGGAACCGGGACAACCGTGGTATGATGCCATGTAGAAGCAGTTTCGCCAGCAGCCTGGTCAACCTCTATGCTCAACACTGACACGCCATACATGAGCTGTTCAGGACACGATCACTCTTCCGCACTCTCGCTTCAACATTGTCCACAAGAAAACGAGACAATCACATCTTGTCCATGCAATATTCGTGCCATGACAAGTGATGGCAGATAGGCGGGTCCTTTTCTCAAAAGGCCGTTTAATTTCCGCACCCCGACCGGCACGCTCCTTGTTTGCTGGGCTGGCTCCTAATGCAAGACGGTCATCGCCCTGTCCGGCCATGCTGGAAATAGCATCGTACAGTCCGGGGAAACCAGCGACAAGGCGAAAAAGGGAAAGGAAACAGAAACATCAACATCTAGACCCTCCCAATCTCTCCACTTCTTGTGGGCAAATTGGGTCTGTGCCATTGCTAGCCTGTCACAGCGCCGCTTCTCGAACGAGCCAGCCTTGAAATGGTGCTTTGCTTTGGCTCACCAGGGTAGCCAAGGAGAAGAACCTGACAGGATTGAAGCATTTATGCATATAAGAAGCGCAAGCAAATGCGCTCCTATCATACGTTAGAAGCTTAAAGTATAATAATGCCGATACAAATTTTGGGTCAGGCACAGAAGTTGTATGATAATACAGCGTTTATATCAATGAAATGCACACGAATTGGCCTTGTTAATGTTTTTGTGAAAGCGCACTGCATTCACCTACGTGAATTGAGAATTGAAATGTGATGAGCTGTACACCAGACATCATTCGAAGATACCGGGTGATCATACCAGATAGTTTGTATAAATGGAGCAATAATGATGCATCATCCCACAATTCATCTTGTTCGGCGGCATCGACAGCTCGTATCCCATGTGAAGGCGCTCTCTCGCATAGAGCCTCCCTTAGAGTGTCGCTACAAAGCGTGAGTTGCACATGGCAAGCGTCCCCGTTCAGGGGAATTGCGATCTCGATCCTAACAGAATCGTCAAGCAAGGCTTGTTAGCGCTCCATCGCATGTTTCCTATGCTCGTTTGTAAAATTCCCATCTCCACCCCGGTGATCGGAATCTCGGTTGTTGTTCCAGTATAAATAGCACAACAGTTTGTGATTTGCCTCCTCGCCTCCTTTCTCCCCCTCCCCTCTGTAATATGCGACTGAAGCTACTTCTTGCAACAAGCTCAACGGGTCTTCATCTTCATCCTTCTTGAAAATTCATCCTTCTTGAAAATTCCCAATTCGATAGGTTGATAAAGAAGAAGGGTAGCACATGTTTTTGTATATGCGTACAGAGGCAAAGAGCATGGAGTGATGCAGCACTGCCGGGTAGCCCTTGAGATATGAGTTCAAGGGTGCAAACTGCATGTAAGAGCAGGGTCGTTGGGTCAGCTTGGCTTTTGCGTGCGCGACGCCCATGTCTCATGCCTCTCACCACTCCAGGCGCTGTCTCGATGTAGCCGGAGGAAGTGTGATTGTGCCAGCACTGCCAGTTGCGTCGTCCACTGTAGCCTCCATCCGGCCATCGCCATCTTCGCCATCGAGCAGGGATCGGTCAATCTTCCACAGTTTGACTCGCTCGTCAACGATGTCGGTCCACTTCCTTATCAGGGGGTGAGCCTTTGCCACATCAGGGAAGAGCACTTCGTCGCCTTCATTGGCTTCCTCGACGTCGTAGATCCAGTTTCCGTCAGGGGCCCAGTAGTCAGAGCTGAATACCTTGACAACGCTGAGCTCTTCCCTAGCCTCTGCCAGCAGCTTGGAAGCATCTGCTACTTCTCCGTCCTCGTTACCAGCCGCGCCATTGAGCTTTCTCAGAGCCTCTTCAATGCCTTCCAGGGTGCCGAGTAACTGCCCTGCCGCCAGTCCTATCGTGGCACCAAGGCTGAAGCCCTCGTCGAACCCAGCTTGGATGGTCCGCTCTTTTGCCGCCGAGATACCTTCTCGATATCCTGCAGTTGTGTGTTCTGTCTCCAACCGCCGCATATCGGATGGGTGATGAGGGTTTTCAGGTCCATCCAGAGACGTAAGCAAGGCAGTAGAATCCTCGCCGGATCCCAGCCCTGATTCAGACTCGGGCCCAAAGACATCATCGAGGGAAAAATACACGCCGCCGGAGCCAGAGCCGTCTTCCAGTGCGGCTCTCTGGACAGAATCGCCGCCCCCGCCCTGCGCGAGATACTCGTCATCCATTGACTGCTCGACCGGGCGAAAATGCATTTTTTTTTCCCTTTTGAAATATCAGCCTACGAAAAAGGAATACGGTGGTAGGCACATTAGGACAGAGCAGAAGCAGGCAGCAAGCGCTTCGTGGACTCCAGGCAGGTACGCCGTACCTAGGTAGCAGTTACGTCTCTCGTCCTCTCCCTGTGTATCTCTGAGGCTCTCTCCGAGTTTCAGGATTCGGGTGGATTTCCGATTTCTAGGCAACAGGGGGAGAAGCTGAGCCTCGATCGATTCGATCTCTACCGCTGGTGGTAGAAGCGCCGAAATTCTCTCTGCCGCAGCCTTCGTGCCTTTTTTCGAACTAGGTTGTATTATTCCGAGCTAGCATTTGAAATCCAGCCATGGCTGCCCCCCTGCTTCATTAGTCACAATGCCTAGTCGTGCCAATATTTTCGGCTGAACTACGACACAATAGGGTGGTGTGCCTTACTGTGTGACTTGCAACGCGACTCTCAGAACACACTGTGCTGGTTGCACAGAAGTTGAAGCAACCAGCGCAATTGCGAGCTGCTTGGTGCAGTCTTGATACAAGGAGCGTTCCAGCAGAGACAGTGCGAGTACAGTCTCGCTATACTAGCTCCAAAAATAGTGAAAAGCCGGGAAAAAAAGAGGTCGCCCTGCAAACTCACCCTCCCTTGCTTTGGAGGATAAAGCTTTCGAGTTGTCGGTGACACAAACTAGGGGGGAAAAAAAAAGAAAATCCCTGGCGTAAAATCGACACCGCCTCTCGAAGAGACAAGTTTCTCGCCCACGATTCCTCCTCTCTGTCTTTCTATCTCCACGCTTCTTCTCTCGTCATGATTTTCTCTTTCTCAGATGCCCTTTAGCCTTTGAATTCAGAAAAAAAAAAGGCGAAGAAAAAAAAAGCCCAAGAAATGATGCCACCTTGACGTAGCCGTGCCGACTTCTGCAATATTGCACCTTTTGATACAATCCATCCCCAACACACTTGCTGTATGTATGTGCTGTCATATCAGAAATTCTTTTTCCAAGAATAGGTTGCTGTTATCTCGGTGCCCTCCCACCCCTTTAACAGCAGCGTCTGTTCCTGGGCCGCCTCTTGGTATGCATGACGAGTGAGGCTCTTTTTGCCTAGAACTTCGTGGTGGTCATCCTGTCTCTCCCTTGTCGTTGCGACACGACACGACACGACACGATGCCGGCAACAACACACGCACGCACGCACGCACACGGCCCTCCCTGCTGAACAAATAGTAGGGCAAACCTTGAATTCAAATCATGCCACGTATTCCCTACCCTCCGGATTTCACCGTTTCCATTAATCATCTGCCCTTGTGGCGGTCAACAACTGGGCTCCGCAGCAAATCGTCCATGCATGAGCTGTTTATGGCGCATGGCGTCAACTTCATCCCAAGGCGGTCAGAGGATGTGAGAAGAGGCCAATGTCGGGTCAATGCTTGCTTGTCCTGCCTGTCCTGCCTGCCTTGCCGCCTTGTTTTCTGCTTGTTTGCTTTTTGGCCCTGGCTGCCGCCTGCGTGCCTGGTCCGGGGTGTCCAGCCAGTCCCCATCCTGTCGTCGTCGTTGTCATCGTCGTCCACCACCGCTACTACAACAACACCACCACCATCACGTTCACCACCAATACGGTCAAACACCGTGTCTGCTCCAGTCTGAACCCGTCTTTCTGCTTGAACGGTTAAAGACTTCCATCACATGGAAGGATCGCTCTCCGAAAAAAGACATGGATAGATGCAACGCCACGACAACAGTAACAACAGCACCCTCGCCCACACCAGCAGGTCGTGGCACACCAATAGTTTCGTCCGCTTTGCGGTGAGAAAGAAGCAATCATGCAGTCTCTGATGAGTTGTCTCATGTGGCCAGACCAAACAAAGCTTGCCGAGTTTCTCTCACATCCCCATCCTGGGTCAGAAACGGTAGAACCCAACGGTAGGTCGTAGAAGGGATATCTGCCCGAGCGGCTGAGACTTGAATCAAGCCTATCACGGACCCCATCGTACCGGAGCTATGGGAGGATCGGATCGGCCCCACACGCTGCCCATGAAGCGGGACGACGGCGCTCCATGTGGCTTTCTTACTGTATCATGTAGGTGTATGTATGAGGGAGGACTCCGTAAGCTCCCTCGTGATCTTGTCTCTGGCGCGCGGTCTCTCAAAGAGGGCCAACGGATACCCAAGAGTGGTCGCCTGTGCCCATTCGAGAAAACGTGCCAGCAGCTGAGTCGTCCCCCCGGCCCCGTTCGACGTCAGGCAAGGGAGCCATCCGGGCATGGATGCCTTTACAGCTTGCATTTGACATGCCATGTCGTGTTGTGCTGTTCCTGTGCCTCTGCCAAGCTCTAGCTGAGCGTCGAACCAGAAAGCTGTACGCTCACTCAGGAGTGGGCTCCGGAGATCGCTTGAATGTCATTGTCTCGTTTTTCTGCCCCATCCACGACGAACCACTCGTGAGAGAGGAGTGCGTTGTTCAACGTGTAAGCAAGGCGCTCTCTCTCCGTCAAGGCCCGCTCATCTTGCCACCAGAGTGATGGGCCGGCGATGCTTTTTCTCCAACTACGGAGTACTAGTGTTAGCTTATCAGCGGCTCCCCTCGCACACCCCTACCCCATGACATCTCCCTGTCTGTGGCTAGGTTCTAACTCACCGAGTTATCGAGTCTTGGAGTCCTGGGATTTCACCACGAGGTATTAAGAGAACGGCGTGAAAGGGGGGAAAAAAAGTCTGGATGTGAAAGCTGCAGCCACCGTCACAGATAGAGAGGTGAGGCTCGGGGAATTTTCTTTCGTTCTCCCGGATTTCACGCCAGTGCGTTAATCGTTAGTGTCATTTTTCGAATGGAAGCCAAAAAGGCGGCCCACAATGGCAGCAGTAGCGAATTCTGGGTTGCCAGACAGGGGAGGGGACGAGGGACGAGGGACGGGGGTCCTGTACGAAGTATGTCGTAGTAGTAGCGATGCAAACATCGCCTGCCTACCACAGCATGAAGCGGAGAGTACGAAGTAGGTATAGGGCGAAAATTGGCTGTGCTGTATGATACTGTGCCTGTACTTGTACGGTGCTTAGTTGGGGACGTTGGAAGCCGCGTCGAACAAGCCCCGGAACGCCGTTCTTGCGAGACCCCCCCATTCCTCGGGGCCGCCCGTTCCTGAGCTAGGAAGGGCCGCTTGGCTCAGTAGGATTCAACGCCCACCCTCCCCACCAAGCTGTCATTGCCCGCTGGCACAACGATGGTTCCAAATGTTGATGAAACGTCGCGTTTCGCTGCCTCTTTCTCAACCGGCTAACTACCGAAAAGGGGGCGGGGAAGCGGACAACAGGGGTTGAGGCTCTTCGGGATCCGGGCCGTGCACG
Source organism: Trichoderma camerunense (assembly GCF_050948025.1). Lineage (NCBI taxonomy): Eukaryota > Fungi > Ascomycota > Sordariomycetes > Hypocreales > Hypocreaceae > Trichoderma > Trichoderma camerunense. The sequence goes on from NW_028145365.1 coordinate 1,976,659, forward strand.
TCATCAACTCGCCTTTTCTTCTGTCTCTGGTCTCGTCACTCAACGAGTTTCAGACGAGGCAAGGGAAAGCCAGCCCATGGTTTCCAATGCGCGCTATGGGCGAAGGTGGTGTGTATGCTCCGTACTCGTACTCCATATGCCCCCATATGTGGGTTCCATGTGCGTGTGTCTGGGTGATATGCGCGTGTGAACTGTCGGATTCCTTCTTGAGAAGCCGCGAATGTCGTTCGGAAGCCAGTGTGTCGATTCTGGAATGCCGCGCCGGGCAGTGATGTGTTTGCGAGTAACGCTGCTGCCCTCCGGTTTGCGACAACCGCCATGCCGATTGATTTTTGCTCCACAATCTTTTGGTCATTGCTGTCCCGGCCCAACGTGTCTTCCCGCAACCCAACGCGAGGTCTAGCAGCGGCTTCTAGAAAGACTGGGCTGTCCTGCATCCATGCCCCCAGCTCATCCCCTACCCTTGCACAAGACCCTTCCCGCCTAATTCCCAAAGCTTCCCACCCCCACTGTAGCCACGACGCCCAAGTTGTAGAGCGTTGGGCCAACCCTAAAACCATTAGGTTCGCTCAACACCAAGCAACCACGCCTTTCTCGTCGTACTCATCTCATTAGTACTTCGTACTCGTAGTCACGTCCGCCCGGGTTCGGAAAGCAGAGACCTTGCCCTTTTCCGACAAGCCTTGCCATACCCATCCATCATCTCTCGTCTCAACACCTCCGTTATCTCTCTCCTCGTCCCGCGTACCGCTTGTTAGCGCCCTCCGAAAGGCCTCCCAGTCTCACACCCATTCCGTCGCCCGCCTCTCGCCGATACAAGGCAAACACTAAGAAAAAAAGAAAAGAAAAAGAAAAAGGACACCCCTGTCGATCACACAAGGGTAAAAAAATTCCTGCAGGGGCCAACAAAGTGCATCAGGGGTTTGACTGACCGCCAAGGGTAGACCGCAATATCGGGTGCCGCAATCATAGCAAAAAATAAGCCCGACCAGCAAAAAGGCCACGCGAGATCCCAGGAACAGGCGGCGAGCTCTCAAAAGAAGGCTCTCACCGAGTCGGTGTGGAAACAGTTTAAAATATCAGACCGTTCCCGCAACTCCGTCCACTTTTTCGTTCCTTCATCCAACAAGAAAAAACGGTGCCCTTTGAGCAATCGACCATAATCCGACCTCTCCTTCCGTTTCCCGAGCTTCCGGACGTCTCTGTCCAGTCTCGCCTTGCCGCATTACTGCCGCCAGCACCACTGCAACCACTATCCAACTCTCCCTTTTCTCTCTTTTTTTTTCTTCTTCCCACAAGCCAAAATGCGCGGACCATATGACACCACTGGCATTATCAAGCCCAACTCTCCTCAGCCACCAAAGCCCAAATAATGAATTTCTTTGTTTCTGGGTTGGCCTCCTTATTTTTCGCTTGCTTTCCCTTATTTTTCACTTTGTGACACGCTGTACCAGTCAGGTAAGCCCTACCCCCTTACTCCCACACCCTTTGTGTCATGTTTTCAGGAGCATTGCTGACGGCGGCCTTGCAGCTGTCTTTTTAATAGTAATACGTCGATCGAACCAAGCTCTCGATGACGACCGGGTTTAAAACGACTCGGGCGTTTCTTGGTAATTGCGGCACTCTTTCTTCGACTGTTGATATACTTTTGGGTTTCGGATAATGAATCGGTTTTGGGAGCAAGAGAGGGAAAATAGACTGGGAAAATTGGGTCAGGAGCTATCCGTCTTGGACCCCACGGACGAAAAGGCAATGCCGTGATATAGAGATATAATCATCCACATGAGCCCCCATGATCTGGGTAATGTTTCTTTTGTTATACATCAGGCGCCGCCGCCGCCAAACGCAAATTAATGTCTATCTTATTGAAGATTCTTTTGTTAGAATATGATGAACAGAAAGCAGAGAGTTGAACCATACCTGTCTGGATGAGCTTGAGAGTCTTTTTATGTGTCTGTGTTCAAACGAGCTCCTCGCTGTCTTTGTGTGACCCGATGAAGAGTCTTGGCAAACAGATTGGCCAGTCTCGAAAAGCACCTGCGTTGACCTTCTGGCGGTCTTTTGGGACACCAAGGGTCCACGTATGAGGAGAAAGGGAGCCTGAGCTGGATCATGTGTGAGAGGCTAACGAAACGGAGACGTCGTCAGCGCCGTGGGTGGAGAACGTGACAACCGGCGAAGTGGGACTTGATATGCCCGGCACGGCGTCGGGGCTTCCCTAGTAGGGCACCGGCGTACGACGGTTGGGCCCTGTGAAATGCGGTGATTGCTGCCCATGCCCCATTCCTCCATGGTGCCGGATGGGGACGCATGGGCCCTGCGGCAGGGTGGTACATGGGGAGAGGATGGAGAGGCTGGGGGCTGCAAGCGCAGGGCTGGCATCCTCTTGCATGGCCTCTGGATCTCGCTGCCACCCGCCTGGCTGGCTGGATTCGCTGATCTCGATGCCCTGGCCGGCTACTGCATCTCCAGCATGGGCATGTGGATGTTTGTGGATGTTTGTGGACTTGATGCGCCAATGCTATGAGCGCGGGAAGCGGGACGGCGCACGTTTGGATCTTTGACACACGCACTAGATGCCGGGACGAGATTGGGTTTGGTGTGGCAGCGCCGGTGGACTGTCAGAGTCCAGCCATGTGTCGAATCCATCCATGCGTTCATCTGTGCGCCCACCTGTGTGCCCATGTGTGAGGCCCATCATCCGCGTGGCCATCTGGGTGCATGTCTGCTCCCCTGCATGTCGGTTGTGCGTGTGTATGCGTGTCTTGCCCGCCAAGGTAGGGTGACAGCAATGGTAGACTGTGTGAGCCATGATGCCGGCTTAGCCTGTACCGTCTGCCGCACCGTTGAAAACTGGGAGGGTCACAGAGCAAGCTGAAGAAGAGAAGCCAAACGGTCGTATTACTGTATGGCAGGCCTGGAGTTCAGTCAGTCTCGGCGACGCAGGTGGATGATGCGTCCTTTTATACCATGAAGACGGCCGTTTCCTGGGACCCCCCTCCTTGGTCCTTGGTGTCCCGCGACCCTTCTCTCTTGGGCTGCGATTGTGATGGCTCGCAAAAGCCGGCATGACTTGGGCCAATGCTAAGGTGACTTTTCCTGATCCGTGAGGCTCATCCCGGGCAGCAAAAGCTCTTGTTGGTCGTGAGCAGATGGCAGATGATGGTGGGGTTTTTGGCCGAATCGGTAGTATCCATTGGAAATCCATTGGAAATCGTCATACGAAAAGGTGGTGGGGGCGGGGTTGGGAGAAAGTGCATCTTCATGCAGTTGTTCTTTCCCATGCCATGCCATGCATGCCATGGCGTCGAGTTGCCAAGAGCGTCGGATACGGATAGCAATAGCCTCTTTTTGCGCTTGTGTTTGTGTTTGCGCTTGCGCTTTCTCTCTCGCTTGAACTGTCTCGCTTATTGCGCGTCCTCTCGCCTCTTTGTAAGGGAAGGATGAAGCCAAAAGTCTCCGTTTCCTTTTGCGACGTCCGTTTCACCTGCCTCTTTCTTTTCTCTTTTCTCTCCGATTCGTCGTCATCTCATGGGCTGTTCTTCCCCTCGCTGCATTAAGAGGGCTAGGCAATGGGGAACGTTCCTTTCTCGAGTGACGATCGAACGCTCAACTTTAATCCCTGTTGCCATTCTCTGCAGACAATCCCCGGTACCTGCATTGCGGTCCAAAATGCCGCCCACGTCACTTTGCGCGTGGCCACGCCTCCTCATTCATCGACAGGCCCGAAGCTCGCAGCATCGCCTGATTTGCCAGTCACTTTTGGTGGCGTTTGCTGCAGAAAAAATGCGACCAGTGTCTGGAAGCCTCGGATCAGGGCACGATGCTGCTGATGGCGTGTTGTGTTAGCAGGCTGCTGGGAACATGATACTCGGCACCGGGTTGGTTGGACGGCTGGTACTGTAGTCGCCAGGCCACCTCAGACTGTGTTTGCGCCCAATACTTGACTTGTTCCAAACAGGCTCTGCATCCTTCCCGGTCTCTCTGTTTAACCTTGCTCTTCTCTCAATTTCACCCTCCTTATCAAGCCACGACGGCCGCCAGCCCCCTGTCTTGACGCAGCTCATTCCAAATGTGGGCGATGAATAGCCGCTTGGGAAATGCGCTACCAGCCGGATGGTGGTACTCCGCTGCGTCAACGAATAGAAATGACACACATTCAGTGTATCATCGTCCTCACACCAATAACCAGCCGTAGCGGCAGGGGCCATGCCTGGGCCGCTTTGGCCCAGTCTTCAAACACAGGCTCTGTACGAGTACAATCATCGTATATGACGGATCTCACCAGACTTGAGCCATATGGATGAACTGTGACCAGCAGCGGCCAGGTATTTGCCGTCGACAGCAGAACATCAATCTGCTGAAAGCTGCGAATATACTCTACAAAACGTGCTCCTGGACATATTCACGATGCGGAGTGTGTTACCGCGACACTAAAGCAATTGCATGATGATACAGTATCTTTGAATTGCTATGGACAAGCTCTCGTTGGTACCTCGTGCCGGAAGCGGTTGTCTGGAAATGTCGTCGGCCACGACGTACAAACAGGATGGATATGCTTCTTGCCCTTTTTCGTCACCTTGTTGGATTTTCCCCCCCTCTTGATTAAAGTTTTCTTCTTTGGCCGATAACAACGCTTTCCAACATGCCTGAAACCATGTCATGATCTTTGAGGCATGATGTGTTTCCATGGAATCTTCAGGCATTCATTCGATTAATAAGCGCAACATTGCGAGCATCGCAAGGATTGTGCCATCCTCAGGCTTAACATCTCCAATATATCCAACGTGTCCATTTCCATATCGAGCGAAAACAACAGGCGACTCATTGACGCCGACGATTGATTTGGGAGTTGGTACACGATGCTCGGCAGTAGAGTGTTCGGTTGAGAGGTACCACGCCTCACACTGCTGCATTCCGGAAATAGAGAGAGCCTTTTGGCTATACGAAGCCGGGAGTCTGCTCTGAAGGGTAGAGCTGACCGCTTGAGAATTCAGAGATAGCGTGGATTGTTGGTAGGAGCCGGTTTTCCATGGGAGATCCCACGTCTGTCTCATAATCTTTTTCAAGCTCTCCAAACTGGAGGCAGCAAAAAGGCCACCAAAGATGACGATGCCACCACTTGCCGCATACTGCACGAGCCTCTGCGATATGACCTCGCACCTAGCCTGAGCAATGCCTCCATCGGCCACAAATATAGCATGCGGCTCCGAACATTGGGTGAACAAGGTAAATGCCTTCTCCGTCGTCCTTGCATGCCATATGGTTGCTCTCTCGAAGAGCTCGTTCAAGAAGCTGGCGTGGGATTCCTGAAAAGTGAGCTGCGTCTGATCATCACCAAGCGTGAGCACGAATATGAGAGGTTTCGCTGGTCCGGCAGCCGGATCTTGGGTAATGCTGTGCATGCTGCTTCTGGAATACATTGAAGGAGGTGGACAAAACGAGTCGAGACCAATGGAAGAGCGCGTGTACGCCGATGCTGAAGGGGTCGGTTTGTAGGAACGGGCGAAGGAAATTTTATATTCTCTAGAATCTGACCGTGCCTTCGATGGTCTTGGAAGCTCTGCCTTTCACATTATTTCCTGGCCTCTGTCTTTTCCAGGATGCTTGCAAACCGGTGGCCGACATAATGCATGTCGAGGCGGGCCGAAGACCAACTCGACCCTCGCCAACAGCATGAAAACTCCACCCTTTGGACGGCATTGGAGTCGTCGGGATTCTCATATATGCTGTACACCCACACTTCTCATACGATTATTAGGTTTGTGTCACCAGCATGCTTCCCTTGTCCAACAATACGGCAAAAGGGAGGCTAGTCTGAAGTGCCCTGTCTTGTGGCTTCTATCTAACCGTTCAAACGACAAACCTTGCTCATTCTCAGGCACGTCTAATCTCGCACAGAATGAATATCGGTACATTATATATGCTTACACTGTTGCGCGGCAGTTGGTCATCAAGTGAAGCAGGCAAGTCAGACAAACCATTCATCCTGAAGGCGCCTGAGCCACAGTAGCTGCATGCACTGGACTCCTCCAGAGCGGTCGATGCGTCCATGACCCGTTGGCACTTCAGCTGTGCTGTGCCAGATCCACAAATAGAGCTCAACAGTCCAGGGATGAGAGTAGACCGAAGCTGCCGTGACGTAGTAGACTTATGCAGTGCCATCAAAACGACAACGACTAAAGAGTTTCACTCTCCACTTTGGGAAGACTTAAATTAGAAATGGCAATCAAAGGGACGAAAGATACCTAGTATCCGGTCTTTCAACCTCTCTCTCGGTGTCGTACAAGTTGTATGTGACGATCTCTCCGAGAACAGATTCACGCACTCTTGCTTTACGGGACCCCCCTGCGCCACCAGAAATACTGAATGGTAACCAAGCCTCTTTGATCGGTAAAAACTTCTGAATATGGCTTTGTTTCCACCACCCACTCTTGCTGGCGCGGCAGGAGCAGACATGTGCATGATGGAGGTCAGGGACAGGAGAGACCACTTTCTTAAGATTACCGCGCCAAGTGCCAGGAGACAGGAGACAGTAGGCTCGCTCCATAGCAAACCAACTTGGCTGACTGCTGCTGGAATTGCATGGCTTTGTTTCTCAGAGTCTGAATAAGAGTCTGAAGCAAGCTTGGGTGACATTCTCAGGAGGGCTTCATCTTCTTGCTCCAGCTAGCAACTCTACGAAGCCGGATCTCGACCATGCATTCATGTATCACAGCATATGGAGAAGGCCAGGGATGAGAAATACAACAGAAGCGTGCGGCCAATCCGTACACGAATGATGCCTCTGGTGCGCTTCAGAGGGGCATGCAAGTCGGCGACCTGAGCAAACTGCCCAACGGCGACTATTGGCAAGCCACTCAAGTGAAGGTGGGTTTCCTAGGCGTTCCTACTGGTTCTAGGCCTCGCTTGGGGCTGGATGAGGCAAACTTCATGATGCATTACATGCTTCCCTTGACTGGCGTACAGGATACCATCCATAGCTGATGAGAGCGCAGCGACGAAGCCTTGGTAACCTTCCGAGGCCACTGTTGAGGTCCTTACTGTACTGCTGTTATAGCTTGTAGACCATAGCTAATATGTCGAAACGTAGAGGAAAGCTTCAAGGGCTTGCCAGCATCTACTACCTCTTGCTGCCATGTGATTCAGTGGTACTCCATCGTGAGTGGGAAATAACGGGGTGGGGCCGATTGGAGGGGCCGGACCAGCACCGGTGTGCCAGGTTTGTCGATTGCCAATGACGGGACGTCCCCAGTCTGATGGTGTGGCGGCAGGCCTCAGCGAAATGAGCACGCTTGGCCCATGCTCAAATCTTCCGTTATTCAGGCAGTTCATGCTGAGGCACAAGATGAGTGCTACCTAGTGTGAGCCGTCTTGATCTGTTTGTGTCTCCATAACTGACGCGCAACAACGGAACGCCTTAACTGTGTCCAATAAGCTTGGAGTTGGGCTCGTGTGAGTGGCTGGTAAGTCGACGCAACCCCCCAAGGGGCTCAGGTATCGTCCAGCATCGTGCAGACTCGGTGAGTCGCTTGCAGAGGGGTTGATTGGCTCTCATTTGCCAAGTTGAGTTCATGTGGCATGCCATCATGCCAATCTGACCACCACCACCACCATCAACACCACCACACCAAAGCTGGATTTCGGGATGCCTTGCTTTGAACTCCCCCTTCTTTGGTTTCTCTGGCTCAACCCCACAGGGCTCCAACTACCCAGATGGCCAGGGATAGGAACAGGAATAAATTGTGCGGGGATACGTGTGAATCACGCCTCGAGATCTAGGGGACTAGCCAGCTGCCGAGACCTGCGCTAATGCCTTTCTGGTCACATCTAGCCAGGGATCAAGCAAACATCCGGGCTTCAGGTGCCTTTTCCCGTTTGTCCCTTCGATTCGGCTGGATGCTGCACGTCCCGTTCCTCGGAACCAGGATTAAAACGGCGCTTATCAGGCAGCTGCTTCCATCGGCCCCAGTCACAGCCTATGGAAAGGTGGTCTGATGCTGCGTGGCTGCAGATCTCGAGTAGAGGCATGAAGTTGCCAGGGTCCCATTGTCATCAGTTGTTGTCCGTGAGAGCAGCTATTAGTCGGTTCGAGTGGATACTTGACATGGCTCTGCGTCTATGCAAACGAGCTCTAGGCAGTTCGCACGATATCACGGCTCGGACATAGTTGTGCGGCTGTTCTAGGACGAATAAACTCCACCCAGGATAGGATTTTATGCTGATGTCGTTGGACATGGTTACCAGCATTCCGCCTTGTGAGCTAGTAGAACTTTGACATGTTCATCCCATCAATATTCGCCCTGTGACGAAGCTTCAATGCCGCCGCGGCCCTCCAAGATCCTCAGAAAGGGACGTTTCTTGATGTAGCAAGGGTTGGAAGTTGATCAACTTGGAGTGATGCCCAAGAACTTACAATGTATCACCCTAATTCGGGCGAAAGACGGAACGCACTCCTCTCCCCTCCTGCAGTGACCTGCAGAATTCCTCTGCACCTGGAGATTAGAAACACAAGTACGGGCTACCCGAGGCCCTCGGCAACTGTGTCTCGACTTGGTCGAGCAGCCTTAGACTACTTTCTCCTCTCCAAACAGGGATGATGTCCGAGTGTCGGGATGCTCATGCTTTGATGCTTGCCGCGTGTGGCATCGAGTGTTTGTGATGAGCTGAATACAACGACCCTTCCCCTGGAATCGAACACATTTCGTATTTTGGGATACGAGTGGGTGGCTGCATTCTGAAGCCTGTTTGCACCGCTAAGCTTCGTGGGGTCGGCGTAGTGGGCAATTCGATGCAGTGGCGCTGTCCGCTATTTGTTGTCGTGGAACAATATCTGTAGGCAACATCGTATACTGGCCAATGCCGAAAAGCAGCACTGACGTAGGCAAGTTTGATTAAATGCTGGGGCTGCCTTTCGGCGACCAAGAAGGGGTTTTCTTCTCCCAGTTCTTTCTATTTCCTGAGAATTACTGTCCCTACAACTGCCTTAGACAAGTCTCTATACGTTGCATTCGTGATGAATATTCATCCAAGCATCACTTACCAAGACAGAATTAGGAGAAGTAACATAGTTTATCATGGTGGTATCCCATTGGCTTCATTGGTTCACTGAAATCTCGGCGTCCTCGAGATTAAGCCAAGCGGATACTTGCGCGTGCTAGACGTGGGTGACACGCCCCGGCGATAAGGACGAGTCTAGAGCAACTGTTGGAACTCGGAAACCTTCAAAAAAGACAAGGGGCCAAGTTTCAAGCACCGAGGGTGATAGAAAGCCGATGACTTTACCGCGAGTGAGGCTTGGTAGTCCTGGCTAGTGGCGAGATTGTGGCACATCTTCCCCAGATGCCTCCTGGTGTTTAATCTTCCCTTGCGTTCCACTGGCCATTGAGAGCGATGGGGCCTCCTGCAAGTTGCATGGGACGGCACAGAAGTTGTGCTTGTGCTTGATTCCGATGAGGGTGCCTGGTCCATGTCAAGCTGAAAGGGTACAACTAGAGTTTGTTGGCGGAAGTCATGACATGAATGTTATTCGTCCGGATTGTGGATTAATCAACGCAGATGTAGAATGCTGAGACATCCGTACGAGAATAAGAATGAGACAGTGAATAAAAGTTGTGCTGTTAAAGTCGCCGATGCAGCAAGCTGTGCAGGTTAAAAAAAGAAAAGTATCCGGACAAGCACGGCACACTCGTCAGGCCTTTACTGCATCATCCGGCTAAGCATGCTCCTTCGGAGATCACTCCGTCACTTGTGACCACAACCTTCCTTGATCGAAAATATTGGCGGAGTATTCGACACAAGAGGTACAGAACGCGGGGGCATACGCGGATATTCAGTATCAAGCCACCATGGCACAACTTGATCCTTGAAGCCGCACTTCCAATCCATTTCCTCCAAGACTGGACAGAACAATGACCCAGAATAAGGACAAGAAGTAGCGAGTTGGGACGGCATCGCGGCATGAGTGTAGTACAAAGCTCCGCCTTCCTGTGTGATGAGGTTTGCATGAAAGGTCGGGATGGAGCATAGATGCGGCTTCGTCTGCCGCCTGTCCTCTATCCGCAGATGATTGGAGTTACCATGAAGCGCGATCTTGCAGAGATTGAGAAGCGGTATCTATCCGCGCGAGGACTGAAACCGGGTAACACAAGCAAGCCTCATTCACTCAAATAGGCACACCGAGATGTCGCTGTCTGGGGATGATTGGCGAGAGTGAGAGCAAGGGAAAAGAGCTGGGCGTAGGTTGGCTAGCAGTGGTAGCACAGGAATGCAGGTTTCCGGTCCGAGAGTCCGTGTGTCCCTTATCTAGAGCGTATTGCATGGCCTCGTGCGTCCGAAGAGTGAATACGACGTTTGCTGGACGGCTGATGGCTCCCCCACCGACACGAACGAGCCGCATCTGTCAAGGCGTCAAGAGAAACACATGGTATCTCCTAAGAAGTGTCCACTGATCGTAGTACTGGGTAGCACTACGGCATCATGACAAGAAAACGTTTTGCTTCCAGGCTGCCATTTGCACGTCAGAACCTCCATGGGTTTGGGGATCCCTCCGTATGTAGTTGTTGCAGCTTTCTAATCCGGGGTAATCCAGCAATTCGGGGCAATTCATTCCAGGCGGCGCGATCCAAGTCGCCGCACTTGCTTAGTGCAAGGTACAGCTCCACGCAATACGCACAGCATGGGTGCTAAAGTGAGCTTCAAGTGTCAGCACCAGACAGTCCATTTCACCTCTTGTTTTAGCTGGGCTCCACTTGAATCGCACAGGCCCTACAGTAAGCCTCGCCAGCAGGGTTGGATTCAGTGTGGGGATCATAACGGACTTGCTGGCCTCTTCATCGTCTTTCCGCATGCAAGCACGGGAAGCATGGAGTACTAGTACCTGCTGAACTGCCGATATTGGACTGCGCTAGGCTTTGCCTTATTTCATTCCCTTTTCTTCGGTCCTGCTTGGCGGATCGTCTCTTCCATTGTCGGTGGGTCCTGTCTCGGAGAGCTCCTCTATCATCGCGCGACGTTTTGCTTGGTACTGAGCACGAGCAGCATCTCATTGTCTCGGGGCTGGTTGACCATCTTCCCCCTCCTTTGTCTTGTCTTGTCTATTGTCGTACGGATCAGCCAATTCGTTGGTTGGCCATCCCGTGTCGGCACCATGGTAGCCGTCGAGCCTGCTACGCGGAAGCGTGTGCTTCGGGTTATCATCGTGTCCCTTCTTCTAGACTTGGTAAGCCACAGCAACTAGGAGGAGGCATCGTGAGCATCGATCATACCTGTAGGATAGATGGCTGATTTGGGAGTCACCCAGATATCGTTCACGTTCATCCTCCCACTGTTCCCAAAGCTTTTGGAGTTCTATCGGGATCGCGAGGCTCCCAACCTGATCCACCATGACGCATCTCATGCCACTCTCCTCCAGCAGGTCCTCGGAGGGTTGAATGCATACAAAGCGTCCTTTTCCCGACCCATCGATTCCCGATATGACATTGTCCTTCTCGGTGGAGCACTGGGGTCTTTGTTTTCGTAAGTATCTTGTAACGTCCCTACGCATTATGGCTCTCCTTGGTGGGGGACCTGCAACTTGTTGTTTCAGCTACTAACAAGATATGGTTACAGCCTCCTGCAAGCCATCGCGTCTCCCATGATCGGTCATTTTTCTGACCGCTACGGCCGTCGCTATGCGCTGCTTGCATCCATGTGTGGAAACATGGTGTCTGTGCTCCTATGGGTTGTGGCAGTCGACTTCCGCACTTTTGTAGCCAGCCGTGTTGTGGGTGGTCTTTCCGAGGGCAATGTTCAGCTTGCCACCGCCATGGCTAGCGATATCTCCGACGAAAGCACACGAGGATCCACCATGGCAATCATCGGCGCATGTTTCTCGGTTGCCTTTACCTTTGGGCCAGGCCTAGGGGCATGGTTGAGCACGGTTGCCACTGCATGGGCGAATCCTTTTGCAGTGGCAGCAGGATTCAGTCTGATCTTGATCTCCGTCGAGACGCTGTACCTGTACTTTTGCTTGCCAGAAACCCTGCCATCTTTGGTTGGTGGTGTGGCAGCCAAGGCAAACGCACCCGGCAAGAAGGATGGGGAGACCAAAGAAGTGACGCGGACGAACTCACGCTTCCTGCTTTATGCAACCCATTTTGTGTTTCTGCTGTTCTTCTCAGGAATGGAGACGTCCCTATCCTTTATGACGTATGATTTGTTCCAGTTCACCTCTGGGAAGAATGGTAGGTTGCTTGGATACATTGGTTTGGTAGCCTCTGTGTTCCAAGGAGGCATCACTCGCCGACTGACCCCCCTTTTGTCCGTACGTATCGGCACCGTCGCCTGTCTCATTGCCTTTATTCTCCTCAGCCGTCTTTCCACCCTCGGAGGCCTATATGCCGCAGCGACGTGTCTCGCCATCACATCAGCGACAGTTGTGACGGGCCTCAACGCTCTTAGCAGCTTCGAAGCCAACGAGCACGAACGCGGAAGCAAGCTGGGCATCATGCGGAGCTGGGGCCAGCTGGGTCGTGGATTGGGACCGATCGTATTCACAAGCGTATACTGGTGGGCAGGAAGAGAGTATGCGTACACCATGGGTTCCATGGGTGCCCTTGTCGTTGTCACAGTCGCATTTCTGGGGTTGAAGGCTCCCAAAGGAATGACTGCACCAAAAGCGACTGGAAAGAAGAGTCAGTAGGATCAACGTAGGAGGATCCGGTCCTCTCTACCTGGCGACAGAGGCTCACTGAGATGCAGCATAAGAGGAATGGAGAGACAAGATGGTAAAATTGTCGAAGCATAAACTGATAGAAGAGAGCGAGCGATTGTACAGTAACATATGCACGCGAATCGAACAAGTAGATAGATGTAGGACTGAAGTAATGGTCATTCAATGAGAGGAAACGAACGTATTTGTTATTTTAGATTTATCTCAATAATGTGTCATCGCTTAGCCATGCCATGAGGAAAGAACCAAGCAAAGTGAATGCCCCAGGCATCCAGACGCCAGGAGAAGTACCGCCGAGAGTCTACATTACGAGGGCAACATTTTAACAAGATGACTATGCATGCCATCAAATCATGGCTCTATAACCGCAGAGGCAATCCACATGGCAAGGCAAAAAAACAAACAGTAAGAGGTTGTCGGGGAGGTAAAAAAAGAAGAAAAAAGAGATGGTCGATCAGAAATCGAACCACCGTATGCCCGCACCCGGATTTGCACCAGGATCCTTGGCTATCACCTACGCAGAGAGAATAGGAGTCCAACGAGTTGCTCTTACTCTATACGGGCGGCAGCTTGAACCACTCGACCATATGGAACAGCGGTTCTGTTGGGACAAGAGATACATATCGGAGCTTATAAGGGACAGGAAGGCGGTAAAGGGACGGAGTGCTGGCAGCTGTCTGGACGCTGAGGTGGTACGCGTTGGGGGCTGGGACACACAAGCAAATATCAATGCTCCAGGACGACGGCAAACGGAGAGGCAAGATTGTCCATCAGTGACCCATGTAGGGACAATGAGTCATATTAGAGGGAGAGAGACTCTATGAGTACTCTTCTCTTTCTTCAGGAAATATTGACCCTACCAGCTTCATTGTTAACCAGGTGTAGATTGACTTGTGTGGGATGAGTTGAACTCTTACCATGATATCCACCTAGCAGCTTTCGCTATGGGTAGGAACCGTTGACGATTCGTATCCCATCTATTTGTCTTAACATACCGAAGGACTACAGCAGACACAACTAGGTAGTTTTGTCTTCTGTAGTCCTACCTGACATGACGGCTGATATTGGGACGATAAGCAAGCCCACCATCTTCCACTTCTCATCTGCCGAATTGTGCTTCATATTCGATGATTTTTGAGTTACTCAGCGACGACCACGGCAATTTCAAGAGTGCTTCAAGAACCCTGCAATTACCCAGGTCTTCGCGGAGTATCTCAAAAAATCTTCGAATAAGTAGCACATCTCTGCAGATGAGAAGTGGAAGCTGGTGGTACGAATGAATGAACCGGATATGGCATAGACAAGTTAGCAATGAGTGTACCGTTCAACTCTCTGGTGAGTCCCATTTGAAAGACTCTTTAGAGGGAGGGGCATTCAGATGCATAAAGTATTCTTTGCTGTAACACATCAATGTATGACCATCTTCAGACTTTGGAGTGCAAGCCCATGTGAGGCAGTTATATGTCATCGCAAATCATGGGTGGGGCGTTTGCTCGGGGATGGAGACAGAACGTTCGCCGGCCGAATAGAAGCAAAGTAAAGATACGGCCGTGGCTCTGCTTGAGAGACTCGATAGCCTCATAATAAAGCTCGAGATGTTTCTCCTTCCTGTAGCTTGATAGCTTAGCAATTGAGCAGATATTCAGAGCTTCGTCAACCAACAGCGACTACACAGTTCATACATAGCAGACGGAGCCACCCTAGATCTGATGATCAAAGGTCCGACCTGCCTCCTGCTCAAACAACCCAGCCTGGCCGTAACAGCCTTACACAGGACTTGGATATGAGAGAACTCAAACTCACGAGGGACAGAAAGTTTCCCTGAATGTCCTTAAGAGTCACACCGAAGCAGCTTTGTTGGTCGATCAAGTTAAGCTTCAGCTATGCCATCGATAACGGGACGGATGGGCCCACGCTAGCTAAAGAAGCTGGGCTCCGACTAACAATAAATACCATGGCGCTTGCAAGCCACGACGGCAAATTGATCCGTGTCTAGTTCAGCAGGTGAAGCACTGGGTACTGCTCTGCTTCAGACGCGCAGATGCATCGTCAACGTGGTCAAAATCTTTTGGACGGGGCTGCAGCAGCTTCAAATACTGATACGCACGGGACCGCCCCCTCACTCCCAACAGACTTTTCAGGCACTATTTCTGATACATGAGCTCCATTCTATTTGAGGCTGCACCTCTTATTCGGCGTTTTCCAAAAGGAAGCGAGGACAAGTACTGTACATAGGTTGATAAATAGATAGATCAGAACTTGGCAGAGGAAAAAAAAAACCTGCAGGCGGTGGCAATGCCCAGGTGATGGATAGAATGCATGAAGTGGGGGTGTTGACGTTTCAGTGTGGGCTTGGAAAAAGAGTGAGCATGAATGGAGGGGCTGATGGAGGGGTAACATGTGAGTGGGAGTGAGAAAAAAACCCATCGAGAGCGGGAAAAATGGCACTGGCGATATCATATATTTTACAGGGGAGTCGAATTACTAGTCCTACTGTAGTAGCTGCAAGTGATGATGGCGGAGCTAGAGAGACCGAGTCCATGTAAGGGATATGGAGATGGTCAAATGGGTTCTGAAGATGGACACTCACACAGCACGACTCTGTCGAGAAGAAGAGCACATCAGCCCAGTCGTTTTCGCCACAGGCTTTTTCCTACCAAAATGATCGAAACACAGCGAGTCGAAAACATCATGACATGCTCATCACGACGGCTTCACACACCGCCTTTGACTCACTCCTGTGGTGTAACAGCCTCGCGATGTGGAAGATAAGGAGATAGGAGGTACCAGTACTTCATCCTTGGTGAAACCCAAACGACAGCGGCGAGTTGGGCAAAAACTGGCGCGCGCCAGTAGCTGGAGTGTGGGTGGATTGGGCAGTGAAAAAAAAAAAAAAAGTCAACGAGGGGAATGTGCTCCGTAGCAGTAGGCCAAGTCGTAGAAGTACAGCTTCACTTTGGTATCAGAGCATGCTCCCATACTCTCTGTTTTCTTTATGTGTCCTTTTCTCCCGTTTTACTTTCTGTTTGCGTCACACCGAGTTGAATTTGAAGCTTTTGTGAAATCATGTAAAGTGGCCGATGACTCTTCAAGAGACGCCTGGAATACGTAGGAGCGCTCGCCAGATGGATTAGCACGTACTGGGTACACACGGCGAACAGAGCGGTGGGAGTGCGTATGCACTGGCACCCCGTACTGCAGAAAGGATAGGTTCGCTGAAACTGAAAGTGCTGCAAGTGATAACCGCCATCATTTTAGGCACCAGGCTGGCGCTTCACATCTCGGACCTCGAATGAAGCCGCCATTGAGCCGTGGTAGAACTCTACGACTCCTCGTACTCGTACGGTGATCGCCTCCCAACTTGCAAGGGATTCCAAGGCTTCCATCGGTCTGACTCTTGTTTGTTTGTATGTACTCCTCACCTTCGTCCGTACTGTATGTTCCACCATCATACCAGATCGTATCGTGGCGGGCACTTAACAAGGGCGAGCTCCAATCGCAGCACCCCATTGGCCAGATCGCCCACAGCCACCAAGGCCGCTCAGGCGAGAAAAAAAATTCTTGCGGATTTGCAGTTGCGTTGAGTGGGAAGCGGGAGGGCAGAGAAAAATATTATTCGTTGGGGCTCGCTCGTTAGGGCTAGACCATGCCGCTTATTTTGCCCCTCCTTAAGGCTTTTTTTCACAAGCCCCGTTTGCTGCCCCGCGCGTGGCAGAAAAAAAAAGCACAGAGCAATAGCGCTGCACCCCTCCACCCCTCCGCCCACCACCTTTTAAATCTCTTCTTCCCACCATCTGCTTTCGAAATTTTCTTCTCTTCTGC
The DNA here is from genome assembly GCF_050948025.1 of Trichoderma camerunense. Classification (NCBI taxonomy): domain Eukaryota; kingdom Fungi; phylum Ascomycota; class Sordariomycetes; order Hypocreales; family Hypocreaceae; genus Trichoderma; species Trichoderma camerunense. Next base: position 1,993,193 of record NW_028145365.1, read on the forward strand.
TCTTCGTCTCGCATACCCGGTTCAAGCATCCGATCTGCGAATTTGTATGTGCCATCTCTTCCTTCGCCCTCGCCTTGGTGACTGCATCTTCCAACACTTGGAACATCATCGCCTTCATCATCATCATCGTCTGAGGAACATTTCCAGCTGACTCTGCTTGCCTCCAGTACTTTTAGTCAAGGACTACACAGCTCACGCTAAACACAAACCGCAAAAATGGGTAAGGAGGACAAGACTCACATCAACGTGGTCGTTATCGTACGTATTATCCCTTCTTCACGTCGGCATCAGTCGCCGCTCTGATTCTCAAACACTTGTGCTAACCACCATCTTCTAGGGGTGCGTATTCCATCAATCATCTTGAATGAGATCGATCGAACACAGTACTGACTTGCTACAACAGCCACGTCGACTCCGGAAAGTCGACCACCGTGAGTTACACCCTCTTCTCCTGCTCCGATATCAAACGTCGTTTGATACGGGACATCTACTCTTTGAACACAGGGCTAACCATTTATCATACAGACCGGTCACTTGATCTACCAGTGCGGTGGTATCGACCGTCGTACCATCGAGAAGTTCGAGAAGGTAAGCTTCAACTCATTTTCGCCTCGATTCTCCCTTCACATTCAATTGTGCCCGACAATTCTGCAGAGAATTTTCTTGTCAACAATTTTTCATCACCCCGCTTTGCATTACCCCTCCTTTGCAGCGACGCAAATTTTTTTTGCTGTCGTTTGGTTTTAGTGGGGTTTCTTGTGCACCCCACTAGCTCACTACTTTTTTTCTGCTTCGCTCTCACTTCCCAGCCATCATTCAACGTGCTCCGTGTCATCACTTTCAGCGATGCTAACCACTTTTCCATCAATAGGAAGCCGCCGAACTCGGCAAGGGTTCCTTCAAGTACGCTTGGGTTCTTGACAAGCTCAAGGCCGAGCGTGAGCGTGGTATCACCATCGACATTGCTCTGTGGAAGTTCGAGACTCCCAAGTACTATGTCACCGTCATTGGTATGTTCTTTCCATCAACTTCACACAGCGATCACAAGCCAGTGCTAACAAGCAATTCACAGACGCTCCCGGCCACCGTGATTTCATCAAGAACATGATCACTGGTACTTCCCAGGCCGATTGCGCTATCCTCATCATTGCCGCCGGTACTGGTGAGTTCGAGGCTGGTATCTCCAAGGATGGCCAGACCCGTGAGCACGCTCTGCTCGCCTACACCCTGGGTGTCAAGCAGCTCATCGTTGCCATCAACAAGATGGACACTGCCAACTGGGCCGAGGCTCGTTACCAGGAAATCATCAAGGAGACTTCCAACTTCATCAAGAAGGTCGGCTTCAACCCCAAGGCTGTTGCTTTCGTCCCCATCTCCGGTTTCAACGGTGACAACATGCTCCAGCCCTCCACCAACTGCCCCTGGTACAAGGGCTGGGAGAAGGAGACCAAGGCTGGCAAGTTCACCGGCAAGACCCTCCTTGAGGCTATCGACTCCATCGAGCCCCCCAAGCGTCCCACGGACAAGCCCCTCCGTCTTCCCCTCCAGGATGTCTACAAGATCGGTGGTATTGGAACAGTTCCCGTCGGCCGTATCGAGACTGGTGTCCTCAAGCCCGGTATGGTCGTCACCTTCGCTCCCTCCAACGTCACCACTGAAGTCAAGTCCGTCGAGATGCACCACGAGCAGCTCGTCGAGGGTGTTCCCGGTGACAACGTTGGTTTCAACGTCAAGAACGTTTCCGTTAAGGAAATTCGCCGTGGTAACGTTGCCGGTGACTCCAAGAACGACCCCCCCATGGGTGCCGCTTCTTTCACCGCTCAGGTCATCGTCATGAACCACCCTGGCCAGGTCGGTGCCGGCTACGCCCCCGTTCTTGACTGCCACACTGCCCACATTGCCTGCAAGTTCGCCGAGCTCCAGGAGAAGATCGACCGCCGTACCGGTAAGGCTACCGAGACTGCCCCCAAGTTCATCAAGTCCGGTGACTCTGCCATCGTCAAGATGATTCCCTCCAAGCCCATGTGCGTTGAGGCTTTCACCGACTACCCTCCCCTGGGTCGTTTCGCCGTCCGTGACATGCGACAGACCGTCGCTGTCGGTGTCATCAAGGCTGTCGACAAGTCCGCTGCCACCGCTGGCAAGGTCACCAAGTCCGCTGCCAAGGCCACCAAGAAATAAGCGATACCCATCATCACCACCTGATGTTCTGGGGTCCCTCGTGAGGTTTCTCCAGTGGGGCACCGTGCGCTCACTTCTACGACGAAACGATCAATGTTGCTATGCATGAGCACTCGACTATGTATCGAGGCACGTTAATTGAGAGGCTGGGAATAAGGGTTCCATCAGAACTTCTCCGGGAATGCAAAACAAAAGGGAACGAAAAAAAATTAGATAGAAGTTAATTGATGACTTCGACAACCAATTCTGTTTCTCGCTGTGTCTTGTGTGTGATGTTGTGTAAATTCTTTGCCTTTAGAGTTCAGATCGTGATGTGTCCATGTGTTGACGCTTGACATCACAAGCCGTGTATTGTCTTTGCGCGCTGTAGTCTAGGGGCGCTTAGTGGACTAGAGATGCTAACGGCACTTGGCTACAGGCTATTACGCTCGCTGTAGGTCTCCGCTACAGGGGCTGACCCACGGCCCGCTGAAGAACATTGGAAAAGAAAGATCCGGGTACTCTTCAATTGACATTCATGATACTATCACCACTCAGCTGTTGCTTTGAAGACATCATCGTCAGCTGTTTATTCAAAAGGTCCAACTCATTTCCATCTCCAAAACTAGTCGTACAAATTTCTGTGAGGACTATAGATCTATATATATGTGTGTATCATGTGTTTATATACATGGCATCGTGAGAGGGGAATCGTTGCTTCATCTAAAAACGCCGTTGGAATGTCCTTGCTCCCGACACCGTCGATGCACTCTTGATAACCAAAATTCTATCTTGTTTTTCTTTTCTTACTATTTTTGTTCGGGCTCTGGCTCTTTCGTCGTGTCAGGTTCAGGAGATTGCAAGTCCTCAGATGGTTCTGGGGCTTTCTCTGTCGAGGAATGGTCATTTTCATGCTCAGTATTTTGCAGCGGTTCAGATCCCATGCTCTGAACACGCTCATAATCCTCAGCTTCAGCATCTAGTGATGACAATTGATCCTCCGTGACTTCATCCTCGAGCGTGCCAACGTCTGGTGTTTCTCGCATAAGCTGAGACCCGTTGTGCCATGAAAAGTATTTGCCAGTCGCTACTCCTTCGACTAGAGATAGGAAGCGTGACGCCTCGTCTCTATCAAGCATAAATGCTTGTTCGTCTTTGCCTTGTAGAGGGCCGGCTTGAAGTGAAAGCTCTTGCCGGTGGCCTCCGTGTCGGCCTGCATCGATGCTGATGTAGCACAGCGTGTGGCCATGGAACCCGAGCCGGACAGATTGATGAATTTCCAATCCCATGAAGATGTATGGTACATTGATGGTAGCCTTGGAAGGCTTGCGTGTTGTTTTAGCCTGTGTCACCCATGCTTTGGGGATTGAGAACTTGGCTTTGCTGGGTGTTTTTAGAACACCCTGGGGGAGGTTGAATTCGCTTTGCGATAAAAATTCCTTGACGGACTCTTGACTTGCATCCAGAGGAAGAAGATGGGTTTGCGTCAGGCGAACATCTACACTTTCACTGGGTAATAGCACGTCATTGATGTGCTGTGCTGCAACTCCAAAGAGGGCCGAGCCAGGGGGGAGAGAGGAGCCGGTAAGGTCGCTGTCGGGATTCACTGGCAGTTGCAGTTGTATTGTAGGGGGCGCGGAGTCATATTTTGTGAAGGAGTGATTGGGGTCTGGAGAAAAGTTGAGAACAATCGTCGCACGCTGCGATGGAGGTTTGTCTTCTTCCATGATAGATGTAAATGATGCCGGATGGGGAAGGACGGGAGAAAGCAGCCGACGATGCTTCGCCATTGCAGCCACTGTGTGTGAATGCTCCCCGTGAAGCACATGTCCGAAAGAAGCTGTGACCTGGTGGACTGGTTCGGTTCCTGTTGTCACCTTGAGATCGGAAATGACACCGGGGAATTGCATTGAAACGTCGTCTCCTAAGGTGGTGGCTTGGCCAACTGGTGAGACGAATCTTGACCACTGTTTGAGCTTGTCCTTCCAAGACATACTCCTATTTTCTCTTTGATGGCTAATAAAAGCCCCGTCCTTGATATTGCTAATGCCTGATGGTGTGATAATGTGGACACTGCTTTGGGCATCTTTTGTTGTCTGCTCCAGTAGAAGTCGCAAGGCGATATCAGCCGGGGATTCTGTACCCTCGGAAGCAAGATGCTGCTTCTGCAGCCAAGAGATTTCAAGTTCCTATTTATTCGTTAGCCAGGAAAAATCTAGCGGCACAACAGTTGAAGCATACTTTACTGTTCTCATCGTAAGCAATATGCGTCTTGGTGATTCGTTCTAGCTCTCGAAGAAATTTCTCTTCTAGGTCGTGCTCCTGAATGAAACCCGAGGATATTTTCTGGGACCGAATTGATTTGACCGTTTCGTCAAGATGGGAGAGGATGGCAGGAATGGTGGATTTTTGAGCATAAATATTAATCCGGTGATCGTCAAAACTTGTAGTGATTTTCTCCTTGTTCGACTGATATAAAAAGTCTCTGGAGAGGAGCTCAAGCACGGCGCTATTAGGAGCTAAGACGGGAATGTTAGCCTAGATTCGCTCATAATCAAGCGGTCATCATGAAGACTTACAGGCAATCAGCTCAAAGATGCGAGGTTGTAGCCAGACAAGAGTTCTGCCTAAGCCTTCAACCTGCTCTTGAACCTCCAGATTCCATATCATTTGCATAATCATAATAACCTGTCGTTGCTTCGGCCTAAGCGGCCCCCAGTGGTCAGGCTTTGCAGCCACCCAAGGCTCCTGTTTGACAATCCAGTGATAGCGCAACTGCTTCCCTTGATCTCGCTTGGACGACAAGGCCAGGCGCTTCTGACTGAAATATTTGGCAAGTTGATTAAATGTGAAACCGTCCAGCAGGGTGTTCGCCAGAGAGTCGAAATCTTTCATTCGTAGAATCGTCTTGTCGACGGGCCGTAGGTCATCGATATTCTTCATCGCCGCTCTCATTGCCTCTTCATCACTCTCCTCTTTCACGTCCACCATATTATTCCTTTCGGTATCGAGCTCAACCGTAGCTTCTGCTGTATCTTCTTGGACTCTTCGTACAGGCCTCTTGGGTCTCTTCATTTCGTTGGGATTCTTTAACATGATGGCATCGATCTGCTCTCCAAGAGCCGCAACGGAGACGCTCCTAGACTGCACGAGTTCATCATGGAAATCTTTCTTGGCTTTGAGCCCACGCTTGGGCCTAGGTTGTCTGGGTTCGGCTGCATCAGCCTCTGTAATGGCAGCTTCCTCTTGAGAGGTAGATTGCTCTGGTTGATTCCATTCGTCTGCGTCGAGTTCTTCTGCAGCAGGCTCCTCTTTCAGAAGCGATTCCTCGGCAAGCATTTCCATAACCTCTTCTGAAAGTTCACCTTCAAATCTTTTCCCCAAGTGTCGCTCTATAGCCTCTTGCGTCGCAGGACTGGCCTCGATCTCCAAGGGTGCCAGCCCCCAGTCGGGTATCTCCTCCTCTTTTCGACGGCGCCATGGTTTACGGCTGGATGACTTCTTGAACGGCCGCTTGGATGTCTCCTTGTTTGATTTCTTAAACTCGCGTTCACTGATTCTCCCCGATATCAGCGCCTCTATCTTCTCTTTGCTATGAATGACGGGGTCGGAGCTGTAGCATCGTTGCTGGATCCATCCTCCGCGACTGTGTAAGCTGCGAATGCTTATCGTAGCTCTGGCTGATAGAATCGACGAGGTGAGGCGATTGGCAAAACAGGCGCGCGGCACATTCACCGCTCTGGAAAGCATTGAGACAGTAGATTGAATGTTACATAAACGGCAACATGAAATGCACCAAGCTCGGTATTGTCCCAAGCAAAAGATGAAGAGAGCTCTTTGCTTTGAGCGATGCGCCGAACTGGGTAAGCAAGCACCTTGAAGTTTGTGTGATAAGGCTTATCGATAGCTGATAATGAGCGTCACCGAAGCAATTTACCCGACAACTAATCAGACGCGCTTCGGCTGTTGCGGCGCGTCTCCCCCTCCAAAAGGTTTCACAAAGCCCCTCGTTGGCTGATTCATTGCAATTCGACTTGGTACAAACAATCTTCAGCATTTATTTGTCTTTTTTTTTTTGAGCTTATAGTTGCCATCAATTGCACATACAGTCATGCCGCCCTCACAAAGAAGACGTCGTCCGGTAGGTGCAAGCTTAGCGGTTGATGGATATCAGGCTGTCTCTCTTTGTTCTGACAAACAGACTCAATTAGGTAGATGAGGATGGAGACTCGGACGAGGATGCTCGTCCTAGACAGCGCCAACACATCGAGGCTTCGGAGGCCGAGCAAGACGAAGATATGTCCGATGAAGATGCAGAAACGAACGGTGCCTCCTCGACTGCCGACGACCAAATGGCCAAGAAGTTGGTTCGATATGCAATCTCATGCGAGTATTCAAGAACGCCGATAAAGAGAGACGGAATCAAGGAGCGAGGTATTTTGATTGGAGTGATAGGCATCAGGGGGGTGAAGTAGTCTGCTAACTAAGCTGCGGTATAGTACTCGGAAAGCAAGGTCGTTCATTCAGAAGGATATTCGAGATGGCGCAAACACAACTGAGAACAGTCTGGGGAATGGAGCTGCGCGAGTTACCCGTCCGTGAAAAAATGACACTTCATGAAAAGAGACAAGGTGCGTTGGCTATGGCGAAATTATCGGTCTATTAATACTTTCCGGAACACTGGTAGCTGACTGTAAACGAATGGCAGCCATGAAGTCGAACGCACAGCCTAAGACCGGGTCGGGTGCCTATATCCTAACTTCAACATTGCCAGAAGTATACCGAAGCGCATCAATCCTGAAGCCATCCAAGGTCCCAAGTGCGGAGCAGGAAGCAACATATTCTGCATTCTACACAATGATCGTTTCGCTGATATGGCTGAACGGGGGGGAGCTCAGCGAGCAGAAGTTGCAGAGATACCTCATGCGGCTCAATGCCGATCGAATGTTGGCAAGCGAGAGAACGGAACTAGCGATGAAGCGCATAGAGAGACAGGGATATGTGATCAAAAAAGTCGACCGGCCGCCGGTGGGTTATGAGGGCGACCAAACCATCACATGGCATGTCGGCCCTCGAGCGAAGGAAGAAATTGGACTAGATGGCGTCATTGGGTTGGTGCAAGAGGTCTATGGCCACCCTGAAGATGAGAACTTTGACAAGAAGCTTCGATCGAGTTTGGGTATTAAGAGTAGACCACTCGCAGAAGGAGGGGAGGATTATAACGATGCTGGCATGACAAACGGGGCGTAGCATAGGCGATAATACCATGGCGGCGTTTTTGATTTATAGATCTCAGAATTGCTTCTTCTTCTTTTTTCTCTCTCTTCATATTCCTGTTACCATCTTTCGTGATACTCTAGTCGTTGCTTAATTATAGGGGTATCTTGCCGTACGGATTTGCCGTTCCACGACGCCATTTCATGTGCAAACAAAACACAAAGCATATATATGTATATACATCTTTCAATAAAACAAATCTTGCCATCTGGGCTCAGCTTTTTCTCGTCGCGTGCTTCGATGTCGGATATCAATTCAATCTTCGCGAGGTGGTGGAGGCCCGCATGGCTGGATCATTTTCTGTGCGCCGAATAAACCAAAAGCGTCAGCAAAGAACAAGTCTTGGGCCAATCTTGGCTCTCTGTACACGCAAAAGAAGCGAAACTACATACCCTGATCATTTGAGCCCGCGTCTTCGTCAATGGCTCGTTTTCGGCCAACGAGATGTATGTGAGAAGCGGCCGGTGGCCGACGATAGAAGCAAAAGTATCTCGCTGTATATTCGTCCGCCACTCCCAGCTGGAGGTATCCGGATGGCCAGTTCCGATATATTTGGCTTGGAGACGTTCGAGTTCCTGCTGGTTGCGAAGCTTGTCGGCCTAGTGTCGAGGACAGCAGAATTAGCAAGGATACGCGAGTTATTGAGAATTGCGCGAACAAGATTGCAGGCATGGCCACTTACCATGGCTGCGATTCAAATGCAGTAACGAGATATGCAAACGGCACGTAATTTTCTCGACGTTTTAGATGAAAGAAGAAGGGAAATTGAACGTAGCTAACAGGAAATTACTTGGATCAAAGGCGCAACTGGGATTCAGCCGGAGCTGAGCTTGGACGAATTGGCGACCGGATCAAGCTCGGCTGAATTCAGGCAGAATCGGGGCGATTTATTTCTGCAAGATGAGGTCAGCGCTGGTCGTGTTGACACATGCTATTTCGAGCGGCATGCGGTTCTGCATCTGTACATGTACTTACCGTATCTATGTCAAGTGCGTAGTCTGTGCGGTACATGAACATTTTCATTTTCGATCCTTATCGACAAACCTTGTTATTCGTCTGCTCGGCACTTGAGCCTCTTCTTCTTTTCTTTGTTCTGGACAACTTCATTTTTTCGGGGCATCTCTAGCCTAGTTAGAGGCTAGCCAAGTTTCTCTTTTCCGGCTTACTCAGAAATGCAGTAGCATTGCCTTTTACTTGACAGTATCGGGATCAAGAGTGAGACCAAGCGCGTCTCTCAACGAAAACAGAGGGCATTTCTATCTGGGATACAACGACTCTCATTCGCCACTTTTTTTTTATCTTTATTTTATTTGATTTTCTTACTGTCATCATTTCAAGACGTTGAAATAATTTGAGAAGCTGGCATTCTCCTCAACCCGTGAAGGTGACATTCACAGCCATGGCTCAACCACTCATCACCCCGGAACATTGGACAGAGCTCATCGCCGCTAGGAGGCAGAGGCGGCTTTGTTCGGAACACGTGGAAGCATTGAAACGCTCTTGCGCAAGCGAATGTGGGAAAAGACACGTCTCGGAGTGCGCAAAGTGCTGGTCTCTGGTCCTCGAGAGGATGCGCCAGAGGTATAGCGAAGGCCAGGACCGCGAATGGTTCACGTATAGGAAAGCGTTTCACCAGGAGCTGGAAGGCCTATTTGCAGACGCGAAGGAGCACAGGACAAGCGTCAGGCAGATTGAGGCGCGGATAGAGTCGGAAAAGGAAGCGTGGTATCGATGGAACCTGAGGAAATACCCCGAGTATCTTGTCACCTGCGATGACCAGTATGTCCACGAGGAGTTGAAAGCCATGCTGGACGACCCGGATCGGTCACGCGACGAGGTGGTGGCCATGGTATGGCGAGGAATCGGGAAGCCCCCGGACTGGGCTGAGCATGTGGATGCGTTTGCAGTAGAGGTTGCTGCTGCTGGGGGAAATCCGGCGGCCCTGCAGAGACTCTACGTGAAGGAGTTTTTCATGAACCATGAGACGGGTGAGCCGCTGGATCATTCGAAGCCGTACCTGGATGACTATACTTCCAACGAGAATATGAGCATCGAAGAGGCGTTTGGGAAGCTGAGCAAGGATGCGCAAGAGATTAAGATTATCATACCCCAACGAGAATTCTTCGTATCGCGGCTGAACGATCTTCGAAGGGCCAAGATGGCCGATGAGCTGGAAAAGACGCAGCAGGCTACAAGCGAGGCTCAAGCAGCCGAGGAGCGGATATCGGGTGATGAGCTCTACAATCTACCTCCATGTTCAGTGTGCGGAAAGGTCGTGGACACAAACGACGTCTTCTCTTGCACCGTATGTCAGGCCACCGTGCAAATTGGAGGTAACCAGGGACTTACGGTTTACTGCTCCGAGGAGTGCTATGACGCTGGACACGTATGTATTTCCCGAATCTCATAGGCATCAACACTACGAGTAATCTGCTAACTCTCTTTCTGCCCAGGCCAAGCATGTTGATGAGATGCACCGCTGCCATGCCGGAGACAACTGCGTGCAGAACCGCGAGACCGGACCAGAAGAAGATGTTGTAATGGAAGACGATACTGCAGTCGACGCGTTTGCCTGCAAAGACTGCGTGGGCTTGAAACGGCTGACACTGTTTTGCTCAGAACGCTGTGCGTCTGAAAACATTGCCAGACACCAACATGAGGAACATGAGACCAAGATAGAGGCAGATGCAGCTTCCAGCTGGGTGAGTTCGTTGTCCCACGAGATCGAGTCGATCCTCCAGCGAGAAAATCCAGGGATAAAGATGGTGTTGATGTGATGTGATGGCGGCGTTCTTTTTTTGTATATTGCAAGTGTAATAGTATATAATTATCATCGACATGAGATATCTGGCTGCTAAAAGGTTATCTATCAATATACCTCTTTCCATTTTTTGGCATGCAATTTAGACAAACAAAAGAAACAGCTGCCTTATTCTACACACAAGTATTACCATGTACCTAGTTTATCCATGAAGCTGCTCGCACATATGGAATGCAAGGCTGCTATAGTATATAAGCCACTCTAATTAGCGTGGTTCGCAACGGGTTCTATGGTCTAACGGTTATGACTCCGGATTTTGATTCCGGCAGCGAGGGTTCGACTCCCCCTAGAACCTAACCCGTTATTATTTTTTTCAGTCTTTTGTCTTTTTGCTTTTGGCCATGTTGCCTCCATTTATGAGCAATTAATTCCACTGAATAGTATTTATTGTTTCGAATAGACCAAATTATCAATGACAATGGCTAGAGGCTGACCTTGGCATCAGAGGCTAACGTACGATATGTTTTGCGATGTATTACACACAATAAATGTGAGAGTGAATGCCAAATGGCTTCTCTATTGTATCGTGGCTACCATAGACATAGCTTTCCAGAAAGCTTCTATACATGTATCTACATGTCTAATTTTGATTTTGTTATCTAATCATCTCATTCAGTTCTCAGTCTCTCGACTGCTTCCCTTTTCACTCGAGCTTCCCTTTTCGCTCGATCTATCCTCCTCTTTACCCGCAGCTCCCTCGCTTGCGGAATCGACCAGTCCATATCGAAGGGCATATTCTTCCACCTCTGCGTGAGAAAGATAAGGCAGCTCCTTGGCAGCCTTGACATACGACATGTTCTCGACATGGCCCTTGGCGAAGATGATGTCAATCTCTTCCAGCGATCTGTTTGCAGTCTATACAGGTTGTTAGCGGGAGGGAAACAATACTTGATATAAAAAGAGCCACATACCTCTGGGTAGAAGAAATAGAGAACGGGGAAGAAGCAACCGTTTACCACGGCAAAGAACAAATAAGTTCCCCAGCCGATTCGGTTAATCATGATTGGGGTGATCATGACAATGAAGAAGTTGAAGAGCCAGTTGGTACATGTCGAAACAGCGTTTGCCTTCGCGCGAGTCTTGATGGGACTGATCTCGGCAGGGTAGAGCCAAGGAAGAGGAAGCCAGGTAGCTCCAAACGAGGCGATGTAAGTAAAGAGACCGACGGCAGCTCCCTTGGCCGCGCTGGGATTTCCAGGGATCAGGCATGCAAAAGTCAGGACCATGGAAAGCATCTGACCGGCCGTTCCCCAGAGGAAAAGCTTCCGGCGTCCAACTCGCTCAATGATGAACCAGGACACGGTGGCAAAGGCGGAGTAGACAATCATGTTGACACCGCCGAGCAGCATGGCCATGTTGTGAGACTCGCCAATGGAGTTTTGGAACAGGATGGGGAAATAGTAGATGACGGCGTTGCAGCCACCGACTTGCTGCATGAACTGGGACGAAGCGCCGAGCAACATGCGTCGGAAGTGCTGCGTCTTGCCGTTGGTGAAGAGGGCCTTGACGGGAGTGCTCTTTTGACCGGCAAAACCCGAGGCTCTGATGGAATCGAGAATGATGTCTCGCTCCGTCTTGGTCTCTTCGCTGTCGACCTCGTATCCGCGGAGAGCGGCAATGGTTCGCTCGGCCTCCTCATATCTCTCATGTGTGAGGAGCCATCGAGGACTGTCAGGAAGCCAGATCATTGCTGTGCTGAAGAGCAAGGCGAAGGTGATTTGGAAAGCAATGGGGAATCGCCAAACCAAGTCGTCAGGCCCGTATGATGCGCCGTAGTCGATCCAGTATGCAATCAGCGATCCAAAGGCAATGATGCCTCCTTCGATACAGATCAGAAGACCACGGTTGGACGTCTTGCTGCACTCGGCTTGGTACGTCGGGACAGTTGAGGTGTTGATGCCGTTTCCAACGCCCGTGACGATGCGGCCAATGATGAATTGCGCCAGCTGGGCATGACCGCGCATGGGTGTGACTTGAATAATGGTTCCAAAGATCATGATGATGCCACCGAGGATAATGGCACGGCGGCGGCCGAGCAGGTCTCCAACCGCGAGGATGAAAACAGCGCCTATCAAACAGCCAATCTCGTAGATGGCTGTGACCAGACCCTGCATGGTAGAATCTCTAGTGGCGGGGAAGTAGTCGTTGAAGACCGGGGAGGAAATGATACCGCTCATAACACCCTGGTCATAGCCAAAGAGAAGGAAAGCAGTGGTAGCGATGGTTGAGACGGCCAGGGAGAGAGGCCGCCCCGAAAGGCCAGCAAACGTAGGAGGCGCCATGATGGATTATCTCAAGACATACAACATATGCTATGTCTACGGTATAATACAGAGCAAGGCGTTTGTGCTCGGCTTGAATAATGGGGAATCAAAACCTGGAGGAAACATGGGGTTGAGCATGGTGTTATATATACCCATGTATACAATTTGATATACGGGATAATACTTGGTTTGAGCCCTCTGAGGCTCGAGTCGGTCAAGATTTCCTGATGTGTTCAAAACGGCGTGTTATCCACATGACATCATAATCGTCCGAAACAGCTGGATCGTCGTGTTGAAGCAGATTGCAAAGAGTCCTAGTCCGAGGCACGAGAATTCACAAGGTGGGTCGGAGTGACGATCGAGCGGAGCCGCAGACAGAGGTTGTGTGAGTTGCAGCGGCCAACGAGATGTGCTCTTTTCACTTTTCCAGTGCAAGATCTTCATGATTGTTTCACGCAATATGCGGGTAGATGGAGGAGTTTGACTCCAGAAGCCCGGTTGAGTGGTTTTATCTAGCTGAGTTGGGGGTTCACACCCGTGCCACTTTCTGGGTTCGCTTTACATAAAGTCAGCTCTCTTGTTAACAAAATCCTGCTCAAATGATTCAAATCACTACTAGTATCCATAGCGTCTTCGGCTCAAATCGTCGATATAAAACACAAACCAGTGCGTAAAGTACATGAGGCTGGATAGGAATAGCCTCGAGCCAAGGACAGATACACGTACCCGGCTCTCGAACTACCGGAACCTCACCGGCACATTCGACGAACGGTTCCAGTTTTTGGGCTGCCTGGCTCCCCCCAAGTCAGCACTTGAGTGGCCCATTTAAAGCGAGTCATTTTGCGACGGGAAACGATATGCATACTGGGATCTTCCACCCGCTTTGATTCGTGCGACCTGCTGGGAAAGGGATACCGAGTGTCGATCAGCACATGCAAATCGGGGCCGCAAACCCGAGAAACGAGGGTCTACGAGGCTGCAAAATTTCGATAGCCCGTGTGGTCTCCGCTGAGATGGAGAGTTTGTGGTGCTCTTGAAGCACATGGCTGTGGCCAGAATAAGGGTTTTCCTGGAGATAGTTCCCGGACTTCTATTATATGGAGGAGCCCATGGGGTCTGATGGCAAGAACACGGGGAAGGACACTGACTCTCGTCCATATGCCCAATTAACGATGCACTAGTAATGAAATTATTAGAGCTTGAGTTCATTGAATCGCTTATACGATACTCCGTACATTCAGGAACATCGATATCTGAGTTTACATCACTCGAAGTTGACTCTAATACTCAGCTCGATGAGCCTCATTCTTGGCAATTGCTGATTTCAAAACACACGTACCCACCCAACAATCCACATCACTCCAAGGAAGCAAGACGGAAGCCACGTTTAGAATTTTTAAAAACTCTTCAGTTATTGTTTTGCCGCTCTTCATTCAATGAAACAGTCGTCATTGGTCTAAGTCTTTCGTAAAAAACTCTTCAAGTTTCGCAGGTCCAATGTTTTTTTCCTATTCAGTAAATCCGCGCCAAGATTATGACATCGTTGTGGATCTACACCAAGAATCGCTGTCTCGGACCAAGATCCACAAATACGCCGGAACCGAATATCGGGACCGACTTGGCAACTTGGTTCACCGTTCAGACCTGAGATGGGGATATTTTTTTCAATACTGGATGTGATAGGGCAACTCTTATCAATGGCTCGGCGAAACGAACTATCCAGAATGATACTCGGTTAGAACTGGGATAGTTTGACCGTCTCGAGAATGATTCAGCATGACCTACCCTACAACAACCCAGCAATTTTATGTAAAAGAAGCAAGAGGATATGGTACCTAAGAATAAAATGAAGAATGAAACGACAAAATTCAAAAAATTAAGCAGTGTAGAAGGAATGATTTCATATTTTAGGTATTTATTATTATGTACACTGAACGCTGCTAGCCTGAATACGCCGTGTCGTTTGTATCATTTCTCGTGATGCAAATCATGTGCTGGCTATATCCAGCAAGCTCGGGCCAAGGTGATATGCATCAAAGGTTTTGATAAGGAGAGTAAAATCGCAGAGACAGAATGAGAAACAGCAGGTTAAGAAAAAGAGAAAGACACGATGGATGTTATGATGGACAGCGAAAAAAGCAAGCTCACACTGAAAAGGACATAGTATAGTAACGTAAATCCGTTCCACATGCTTGCTGTCTTCTAAGATGTGCCATACCAACCAAATCTGCCATTCGCTTGAGATGGTGGATATACGTAATAGAGACTCTTGTGGATTCCGCTCATCGTCAGGAGTTATGGGTAGTAGCCTCACTGCTATTCTCTAACAGGAGTTCCACAACGACTAAGCAACAGCAGTTTTATCACCATGCATTGCGATCCCAGTTGGGGTCTATAAATATTCATTTTCCTCAGTCAGCTTTGACGCACTCTCAGCGGGTAAAACAAACAACTTGACATACCCTGAACAAACGCGGCCAGCACCTTGCTACCGGTCTGCAGCAGCGGATGCCCCACGACAATCTTGAGGAACTTCTCCAGGCCGGCTCGTCGGTTCTCGATGACATCGTCGCTGAAGCGGTTGGTGAAAACCTTGCCGGGCAGCGGCGGGATCGTCACGCGGGCACTCTCGCGCTCGAGGATGTCACGGAAGTATTCAAAGTCGGAGTACCGCCTGCGCACGCTGCTCTGGCGCAGCTTGAAGGCGGGGATGTTGGTGCGGCAGAGGATCTCGTAGTCGGTGTACATGGACCGTCCCATGCCGTGGGTTCGAGGATTCCGTACCTGTTGGTCGCAGCACAGAGGAGCATTAGCAATGCCGTATGACGACGATGGTGGTGATGACGATGATGATGCATCCAGAGCCCACGTCCTTGCCCTGTTGCCACTCCTCATCCCACCCAACTACTCTCTCTCAGTCCCCCCTTTGCTGTGTCGAATCCGTGCCATGAAACTACAATGCTGTGCTGCTGTCCAATTTTCCTCACCTCAATCTCGAGAAAGTTCTCTGGCGGACCGTAGATCTCGTCAAAGCTCTGCTGCCGCGTGTCTGGCATGGACTGCATGATGGGCCGATGCAGATCCGGCGACTTGCGGGCCGCCTGCGCGGCGTCCTGATTGTCCGACAGTTTGGCGGTGGTATAAGGGTGATGGCTATGGCTCGAGATATGCGCGCGCACGCGATAGATGGAGAGAGATCGCCTTCTGGACGAAGTGCGAGCTCAAGCTTTGATTTTTTTTGGATTCGAAGAAGAGGAAGAACGAGGACGAGCGACTCTACTCCGTATCGCCGGGCCGCACAGCACCTTACCAAGCTGCTTGGGGTCGAGTCGAGAAATGCGCTCGATCGTGTGATGACCAGCCTTGGGCCAAAAGGTGGAGAGTGACGAGATAAATAATGCCTGCTTTGCACAATCGCGGGAAGCTGAACAAGGTGGGGTTTGCAGTTGCTGCTGTTCACGTGGGGGGGAAGCTTCCAATGTTCCCCACCAGTTCTATGGGGGACGCTTCAGTTGCAGTGCAGATTGTCTCATTTGATTGCCTTGTGATAAGCATCAAACTTGACAAGCCAGCTCTAATTTATTGATTATCATGATGACGCATGGGGAATGATTGGACTCAAGCGCTGCTGCCTTTAGTAATTAAACCAATGCAAGTCCTACATGAGTCTTGAATTTGCTTATCAATGCGTCACCGATGGATATCGCCAAGTCTAAGCAAGGCCATTTGCCGTGTAAATACGAGTATGTCACTGGTGCTACGGATATAGCATGGGAGTATCAGAGTATCACAGGGGGGCGTTATCCAAGTTGAACCTAATGTCCCTCATAAAAGAGAACGTATATCATTAATTCCTTTCTACTCATTCCTATTATTCACTGCCCTGGTAATGTGATCCAGGCTGTTGATTCAACCATTGTCGAAACGCAATGCTGATACTATCGTACCACGGCTCCCTTGGACTGATTGGTCGCAGAGCCAGGACCGAAGAACGAATAACTGCGCTTTCAACTATGTGTTGCTTCATGCAGTCTCCGTGCTACCTTGGCACATGCCGTCTTCATTCAATCTCATGTTGTGGAACTTAGTGCACAGCGTTCATCATAAAACCGCTAATGGTAAATGAGCTCCTGATAACAACATCAAATGACGAGAAAAAGTCGCCTCACCTTGAGCTCCCAAACTCCATAACTAGTCAACCTCTGTGTATATCCAAAAACTCTGAAAATAGATAATAATAACAAAGGCATTGGCTCATCTAGATGATGCATGATGACCAATGTCCTCCGATGGATGGAATTATTGGAGGTGCTCCGCTGTTTGAGGCCTTGAACGACCTCAAGGCGCCCCTTCTTTTATGGATAATAGCTGGCTAAAGCTCCATAACCTTTGCCATCACTTCTTGGTTGCAAACTTCTGATGGATTGCGCGAATCTGCTCATCGACATTGACATTCTGGAGGTGGTTGAGATGCGCTTGGCTCTTTCCCTCCAGATGTCCATCGAAGCTTTGGATAGCCGCCTTCTTTCGCCTGGCTTGTTCATCCTCCGAGAGGGCGTTTCCTGTCGCAGGATCAAAGACGTCGCTCCTCTGGCTAGCAAGTCGCTTCAGGTTGTTGGCTACATCAACATGGGCAATGTTGGACGTAGCGTAACGTGATTCGGCCTTGGCCTTTTGTTCCTTCCAGCTTGGATCCAGGAGTTCGACTAAGTAGAAAAAAAGGTTAGCCAGTGTTCCAAGTTTAGCATCGTCTAGAGCTTTGCAACTTACTTCGCATGTGTGCTTCGAGTTCGTTGAGGGGAATCTGCTGCTTGCAGTTGGGACACAGTGCCATCTGCGTTCCTTGCTTGGTTGCCGCCTTCTGTGCTGCCCGTGGCACGTAATTCTCCCTTATCTTCATAGGACCAAGGCCACCCCTAGCCTCTGAATGTGCCGCCTGCACACGAGCCTGTGCTTCGGATCTTTCTTGTATTCTCCGCAACTCTTCTTCCTCCTGAGCAGATGGCTGTGGCTGATGCACCTCGGCGCCATAAACCGGTACAGGAGATGGCAACTGTGGCTGCTGCTGTTGCTGCTGTTGTGGTGCGTATCCTGTATGCACAGGGAGGGGAAATGAGGCTGGAGGAGCTGTTTCTGTGGCTCCGTTGTACAGCTCGTCCTCTTCGCCTGGCATGGCCTCTTCGATTCGCAGGTTGGCACTGATGGATGCCTTGTTTCTGTCTTCCAATGAAGCGTATTGCAGCTCGCCCAGGGTAGTGGGAGGCGGCAGATTGGCACTTTCATCGGCGTCGGAAAACGTAATGGTCTCGACAATGACAAAATCACCCCAGTCGATTCGAGCAAACTCAGCCTTTTCGACTTCTTCCTCGGCTTCCCTGTTCTTCCTCTCAACCTCCTGATATTTGGCATATTCTGCCCTCTCTTTTGCTCGCTTCAGGACGTGGAATTTGTCTTTCACGTTCAGCTGCAGCTCTGCCGTCCGCTCCTCCTGCAGCTTACCGCCCTCACCGTCGAGTCCGCTCGCCCGCAAAAGCAAGGTGTACTGATCGACAATGTGCTGGAAAAAGTTGTGAAACGTGTGGTTGGGAATTAGAAATTGGAACTGAGGGTTGCCGGCTTCGCGCTGCGCCAGCTGCGTCATGAATTGCCGTCCGTTCTTGGCCACGAAAAGCGCCGTCAACCGAATCACGTCCAAATCTTTCTGGTTGATGTGAGGCATTCGAGCGCAAAACTGAAAGTCGGGAGGCTTCGGCGGCCCCTTTGGCTTTTCGGGAACCGGGGCTATGGTTTCTCCCACTCGACCGGCCGCAATGTCGGTGCCGCGACCAGATCTGATCTCGCTCAGTCGCCACTGGTAGTAGGCGTGGTAGGCATCGTCAACGCTCAGAAAGCTGAACTTGGGATTCTGCCGTTCCTTTTCTCGGATGCGATCCTCGAATACCGAGCCGTTTCGCGCGACATATCCAGCAGTCTTTTCGAGGATGTTTCGAATTTCGCGTGGCGGCAGAACCACACCGGCAGGAGCTTTGATATCGTCAAGCGCGTTTGACGCATTTCCATTCGCCACTTCCGCAGCCATATCCGCGATCGATAAAAAACAAGCCCAGAAGAAGATGTAATTTTGCTTCTGCTGCTGCTGCTGCCTTTTGGGAGAGTTGGAGGAAAAGGGCCCGAAGAGATGGACGGCAATGCGATGGCGATGCAGCTTGGCTGGAAATTTCTTGGTTGCCTTGCACCAAGCACGCAGCATCGAATTGAGTCGGAAGCCGGAGCGGTGTTAATCCGCCCGTTGTCGATGTCGCGCCACGTCCATGGTTGCATGTACTCCGTGTGGGGTGCAGAGTACATGTACCTGGACCCTTCCATGGTTGCGAGAAGCTCAGAAGATTACCTACCTGTACCTCGTACTTCCTGTCGTATAAGATCATGCTATAAAGGGATCTGACGTCCAATTTAACAACGCCTAGGCAGTTGAGCGTGTAGTTTTTATCATTCCATTTTTTTTTCTTACAAGAAGCAAAATTGTACGACAAATCTTGCAGCCTGGTGATGTATCTGCTTTGTATTCAATTCTACTATATTCCATTTGCAGCCACCTTGCCCAAGTTTCAGGTACCGATACCACTAGTCGCTTTTTGGGGGAGCACATGTCAATTGGCCTAGAACGGTGCGCTCTTACAGGGAGCCTCGACCTCGCTACGAACCGAATTTGAGCTCCCAGTTCATCTTAGTGCGGCTGAATCCGTGTTCATCGAGGGCTTCGAGACAGACGAACGGAAATGATGCGGGCCGTGCAATGCGATTGAGCTGCTACACGCACTGGTAGAACAGGCACTTGTTCTTTGTACTAATTCGCTTAATCTGTATGGAGCAGAAAAGGCACTATAGGATTCCAGGGGCCTAAAATTTTGGATTTTTATACATAAATCGGAAAAAGATTGAATCCAAGCTTCTTTTGGAGTAGCATTGCCCATTGCTAATTGGATCATCCTTTTAGTGCTAGTAGCCAATAGTACATCCCTAAGGCAAGGGGCCCTCTCCAACACGAGGCTACAACGGGGTCTTTTCTGCAAGTCGAGGCAATCGCCCGAGTAACCTGTTGGCTACTCACACTTTGTATGGCGCCACAGCCGCAGAGCTGGTACCTGTACCTGCCCTCGGTACCTGCTATGGCTGTGCACAGCACAGTGGCGCCAAGGCTGAAAGTCCTCCCTGTTAAGGCCACTGTAGCTACAATGCTGGAAGCGGACGCGAAGCTGAGAAAACGGTTGCGCAGCTCCTCCTCCCACCCCTGACTGGCTTGGTTTGCCCATCACGACAACCATTTTCGGCTTCTTTCTCCCCTTCTCCCTTTATTTTTCTCTTCCTCTCCGCTTGCGCGCTGCGACTTTCGACTTGCGGCTGTCGTTTTTATTCTTGCCCGGCCGAATTGGGCTTGTCTCTTGTCCATTGTTCCTTTTGTTCGGCTTCTTCCATGAGGCATCTTTATTAATTTCCACGGTCTCGTCTCCTTCGTTCGATACACTCATTTACCGGTCCGATCTGGACATTTTCCACCCCCCGAGAGCTCGGTCCTCTATTCTCTAGTCGCACGATTCGACCGCATTACTCCGTCTTCTACACTTTTTACCAACAATCCCCGCCAAACTCTTCGCCATGGCGAAAGCGACGGCGCGGGGCCGCAGCCCTCAACCTCCCCTCGCCGCAGAGAAGCAGCCCTTGGTTGCACCAGTCGCATCCACCAAGCCCAAGAAGAACACATCGTACAAGTCTGACGGTGTTGTCGACAACGATGTCTTTCTGCTCCCTGGGCCCGACTATGTGGCGGCTCTTGGAGTGACTGTCCTGGCCACCATTGTGCGCCTCTTCAAGATCTACCTGCCCACCAGTGTTGTATTTGATGAAGTCCAGTGAGTCTCGCCTCTTTTCCCATGCTGTTCTGTTTCCAAGCTTCATCCATGCCATTGTGCTAACTACTCTTGTCCTTTAAGCTTCGGCGGTTTCGCTTCCAAATACATCAAGGGCAAGTTCTTCATGGACGTACACCCTCCCTTGGCCAAGATGCTCATTGCCCTCACCGGATGGCTTGCGGGCTTCGACGGCAACTTCGATTTCAAGGATATTGGCAAAGATTATCTGGAGCCTGGCGTTCCCTATGTCGCCATGCGTCTGTTCCCTGCGATTTGCGGCATCTTACTGGCCCCCTTCATGTTCTTGACGCTGAAGGCGGTTGGTTGCCGAACGACGACTGCGGTGCTCGGCGCTGGCTTCATCATTTTTGGTAAATACACGCCGCCCTTGTTTTAAATTGGTCTTTTGCTGCTTTGCTGCGAAGTCATATTGCTAACTAAGCTTTCTGCAGAAAACGGTCTTCTTACTCAGGCCCGTCTGATTCTTCTGGATTCCCCCCTGGTTGCTGCTACAGCTCTCACTGCCATGTCCTTCACCTGCTTCACCAATCAACATGAGCAGGGACCGGAAAAGGCGTTTCAATTGAGCTGGTGGTTCTGGCTTGCCATGACTGGTCTTGGTCTCGGCATTACCTCCAGCATCAAATGGGTTGGCCTTTTCACCATTGCCTGGGTGGGATCCTTGACTCTTTTGCAGCTGTGGGTTCTCCTCGGCGACAGCAAGAACGTCTCTGTTGTACGTAAAACAACCATTCCATTCCAACCTTTTTCCTCTGCTTGCCATTGAGCATTGACTAACCTAGCTCTTTGAATGTAGCGTCTCTGGTTCAAGCACTTCATGGCCAGAGTTTTCTGCCTTATCATTATCCCCGTTACCTTCTATCTCGCCATGTTCGCCATTCACTTCCTTTGTCTGACCAACCCTGGTGAGGGTGATGGATTCATGAGCTCTGAGTTCCAGGCTACTCTGAACAGCAAGGGTATGAAGGACGTTGCCGCAGACGTCGTCATGGGAAGCCGAGTTACCATCCGCCATGTCAACACTCAGGGTGGCTACCTTCACTCTCACCCCCTCATGTACCCTACCGGTAGCTTGCAGCAGCAGATCACTCTGTATCCCCACAAGGACGACAACAACATTTGGATCCTGGAGAACCAGACTCAGCCCCTGGGCATTGATGGCCAACCGATCAACGGAACTCTGGCATGGGACGCTCTACCAGAGGTGCACCACATTGTTGATGGCTCTGTCCTCCGTCTTTACCACCAGCCTACCTTCCGACGCCTTCACTCACACGATGTGCGACCCCCGGTCACCGAAGCCGATTGGCAAAACGAGGTCTCTGCATACGGCTACGAGGGCTTTGAGGGCGATGCCAATGACCTGTTCCGCGTTGAGATTGTCAAGAAGCAGTCCAAGGGAGCCCTGGCCAAGGAACGCCTCCGAACAATTGAGACCAAGTTCCGATTGGTCCACGTCATGACTGGTTGTGCTTTGTTCTCTCACAAGGTCAAGCTGCCTGAGTGGGCTTCCGAGCAGCAGGAGGTTACTTGTGCTCGCGGAGGCAGCGTGCCCAACAGCGTCTGGTATGTCGAGCACAACGAGCACCCTCTCCTTGGCGATGACGTCGAAAAGGTCAACTACGCCAACCCTGGCTTCTTTGGTAAATTTTGGGAGCTCCACAAGGTCATGTGGAGGACGAACGCTGGTCTGACCGACTCTCATGCCTGGGACTCTCGACCCCCCTCGTGGCCTATCCTTCGTCGTGGTATCAACTTCTGGGGCAAGCACCACATGCAGGTCTACCTCATTGGCAACCCTCTCATCTGGTGGTCTAGCACGGCCGTCGTTGCGATTTGGGTCATCTTCAAGGGTGTTGCCATTCTCCGATGGCAGCGCGGATGCAATGACTACGCTAGCAACACGTTCAAGCGTTTCGATTATGAGATTGGTACCTCCGTCCTGGGCTGGGCCCTGCATTACTTCCCCTTCTTCCTGATGGAGCGCCAGCTTTTCTTGCACCACTATTTCCCGGCACTCTACTTCGCCATCATTGCGCTCTGCCAGATGTTCGACTTTGTGACAGCAAGAATCCCCGCCGCCCTTGGTTACCGTGGCACTCTCATTAACCGCGTCGCCACTGTGTCCTTCCTTGTCCTTAGCGCAGTAGTGTTCACCCTGTTCGCCCCATTGGCCTACGGCACGCCTTGGACCAAGGCAGAGTGCATGCGGGTCAAGCTCTTTGACAAGTGGGACTTTGACTGCAACACCTTCCTTGATGATGTAAGTCTTTCCCAAACAATTCCCAAACATAGACTCCCCACGCGTGGGTAATGGGATGAATCAAGTCATTGAAAAAAGGTCGATTCTGAATAGCTATGACTAACGTATCTCGATGTTTAGTACCAGGGCTATACCTTGACATCACTTCCCCCTTCAAGCGCTGCACCTTCAGTGCCTGTTGCCGACGTTAACCAGGACCAGAAGCCTCTGGCGCCGCCCGTTATCTCTGAAGCAGCCGTTCCCCCGGAGCCCAAGATCCTCTCCAAAGAGGAGAAGATTGAGTACCGGGATCAGGATGGAAATCTGCTGAATGACGAGCAGGTCAAGGCTCTCGAAGGCAAGGTTGAGTTCCAGACCAAGTACGAGACCAAGACTCGCGTCGTCGACGAGCAGGGACGCGAGGTCCCCATGCCCGAAGGCGGCTGGCCCGATAACATGGTCGGTGGTGTTGCTCCACCTCACCCTGACGTTGAGGGTGTTGACAAGGAGACCGCCAAGGCTGAGAACGCTGAGGCCCCCAAGGAGGCCCCCAAGGAGGAGGCCGTTGCAAGTTCCGATGGCGAAAAGGAAGCCGAGAACCTCAAGGCTAAGCCCGCTAGCGAAGGACAAGAAGCCACTATTCAGGAGGAGCTGTAAGGGAGTGGAAAGCTGCTGAGTTTTGAAATTTTCACGAGCGAAACAAAAAAAAAATCACGTCACCTTCAGAGACGGTGTCTCAATATTCTTTTAATATGCGTCGCACTACTACTTATGCCCTCGTGGCCAACTATTCAGGGGCGGCGTCTTGTTACAGGCAAACCCCCAACTCAACCATTTGGAATGAATCGAGGGCTTAGGGACGATGGGGCGCTACGGGGAGGTTTTTGTTTGGGCGGCGAAAGGAAACGATCTTGCTCAACTGGGTCTAGATGAAAATGAAAACGTGTTTGAAAAAAGTTAATGGAAGAGGGGAAGAAAAGAGGGGCGACGAAGAAAGAGAAGAAGAGCGAGTGAGAGAGAGAGAAGTTGCAGTCACTATACGATTGTCATCTATCATGTAGCGTCTGATGTACACCAATTCTTCTGCAGAATAGTCTCCTTGTTAACAATACGTAACGTCTTTGTCATGACAAGCAATATTAATGCTTGGTGGTGTTAGTCTGTGTATCGGATGTACGAGATAATTGAACAAAATTAACTCATTTTTTTGTCTGTCTTTTCATTTCTCTGCTTTGAGGTATATAATGCGGTAAATACCTGTATTATTGTATATAAGGACATACACATATATATACTGCATCCAGTTGTATTTGGTCCTACAACTCTCTGACATTGGCGATGCTTAATTTTTCTGTGTAAGTGGATGCCTATCTGCCGGCGGCACAAAGTATAGCCGCTTGCCTGCACCTGACAACTCTAGCTTTGCCCCGGTCATCCCCCATCCCAACTCAGCGGATTAGACTTTGGCAGCGACTCGGAAGTTCTCAATCGTACCTAATCAATCGGCAGAAACATCGCATCATCATCTGCCGAGTCGAGCGAATGATTGGTCGGTTCGGTGACTGATATCTTTCAATCCATTGGCATCCATCCGTAAGACAACGTTCCACCAACATGTGTCAGCCATCGGATGCAGACTCGCAGCAGATCCCGCCCATTGAGATCGGCTCATTTATTGCCCTACGGCCTGATAAGAGCGAGTTCATCGGCAGTGCCAGCGGTGTATTCTTTGCGAATACCGTCTTTCGGGCCTTTGCAACTGCAACGACAACCTCTGCCGGGACTGGCTCGAAGCGTCCCCAGGGAGACGTAGATGGCCTAGGGGCTCAAGCGACGCCGGACCCCGGCTCCGCCCATGAGTATGTCATGGCAGAGGAGAAGGCCCAGGAGGAAGCCGCTGGAGACGATACTCTTGGAGTGGGCGCCGTGGGTGCTGATGATGCCAGCAAGAGCCCGGGGTTGCGATCATATGGCATCGCGGCACCTGGGCTGGGGATCCCACCTCCTCCAGCCGTTGCGAAGCGGCTCCTGGTGGAATACTTCAGAAGATGGCACCCCTTCCTCCCCTTCCTCCATGGCCCCACGTTTTTTGAAAAGGTGAACCGCTTCTACGAGCTGGAAGGAGGTTCGCCTGGGGAGCCGATGAGCCAGCGGAACAAAGTGTACCAGGCCATCATCTTCCAATGCGTCTTTAACATCGCAGACTCAAACCACAACCAGAAGCAAGAGCGGGAGCTGCCCGAAGAATCACGTATCAAGTCTGCCGTCGCCCTGACGAGCTTGCTGGGAATACTCTCCAGCGGCCATGACATCCCCTCCCTACAAGCTCTCCTGGCCGTGGAGCTGTATCTGATGACGCAGATGTCTCTGAGGGCGGCCTCGACTGTTCACGGAGCGATGACGCGCATCTTATACCACTGCGGGCTACACAGATGCCCCTTCCGATACGTTCAGCTGCCGCGCGATATATGCGACATGAGGAAGAGAATCTTTTGGTCCGCGTATGTGATTGACCGCCATCTGAGTCAGGTCCTGGGACATCCCCTGGCGCTCAATGACGAAGAGATAGACGTCTGTCTCCCCGGAGCACCAGAGGTTCACAACCCTGCCAAACCATTTTCGCCAGAGATCCAAAGCGCAACCGCAACCAAGCCATTTCAGCATAATCCTCAGGCACGCGCCTCGGTAGCGGAGGATGACGTCCAGAACTATGCACCAGTAGACCATCCGACCTTTGGGTCCGTTTCCTCTACTGGAGACCTTACCGACGGTAGCACCATCGGAACCCACGAAGACAGTCTCAACACCGACCACCTTGTATATCGGCCGCAGAACTTGGGCGAATCTATCCTTGGCTTCCTGGTGACGTATTCACGGCTGCTTGGTCAAGCTCTCGACCTCTTCCACAAGTCCATCCACAGCCGGTCCATCACTTGGGACAAGGTGCTTGAGATGACGTCGAGGATCCATGCCTGGTGGAATACGCTTCCACCATCGTTTCAGGGAGAGGGACTTACATCGATCTTTGTAGAGCCACAATCCCATCATGGACCTCCCTTTGCGATATTATACCATCAGCTCATCCTCATCATGAACAGGCCTTTCCTTTCTCTCCCGACGAACCGAACGGATTTTCAATTTAGTTTGCAGACCGCGGTGAATGCCAGTCGAGCCATCGTCAAGAAGCTGAAACTACGCCAAGGGGATTCGCCTTTGGTGGCCTGGCCAGGGATGCTGTCGGCTGCGTGGATGGCAGGGCTAACCATTTCGTACGCCGGATTGCTGAAGCTTTACCCAATGGAGAAGACCATCTTGTACGTTGCGACTGTTTTTCAAAGCCCTTGGTAACTTTGTCCGTCAGTACTGGGTTAAGCTAACCTTTTTTCACCGCAGGGATCTTAATTGTGCCATAAAGCTCCTTGGCATGATGAGTCGAAATTGGACCAGCGCCCACCACTGCCGGGTGACGTTAAAGATGCTGCTGGACAGGTTAACGTCGAAGCCGTTCATGGAAAAGATCAACCCAGCTCTATCGGCAGACCCGTCGTTCGCCGTATTGACGGACTGGAGCCAGCCTGTCTTTTCAACATACCAGAACCTTCTCGAGGGAAGCCGCAATAAGCGGCGGCGAGTTGACCAAAACAACACAAAGAACAACAATACCAACAACAACGTCAACAACATCAACAATAACTTTATGGGTGGTTCCATGAGCGGGTATCCGGCTAACCACTTTGTTGGACCTGACACGGAATTCATGGGCGGCGACAATCTCTGGGACTACCCGAGCTTCCAGCCCGTTTTGGAGTACACGGGTCCGGATTTCGGATTCGACGCAGATCAGTTCTCCCAGCAAGGGGAGTGGGAGCGATTCTTGAGCGAGAACATGAACCCGGAATCGTCAGGGCTATTGTTCAACAATGCCGGATGGGATACGTATTTTCAGAACATGGGAGACAGATTGAATGTGTAAGTGAAAACGTAATTTCTTTTGATTCTATGCTGTATAATTTGTAATGTTTGGGCGTCACGATGTGGGACTTGGGCTGGGTGCTGGATGCTGCCATCAATTTTCAACATGATTTGACTCTGACCGCATCCACAATCGTTTACGTGGAATAATCGTAACATAAAAAGTGCATTTCACAAACGAGCACATGAATATATATAGTGGTATATGAACTGGAAACGAGAAAAATAAAAACTACCATACAAATTGTCGTCTAAAGTCTTGGGACAAATCAAACACCTCGTCTGACGCCACCCCTCTTGCAAAAGCCGTGCCAGAAGCCAAAGCAGGCTCTACAGCCGTGGGAAGAGCCGTAGCAGTTGGAGTTGTTTCCATCGGTCGTGGTGGAAACGCCTCGGCACTAGCTCTCGAGCCCACCTCGGGCAGATTTCTTGACAGCGGCTCTGGCGGGACGGGATATGTCTCGAAAGACCTCGGATCGGTGTCTTCACGGGCCGCTCCGTTCGTCTCCAAGTCGTCTAATACCGTTGGGCGCCCGAGGACTTCGCCTGCCCAGCGCTTTACCTCGTCTGCTGTATTTAAAGGAAAGTTGTCCCAGTGGGCGATTGTGCCCGTCTTCTTGGCCTCTATTCGGCCAGCCGCGTCAGTCGTTGTTGCAGTGGCAGCCGTACTTAAAACGTCTGTCCTCTTGCTGGGCTCGTGCTTGAAAGCGTCTTGCAGGGCTGTGTCATCCGACACCTGAAGGAGCTGCAGGAGCACTGCCTCGGTAACTGCAAGACGATGCTCGAGCGCTTCGATGTAACCCTTGGCAGGACCACTGAGATGTGCTGTCAGATCAAAGGAGTCCTCTGATGAGATGTTGATTACTGAGCTGGCGCTGCATCTTACCGCTTGTATAGCTTGGGCCACACGCATTCCCGCTTCATATCACGGCATCGCGAACAAGTCGGTCTACAGAAGGTGGTCAACCATGATTCTCATTCTCATTACACAGATGAATTGGGAAAAAGACAAGACATGAGATGTCGATGACCCATTGAACTGTGTTTAAAGAGCATATGCTCACCTTTTTTCATCGCACTGCAGCGGAGAGTTGATTATACATCAGTATATCCGTCTCAAATCTCTCATCGCCAGTTTCCATAGTCTTTTTGCTCACCTTTTGCTTTCGAGATCTACAACCATCGCAGGCTGCGCGGCCACGGACCGGAGCCATGTGAGAGAGTCTTCCGCAAGTGGGGCCGGATATGACGAAGGGTGGGCGCGGCCTCGTAGGTGCTTCAACTCATGATCCCGCACCGGAAATGTCTGGGTCTAGGCCCTCCTGAGCCTTGTCTGCAGGGAAGCAGATGGGGGAACTGTTGCGTTTAGGTGAAGAATGGTGAGTTGGATCGAGTGCTAGGAGTGGAGGTTTAGTAGACAATTGATTGGCAACAGGGCGGAGGAAAGAGAACCCTTCTGGGGGCGGCTAAACGATATGCCGATGGCTCACAGTTTCGGTTTCGGAACATTGAAGTTGCATCACCGTGACACTTTTGAGCAGTCAGTGTTAAACGGAAGGAGCACCCAGCGACTGAAATCACATGAGCGCGTAGATTATGAAGAAGGAAATTAAGATTTGGAACAGAAAGTCTCTTCTCCTCTATCATCCTCGGAGACGGAATTCCGTTTTCTCGCCATGTTTGAATTTTGCGTTACCGGTAGGCTGCCCGTAACGGGTTTTCGAAGCTCGGAACAAGATCCGAACTTTACTACATGCTGCATGTACCTTGGTAAAGTGCATGCGTCTTCCTCTTCCGTACTGCAGATTTCACACATAATACTGACATCGTGCTGGACTAACAGGTCCCCTCTTCAATCGCTATCTTCGCCTGCGTCGCCTCCATGACATGTGCACAAGAGCGAATGACGCACTTATTTCGATACGCTATTCTGGGCCGCTAGCAGTTCCCGTACGCATTACCCCAGAGCTCGGCATCGTTGGTGGAGTGGTTCAGCGGAGCGCTGCATGTGCTACTATGTTGTATTATTCATGCAGCAGCCCCTCTAAGCAGTAAAATGCCCGAGGCATCTCAATGCCTTGATCACAATCCTCTCCTGATGTTAACTTTGATCAAACTTTTTCAACATCTCACGGCATAGCTAGCCTATATATAGGTATATTGCAGGCCATCATTTGCTCCTTAGACCTTTTCTCATTTTCAACATCATCTCAACATCGTCATATCTTCGTCTACTACTACAATGGCTGCTACTTCCACTCTCTTCCCCTCCACCTTTACTCCCTTTACCGTGCAGACACAATCCTCCCCCGATGTCTCCATCTCCGGTATTCGATCGTCTGACTCATCTTCTTCCCTCCCTCCTCTTCTTCTGCTGCACGGATACCCAGAGACGCACCACATGTGGCACACCGTCGCACCTCAGCTCACGCCTCACTTCTCCCTTGTTATAATGGACATTCGTGGCTATGGCGCCTCTTCCAAGCCCGCCAACAACACTGCTCTCTACGCCAAGAGCCACATGGCTAATGATTGCATCGCCGTCATGGACGCCCTTGGCTATGCCAACCAGCCCTTTTACGTCTGTGGCCATGATCGCGGTGCCCGTATCACTCATAAGCTCCTCGTCGATCATCCAACACGCATCCGCAAGGCCATCCTCCTCGACATATGCCCTACCTTGGCAATGTACAACTGCACACACCCCATGTTCCCAAAGGCCTACTTTCACTGGTACTTCCTGATCCAGCAGTCTCCTCTCCCCGAAACCCTCATCAACGGGGCTCCTCGCCAGGTCGTTGAGGGGTTCATGTCTGGCATGGGGTCCCAGAGTCTTTCCATGTTCCACGAGGATGCCCTGGCGGAGTACATCAAGTGTATGGAAGATGAGGACTACGTTCACGCCACTTGCCAGGACTACCGCGCCGCCGCTACACATGACCTTGACGAGCAGAAAGATGATCTCGCCAAGGGGAAGCTGATCCAGTCACCAATTCGGGTGTTGCTGGGCAAGAATGGCATTGTCAATCGTCTCTTTGACGGAAAGGAGGAGTGGACGAAAGTTACAGCCGAAGGAGTGCCCGTCGAAGTGGAAGCCGTTGATTCTGGCCATTTTATCCCAGAACAGATCCCAGATGTGGTTGTTTCCAACATTCTCGACTTCTTTCAGTAAACACTATGTTAAAGGAGATATACTGTCGTACATTAGTCACGTTGCCAGAGTAAAAGCTAAATAATATCAAGATACCATGTTTTTGTTCTAATACATCTATCTCATTAGGTATATGGATTCCCGCAAAGAAGCCGTTTTCAACGGCCCTTCCCTTCTCCGTCTCCAGGAAATAAAACTCTTCTTGGCCCTTGTTCTAGTAATGAGAAAATGAAATTGGCAAGGTGCACAAACGTGCATTCCCTAAATGCTTTCCGCAGTGCGCCCGCTCCAAATGATGACAGTTAAAAGCAATAGCAGTCAAAAGGTGAGAAATCAAAAGAGTGTAAGAAAATAACAACAGCAAAAACAGAAGAGGGCCAATCCGAGGGAGACGGAAGAATTCGTAAAAGAAAAAAGTGTGAAATGAAGAAGAAGAACCAAGAAGCTAGATGATGCCCTTTAGCCCATTTTCGCCTGTTCTTCCCAAAAGGCCCTGTATCCATCGTGTCCAACCTGAAAATGAAAAAAACGCCATCATACTTGACCTGTGTTTTTCTTTTGTTTCCTTGTCAGCATTCAAATCGTTTGCCTCCAGTCATTGCCAAATATGCTTGCCATTCTAACGTCCCTTTCCCCTGCCTCCTCCCAATCCCATCCAAATCTTCGGGCTTCTCTTTGGGTGAAAGGCCATGACGTCACCTCGCCGTTGATTAATATACATATACATTATAGCCAAAAGAGGCGACGAAAGCATTACAAAAAAATAGTGTAAAATAAGGGGGAATCTTTCAGAAAGCCACTTGTGATTCTTTGGTTTTCGTTCTTTTTTTTTTCTTTAGTTCTCGATGACGGTAGTCGTAGACAGGCGCTTGGTGGCCTCGGATCCCGAGGTGCTAATAGCGCTCAGAGTCAGGGACTGAACCGAGTAGCGGAGAGGCTTAGTGCCATCAGTCTGGTCCGGGGGTGTGTGAGGTTCATCCGTAGAAACGCGGCGGTCCAAGTCAAATTCGCTAGTGTCATCGTCCTCAGTCTCTGAGGGAGGAGCTGTGTCGAAGCTGGTGTCGGCAACAGAGGCATCTTCCTTGTCTGTGGATGCATCAACATCAGTTGACGTCTCAACGTCGGTTGGGATATCAGCATCGTTTGGGATATCAGCATCGGTCTGGACATCAGCCTCAGTCGGCACATCAGCTTTGGGTGGGATCTCCACATCGGCGGGAACGTGAACATCGGCGGGGACATCAACGTTGGTTGGCACATCAACGGGAGCGTTGATAGTCCGCTCCTGGCTTGGCTGACGGCTATGGGACGCCTCCACGTGTGTCTCCCCATGGGAAACGGGAACAACACCACCTCCTAGGCGAGCCCAGAACATTTGCTCCCTCAGACGCACGCTCTCTTCCCATGCCGCCTTTTCGTTCTCTTCATCGTCAGCCCTCCAGTATCCGTCCTTGACCATACGAAGGAATCCCAGGAACTGGCAGGTAGATCGAACGCGGACGGTGCAGTAACCGCAAAGAGGATATCGCTGGGCAGAATCAGCTTCGCTTGTCCGGAAGCGGTAGTTGCGCAGATACTCTGCGTCTTTGCGGCTCTCGCCACACAAAGAGCAAGGATAAAACTGCGGCTTAGGGACGGGAAGGAAGCTAGGAGTCGTCGGCGGCGCTGGGATTGGCTCAACAACCAGCGAGCCATCGGCCATGGCAGTCAAGACAGTGCGGCGAGCCAGCCACGACAATCCTGGAGCGGCATCAAGACGCAGTGTGGGCTCAACATCTTCGGTCAGGGCGCGCTTGAAAAAGCGAGTCTCCTTGAGTTGAGGAATCGTCGAAGGGGTCGATGTAGCACTCGTGATGGATGCGTTTGCGTTTGCGTTTGGAGATTGCGGTGTGCTGCTGCTGCTGCTCGGGGCGAGGTTTGAAAAGGCGCTCAACGACGAGGTAGAGGCATTAGAGAGGTGAGCACTAGATGTTGAGCCGCCGAGTCCGATGAATCCGCCAATAGAGCCGGCGGATCCACGGTTTCCAGGACGCTGGTGGGAAAGACGAGCGAGGGCGACAAAATCCTCATATCCAGCAATATCGGTGCGCAAGACAGGTTGGATAAGATGGGTAAGGCTGGTCGGAGGGGCCGGAGTATGGTGGGTTTCGGCGTGGTGTCCCGGGGCAGATGGCACTGGCTTCTCCTGGAGAAATTTGTCTTCTTCCTTGGCTTCGACACCGGGAGTTGATGGGGTTGTGTTGTTGTTGCTCTGGTCGTCGCGCTCCATCACCATGGTCTCGAGGACGTGCTTCAGCTCGGAAAGCTGCTCCTGCTGAGACTTGAGAAGGCTCTCGGAATCTGCAAGCTGAGCCTTGAGCTGGTCGTTCTTCTTTTGCAAGACGTCATGCTGGAACTGGGCATCTTCCTTGGCAGCAATGACCATCTTGTTTGCCTCTTCAAAGAGAGCCGTTGTGAGATTCTCCAGCTCCTGCTCAATCTTGCGCTTCTCCCTCTCTGTTTCTATCCGGCCTGTTGTCTCCTCGGACAGCTTCTTTTCTATTGCCTTCTTCTCCGTTAACCAGGCTTTTCGCTCGCTTTCCAACGTTGTCCTGCGGATCCAGACATCACCGGCCATCATCTCGCGCTGAGAGGCAATCTGAGCCTCCAGCTCGCGGATGCGTCCGTGGGAATTCTCGAGCTCGTGACGAGTCGCTGATAGTGTATCATCAAGCGCAGTTTGGTGGTTGATGGCGTTGATGAGTTTTGTGCTGAGCGTAGCAACTTCGTCACTAAGTCCGGGATGCTGAGAGTTGGTAGAAGCGCCATCGCTATCGCTTTTGTTTAGGTCCGGGTGTGCGGTTGAAGGCCTGAGTCCGTTGCTAGACGAGGAGGCAGTTCGCGTTCGCGGATCGGGTAGTGTGCTCATCTCGTGGGAGGGGAAGTATGAGGCAGCTCTTGACGCGAATGAAATGATGGGCAGATTCGAAACTGACGGCGATTTGGGGGGCGGTCGAGGCCTGTATGTTGAAGATGAATCGTCACTAGTTCCTGGCACAGTTGATATTGACCGGAGGTGGCTGAGTGATCTGGCTGACGATGAGGGAAAGTGCTGAGACCAGCCGGCAACGTGGATAAAGCTGGTGATTAAGTTGTTAGTAGGATGTTCCATTGCTTCGTTGCATCTCGCGAAGCTGAGACATTCGTAAAAAAAAAAAAATCCACGGGGTAAGAAAGAAAAATGATGAAGATGCGACAAGAGGTTGGAATGCGGAAGAGTGAAACAGAAGATCAAAAATCAAAAGTAGGAAAATCGAAAATGGTAAAAAATCAAAAAGGGCAATATTAGACTCGGAATAAACCGATGCAGGCAAGAATCATAGGGCAGGGGCGGCGGAAGAGGGAAAGAGGGACGATGCATGCAGGTATGACGTACGAATCCATAGTTGATGCTTCCTCGAAGCCGAAGGCTAGATGAGCCGAGCGTTTCCTTCCTTCTGGGCTATCTCCCTCACTCGGTATTTTCGGCGGGCGATGCCGTCACTGATATCGCCGTCCGCGTCTTCCGTATTCGTGTTCGCTGTGTCGCTGTCGGCGGAAGAAGAAGCAGATGGAGGGTAAAAAGTCGATTTGGAATGTCCTCCTGTGGGATGGAGGAGGGAAAGTCGAGAGGAAAATGGAGAAAACGAAGTTGAAGAACCGGTAGAGGAGCTAACAAGCTAGAGTCCAGCACTGGCTTGTCGCTGGCCGCAATCGGAATAATAAAAGGTTGTAGGTTGCAAAAAGTATAATATAGTGTACGGTACAGTCGGGTATAGTGCGTAAGGATGTACTATGCAGGTATCGAAAAGAAAAAGAATCCAAAAGGAAAGGCAGAGAAGACGAAAAAGCTGAGAAATGGCGCCAAGCGTTAAGTGGCGTCGCACGCGCGCAGACGGTTGTGCGGAGGCCGGTAGGAATGGGGAAAGAAAGTGAGCGAGAGGCTGATCTGATAGAGAGACCTAACAGAGAGTGACGGGAGAGCGACTGAGTCTGCGACTGCGACTGAGACTGAGACTGGCAAGAACCAGAAACAAAAAAAATCAAGGAACAGAGAGAGCTAAGTCGGCGTCGACGGAAGCCGGATTACGGAGTCGAGTAATAAAGGAGGTCGGTCGGAAAAAGGAAAAAGGAAGCGCGGCACGGTAGAGACAAGATTTGGCAGCGCACAAGCCAAGGATGTGCAATAAAAAACGGGCGTGGGAAGGGTGCCGAAAAAGGGTCTAGGGCGCGTACTGTATACGAGTACGGCGCCGTCTCGTTGCTGCGGCTGGGCTTGCTCTCTCTCGGGTTGGTGATGCTCGTGTCGGGCTTCTTCTTTTCTCGCAAGGAGGTTTGATATTGGCACTCGACAAGCAGAGCAAAGAGAAGAAACGGAACTGCAAGCAGGCGTATCGTGAGGGGTGCTTGCGGGTTCAAGAGGGAGCGGGCGAATAGCCTCCCTCTGCGAGTCGTTTTGCCTTGTTCCCCCAATGGCGCCTTTTCCTTTGCGCGGGAGGCGAAAAAAGGGCCGCCAGGACTCGTTCCCTTGGTCGAGCCGCACTGGACTCCCCAGTTTGCCAGTACTTAGCAGGTACTAGTCGAGTGCTAGCTCCTGTGATGGTGCCAGTCTCCAGGTGGGCAGGATACCAGAGAGCGGCAGCGCCACGCTCAAGCCTCGTTTCCGTCCAATGGAGTGGGCTTTTGACAAGGCCCGGTGGCGGAGTGTCACTCGGCAGAATTCGAGCCCCCGGTTCGATGTCGCTGCTGGTCTTGGTGATGCCGTGCCCGAGAGTGAGGAGAAGGACGACGGGAGGAGCAGGAGAGCGGCAGCTGGGATGTGGATGATGTGAGATGGAGATGGAGATGGAGAGAGGCTTGATAATATAACAACGTTCTAGTAGTAGCCGCCAAGTATTAGTATGAGTACGGCTAGAGGATCATTTGCCATGGTGACTACAGTACGACACGATGAATGCAATGATAGGTTGACGTGCACATACATACGTCAATCGAAAGCGGCCCAGCCAATCTGGAGTTTGCCAGGTTTAGGCTTCTCCTCTCCTTGGTCGACTTGGTCTACTGGTCCGGTTGGCTCTTTTATCGCCAAGGGCAGTTCTGGCCTAGCTGGTGGGGAATCTGATGCAGCAACGCAGCTCCACGAGGCACATGGATTGCTTGGTACATCCAAGATAGCCGGGGCAAGGTGGAAGAAGAGGCGAGTCAAGGGATCGCGCGTTTGGCAGCAGGGCCCCCAGCTTTTTGTTACTCGTTGTTTGGACTTGACAGCCGTGTTCCTTGGGGAATACATCCAGTATCGCTGTTCCGTGGCTGCCAGTGCTATATAAGTAGCTTTGAAGGAGGAGTGACAAGAAGAAGGCAATGCAGTGACGGTGACAGTGACAAGGCCAGGCCAAGGGACAGGATGAAGCTGTCGAGAATCAAAAAGTACTGGCTGTAAGTAGAAGCCGGGGAGGGGAATACGGTGCAGTATTGATGTGATGTGCTTTCGCTTAGAACTGCAGATGCGAAAGTGCAACAAGGTACCTGCAAAGTAAAGGTGCTCGGTACAATAGGTACAATACAAAAGCACCTGTTGCTTGCGACGCTCCCCGATAACCCTAACCCGCATTAGGCAGTACTTTTCTAAAAAGACCGGATGCTTTGCTGGATTCGGTAGTCGAGGCGAGAGTGTGCATACAGTATCTTATCTCTGGTCTGTTCTCGTGCATCTCTTTTTTTCCTTCTTCTTAGGTACTTATTCTCTTTAGTAATTATAGGATATATGGTAGGTAGGTACTCACAAATTGGATACCTGGTACTGTAACTCTTGCTGTCGAGACATTCAGTCACAAGCTGAACAAGCTGAACACATATGACGAATGGCTGACGCTAGGGCCCGCTCCCGTATTCACGCACTAGTGCCTCGTACCGGGTACTTTAGCGGCAAGGGACGCTGCAGCTAGCGCTCCGTATCGGCACATGTACTTTGTACCCAGCCGCTTGCGCAAGTTCTTGGCACCGGTCTCGATCATTTTCCTCTACTTTTTTCTTTTTCCTTTTTTCCTTTTTTTTTTAATATCACCTGCACACTCTTATCCTTCCCCCCTTGCAGAAACACCTTAACGGGCGGCTAAAGAGGTCAAAGCTCAAGCTTGCAAATGCCGTGCGGTAATATCGTCTGGTACCTGTATCAGCTCAGTTAGGAACTGGAACGGGGGCAATTGGATGCCTCCAGAGTTGCATGTACGAGTTATGTACTTGCTGGAACCTGCAGCCATTAAAAGGAGCATGCAGCTGCTGGATACATCACATGTACATACATGTACATATCGTACATGCGTCCGGCTCCATAACGGCATGTCGAGCTGCTGCTCCTTACAGCGCGTACAGCGCACCCAAGCCCTGGAAAAGCGCGTCAGGTGTTCCCAGCTACAGGGGGGCCCAGGCCGACCCGCCTTCTAGTAGTCCGCCCCCGGCATCTTTTCTGTGGTCTCTGTCTCTGCCCCAGAAGCATCCATCCATCAATTATCAGATACTACTGTACTGGTGTCAGCCGCGTTGAAGCTTCAACTACTACCAATTACCGGGCACAGTACAAGTATCCGATGGATGTATTA
The DNA here is from genome assembly GCF_050948025.1 of Trichoderma camerunense. NCBI lineage: Eukaryota > Fungi > Ascomycota > Sordariomycetes > Hypocreales > Hypocreaceae > Trichoderma > Trichoderma camerunense. The sequence goes on from NW_028145365.1 coordinate 2,029,628, forward strand.
TTGATGTCTTGTATACTAGACCTGCTGCCTACTGCCTACTAGTAATTGCTAGTTCTTACTGACTTGACGTTCTTGTATGTATCACCAACTCCTTGCTTCGAACAACACATCAGACACGCATCAAATCACCCCAACAGAAAGAAGAAAAAGAGCCAATTGATCCAGAATTCTCCATCGCTCGGTCACTCAATCAGTATCACTCAATCAGCATCGCAGCATCAGTCAACAGACGGCCCCCTCTCCCCGCGTTACTACCCAACTGCCACAGATACAGCTATTGTCCCCGAACCAACGCATCTCCCATCAATAAAGGTCCTTTTCACATTGTCCACTAACAGCAGGTGTCATTGCTCATACAAGTACTCCGTACCTACATGCAATAGATACTCGTAAAGCTTCAGCTGCGGCTGTGCGACTATTTGCTCGCTACCAACAAGTGCTTGGACGGAGCTTTATTAGATCCATCAAATCTGTCCCTTTCCCAGCGCCATTGATGAAGCCACTACCTGAAACCGACGAGGAGCATCAGGCACGTTGCGCGGCCCCGTCTTGTATCACGTCAGTAGCAGGTACGAAGCCCTCGTAACTCCAAATCATGCCATCATTTGGCTGCATAAGACAGGAAACGGCTTACCCTCACTTGCACGATCCCGAGCTAGCCGCACTGGGCTGCCCCAGCAGCATCAAATATCAAAATGACCAATATCACAACTACAGTACAGTAGTTAATCGTCTTGAAGCGTATATGAACGAGTATAGTACGAGTATTCGATGTCTAGCTTTACATACTGTGTATATACGCTCATTCCTACCGGCTTCACGTCTCAAAGGCGAAGCGAGTGTCTTCAAGAATTTGAACATGTTTCGTTCCAAACAGATACTGGATTATTCAATCTATGCTATTGCAAGTAGCTACGTAGTACCCATCAACCACTGAACGTTGAGGAAATTCGCAAAAGAGTGGAAGTACCCCGGATCCTGCAGTCTGCCAAATGTGTACCGGTCCTCTTGAGTAAAAGGGCAGTCCGCCAAGATGCAGTAAAAAAAAAAGCCCCTCGTCGCGTGGGAAGGTTCCAATTGACGTTTTGTACCTTGCTGTTTTGTGCTTCGTATCCATCAAGTTATCGCGGCAGAACTCATCTGCGCGTTGGCCAAGGGACGCAACACTCCCTTGGATCGACATTGCCAGCGTCGCCAGCAATCTCGTTTTCTCTTCCAACATCATGACGCCACGCAAAACAAGGTCTGGTTGATCAATGGACTCAAACCACAATGGCCGAGGTGCCAAGTATAGTTGCAAGGTCCAACTGAAAGCTTCAAGAGGTGCCGTGATAGCCGTCAAGTTCGGTGGAAGAACCATGGATAGGGCCGTCGCAATAGTCTCAAAGATGCTCATTATTTATGCGGTGAGCCTCCTCAAAATCATGACAGCGGTCTTTCCAAACCTCATAATAGGCCGCTAGGTCGAGCGTTATCTGAGGCTTCGGTACTTTCGATACTTCGGCTCTAAGATGTTCAAATTGCTCTGGAGCGATACATCGAAACAGGCCCCGCGGAGTTGGACCCTTTCCAAAGAAAGCTTCATGGTAAATCTGTTGGGTCTGTTGGGCGGCCTCTCCCTGGACGACGCCACATCTGCTGACGTCCACCAGTCCAATCTTCGGGATGGTCTCAGGCGTCAGTTCTTTGTCAAGAATCGGAATGTGTCGAAAATCCACGTCACAAAAGCCGGTGGCATGAATAAAGGCCACGAGCTGCTGTAGTGCAGGTTTAAGGCGTGCACCGAGCGATTCATACAGTTGCTCATGTACCAAGGGGTCGGCGGTCAGTGACAGTCGTTCCTCGGCAATGAGAAAGTATTCTCTTCCCTCACTGTTCAGGATATGGTCACTGACCAGCATATAAAAAGTAATTCGGGGCAGAACAAGCAAGTCAAATTTGTCGGGTTTGTGCTCTTTGAGTATTTCGGCAGCTCGCATGGCACTGTTCCAGTGATTTGCCAGGTCAAGCTTAGAGCCATTCGATATCTTGAAGACCAAACCGGGGGCACAGGGCAGCGCAAAAACGCCCCTATGGAGAATTTCAACCCCGTCAACTGGATTCCCATCAAGTAGCTGCGTTTGAGAGCTGAAAATTACATCACAAAGAGTGTTTACGGTGCCCTGGGTGAGATCCACGCCGCCCCTCGCATCGCCAATAGGTATAGCTTCGTGCCTCATCTTAGCGGAGCAGTTTCTTTGCCAGGTAAGAGATTCTATAAAGACTGAAGTTACCACTCAGTTTTGTCAGCAAAAAAGCACATTAATATTGGTTCTGAAGCCTTACAGTCGATTCTGAGTGCTGGACCGAAGTGCGTGAAAAGCTCCGATGGAGGTCTTGATCTGCCTCATTTTGGGGGTAGAATCTGGCCTTTATACATCATACTACAGCGTCACCATATAGGGCACAGCTTCAAAGGAATTAAGAGAGAGAAGCGCGGAGAAGTCACATGGACGACATAGTTGACGGCTGTTCTTTGTCAAGCCTTTGGATAGTATCACCAGCTCCTTGCTTGCTTTGAGCAACAGATCAGGTGTGCATCCCACCTTCCATAAGACAAAGAGCGATAGAAGGGAGAAGGACAAAAAAAATAAGAAACAAGAATAGAACAAAGAACATGGCAAAGAAGAAGAAGGGCCAATAGGTCCTGTATCCTCCATCACTCCGCTACTGAATCAATCCATACCACTCAATCAGCATCACAGCATCAGTCAACAAAGGGTCACTTTCCCGCGTCACCTAGCCAATTGTCACAGGCAACGGCTATTGTCTCCAAACCAACACATCTCCATCTTCATTAAAGCTTAGCTGCAGTTGTGCCTCGATTTGTTAGCGCTTAGCAAGTGCTTCTTCCACAGCAGCCATCGACGAACCGACTACCCAAAGCCGGCGAGGATCACCAGGAACATTACGCGCCTACGAGAACCCTGGTAGCTCTAATGCACAGGCACACAGCACAAGGCATGAAACATGTCGTCATCTGGCCGCATAAGATATGGGAACGGCTTACGGAGTACTCTCCATACTTGCAACGATCCTGAGCTAGCCGCATTCACGGAGAGCACTAGCACGAGTAAGCTGTTCTTCCAAGGGTAGAAAAGAGTGACCAGAAACGATACTCCCCGTATCAGTAGGGGCTTCGTACTTCGTATGGCACCTCGTAATTGACCCATCACACTCTACATACGAGATACCTGCTCGTAATGATCCAAGCGCCGAGAGAACACGGAGCAATACTGCGCTAGACAACGGCAAACAGAAAGATGACACAAAGAGAGACAGAATCGAATGAAACAAAACCAGTCAACAATTGGCCCATCAACTAGCTCCAACTCTCTCACCCAAATCAGGCACGCACTTCAGATTCCATACACACGACTCGCTTTCCCCGCAGATTGGAAATACCACTACTGTTTACCTGGTAGGTACATCTGTCTTTCGATACCAGCACTATGTTGCCATAATTTCCCATTTCATACAAGGCGCTGTGCTAGCCTTAACCACCCCAATTTCGTCATCATTTTCATCCTCGCCGAGGGTGCCGCCTCGTTACCTAAGCGTTTATTACTGATCATGATGACGAACATCACCATTAACACCCAGTATGACTTTGCTTGCTCACTAAACGAAAAAGTAAGGAGGCAAGTTGAAAGAAAATGGAAGAAACAGAAGATTAAAAAGTTAGTCAAATATGTCAAATATTATTAACGCATTCTGCTATACACATCTTCTCTTATGTGTTTTATCTACGCGATCGTAAATCAACAGTCTTTGCTGTGGCACCAATATTCCTCGAGCAATTGCTCTCATCAATATGTCCGAACAAATGAAAGTGAATGGGGTATCTGAAACGACGCGCGTGCTCCGCTGAGAATTACAGAGCTGGATCAAGACGAACAAATGAAAAGTGGGAAACACTCTTCCACATCGTATCTTATATACCCGTATAAACAAATGCAATCTTCTTTATCAATCTTCTTTCCAGTCTGCAAATTCCGGTTCGCCAAAAGGATTCCACTCTTGTCCAGGATAGCTCGTTGCGCTCATCTTGGGTTCGTAATCCTCTGGCTCGTAAAAGATCTTTTCTTCCTGCGATGCTAGCCTTATAGCTCGTTTCCGTGCTTCTTCCGTGTCTTCTAGCTCTGCCATCGCACCAGCGTTTGCTGGTACGACGACGGCCTTGGCCGCTGCCATTGCAGAGCTTTCCGCCTGCTCATTTGATGCTGATTGAGATGCGGCAGGTGGGTTACTAGCATCTCCTGCCACTGCTGGTACAACCTTGGGTGTAGCAGAATAAAGATCGTCTTCCACTAGTTGCTGGGCTTTCTCTACATCTATGCCAAGGTTCGACGCCCGACTTGAATCAGTTGTTCCATCTGGCTTTGGGCTAGGATCCAAGTCAGGCTTCTGATCAGCCCCAACCGAGACAGCGGGACTCCGTGAAGCGGAGCGAGGACGATCCACGACAGATAGATTTCCCTTTTCAGACGGCTGAGGGCTACCGGGATGTGACATTCCCAGGTTACTACCCATATCACTGGCAGGCCGTGGTGGCTCAGCCCTACTATTCTGGCTACCTTGGGAACTGTGTCTGTTGTGCCGGCTCGATTGAGTATTGAATGACTCAGGGCTCTGGGGTTTGAGATAATCAGATCGTGAGTCAGATGGAGCTCTCATATGGCCCGGCCCCCCGTTCTGGGGACCTTGAATCATCCGAGGGCTTCCTTGGAATTGAGTTGGTTGAGGCTGCAGAGACATGGGCGGGGGATGACCACCCTGCCATTGTCGTTGCATCTGTGGATGAGGGTGAGGGTGTTGCTGTAGCTGCTGCTGCTGGGGTGGCAGGGGGCCGAATTGGCGTCGAACATTCGGTTGATATGGCGATGGTACCATCATGCCCTCGCCGTGGACCGCCGAATACCCTCTGGGAATAGGGACGCTTTCATAACGCGGCTCTGATGACCGTGTCTGGTCTCGAGGGGGGGCATTCTGTTGTGGGGGTCCAGGGGGCATAGTCTTTGCTCTCGGCATATTGGGCGGCTGCATAGATGGCTGCAGGTGTGGAGCGTTGGCCGGCATGCCATTAGGCCGTGGGCCCTGCAGCTGTCCGGGTTGCGGCTGTCCAGGTTGCGGCTGATATCCCTGGGGATGAGGCTGTGGGATCGGGTTGGGAAGCTGCCTGGAGTTGGGAGATGGTTGGACGTTGGCCTGGTTTTGGTTGAGTTCTGGCTGTTTCGATGTACGTCTCAGAGCGCCTAGTAACTTGTTGCCCTTAATCTTGTCTCCAACAGCAATCTTGTTCTGGCCCTGGTTCATGTTTTGTTGCTGCTGTTGCTGTTGCTGCTGCTGCTGTGGCTGTGGCTGTGGCTGCGACCTTTGCGAAATCTGCTCGCTCATTCGGTTCTTGAGTCCTTTCCATCGCGATCCCTGGCTATCTTTCTGCTGTGCTGCAGCATCTGTAGACGCGCGTCCGAATGGTCCAGGGAGCCCGGTGAATAGGCTTTGAGATCCGGATTGGACTTGATACACCGGGGTTGACGCCTCTGAAGCAATGGATGCATTAGAGGCGCTCACTGATGGTGCATATTGAGGCCGCAGCTGTTGTACCGGTTGTTGCTGCATGGACCGCTGCTGCTGCATAGGATGCTGCTGCTGGACAGGGTGCTGCAGCTGTCCGGGACGCTGTTGTTGTACAGGATACTGCTGTACGAATTGCTGCTGTCCGGGTTGTTGCTGTACGAGCTGTTGCTGTACGGGTTGCTGCTGTACAGGCTGTTGCTGTACGAGTTGTTGCTGTACAGGCTGTTGCTGTACAGGCTGTTGCTGTACAGGCTGTTGCTGTACAGGCTGTTGCTGTACAGGCTGTTGCTGTACTGGTTGCTGCTGTACAGGCTGTTGCTGTACGAGTTGTTGCTGTACTGGTTGGTTGCCGGCAGGGAGCGGTGATGATGGAGTGGATAGTTGCCTCTGCCCTGTCGTGTCGAGGGGCCGCGGCTGCGATTCAGGTCTAGTTTGAGACCGAGGAATAACTGGCAAATCGGTGCTCTGCGGTTCTGGCAGCTTCACTGTCGCCAAAACCGGTGAGTGCAGTTGTTGATGCTGGGACACTGGTGTTGCTGCTTTGCTCGATACTTGAGATTTCGTAACTTGAGGTGACGGTTCCGGTGATATTGCTACGCTCTCTTCAGTCTGGTGTACAGAACCTCCTTCTTGCTGAATAGACTTGGCATCCGATTTCTCACGGAGCGAAGAAATGGATGGGAAAGAGTGGACTGACGGCGGCACATCATGGTGAATGGCAGAATGGCCGGCATTGTCAGCATCCGCAACCGGTGGAAGAGACTCCTCAGGGGGGGGAGTAATCAAAACCCCCTCAACCATCTCGCTATGCTCAGAGGTATTGCTGTGTGATCGAACAGGGCCTTGTTCCTCTGTCTTGGAGGTGGAGACGATGGATATATCCGGCGATACCGTCTGAGACCTCAGGACCTCCTCTTCGCTTACATTATCCTCCCCAATTTGGAGAGCTGCCAGCTTTTCTTGAAATATGAATTCTTGAAGCCTGGGGGTCTTTTCGTCCATTGCCGAGTCTAATTGGGACTCGGTTGGGGTTTCCAAACTCTCATTGCCGGAAGATTTTTGGTCTTCTGTAGCAGTAGTATTCACGTTCTGTACCGGCACTAAAGTCTTGGTCGCAAGGTGCGGCAAATGGCTCTGAAGATTCTGTCGCTCTGAATCCTGGCTAATGCCCTGTGGTGGCTGGTTGAACTGAGGAGAAGTCAATCCTGCTGAGGCTACTGTTCTCTCTTGGCCTCCAAATGCAGTAGGTAGCGGAGAAGTCTGCTGAGCTTGAGGGTTCATAGGGTCAACGGAGAAAGCATTGGAATTGCCAAACTGTGTCTGCACAGGCTGTTCTAGGCCTCGTTGTGGTTGTGGCTGGTGCTCGTCTTGTTGGTAGTTATGAAATGATTCCTCGAATCCTAAACTAGACATGGAAGCCAGAGGGTCCGATGTAAAATCCAAAGATGGGAGCTGCATGGGCGGTCGATCAGGTACCATGGCTCTTTGGTTCAAGGCCTGGTCGTTGTTCTGCTGCCGGGGCATTGCACCTAATGACGAACGATCCTGACGTGCGCGACCAAATAGGCCTGCAATGCCGGAAGCCTTGGCGATATCAGATATCCTTCTCTTATGCGGAACCCCATTGTCTCGGCTGTCACCACTGGGACCAGGGACCGACTCAAATGCGGAGTTTGAAGTTGATGAGCGAGAGAAATTGCCGGGGCCAATCTTGGACTGTCCACCGCCACCAAAGAGGTAGCGTTTATGATCTTCGCGGGGGTCAGCAGGTGGCTCGGCCCCAGCAGATCGTGTATCCCGCTGGCGTGCTTGATTGCCTAGATCCTCTTCTTTCCGAGGCGGCTGGTCCGTTGAGGAAGGACGGCCAGAGAACCCAAAGAAACTGGCTCGCTTCTTTCTACGGTCCGAAGCATCCTCCGTTGTGACACTGACTTCAGATACCTCATCCCCTCGAAGCTGTATAGATGGTGGCTTAGATTCGGCAATAGAGCTCCGTCGTTCTCTCGAGGTTGCTCTCGCAATTCGTGTTCCAAGTTCCTTGAAGATGCCCGAATTTCTCCTACGCCCACGTTCATCAGCGTCTGGTCCTCCCTGTTGCTGTCGGACAGGTGCCGCCCCCTCTCTTGGTGGGCGACCTTGCATCTGAGGCGGGTATCCTTGGCCTCGACCAAATTGCCGTGGGTCTTGTCCTGGTAGTGAGAACAGCTCTGGATAACGCCGAGCGGACGATGGGGGTACGTCGCTTCTGAATCGCCCGGGAGGGCCTTGAGCGGGAGGTATTGGAGCCGCAGGGATTTCCAATCCAAGCTCTTTATTGTACCCATAGTAGGCATCCTGTTGCGAAAAATCTGTGCCGGAGCGTTTTTTGGTTAGGTGAAGCGGCTCGGTTAGATGACTCTCTTCCAGTTTCCACGGACCTGCAGGAGGAAGTTTCTGAACTAGGCTATCAATCATGGGCGCGCCTTGAGCAAATTGAGGGTTCGGTCCACCAGGATATTGCTGCTGTGGCTGCTGCTGCTGCTGTTGTTGTTGATGGTGAGGATAATGGCCGGCATTGGGACTCTGTTGCTGGCCAAATCTAGGATTCGCACCCATGGCCATAGGCACTCCGTGGCCGGGCTGAGGAGGGAGAGCCTTTTCATTGCGCCCCCCCTGATTCATGCCCGCCACGGCCTCTGGGGGATCTATCGATGCGTCAATCCCGCTGACTGGAGAGAGGGGAGGAGCATCAATGTCGGCACCTTCGTCACCGTCTTCGTCATCGAGGGAGAAACGCTCCGTGGCCCTCCGTGCCTTTGATTTTGTGCCAAATGTTGAGCCTCGCCTGATGGGCGGCAGACCGATAAAGGAGGAATTGCGCTTTGGCGTGTCCGAGTTGTCTAGGGGTTGATTCTGCTGCTGTCGTGCTTGATCATCTGCTCCAGCCATTGCCCTAAACGACATGGACATTCTCTGAGCCTGACTCTGTTCACCCTGATGCTGAACCATGACCCAATCGTCCGGCGTCACCATTTCAGGATTAAAGTCAGAGCTCCTCTGGCCAGCGGGGAATATATGCTCCTCCGGCTCTGCTGACGGGTAAGCCCCGTGGAGGAAGGAATTGAAGATTACTAAGTCTTCCGATGTGACGTGTACCTCGCCGGGCAGCCTCCCAGATAATGGGTCGGGGGCTGGCATGTCATCTGAGACACTCCATGGAAAGGCGGATCCAGGGCCAGATGCGGCGTTCAAGGGGGAGACCGGGGACGGGTCGGGCAGCTGTGGCGGTGTCGTGGAGATGTCGCTGCTGGAATGTGGGGCAGGATCATCTTCACGAGGTCTTGGCTCGAGGCTAAATCGCCATGTCGAGCGTCGTTGTGCTTTGTTGGGCATCGGATGGTCCGGAGGGATCGTATCGACCTAAAAGAAGAAGAAAGAGAACATTAATATTCATTCATCACATCAGAATAATTTCAAAGGGGGGGATCTTCCATGGGCAGGGGGGGCGGAAAGGTGCATGAGTGTGCATGTCTGTGCATATATGGGATTGTATGGGTATGGAGAGTCTGCAAAGGGGAAGGGCAAGGGCAAGTGAAGGTGTATGCGGGAAAATGGGTATCTGAAGGGATCAAGGGCAAAGAACAGAGCGTCGAAAATAAGGGCAAAAGAAGAATGTTGCCGTGTAATTCCTATCTCGTATGCCACCGTCACATCATGATGCCCCATTTTTTAGTCCCGTGTAAGAGGAAGGGCGGGTACAAAATATCCTCAATCTCAGAGCATCATTCATGATAGCCAATCGTATCAAGAAGAATAACCGCCACAAGTGAGAAGGAGGAGAAGAAGAGAAGAAGAAGAAGAAAAAAGTATTATTCTGTCCAGGGAATGAAGAGGAAAGAGGGCCCACTCACTGCGAGTAGGGTCTGGAGAAAAAATCAATCAATGAAATACCTTGTCCCCGCTTCCGCGCAGTTTGCTTTTGCCCTTGCTCAACAGTCCCTTGCCCATCTTTCCAGCTGAATGCATGAACTCCTTGCTCTTTGTGCCAATCTGGTTGCCCGAATGCCCAAACGCACTGCCGGACATCTGAGATGGCATCGACAACCCACCCAACCTGGAGCGGCCACCACCGCTACCTCCACCTCCGCTTTGTGGCCCAGACGTGCTTGGCGAGCTGGCGTTGAGATACTGCTGGTAGTAAGGCTGTTGGCTCGAGGGCTGGGATCCTACCGGCAAGGAGGCGTTGTTGCTTGACCGAGGGGTCATCTGGCCTCCCGGGGCAGAGATGGAGGCCGAAAGCTCAGGATGCTCCGTAGTCAGATATAAAAGCCAGCTCTCCAAGCCGGAATCCCTTGCTGCCAAGGCCTCGCGTGCTTCAGTGTATTTTGCTATCCTCTCCGTAGGCGTGGATAGAGCCATGATATCTCGGAAGTTCATGGCTTTGGCCTGTGCAAGTGGGTTCAGATTAGGGGCAGGGGTTTGTGGAGCGGGCACAGACGCTGCAGAAGTCGGTGAAGACACGGCCGGGTGAGAATCCGAAGCTGGAGGTGGAGATCCCGTCACCAGATTGACGGAGCCCTGGTCGGCAAACAACTTTTCGTCCGCAATGGACATGCGCGCCTGTTCACGGGCAGTGGTAGAAGGGTTGTCACTGATCACGGAAATAGACACTGGAGAGGGAGGCTCGGGGAGTGACGAATCATGCCCTGGGAGGCTGCCGGATGGATTGGATGTCTGAATCGCCAAGGCACCCAGGCCGGATCCCGCCGCCGTTGTTGGTGCCTGTGATAACTGGGATACAGGGCTATGGCTACGAGACTCGGTAGTACTGAAATTCGTCACGGATGGCTCAAATGGTTGACCGGATGGCCCAGTGAGATGGACCGCAGGAGCAGCAGAGTCATCAGTAGTTGGCTGAGCTTGTATAGGAGTCTGAGCCAGAGTGGTTGGAGTGCGCTGCTCCTCTTCAGCTTCCCAGGAAAATCTTCGTCTAAGAGACGCTTGTCGCTGTTGTTGATCTTGTTGTTGCTGCTCTTCCTGGGATTGTTGCTGGGGTTGTTGAAGAGAGAACATCGAATCAAACGTTATCGTAGCTGGTGGTGATGGAGAAGTGGTATCGACGGGCGATTTCAACTCAGACTGCGTTGAAGGAGCGGGAAGCGGCTCTGTAGCGGCCGGTGTGCTCTGAAGGTTCTCAGTCGACGGCACCGGCACATTTTCATGGCCAGGACCCGAGTCTTCTGCTGTATCTGCCCAGTAACTATCATAGTCCATAAGAGTGTAACTGCTCTCCCTGACGCCGCTCCGGTCTTCTGGAGGATGCAGCTGAGGACCATCACTGAGCTTAACATCGGCAGGAGTTGCACCCGAGGGGCTAAGAGTTCGCATAATCTCGTCACTAAGCACGTCGTTTTCCTTCAACGGACTGTCCTTCATGGGAGACGAGGTGTCGGTGCCATAAGTCTGCACCCTTTGGAACGACTGAGGAGCCTCAAATTCCGGCAGTGGTTCTCCTCTGTAGGGCTGAAGAGGCTCTGTGGGAGTGATTTTAGTGCCTTGAGGGTCAAAGGGGGCTGCAGCGAGCGGCTGGGGGCTAGGAGTTCGCAACGGTGGAACAATTGGAATGTTTCTGCCGGGAAACAGGTTGTTAGGCTGGGAGAGAGGCGCACCCCCTGGAGCTTCTGAGTGATCTTCGTCCTCGGCCGGTACTACGGGAGGCTGCCAGCGAGATTCCGTCGTGGTAGTTGCCGGAATAGTAGCCGGCTCGTCTCTATCCGCTTGATCTTCACTGATAGGAGTTTGCTTCGAAAGGTTGTTGTTGCTCGATGAGGAGGCGAAAAGGTCGGTCCCAAAAGCGGACATGCGAGCAAGATCCGGCAACTTTGGACTAACAGACATTCGTCCACGGTCAATGCCAGCTTGAGACTCAAAGTCGGGACGGATTCCCTGATTTTCTGGGTGATCCCCGTGAGAAGAATCGTCGTCTCTTTCCCAAGTGTCTCGTGTATCCTCGCTAGACAATGGCTTTGGAGCAGACACAGTGAATTGATCAGCTCCTGAGCTGGGAGGAATAGCAGGTGCCCCGGCTAATGTCTCACGGTCCACATCGTCCTGGAGGCGACTATAATTGTCTGGCGAGTAGATGATGGGAGGAGGTTGTTCCGCAGGCGGCAGTGCTGGTGCCGGTGCGGAAATTTGGGGCGATACAGAGCGATCAACGACAACTGGAGGCGTAGATGTGGGTTTCATAGCCTGATCAAAGCTGGGAGAGCGTGACACATCATAGCCACCGGGAGCTTGTTGTTGTTGCTGAATTTGTGAAGGCAGTTGAGCAATGCCGGCTAGCGACAGATTGCCGTCGCCTTCACGTCCTTGGAAAGCAGTCACGGGCTGGGGTGATACAACATGGCCGCTGGCAAACGACTCCGAGGCACTACGAGTCGAGACATCTGATACGACAGGCGAAGTAACTCCAATGCGCGGAGGCTGGTTGGCCGGTGGCACAGCGGGAGATTGCTGTTGCTGCTGAGCTTGTGTTCGCAGAGACGGCAGCGCACTCAAGCTCGAGGCCGGGCTGGGAGTGTTGTGGCGAGAGTGTAGCAGGTCGGTGCCAGAGAATGTGCGCAGCGAGGGGTTAATCGGCGGAGGCGGAGGAGGCTCATGATCCGACTCTTCGTCGTACTCGTCAGCTCCCCAGTCGTCGCCGTCATAGCTCTGGACCTTAGCCTCGACCCATTTCCTCGTCTTCTTCCGGCTCACGTTGACCTGATAGGCCGTCGATTGTTGACTTTGTTGACTTTGGGGGGTTCTATAAATCAAAGTTCTGTCAGTGGACAATGCCGAGCAAGCGTGATGCGAGAGGGGAACAGCCATACAGAGACGTCTGAGCACGTTTCACTGGGTGACTGTACGAGTCCTCCATTGCGTCTTTGTCACTATGCGAAACCTTCTATTGTCTATCGCAAAGCATGCTTCCACAAAGAAAGCACAGGAGGCTGCGCGATGCTTTCGCCCTTTCCAGGCGGAATGCCGGCACGAAACGAACACCGTGAACAGGCAAACAATGGGACAAGGGAGACGGTCGTTGCTTTGATTTTTGCGATTGCGAAAATTATTACTTGAAGCGGAGAAGTCGTCGGCAACGGCCGAGAAACAGCCCGAAGAGAAGACGCCGGCAATACAAATGATTGTTACAACGAAGACGGACAGGCGCTGCGATCAGAGATCGTCACAGTTGGTGAGGAGGAGGAGAGGAAGGAAGAAGCGCGGATCGTCGTGGCACTTTGAGGCCTATGCTCCTGCTTAGTACAAGGAGAGCAGGTGATAGCAGAGGTACTGCTGCCAAGTACACTGAAATGTTTCTTGCAATAGCAAGAGGCTGGCGCGTCACAGCGCTGTGGCTGGTGAGAGTACACGCTTAAACGAGTGGCATGAACGCGTATCCAGTACTCTATGAAACAAGGGCGGCTGTAGTTTCATGCAAGTAGAGGCTACAAGTGTTCCAGTTGCCAGCATCGAGATCCCCCTCGCAAGTCGCTGTGGCTATGCTCTTCCCCCCAGCCAGCTTCCCGCGGCCCACTCACAAGGCCAATACGAATTGAACATTGACTTGATTGACAAAGTATTTCTCCATACTACCGGGCCCGGGGAGCTACTTTGAGCCGCCATCCACTGATATTGCACGTGTGGCGCCTCGCAATCCGAAGCAACGCAACGTGGATTCATCAAATCTCCCTGGCGCAACTAGTAGCCGACCGAAACCATCCAACTCTCTCAACCATCATTTGACGGCTTCGCTCCTTATACCTTTTTCGAGTTACGTCTTACTTTGCGCAGAGCCTCTTTTAATTAATTCATCCTTGCCGCCATCAGCTGCTTGGATCGCCCATTTCCGACCCGAACCGAACACCTGGTCCCGAGTCCAAGCTGTCCAGAGTCAAGGTCCGATTTTAATATTCTACCTACGGTGGACGACTAATCAGCAAGAACTACAATCTTGCCGAGATTGCTGCATCATCTTTACCCCGGCTAGCCACCTGATCTCGATCCTAAGGCTTACCCTTACCCAGGGGGCCTCGAACGCACACACGGAAACAGCCCTACCAATCTCGCCCCCCTCAGTTACATTCACCAGACGCGCTGGTCGCTGTCCGGATCCAATAATCTCCAGAAAACGTCTACGAGGGCAAGATGGCTGTCGCTTCTATCCAGGACCGAACCGCCGAGTTCAAGTCGGTCCTCGCCCAGGCCCAGCGTCGCCAGAGTGCGAACAAGGTGGGCTCACAGAGGAGATCGCTGCTCAACGACGCGCAAAAGTCTGCGGCAAATGGAGATGCCCGGGCGAGAAGATCAGACTTTGCCAGAAAGGCGGCGGAGATTGGAAGAGGCATCTCGGCCACCATGGGCAAGCTGGAGAAGTTGGCGCAACGTGAGTGGCCACACGTTGGAATGAGTAGAAGCATGAGATTGAATTTCAAACTGACATGATACGCAGTCGCAAAGCGCCGTACCCTCTTTGATGACCGGCCGGTGGAAATTAACGAGCTTACATTCGTCATCAAGCAAGACTTGTCATCGCTGAACCAACAGATCGGCGCCTTACAAACAATGTCGAAGCAGCAGCACCCCAAGGCCGACCAGGAGGGCGAGCACAACAAAAACGTGGTGTACTTGCTTCAGGGCAAGTTGACTGATGTCTCTGTGAATTTCAAGGACGTGTTGGAAGCCCGAACAAAGAACATCCAGGCGTCGAGATCACGCACCGAGAACTTTATATCCTCGGTATCTCAGCATGCACAGCCATCACTACAGCAGTCTGCCTCACCCCTGTACGGAACTCCAAACCGAGCATCACCCGCGCCTGGCAACGACACTCTCTCCTTAAACCCAGGTCCCATAGGCGACCAGCAGATGTTGATGATGGAGGAGGCCACCACTACCAACTCGTATATTCAGCAGAGAGGAGAGGCCATCGAGGCCATTGAGAGAACAATCAATGAGTTGGGAGGAATCTTCAGCCAGCTAGCGACCATGGTTTCTGAGCAGAGCGAAATGATTGAGAGAATCGACGCCAACACGGAAGATGTTGTGGACAATGTGGAAGGAGCGCAGCGCGAACTGATGAAATACTGGTCGCGGGTATCGAGCAACCGATGGCTAATCGCCAAGATGTTTGGAGTTTTGATGATTTTCTTCTTGTAAGTGATGCTTCTTCATACGGCGTTTCGATGCGTTTCAAGAAACTAACTGGGACGTGCTTTTAGACTATGGGTTTTGGTCTCAGGGTAAGAGATGCAATTGGATTATAGACGCCGCAGATGCAGCTGTACAGATACCACAGGACGGTTATGTTAATTTCCCCCCGTCTTTTTTTTTCCTTTTTTCTTCAAAATGTATCATGTATCTCGATGTATAAGGATCTTCCATGTTTTCCCTGCTTGTCCTGTTTTGTCCTTATTTTTCTTTTCTTAACTCTTCAACGCATCGCAGACTCTGTTGTAGAATTACATAGAGGCACAGAGCAGCGGCATCAAGGAGGTGTTTGATAATCAACGCGGCGTTGTTGGCATCGGGAACTGCCTTGTCTTTTATGCAAGCTTCAAGCTTCTCCACCTTTGCTGCGTTACCGACTCGAAACTATCTTGTAATAATAAGCACCCCCTACCTTTCATGTGATAATACCGCATACATACATGTGCATACAAGCGTGCTTTAAGAGCGTGCATGACGTTTGGCGTTGATGGGCTTTGCGATCGATCCATTTCAAACAAGGCGACGGAGAAATGCACCGGTTTTCCGCTTGCCGCCCCCTCGGCCGAAGGCAACCCGAAGCTGGTTGAAGACGGACTGATTTCTCCTTGGCTGGAATCTGGGCTGTGGCGCCCCCACGCAGTCAAGCCGGTCTTTGATTGAACCATTTCGACGCTTGGTCGCGGTGCCTTGGCGGATGCCCGCCGAAGACGACCTAATTGGGAAGCGAGATCGGGGTTTTGCTCGCGAAGTTGGGGACAGGGTCTTGATTCATAAATGGAGGGAACACGTTTGCCCATCATGCGCAGACGCGGGATTCGGTTCTGTAAACAATCATAGTTGACCAAGCTTTGAATTTCCTGAAAAGAAGAAGAACTGTCAAAATGGTTACCACTACGTTTAAACTTAACAATGGCCTGGAGATGCCAGCTGTTGGTCTCGGTATGTCTCACCCACCCTCTGAGAGGGGCCAGAGTCAAATGGCGGGGGAGGGGCAGTTTTTGATGGTGAGCAAGGCTAATCGAGATTGCGACTTTTGC
This sequence comes from Trichoderma camerunense, assembly GCF_050948025.1. Lineage (NCBI taxonomy): Eukaryota > Fungi > Ascomycota > Sordariomycetes > Hypocreales > Hypocreaceae > Trichoderma > Trichoderma camerunense. The sequence goes on from NW_028145365.1 coordinate 2,045,515, forward strand.
AGGAACATGGCAGTCCAAGGCCGGTGAGGTTCAGACAGCCGTTTCTTATGCGCTCCAGAACGGATACAAGCTCGTCGACGGCGCTTACTGTTATGCCAACGAGGACGAGGTCGGCGAGGGCCTCAAGGAGGCTTTCGCAGCAGGCGTGAAGCGCGAGGATGTGTTTGTTGTGACAAAGGTGTGGGCAACGTACAACACTCGCGTTGAGGAAGGTCTGGATAAGAGCTTGAAGAGCCTGGGGTTGGATTACGTCGACTTGCTGCTGGTGGTGAGTACTAGTATATATGCATGATGGGTATTATGGACGCTGACGGATATGGATCGCGAATAGCACTGGCCCGTTCTTCTGAACCCCAATGGTAAGAGCACACGCACTTTGTCTCGCTCCCAAAAAGACAAGCATGGTCTAATTCTATTTCGTATCGCACATAGGTAACCACGACAAGTTCCCTACACTGCCTAATGGCAAGCGAGATGTCATCTTCGACTACAACCACGTCGATGGCTGGAAGCAAATGGAGGCTGTTCTCAAGACTGGCAAGACCAAGGCCATCGGTGTCAGCAACGTAGGTGTTCTCTCATCATTATGGAGATCATTTTGACAAGTACCCGTCTAACACAACGGAACAGTACAGCAAGAAATACCTCGAGCAGCTCATCCCCCATGCCACCGTTGTCCCCGCCGTCAACCAGATTGAGAACCACCCCAGCCTCCCCCAACAGGAGATTGTTGACTTCTGCAGAGAGCACAATATTCATGTCATGGCCTACAGCCCTCTGGGAAGCACAGGCAGCCCTCTGATGAACGCCGAGCCAGTCATCAAGATTGCTGAGAAGAAGGGAGTTTCTCCGGGAACCGTCCTGCTGAGCTACCACGGTATATCCCCTTTCAAATTCTTTACTTTATTTTGACATGCAAGTACTTATTCTCCTATGTTATGTAGTGAGCCGTGGCAGCACAGTGCTGGCAAAGTCGGTTACGCCCACTCGCATCAAGGCCAACCTGGAGATTGTCGCCTTGGACGATGAGGATCTGAAGCTGCTGAATGCCTACTCGGACGATTTGGCTAGCAAGGGCGAGCTGAAGCGCTACGTCTACCCACCATTCGGAATCGATTTTGGCTTCCCTGACAAGTCATAGAGTAAATAAAATTGGAGGAGTGGAAGAATGGTTACAATTGAGTTAAACTAGCATATATACAGCCCGTGTTATATCTTTACATTTATTCGCCTTTTTGAAATCTCTCGCCCGCCATAAAACTCGTAACATCGTTGATACTCTAACCATTTTTGCCAGATGCTAACTATGACATGTCTACCACAACCTTGATAACCAGCTTGCCTTCCCCATCCTTGATCTTACCCGCCATTTCAAATGCATCTTTAACGTGATCAAGGCCCTTGAAGCGATGCGTGACCAGTGTCTGAAGATCGGGCAAACCCTCCGGCTTGTTGGACAACATCTCGATGGCCGCGGGATACGTATTAGCGTATCTAAAGACACCGACGAGATCGACTTCTCGAAGGGCGGCCGCAGACATGGGTAGAGTGAGGATGGGAGTACCCATGCCGATAATCATGACCTTTCCACCAGGTTTCGTAGCCTACCAAATGTCAAAAATCAAAGGGAAAACAGCGGCCAATCAATCAAAGCAGACTTACGTAGATTGCGCTCTGCAGGCAAGTTTCCACACCTGTGCACTCATACACGGCGCCAACCTCGCCGACCTCCTTGCCATTCACCTTGACAGTCTTGGCCTGCTCCGCGACTTGCTGCGCATACGCCAGCTTCTCGTCAATCGTCTGCGGCCTCGCCATGGGAACGACGAAGCCCGCGTCCGCAAAGCCGTTGTTGACGGCGAAATCGACGCGGTCCTTTTGGATGTCGGCGATGACGACGGCGGTGGCGCCATTGGCTTTGCTCACGGCTGCGGAGAGGAGGCCCACGGCTCCGGCGCCGAAGACGAGGACTGTGGATTCGGAAGTGAGGTTTGCGCGGCGGTGGGCGTGCATGGCGACGGAGAGAGGCTCGATGAGGGCTCCCAGATCAAGGGGGATGGTTTCAGGCAGTCTGTACGTCTCTTGTCAGCTCATCTCGCCATATCACATGAATGTGCGCATTGACGCTCAGAATAGGCATTCATATATATACAGAAGGAGAAGAAGCTGTAGAAACATACTTGTGTACCCATCGCGCAGGGTGGTTGATTCTCTCCTGCAGCGTTCCCTGCATGTGAGGAAACGCCTTAGCCGAGCTCCTAAACTTCATGCCTCTGCAGATGTTGTATCTCCCGCTGTCGCAGTACTCGCAGCTTTCGCACGGCAGGCCGACCTCGAGCGCGACGCGATCGCCCGGCTTGAGGTTCGAGACACTAGATCCCACGGCGACGACGGTGCCGCTGGATTCGTGGCCCAGCGTCAGCGGCTCGCGCACGAGGATGTCGCCATTGCGGTAGTGGCCAAAGTAGTGCAGGTCGGAGCCGCAGAGGCCAGTGGATTGGACGGCGATTTGGACCTCGTCCGCAGAGGGAGCTTGGAGACTGCGCTCTTCCTGTAATGCGAAGGGGTCAGCTCTTGCGTTGGGCTGTCAAGGTTTCCCCTCGCCTTTGATCTGGGGATGGAGGGTTCTGCATTGGGTGACATACGAGGCGCAAGTCCTTCTCGCCGTGTAAGACGGAAGCTTTAACTGTTTCGACAGACATGGCGGATGTTCAATCAATGTTGGAGAGGTGATGCTTGGGCTCTGGTCTGGAGCTGAAGAACCGAAGCTGTATCGATACAGATAGATGTAGGACGTAGAATCACGGAGCTTCTATTGTGATTGATGGAATAAACCACAGCCCCCATTTAAACCCTCTATCCAACTAGCTACATCATCCCGGCACCTCATGTGAAACTACGTGAAAACCCATTAGATGCCCAATACCCAATGACATAACAAAAATCACACCAGGCCTCCGATATCGAAGGCAGTAAGCAAACAATACTCCGTTCCCAGTAACACGATCCGGCCATTTCCCCAACCCGGTGACAAGCTAAACCCCACACCTTAAGCCGGTCCCCAATCGAAACAAGCAAATCGAAGCCGAAATAACTAAAAGAAAGAGAAACGTGGAGAGTGGCTTGGCCGCCAGAGTGGTTCCGTACCGGCAACAGTTGCCGGAATAGGTGCGTCGGTTATTGAAGAATCGCGGGGCAGCTTCGAGGTTGCCCCTCCATTTCGCAGCGTCATACGGCTTACCCTGGAATTTGTCAGTTGGGGGTCGGTTATTGCTTTCGTCTCTCGGCATCTGGTTTTCTTCATTTCAGACTACTGATTCCTCTTGTTTACCCTGTTGTACTATTTTTCCGTCGAGTTTCAATTTCAAAAATGGCTTCCATATTCTCTCTCGAGGGCTCGACTGCTCTTGTCACTGGTGCTACCAGAGGCATTGGCCAGGCTGTTGCGGTTGGGCTCGCCGAGGCCGGCGCAGATATTATCTTGATCCAGGTAAGGGATATGGCCTGATTACGATAAATCAATGGCTGGATTAATTTGCGAAGAGAGAATGAGATGGTCATGGGGATAGAGAAAAGTAGAGAGAAAGAGGGGTAGTACGAGAGAAAGCTTAAGCTGACAGAGCTGACATAGAGAGACACCACGTCGACAGCGACAAAAGAGGCCATCGAAAAGACTGGCCGCAAGGCATGGGTATTCACAGCTGATCTTGCCGTGCAAGAGCAAGTCGCAAACATAGCCAAGGACGTCACCGCCGCTGGCCACAAGGTTGACATTCTGGTCAACTGCGCCGGTATCCAGAGGAGGCATCCTTGCGAGGAGTTTCCCGACAACGACTGGAACGATGTACGTGCTGCTGTCCACCACGGATTGCCCTGTTGAGCAATTGCTAGGATTGTATACCCAGAGTATACAAAGCGAAACGACTTTATGCTTACATCACCTTTGAATATTACAGGTTCTGCAAGTCAACTTAAATTCCGTCTTCACCCTCTGCCGCGACTTTGGCCGCGAGATGCTCTCCCTCCCCGTTTCCGCCGCGACCGGCCGCCGCGGCAGCATCATCAATTTCGCCTCTCTGCTGACCTTCCAGGGCGGCTTCACCGTGCCCGCCTATGCGGCGTCCAAGGGAGCTGTAGGCCAAGTCACAAAGTCGTTTGCCAACGAGTGGACGGCCAAGGGCATCACGGTCAACGCCATTGCGCCGGGATACATCGAGACAGAGATGAACACGGCGCTTCTGAACAACCCGGAGAGGCTGGCGAGCATCAGCGCGAGAATCCCGGCGGGTAGATGGGGGTCGCCCGAGGACTTTAAGGGGACGGTGGTGTATCTCGCAAGCAAGGCGAGTGCATATGTGAGCGGGCATGTCTTGGTGGTGGACGGTGGATGGATGGGACGGTAGAGGATCTTGTATACACGTATTTAGATGATATCTAGGGTTTATGATAGAGCATTGGTTTCCTTTTCAATGGTGGACGTGCATGGTGCAGTAACGTCCTGCTCTCTAGTGTGGTAGGCTGTTCTTAAGCACATGTAATTGATGTGGAATGCAACATTTGACCTCTGTTCTGTTGCCCAGGCAAAGTAACGATAACCAGTGGGCACATACCAACAGGAAGCATGGCTACCTAGGTAGTATTAAATACATAGAATCACACTAACACGAGACGTAGAGCTCCTCGTTCTTTGATAAAAAAAAAATTCTATTAATTGCCCAGCTATTTCATCCCACCATCTCTTGTCATGCTGGTTGACGTCTAATAATCATCTGGACCTTTCTAGATTTTGCCTGCGCCGTAGAAAAAAGAACAAAACCATCAGCAGCTATGCATCAAAAAAAAAAAGCCGCAAGGACTTTTTAACTCAGATATGACGCGTCGTAATTATTTGAAAAAAATGACTCTTTTTTCGTGTGTGTTTCTCGTGTGTTTTGTGTGTTTATGGAGGGGAGGAAGAGGAAGAGGGAGGGGATTTAGTGTTTACTTTTGCCTCCCTCGTAGTAATGGGCCATTTGCAGACCTGCTCGTCGGAATCCGCACTTGACGTAGAAGCCCTCGTTGGCGTCGCTGCAGTCGAGGATGCTCTTGTAGCAGCCAATCTTTTCGGCGACGAAATCGAGGGCCTGGATGAGTCGGAGGCCGAGCTTCTTGCCCTGCTGGTCCTTGGAGACGGCAATGTCCTCGATGTGGCCGACCTTGCCCAGGCTGTGGATGCTGGGGAGGAGGATGAAAGGTCAGCTACTGTGTAATTGAGGCCGAGGAGATCAGGGGTATTTGTGTTGAGGACAATGGCAACTTACAACTTATGCTCGACTATCAAGGCGCCAGTAGCCACGACAGAGTTCTTCTCGCGGTTGGTGTCTTCAATGACAATAATGTAGTAATCTTCGCGAGCCACCATGTTGTCGTACTGCTTCTGGAATTTCTCCTCGCTGATGTCGCCGACCGTGGTCAGCACCCGGAGGCAATCGAGGAAGCCCGAGTTGAAGTCGGTGCGGCGAAGGGCTCGCAATTGGTAGCCCTGGGGCAATGAGGCAGAGACATCTGGAGAGATGAGGGATTCGGAGAAGAGGCCATCCTGAGGGGTGGTGACGGTAATGGGAGGAATCGTGGCGGGAGACATGTTTGAATATGAAGGGTCGATCGAGGCTTCGGAGGAGAAGAGGAGAAAAAGGAGAGTTGGTTTAGAGGCGAAGCTTCGTCGATCGGCGAGAGTAGAGTTGGTGTAGCTTTGTGCTAGCGTCGGACAAGGAGAGGTGGGCTACTTGGATTGAATTCAATCAATCGATCAATCAATCAAATCGGAGGCGTCGTGGACTCGTAGATAAGCGGGAGCTGGAACAAAGACGCGAGAAACGAATGAAGGGCGGAAGAAGCGACGGAAATGGCACGACGCAGAGACGCAGGGAGAAGAAGTTGGAGATAGAGTAGAGAGTCGAGTTGGACGACGATGCGCTTGGAATTCAGACAATGTTAAATAAACCGCAGGCCAAAAGCGAAAAGCCAAAAGCAGTCCGCTAGAAACTCCGTGCAGGGCGAGGCTGACACTGACGCCGCATTCGGGGGGTGTGCGAATAAATCAAAATGACATACTCGTACTGAGGATATTCTGCTGGCCCTGTGGCTGATGCATTCGATTGTATGAGGATCTTATGCACCCTTTTTTTGGGAGGTGGGGACGTTCAGGGTATGACCACATGGTGCTTGGTTTTAGCAGTGAGAAGTGGACGGTACATGTGCCTGCCAGGGGGTGTTGGTGCCCCTGAGCCGAGCTGAGAGCACTGTGCGACGGGGAGCTTGGGGGACTCGACAGCGCTGCGGTAGTGGGTTCTAGTGCAGGTTGGCCCCTGAAGATGTACCTGGTGTACCGATAAGGGGGTGCACCTCTCTTTTTTAGCTGTTTAGATGCCCTCTTATACTGTCTCAATTCTTCCTTTTCCTCTCCTCTTTCAAGCACCAGCTGCCGTAATACAAGTCTCATCATCCTCATAATAAGCATCAATCTTATAGGATCCAAAAGGTAATCCGTGCTACGGAGCATTATCGTGTATGGACACAGTGGGATTTCTCTCGCGCTGCTGCGCCTCCGCCTCAGCAGCAAGGTCCCGCAGCCACTAGAAGCGGGCGATTGGGGCATGCTTCAGGGCATTGGCTGGGACCGGGCCAGAGCTACACAAGATGGGTGGCGCCTCGTGTTTATTCTTGGAAACGCTGCCAAATGAATCTTGCATGGCGCGGGTCCTGGATTGTTTCGGGGCGTGCGAAGTGGCTACTCGTACCTGGCAGCGTCTTTGCTAGTGCAGAGGTGCATACAAACTCGAGTTCCGGGAGGCGTGCCGGAGAGGGAGCCGGCCGAGATATCGGAGCTGCTGCAGGTCTTGACGACCAACACGCATCTTTTCTAGAAGAGGTAATAATCTCGATATTCACACCTCAAGTGAGAGTGTGAGTATGGATTGATTAAATGGAGGCAGTAATAGCGGCATGTAATACCTCACGTGGCGGGTACATTGGATCGGTCTTATGTCCTGACTGCTGTCACGTCACATGCAGAAAAATTCAAAATGACAAGCTTCGTTTATGGCACAAACTCAATTTCTATAGCCTTAGACTTATCTACCTGTGGTATTTGCATTCTATCTTTCTAATTCACTCAGCCCTACCAATCAAATGGGCTCAAGGTATCGTTATAGTAATCATCTCCCTCATCCTTCCACTCGTCGTCGTCATCGTTCTCTCCCATATTCTTCTCCCTACTTTCTTCCTTCTGCGCCATCTCCTCTTCCTCAAAGAGCACTTTGACCTCTGGGAATTGAATCATCAAGCCTCGGTATGCCTTCCTTCTCTGCTCTGGCATACCACCATTGCGGCCCTTCATCACGGCGGCAGCGAGGCCACCTGCCATCAGCGGCAACACAAATGGGGCTGCCAATCCTCCAGTCGCTGCCGCGATGAGAAAAGGATCTATATTCGGAGCGCCTCGTCGTGGGCCTTCAACTTGCTCCGCTCTAAGCTTGCACAGTGCTCGATAAAGCTGGACACATTTCGTGCCTGCGGTCGGACCCAACACCAAGAGGGCGAGGATGAGAGCAAAGTCAACATCGTCCCAGTGCATCTTTGTGTACTTCCAGTCCTGATTCAGGAGCCGGTGGCCTTTCAAAATTCATTAGCATCGGCGATGAGACATGGGTTGAAATTTCGGCACACTTACACTTGTGAGACTTCTTCAACGCGTCGTATTGCCCGTCTCCGAGCCCAATCACCTCAATGGCACTGATTCGTCCAACCTCGGACTTGTCCATCGCATTGCGAGGGTATCCACGTCCCTGGATTGAAATGTTCCAGTACGTGCCGGTTGTTAATTTGTTCCTCAGTGTTAGATCTCTGTCATCCCAAATCGCCTTCTCGATCAGGCAGAACGACAAACGAGAATCCGTGTCCCAAGCGCTGAGCACTGAAGGAAGATCGGTCGCATCCTTGCTTTCCCGCAGAATGAACCTATCTGGAGCATCTCGCATCCTGAAAGGAGATGCAAAAGGAGGAGGAGCCCTGGGGCCACAGGGAGTCTTGATCAAGATGCCATAGAATTGGGTGAATTCTGGAGCCGGTTTCTCAGCCCAAGTAGATGATGAACTCTCGCTTGCTGGTACTAATCAGAGAAAAGGGAATGGTTAACGACCAGGTTCTGTATCTGGTGGAACATTGGACGGATTGCTTTTCACAAACTTTGAGATATGAGCAGCTGGAGGGCTTGGTGAACCCATTCTCCTATGACTGGCCCGACTATTCCCCAGAGCCGGACAGCTTCGCTCTTGATCCAAGACGCCGTGTCAACAAGGTGCATGAGCACATAGTCCGAGAATGTTGTGGCCTGGTTCTGCGGGTGTCGGGCTCCCCTACGAGAAGGCCCGCTGGCATTACTGCTGGTGTTATCATCTGCTCCGATGATTCTTTTGAACCAAGCTGGGACTCCATCCCATGCATCTAACGCCCCATGCTTCAGATCAAACACCAGCGAAGTCAGCCAGGCCAACACAGGGACCAGGCAAAGATTTCGAAAAATAATGTACCGCTCTGGCCACAGTATGAAGATGAGCGTCACAACCGACACAGTAGTGACGGCCTGACGCTTTGCAGCTGCCCTATTCTCAGCGAGTGCGTTCGCATTGGATACCGGCATGTTTCCAGAATGGCGGGCCGCCTAGTGAGGTTGTCAGCATACAAACATGGCGGATCAGCGATCATGCATGAGTCGGTGTCTCACAATATTTTGCAGCACCAAATTTGTTGCCCTGGTGTATGAACCAAGGACAAAGGAGGAGGAAAAGAAGGTCGAGAGATTGAAATTTAAAAAGAAAAAAAAAGAAAGTGTGCAGCTCCCCAGCGACGTCTATGAAATGTAGACGAAGCTGCGTCGAGTCACCTTTGGGTCGCGGGGTTTGCCCACACCGTCAGTTCCCAAGAGGTGATTCTACAAGTCGATGCCTTTTCCTCTCAAATTGCCGAACACTGCAGGTCTGGCATCAGTTGGGCTGCGCTCTGCAGCAGAGATTCGATCAATCAGTCGAAACCCCTCAGCCAAATTCTGGGGATGGTCGTTTGCATAGGCGAATGAATTGCTGTCGCTTCTCTATCTTATGCCCTCTATTATACTCCCTACATGCAGCCGGTCAAGCATCTCATACCTAAGCGGTGGGCCGCATGCACTCCATGCTTGTAAGCCGGTTCCAAAATCAACCAACCAGAGCCGCCAGGTTTCCGCCTCACCCTGCATCAACACGTGTAACGAAGCTGTAGGTGAACGGAGCTGGCTCAAACGCCTCCACTCCGTCTGTTGCCAGCGGATGGCTTTGCTACAGGGTATTTATGTAGAACAAGGTACAGGTATGACTCTAACTCTGGCGACGCATGACCCCAGCCCACAAACCACCCATTCACCAGCTTACAACAGATCCATCACTTTGTTTCCGATGTCGTTGACATTTGTGCCGAAATATTCAGGAATAGTCTAGAACACGACTTAATCAGCAATTGGTCGAATTTGGACCCTTCGCATCCCATGGCACGAGGAGCTTACCTGGAGAATCAGTGTGCCATCCTCGATGACGCACTCGTTGTAGGTAGAGTGCTTCAGCTCGCCCTTGTCGACAATGCGGAATACAACTGTCGCCTTGTCAACGCCCTCATTGAAAGCTTCGTACAGCATATCATCCTCGCCGAATTTCTGGTACTCGAGGTAGTTTATCAGGCCCTCATAGTACATTTTGAGATACAGGCCCAGGTTTCGCTCCCAGACATCCGGAGCATCCTTGGCGGCGCTGAGCTTGTCAAAGGCCTGCTCGAACTGCGGCACTACTGCGATGTCCTTCTTGAGGATACTGCTGAGCTTTGTCTTGATTGATTCTACCTCGGTGTCCCAATCACTTCGAATGGCTGCGCGGGCAACGAAGCTCATCGACCGGTGGCTAGTCGCGGCTGCGCTAGGAGCCTCGTTGAGAGCGCCCTCAAGATTCTCGACAGCACAAGCATAATCGGTGTTAGTTCCCAGATATCCTTCGCGAAAGAGAATGACCAGCTGCCCTGCAGGAGAGATTTTGCAGCCGCAGTAGGAAAACTTTTTGTCCTCGTCCAGGTCCATGGAGATGGTCTGGGCCGAAGCAATCGTGTTGAGCTCGGCTTTGCCCTGTTCTCCATGCTTGCCGATGAAGCGATCCAGCTGATACAAAACGCCGTCAATGTATCTGACTGAATTAGCTCACTTTCTGAAAAGAAAAGAGGCGACGCCAACATACGAAGCAATCATTGAGCCAGGCGATTCTTTCGCATAGCCATCCTGGGCATATGCGCAGACTTGGGGGAGATTGATATCGATCTTCCACGGCGCGCCAAGTAGATCAGAGAGCCTCTGCTCATACTCGGCTTTCTTGTTCTCCCATTCATCGCGAACTAAACATGGGTGGTTAAAACTTTTTATCAATCACATAAAATAAATCGAATTGAAAGAGAATAAGGGATCGAGAGGCCGAATTTGTTTTCGAGGGTTGTGATGCTGCGGGAGAGCTACTGACTGTTTTTGCGAACCGTGAGTGGGAATTTCTCGACAGGAGGGAGGCGGCTCATGATGACTACTTTGAGGGGAATATTCAACAACAAAGAATTAATATTGTTTCTTGCAGAGACAGCGGCTACAACAAAGATTGAAATGTTAAACGAAGAGGATACCCTTCTTCAACAGGGCCTTTATACTGCGGCGAGATACCAAAGAACGCCCCCTTTCACCTCGTCGATTCCGCCTGCCTGTCCGCCTGCCGCCGGCCATTAGTCTTTTGACAGCGTAAATTTCAGGCTAAACGTTCAGCTAAAGGAACGCCTCTTCGCCTGAGCGCAATAAAACCCCATGCCAAGGCAAATCGAGAGCCCGGCGCGTCTTTAGCGCCCTACGGCTGAAAGACAGAGATGATCTTGTCTGGGCGGGACATGGATGTGGTTACTCCGTACTGTGGAAAACAATGACTGAGGTGAATAAGGGATCAACTCCAGATGAGTACATCATCAAAACATTCATCCTGTCCTCTGACCTTCCTCTTCTACTCTTTTTCTCTACATCACCACGAGGTTCAAGTCATGGGGGTGGCAGTGCGAAGCCTACGGAATGATGTCAGCAGCCTGCCAGATATTCGACGACGTTTCGCCAGTCTATTCGGTTGATAAGCTGAAAAACATGTTGAGCCATAGCCTGGATCGAGACAAAGGAAAAGTAAGAAAAATCCAACAAAACCAACAAAGAAATTGAAGAAGCCAATCAAATCAATATACCACGTATGACTGGTCAACGGATCGACGCACCATCTGGATCTTGATCAAAGGCATAGTATACAAGGCGTCCATGTGATGAATCCTTGACTGACCCTTTGTCCTAGGAACAGGTACTGGTGTGTATAAAATAAGGCATAGATCACGACCATGTCAATGACATTTCCTCGAGGTTGTTGGAAGACATTTGAGTTGTTTAGAAGGTTTTCGGAGCCTCCTTATGCTCACGCTACGATGGCCGACCTTGCCCAAGAAGCTGCCATCCATGTGGATAAAATAACAAAGTGAGTCGGAGCATCCAGAGACAGGCGGCTCTTCAAACATTGTCAGCATTGCTCAAGATCTCAAGATATCCCTCAAGCTAACAACCATATGCCAAAGCTTCCCACTACTTGACTTTGAGAGATTGCACATTACCAATCGTTACTGGCTTGATAGCCCCTACGTCAGAAGGCTCATGGATGGTGTCGAAAGTGTCACTAAACGCACCATAATATACTCGCGTAACTGGGAGATAGACTATCCCCAGCTTGACAAGCTATACGGTGATGCTCAACATACGATTTATGCCGTTACAGAGGCTATTGGCGCTTGGTACGAAGCCATTATAGACCTCGTAATAGACGAATCAAATTGGAAATGGAAGAAAGAATTGATTCGCAACGTGGATAGGAGAGACGAAAGAATCCGACTCAAGATCAAGGTGAGTCGCTCTGCTTTGCAAGAACAAGACAGAAAAAAAGAGCAGATAAAAGAGGCGGGAGACGAGATTGCTCAGTGAAAACTGTTCAACTAACCCATACGGTTGCACAGATATACCAAGCAGAGTCGCCTTCTGTCGTGTGGTCAGAGGAAGACCTAGGTTTCGTCCTTTTTATCCCGGAAGCCAATGTAATGGACTTGCCCAACCTGGTTTCTGGATTCAAGAACCAACTGCTCTCCGCCTTTGACAGCGACGAACTCTACCACATCCCTAAAGTGCAATACGTCGAGGCCCCAAGCGAGCTTCTCCTCAAACCTCCATACTATCTCACCATTCAGGCTACCCCGACCTGCATCTCTGTCCAAAACAGTCACTCTCCTAGCCTCAAATTTCTCGCCGAATACCTCTGGGAGCATGAATCCTCCAATGAGGAAGTAAGCCTCTTCCCTTCTCCATTCTGATTCCATCCTATTCCGCTCTCCATACTCTACAAACTCGTCTGCTGACACATCCCTCTTGTAATAGCCCCCCGTCATCGACATCAAGCTTCACCAAAACCCATTCACCCCCAAAGAAAGCGCCATCTACGACAATCTCACCCTCAATGCCGATGCCGATCTTTTACCTAGTGGCCCTGTCAACCGCATCTCACCCTTGATGCTGGTCCGTCTGGTCGAGAATGAGCTGGGATATGAAATAGACAACCGTAACCAAAACAGCTGGTGCTTTATCAGGAGAAACCCCTGGAAGAAACCCTGGAAGAACCTCCGAAAGAAGTCTGATTTTACTTCTATTCACGTCTAAGGAGGTAGTTATTGAGGATGTACTGTTATTGTCGATAAACTATAGGGCTGTGTTTCAATACGATAATCTGATGAGGGTTTCCTTGCTGACTGTGAAACATTCATGATTGCCAAACTGCGACGTCCGTGCATGAATCACAAGCGTAATTGGTTTAGTGGTAAAATTCTCCGTTGCCATCCGAGCAACGTCGGGGAGCCCTGGGTTCGATTCCCAGATTACGCATCGGATTTTCTTTTTGCCCTTCTTTCCTATGCGAAACCATGATAACTCTTTTCTTGTCAGTATCTTTTTGCCCTTCAATTTAATCACTCTTGCAGTCATGCTATTTGTGTCGTGTGTCAATTGTTTAAATCGTCTTGAATTTCTACCTTCTATGTAGAATGTAACGCAAATCTGCTCTACTTCGTGTGAAGCCTGCTAAAAGCAAATAGAGACGATATCAAGCTCCAAAATGGGCGATGGAAATAATCCTCCTATGCACGCAGTCTTTTTGACTCGCAGCTGTAGCAATCGCAAATGTCCGCCCTCAACGGCTTTTGTTGCCGGAATGAATAAAACGCCAAGTGCCGACCCCTTTCCATTTCGCACGTCAAGTAATAGTAGCAAGCAAGATTAGAAATTACCGTGGCGGATGGGTATGGGCGTCGGAATGCATCGATACTGGTACCAAAAAAGAAATTCGACCGAGGCTGACTCAATGCAGAGCAGCGTTCAGAGGGGTACTCTAAACAGTGGTCTCTTTGGCAAGGGGCTCCTCGCCTTTGTTGAGAAGTTGGGTGTTGCGAGGCTCAACATTCTCCTTGGTGGCATCGTTACCACCTTCGGCAGGTTGAACATCCTTCACATCTTTGACATCCTTGACATCTTGATTGACGTCTTTGGCATCGTTGGCCGCTTTGACCTCTTTGGCAGCGGCATCGGTGGAAGGTGGCGCGGTTCCATCTGCCTCCATCATGGCAGCCAGACGCGCCGCGCGGCCTTCCTTCTTTCGCGGAACAGGAGCTAAAAGACAGGCATATGTTAGCAAGCTGTTGGAGATTTGATGATGTAGCAATCAACAAAGAGGGGGAAACACTTACCTCTGCCGTTCTCCTGGACGTAGAAGCGACGAAGAAGCGCCACGGCCTCATCACGGCCCCAGCCACCCTCAATCTCAAATCCGGGTTCAATGTTGCCGCCATCGCCACCTCCAGGAGGGAACGAAGTGCCAAGGCTGCCGCCGCCATCAGGATATTGGATGGGCTTGGGCTGAGGATGAGCGCTGACCGTCTGTCCATCTTTGGAAACGGGGACGGAATTGGCGTGGATGCTGAAGACTCCACCGGTGCCTCCAAATTTGTCGTTGACGGCGCCAAAGTAGACCTTCTTGATACCAACCTGGCGAAGAAGCGAGGCACACATGACGCAAGGCTCAACAGTGACATAGAGGGTGCTCTCGTGGAGAATACTGCCATCGACGCGCTCCTCAGGGTAGTCCTTTTGACCGTAGGGGTACAGGTGGCCCTTGCGGCCATCTTCGTTACCTTCGTCGGGAGATCGCCACTCCACGGAAGAGATGTCAGACTGTCCGTCTCCCTTGACGACCTTCTTGGGTGGAACGTTGGGCTTGAGAGAGGTGGTCTTGGGTTGACCTGGCTTGGCAATCGACATGAGGGCAGCGATGGCCATGAACTCTGCGTGGCGAGTTCCATTGCGAGTGACGTTTGTCGCATTCATGCCACGAGCAATGACCTTGCCGTCGTGGACAATCACGCAGCCGACAGGAGTCTCGTTGGTGACGAGAGCAAGTTTGGCCTAAAACGAAGCAAACGGCCGCTGGTCAGTAAACGTTGCCAAGACGACGAGGCTGCGACGGAGACGGAGAGATGGGAGATGGGGAAGGAAGAAGAAAAGAAAGGATAACTCACCATGTCCAAGGCCTCGCCGATGAACTTGAGGTGCACAGCGCGTTCAGCGAGCACAGCTGGGTCGGTCAAGGCAGCGATGGTGGCATCGTCATCTCCTGGAGTCGAGAGCGGCTTGGTCACAGCGACGACTGGCTCGTCAATGCGCGCCACGTTGAGCTTGCTTATCTGCTCAGTCAAGCCGTCGACTTTGGCATCAGAGAGCTGCTGTGGCTGCTCTATCTCCTTGGGGTTGGCGTCAGGGAGCTGCTGCGGCTCCTCGTTCTCCTGGGCGTTGGCTGGGGCTGCAACGGCCTGAGCTGCAACGGCCTGCTGCATGCCGCTGACGGTGGGCACAAACATGTTGAGGCTCATGGTGGACGAGTCGTTATAAAAGTCCTGGTCGTACTCACTGTCGTCAATGTAGGGCTCCGAGTCTTCGTCCTCTGGTTCCTCTGGTTCCTCTGGTTCCTCTGGCTGCGGGTCTTTCTTGTCCTTGTCGTCGTCAGTTTCGGAGACGAGCGAAGTGTCAGCAGGAGTGTTGGGAGGGGCCGGAGGAACAGCTTGTCCGTCGTCCTCTTCGTCAGAGCTGTCGCCAAGTGGCCAGCCGCGACGGAACCACCTGCGCATTGCCCGTCTGGCAGTTGCCAGGCCCAGTAACCGGATACCAAGAGCGGCCATAGTGGGTTTCAGGTAGTGCTAGTGAATTATGCCCAGCAGCCTCTTCTTGGGGTCCCTTGAGGGTAATTTTTGCCTGGATGCAGATTTAAAAGTTGTTATTTTCTCTGAATGAGAGAAAATAGGTGGGAATGGGTAGAAGAATCGGTGTGGTTGGTTTGCCTTAAGGGGGGCTCGACTCCTGCTCCTTCCTCACAGCCCGTGCCCCTCACGGCGTACCTGCTTTGCCTGTTGGGTCAAGGAAAGAGCTTCTGTCGCCTATTTGGCTGACGACAAGATGACGGCAGTAATATGCCGTAAATTGTAGAGAGAAAGAGGGCACAAATGCAGATATTGTGTCTATCTTCCTCGCTAGTATTTAGGAGGGCAAAAGAGCCTATTGAGTAGAAGAGGCTTGCTCTGCAGTCCTATCGTAAAGGAAAGAAAGGCCTTCTAGGAGTGTCAGATAGTGGCTCTTCCTCGAAAATAGAAAAGCCATCGCCAGGAAGAAGAAGAATAGAAATCTTTTCGTACCTTGCTGCACCTTCGAAGCAGTCAAGAGTATGCCCCGGTCTTCAAGTCCTCCGCGGTTTAGCCTCGCAGAAGGAAGCGTGAAAGGTAAGAAAGTGAGAGAGAAGGCCTCTTCTGGCGGGCCTCGGAACGCAGTAAAATGCCCCTGCAAATTCGAAATGCGAGGGCGGTAGTTGGTATAGAAAATAGAAAAGTTCAAGGAAGAAGATGGTTCATCAGAAAAGAAAGTCGTGGGCGGCTTTGTTCCTGACTTCCCACCTTGCTTGCGGTGAGATGCAAAGTTTGGCCAAGGCCTTTTTATAGCGTTTGAAATTCTGTCACACCTTTTTCACTGACAAGCGCCTGCAGCAACCGAATGGGATGACTAAGCATGCTATCTCACCGACCACTCCACCACTACCCAAAAAATAGCACCCCTTCGCAGCACAAATCGTATGTAGCAGTGAATCACACATATTGGCAGCCTCATTATCCCAAGTTCCCAGCAGCGCATTGATGCTACCTAGTGGAATAAAATCAAACAATCACTGCACGTAGGAATATAATGGTAGCCGGGGTAAATATACTGAGACACAGAATGAGAGGTAAAAAACGTAATAAAAAAATTCTAGGCTTCTTTTTAGCCCAGTATATATCATTTTTAAGACCCTGCCAAATGGCTAGTCCTGATGCCACGCTATACTCTATGATACACCAAATGGGCGAATGGAAAACCAAATCCTGCCCAGCATTATACCAAATCCTAATACAATCCACGCAAAAGGGTATCGTTAGCCAATTGGCTTGTAGAAAAAACACGTGGTCTAGATGCCCAAATGTCTCTGAGCATCCTCTGCATGTGCAAGAATACTTCTAGCCCATCATGGGAGCTACCAAGGCCGTGGCGATGGCTCCATTGAGGAAAGAAGAGAAACGGGGAGCGAGATGACAAGAAGTCCTGTCTCGCGATACCAAAGGTTGGTGTTTCCGTAGGGAAGGGCCTGCCCAAGGGTAGACACTGTCCTTGGATCTTGAACTTGACATTGTCGATGGTGCCGACGCAAAGGTTGCCTTGACTCCACTGGGAGTCTCGAGACGTTCAAGGACGGATCTCATCGCAAGAATGAGGGAAGCGAAAGAGAAAACGACAGAAAGCCCCATCATGCCAGCGAACGTGGCGCCAACAAGAGTGGCGACCAACATCGCAGCAGCGGCTTGTGTAGTTTGGACTTGGCGGAGCGATACTTCGCTTGGCTTGCTCGTAACCAAAGCGACACGTTCATCAGCAGCGCGAACATCCTCCTTGGGCGATATCGCTTGCAGGAGGCGGGGCGACAATGGTTGAATTCCATTGTCGCTCCGAGACGCCGACGACTGCTGGTGTACATTAATTTCGCCGCTTGGTTGCTGAGCAGGCAGGCCGCTGCGATCCCTGAGAATCTCAGGAGTCCTAACATCCGTAATATGAGGCCAAGCAAGGGCAGTAGAAGAGGCAGGAACCGTAGTATCCTCGCCGGCAGTTGCGTGTGCGGTTGCTAGTAGAGCATTGGATTCACCAAATGATGCTCGTAATCCACCAGGCGAAACGCCAGGGGAAGCACCAGGAATCACGCTGCGGTTGGCGGCAAGTTCGGTTTGGACCTTGAAAAGAGTTAGCTGGACCGAACGGTGTTTTGTGGGGGGCTCAGTGGCATCGCATACCCTCGCGGGTGACTCTTCCGAGCCCGTCGAGAACCAGACTGGACGGTTCGTGGCGGTCGCCAGCGAAGAGGGCGCGGATGCGGATGCGGACGCGACAGATCGTTCGCTCGTGAGTTCCTGCTTGCTCATGTTAGTCGTCAAGAGAGCGGCGGTGGATGTGATTGCGGCATGACATACGTTTCGGAAGTCGTCGGCTTGGCCGGGTGATAACCAAGATGAATGACGAGCTGGTGTTTCCTTTTTTCCAAAGTTAGTCACCGTATTGCAACATAGTTTATGGGTTGTCCAGTAAAGACGTACACTTGCGATTCTACCACGCTCGGTTGGTGATGTGTCGTATAGTGATTCTTCTTGTATGTCCTTTTTTCAAAGTTAGTCGCAATTGCGCAAGCTAGCTGAAGAGAGGGAGAGAGAAAACGTACGCCGCGGAACTGCAGTGCGGTGCTTGCGGGTTGGCTTGTGGTAACATCAACTGATGTGCCCTTTTTCCGAAAGTTAGTCATGGCTCTGCAATTTGGCTGATGGGCGTTGACACGTACACTTCCGTGGATCGCAATTGATACAATCTCAGATCCAGATACATCTGAACGTCCAGGAGGTGCCTTCCGAGGAAGTCAGTAATTGTTCATCCAGCTAAAAACGGAATAAAGGGTAAAGATCAGGAGACATACGCTATTCGCAATCACTTCCATGCCACTTCCAGACTCCATCGTAACGAGGAGAGAACCACCAGGTGGATGAGCTATACGAACACCGCCTACCCAGCCGGTGGGAGCTATCGCACTGACACCGTCGCGTGAATCCTGATCAGGGTTTGCTACTGCGTTGTGACCCGGATCATACCACGGCAGGCTTGTGTTGGCAGCCGCAACAAGGCCGCCAGTCTCCAAGGGAGATACTGGCTCGCTCGTGCCGCTCCAATCAGTTGCAAGCGTATGGCCATCTGGATCGAAGCTGTCGAAGAAGGCAGTTTCAGATCCTGAAGCCGACGGCTGACTTGGGCTGAGCATCCGCGTGGACGAAATCGGAACCATACGGTCATCTTCGGAAAAGGTGGACGAAGGCGAAAATAGGTTAAAGTCGGTGTAGCTGCTGGCAGAGCCGGCGTAGTTGTCTTGCATAAACGGAAGTTGTGGTGAGGTGGATTGTGACGACATTCCCTCACCCTCCTCAAGGCCAGAAATGGCCAGCAGATCTTGCTGCGACGCAGGCGTAAGTGCCTTGGAAGGCGACGCAGAAGAAGAGGAGGCAGAGGATTGGGAGGAGGAGAAGTAGCCCTGGGGGTCGAGGAAGAAGTCGTAGTTGTCCTCCACTTCGGCGGGGGGATACTGGATGAATTCTTCCCATGACTCGGTGATCTGGTCAGTGGACTCGAAGCTGTCCAAGCCAGCAAATGTAAAGGTAGGATCAATCCCAAGGAGTGACACTGGTCTGCCCGGATTATCGTCTAATTTAGAAATTGAAACACCAGCAGCCACCGGTTTCTGAGGTGCTGGTGTTGCCACTGCCGGTGGTGATGTGCGTGCCTTCTTTGCTGCCTTTGTTGCAGACTGAGGCTGGGTTTGAGAGGCAGAACGCTTCTTGTGGTCGGGGTCGCAGCGAATCTTCTTCCGTCTACAGCTATCGCAGGCCTTGATGATCCGCATGAGATGTGCGTGATCACGTTGCTCCTTTGTCTTCGAACCTCGAGAAGCAGAATCTGTGACATCCTCACCATCCTTGGTCATGATCTTCATACCAGGCAGGTTTGAAAGATCGATCGCAGAATAGCGAGCGACCATGTTGTTAGACTTGGAGGTTCTGCGGCTCTTAGAAATAGAGGAGCGAGAAGACACTGAGGGAGAGGCAGATGCCTGACTCCAATCCAGTGTCGAGTTGACTGGAGATGTGTTGAAAGAAGAGGTGGCGATTGAGTTGACTGGAGAGGCGGCGACAGGGCTAGTTGAGTAGTAGACGGGGTAAAACTTGAACGTCTGACCAGTGAGCTGCGAATGCTCCAAGAAGTCAAGCGAGATTGTTGCTCGCTTCTCCTTGAGAGCAGCGGGGCCGGGGATGTAGGCGTTCATCATGTCATCAAGCTCTTGTGAACCAAGAGCAGGGAAGAACTGAAGCTGAGCGCCAAGCTGAGGCTGGTAGACTGAGAAGCCCTGGGGGAGAGGGGCGTTGGAAGAGTACTGAGAAGCCATTGCTGAGGTGGATTGAGGTTGTTTGGGTGAAGTCGAGAAGAAAGGAGTCATAAAAGAACTCAAGGCGGACGTCGTAGCGAAGATGAGATATTCGACGTTGTTTGGCCCATGGGAGTGTAAGCCCACGATACACTTGGAAAGGCCCCGTTGCGGGCGGCGCCTTTGGTTTTATCAGAGCACTTACACAATTGAACGGCCAGAGAGGATGAGATTTGATTAATTCGAGAGTATTCTCTCTTTGATTTTAATTCTGATTCTGAGGGTTGAACGAATGAGGAGATGGTTTGGTAAGAGGGTATTCGCAGCTGCGCCAAGTTTGCGAGCGGAGAGGGGAGGGTCCTGGCGCGCTGGAGTCGAAAAGACTAAACAAAAACCAAATGGGGCCTAAGCTATGAAGCTTGAAAGCTGATTATCCAACTGTAGGGTATCAGATCACTCAATGGTGATGGGGATCTGGAATGTGAAAGAATAGAGAAAAGATGAAAAACGAAAAACGAGTTCCTCAGGCGTCGCCGGTCGGGAGTCATGACGGTATTTCACTGTCCGGCCTGGCGTTGCGAAAAAGCGGCTTTGGGGAAGGAGGCCCTTGCGGGATAGTCGCAATCCTGACTCTTTCGGCGTGCTGGAAAAGGACTAGCGTAAGGCGCCCTTGGGGGCTCAGCTGGCCAATAGGACTGTGCTGTGGGATCCAGCGCCCCGCTTATTTCGCTGCTGATTGGTTCAAATCCCCCACCTGATGCGCCGCCCTGGGTGGGTCCTCGGCGAGAGCTTAGCTTCACTGATTGGCCAATGGCGCCGCCTGGACTCGGAGCCACATGCAAGTGACTCAATCCTGGGCTTGTAAAAGTTCCCTTTTCTGGCCGTGGGATGGCTTCACTCTGAGCTTATCGGGGGCCGCCGGCCAGGTACAGACACGGGTGGTGGCGCGGGTACAGACTGAGGCTCGGGTACGGGCCAGATGGCGGTTCCAGCGGTGGTCCGTGGCGGTACTGGAGACTGAGTCTGTACCTGGGCTCGACCTGGGTTGATACCTCGATGGTTGATCTGACTCCTCCAAGCCTCCCACTCAGCAGGCGAATATACCCCAGACTCGTCAACCTTCTGTTAGTGCCAGTACTCGTGCTGTATCGTATCTAGATCTATAACCCTTCAGTAACGTACATGGGACTAGCAGTAGTAGGATGAACAAGCACTCTGTAGATTCACGGCCCAACGATGAAGCGAAAGGCTTACATTACAGGTCAAGCGAGTAGATAAAGTTGATGCACTTCCCCCATCTAGATCCTGCCTGAGTTCTTTTGGGTTTTCTCTTTGGAAGTTTTGGGCCACCAAAACGTGCTTCGTATGAGTCTTTCAGAGTGGACACGTGCCGACGCCTTCAAGCCTTTATACCAAGTCGGGCACTGACGCCGCTCACTTTCTATCTCGGTCTCGGTCTCATCCAAGTTGTATGGACATACATGCTGTGCGCTAACAAATGCTGACGCTGCTTTCTCATTACGTTCAAGGTTGCACTACCCTACAGCAAGTTGGAAATGTTCAAAAGTCAAGCCGACTTCACAATTTAGGGTGCCGGAATTATCCAATTGGGGTCGATTACCCCAGCTCTCGTCGCCTTGTCATCATCGGCTCGATTCCCCCGTCAATCACGACCCAACAATTACCTCCCTGACCGCATCGTCTTGTCTGTACTGTACTGTACGAGCCGAACGTATCACGATCCAACTCACTCACTCAAGCCGACGTCAGCAATAGTGACACTGGTGTGTAACGTTGAGTTTCGAGCCCAACTAAACACGACCTGTCCGTTACCTTATTCATGCCCCCACCGATACGTCGAATTGAAATCGAACCACGTCGAGAGAAACAAATTGAACGGCCGAGATTAAGGGGGAGGTAGATAAGATCATCTGAGCAACAGCATCATTGTTACGACCAAACAGAACCGCTGCAAAGATCATTACAAGCAGACGCGCCCCATCCAGCTGGGACGGTCAGCCATCGTCTACGGCCCCTCGAAATTGGCTTGGCACGCCGGCGAATTCAAGGCGGCCGGCGGGTTCGAGTTTTCCGGCGAGCTCGAGAAGGCTTAGGCCAACCCCACTGGTGATCCTGGGCTGATCCTGACATGTCGTAGCGCAATCTGGACCACTCCGAAGCCGACTCCGAATCCCCGTATCTAAACGAGACGCGGACGAGAAGCAGGAAAAATCAAAGAAAGCCAATTGAGCGCTCCACAAGGCGCTTGGCCGGAAAGGCTGAAATAACCCGCGTGGCTTTTGCAGCAACGGTAGTAAATCCATTGCGAGAACCGCAAACCCGAAATCAGGGTATAGTGACATGAACTGCTAATCATGCTCGATCGCAGCTCAAGCGTCGATTGAGGTTAGGACACAAATCCAATTGATATTCCAGAAGCATCAGAAATTTAGCCAATAGCGATTGAAATGACCGCGACCCAATTGCCATCCATCAATTTTCGAGCTTGCCCTCTACAACATTCTCGTACAACAGAATGACAGTCTCAGTGACGACCGCATTTGGACGAGGACGGGCATGAAGAGGAATGGCATCATTCGATGTAGAACCTCTGTCCAATTCACTGTCGGGTTCGCAGTAAGGGTAAGTCGAATAACTCGACAGGTACATCGACTGGTATGGAAGTTGCCATGGAAAGCACCCAGAGTCACGATATCGGAGAGCAACTCATGCTTGATTGTCAAGTCTCGTCGTGTCTCATTACGTCTCAGTCATGTCTCATAAAACATCAAACAAGGAAAAAAAAATTATCTACTTGGCCGGGTCATACCCAGCAAATCCACGGCATGTTTGCTCCATGCCCCTCCGCCCCTGGGAAGAGGAATCGCGGTGTTGGTGGTGGGAGCCGGTGCCGCTTGTACCACCGCCGCGATTCCTCTAATCCTCTTCGCCGGGTTCGACGAAGCTACTACTGTTGATGCTGGGTTCTTGGCTGCAGCATTTACACGCCTCTCCTCCACCTCTCTCACCCTCTTCCCTAGAACCTCCCCCAGATCCTGCTCCTTGGAACCCGTGCACTCTAAGACTTGTACAATGACCATGCCTCGATCGAGGTTCATTTCGACGCCCTCTGTGAATTCGCTCTCATCTCCTTGCCAATGTCCATCGCCAACGAAGCCTCCGCCATCGTCATACACTACGTACTTTTTGTTAAAAGTGTGGAACTTGAGCTTGCCGTCTTGCCATCTCTTCTTCTTGCGGCGGAGGTCATGTGAATATAGACAAATGAACTCGAAGACGGAAGAAGAAGTTGATGGAGTAGGAGTGTTTGCTGGCGCCGCGGTTGTTTTCAAGGGGCGGAATGCAGACTGTTGAGAGGTACGAGATGACGAGGCAGAGGGATTCTGAGTCGACAAAGTTCTTGTAGGTTGAATCGTAGGTTGTGTAGCTATCCTTGACGACGAGGCAGTGGAGGCATGTGCTGGTATAACGTTTCTCATAGGCTGAATCGTGGGTTGTACAGCTATCCTTGACGCCGAGGTAGTGGAAGCATGAGCTGGCATAGCATTTCTCGTAGGCTGAAGCGTGGGCTGCTGAGCTATTCGCGATGTCGATGCGGTAGGCCTACGACTTGGCCCAGCATTACTTACTGGCTGAGGTACGGTCTGATATGTGGCACGAGATGTTGATGTGGTTAGTGCAGTAGGTCGCCCAGTCTCTGTCCTATCTGGCAACGGTAGTGGCCGAGGGCCGCGAGCCGTTGAGTTGGAGGGGATGTTTACGGGCTCAGGATTAGCTGGACCAGCATCTCTTAAAAGCTGGAGCATGGGCCGCCGGGTCTTGCGAGATGTTGGTAGAGGAGGAGGAGCTTCGGTTTCAATGCTCTGGAGGATTGGAGAGGCGGGTCTTATGATATGAGATGTCGATGTGGTAGAAGCACTCGTCGGCAGAGAGGATGTACCGTCGGAATCAATGCTATCAATGAGTCGAGCTCCAGGTCTTATGATGCGGGATGTCGATGCGATAGAAGCATTCACTCGCAGAGGAGGTGTTCCGTCGGAATCAATGCTATCACCGAGTCGGGATGCAGGTCTTATGGTATGAGACGTCAACGCAGCAGAAACATGCGCCAGCAGAGAAGGTGTGTCATCAGGCTCAATGCTACCCAAAGGTTGAGCTGCAGGAGGTGTACCATCGGATTCAATGGTATCAATAAGTCGAGCTTTCGGTCGTGTGGCACGAGAGGTCGATGCAGCAGAAGCATTTACCAGCAGAGGAGGTGTGCCGTCGGATTCAATATTATCAATAATTCGAGCCCCAGGTCGTGTGGCACGAGACGTCGATGCGGCAGAAGCATTTATTGGCTCCGGGTTTCCTCTCGATGACACTAAGAACCGTGGTGGTCTGTGGAATGATTGTGTAGAAAGTGTGTTGTTTGCCCCAGAATTGTTTGTTGACTGAGAGACGGGTTGAAGTATGTCTTGATGAGCAAGCCGAGAGGCTGATGCTACAGGATGAAACATGGTCTGTTGAGTGGCTCTCGATGTTGGAGCGACAGAGGTATTGAGCTCTACGCCACTTCTTGCAGAGCGGAAATTTGATTGATGAAAATCTTCTGCGGCTGGTGCTTCAGGGGGCCTAGCCTGCCCAGCGTTTCCTCTGGGTCGGAACATGGCGTGTTAAGTGACACGAGGAGCTGCAATTTGTAGAAAGGAGAAAGACGAAGAGAGATGAATCAGAGTCGGGAGGCAACGATTGGTGAACTTCTGAGGCTGGTGATAGATCAGGCGGAGAAGTGGGTGATATATCAAGGCCAGAAGTTGGTTGAAAATGCGGGGACGGAGATGGATGATAAGAAGTTGCAGATAACGACGAAGAGATGTGAAGAGGCGAAGGAGGCATAGAGAAAGATGACGAGACCACGTGAGGAAATCCCTGCGAAATCATAGAAGTGTAAAGAAAAGTGATACGAGGGGTACTTTAGGTTGATTCTTTTCCCTCGAATGGCGGGGTGACTTGCCAAATGACAGCTGTAGAGGCTTATCGCTAACAGTAACAGTGCAGGCATGAGCGAGCCGGGACAATTGCCAGCGAGACGCGACTTGGGCAAGAGCGAAGCTGTAAGCGAAAAGCTAGGCGAATGACGCGACGCCAGATCACGTGTCGCACTTTGAATTTCCTAGTCTGAATGGGTGCCTAGTGATGTCTGAGGAAGGATCCATCGAAGCTTCGCTAACTGAACTCCACAATGGGTACCTGTATCTGGAGAAGGAGCATCTCATAGGCCGGACTCCGGCAGATCCGCTCCGGCTGGGGGAGGAGGAGAATCTGTTGATGGATCTTGGGGCCCCGGACAAGCTGCAAGAAAATCCAAAAAAATAAGTGTGGTGAGGGGGAAGTAGAGTGATTCGCCTTTCAACGGCAATTCTGCCAAAAAAACTGCGGCATTTTGCCTTGTGATTTCGTATGCTTGGCCTGTAAGTTAGGATGTAACTACACCTGAGGCTCTGGTTCAGCTACACGTCATCACAGCCTCAATCTGTAAAGTAAGGCGACTTCAGCTTATCAGGACTCCCTTTTCATAGCAGTATAATCTTTACTGTTGATAAAAAAAAGCTACGCAATATTATGTAGTGGTCTCACGAGTGGCAACATCTTACCGTACACTTCCTGAGCTGTAAATATTGAATAATTGGTTTTTTTTTTCTTCTTTATAATAATACCTATTTATCCTGAAAACATTTTCTGTGATTCCGAATAAGCCAAAGTGTATGGGCAGCTATCTCATCGCCGCCGTCGCGCTCGCCAATAGTCAAATCCAAATGCCATTGTCATAAATCATTCCATAATGCCGATTCACTTCTAATAAACGAGAACAAGCTCTATACGCGTAGTTGTCGCAAAACATGAGGCGACTGAGGCTCCACGACTCTCTGCCGGTCGGGGCGGCTTCTACATCATAGAGACTGTTACTCAGCTGATGATAGCTTTAAAGGGGGGATGGCTTCGATAGGCGTCGTAGACCGGGGTTCAAGAACCGGAGTCCTTGGTTTTGGTCTGTTCTTCTGAGTTCTGGGAGTTTTGGACTTGGGAGCTGGCGCTTTGTTGCTTGGTGTAGGTGCGACTGGCCGGCCGCTCTTCTTTTGTGCCTGGCGCCTTTCATAGACCCCGGGATAGTACTTGCCCATCGAGGCAGAGCGGAAGGGTTCGCTGTCTTCATCGTCGTCGCTTGGCAGCCAATATGCATCGTTGCTATCCCTTGTAGAGCTGGATAAATGATATTGAGGCCGGGGCATGGGCATGTCATCAACGTCTGCATCCGCGCCCGTGTCCACATCTTCAACGGAGTGGTCCATGCTGTGACTCTTGATGTCGTGATAGAAAGGATGAGTGTGGCGTACGCGAGTCTTGGGATCTTCGTGAAGAGGAAAGTAACCACTATAGTCAAAGAGTTAGTATCAGACAGAAGATGACACTGGCATTCACCAGTCTTACCCTTGCTTCTCACCCCTGGCAGACAGGGCCTCGGGGAGTGTGATGGCAGACGCGGAGCTGTTTTGTCTCGATCTGGGAATGGCGATTGGGCGGCTGCCGGTAGATGCGGATGAGCTAGATCCAGTGCCGTTGTCTACGTCGGCTCCTGTAGAATATAGTGTTAGGAGAAGAAGAGAAGATGGCGAAGAGTAGAGAGTTGAGTTAAGTAGTAAGGAGAAGAGAGAGAAAGAGAGACAGAAAGCGGTGAAATCATGGGGCAAGAGCGAAGAAATATGGATACTTATAAACCATTTCAGATGAGAAATCGATGAAATGAGAAAAGAGGATCGAATATAGGAAAGGGAATGGTGGCAAGCAGAATCCACAGAAAAACAAGCCCCCGACGGTCGCGTGCCTGAGCCTCATGCAAGATGATGGGCTCCGGATACCCCGCGATGGCTCTCATCGCTGTGGGGATTCGACAATCAGGCTAGGCGCCTATTACTGTGGGATAGATTTTGTGGATGGAGCTGCCGTCATCTTGATGTGCTGGTCGCTACCGAATGCGACCGGCTGAGACATGACTAGACAAGAGGGAAAAATCTCCGACCCGTCCGTATTAGGGCGACACAAGAGGAGGACAGCGGACCACAAGAGCCATGGGAAAGGGGGGTGAGACACAATTGAAGAGAGAGAATGCGATGAATGAATTTGTGGGTCAACAGATCGGCGAATGAAGCATTTGAATAAGAAAAAGAGGATAAAGAGGAAGAGAAAACAGAGAAAACGACCGAGGTGGCCAACAAGAGGTTTCAGAGTTTCCAACTTACTAATTGATCGTCGCCGCTCAAGCCGCTCCCTCTCCACGTCGGAGCCGGAGGCCTTGGACGAGGACCTCGGATTGTAAGACGGCATATCAGACCAGTCGTCGTCAATGTCGGGATCGGAAGTCTTGGACATGGGCTCCCGAAGGTCAGATGAGTAGTCGTGGTTCATCTTTGGTTCGTCGGGGTACCAGCGGGTGGTGCCAAACACGAAGGATTCTGAGATCTCGGATAGGTTGGAGAGGATGGATACGGAGCGATTCATGTTACGATGCGACGATTGGCGATGGGGTTTGCGGGAGCGGAAGGGTCTCTCCAAGGGACCGGCTCCCTCGTCTGAACTCCAATTCTCTAAGCTGCCCATTCAAATAGAGGCAATGAAGAACGGAGGGCGTCGCTAGCAAGATGAGAAGAGAATGAGGACCGCTAGAAGTTGGAGGATTCGGCAATGCTGCGTTTCGCCCGAGGCGATGCAACAGTAATTAAAGATGAATAATTGAAAAGAAGAAGCAGAGGACGGAAGAGAGGAACAGATAGATGCAGTAGTAAGCCACGAAAATTGAACAGTGGTTCGTCTGATTGCCGCGAGTCGAGGGGGAAATGACAAGGTGCTTCAATCAGTTGAACCCGGGATGAAGTGAAGAAAGGCGAAGAGGCTAAAGGGCAATAAAGGAGGAGAGTGAATGCTTTGAGCTTCTAGATAACGGTGTGAAGGGGGGGTAATTCTTTGTATGTGTGGGAGACAGTAGAAAAAGGCTGCGGACAAAAAAAAAAAGAGGTCCTTGGGTAATAAGGTTGTCGAGAGATCCGGGTCGTTTGTTGCACACTGGCAGGGGAAAAAAGGGCCTGGGGCCGGGGATAAATAGAGAAATCCAAGGCCACTCAGGGAAGGGCAAATAAGAGGCACGGCAAATGTATAGGGAACCGACGACTGAGGCAGAAATGAGCCCACCGCTCATAAAAGGACAGAGTAATATGTGTAAGAGGTACAGGATGGAGACAATGCTTGTAATTCGACGCATGCAAAGTGGTATTCGTACGTAGGCAAGAGAAGGAATTGGGAAGGGGGAAATGCTCGTAACAGCAGCACAACAGACAGCCACACACCGTACTCGGAGACACATACAGGCACAAGGTACAGGCACAAGACGCCTCTCTCGCAGCACGAGGACGTGGGCAGCGCTGATTATTGCTCCCGGGACGAAGCATGTTGGGTACCGGAATCAGCACAGTGCTGCTTGCTTTTTGCACCGAAAGCTTTTGGGCAGGGGGCTTGCTGTTGTGAAACGTACAAATGGCTCCCTCAAGGTGCCATTGATGCGTGAGATGGGCCACTAGCATGGCCCGTTTGCGTGGAGCCCAGGACTTGTTGCAGCTCCGGTCGTGGGCCATGAGCCTATCGCAATGGCGCCGATCCAGTCAGGGAAGAGGGCTGCTTGGGCTGGGCTTTGGGCTTCTTCTTGTCTGGTCTCTGGCTTTTTTGTCTTGCCATGGTGGGCAGATTCCGGCGTGCCCAGCAGCAATGTGTTTGCTCGTGGTGAGAAGCTTGTAGGTGGCTAGAGACTAGTCGTCGGTGGCCCAAGGCTTTTTCACGTTTGCTCGGTCCGCAGCGTCGAAACGAAATTGAGATGTGACATCAATCCCAGCTGCTGCGTTTGATATTCAATTGACGAACTTGAACCTGAGTTGTGACTGAGATTGTTTGCTGTTGCTGCTGGGCGGATGGCCGGAGCACCCATGCCGAGCCGGTCCCCGCATCAGAACTTCTGCTGCTTGAGAAGCAGCCTGTGTTGCCATTCGCCCTATTTTTTACTTGCTCTACTCCGTACTCCAGCCTAGCATAGTACGTGCAAGTACAGCATGCAATACCAAAAAATTACGGCGTGATTCTGCCTCTGATGGGCGTGGCTTGGCCTATTGTGTGGCCTCGTCGTCATTGGACTAGGCCCGGGACCGATGTGACATGAGATTCTCCGTCAAGCCATCGTCGCACTTGGGCTAATGTTTCTTTTCTCTCTTCCTTTCTGGGCCCCTCATCGAGAGTGTTTCAACTTTAATAACTTTTTTGTTATCTGTTCCAAGATCAGCATCAACCATGACGGAGCCCCGTACAGAGTTTAGTTGCCGCCTTTGAATCTGTGACTAGCATCGCCCGGCAGAGCGAGATGAAGCCGGAGACTTTGGACCCTGGAAAGCTAGACGGGCTGACAACATTGAACCGGGCCAGGTAGTGCGTCCCTACGTACATGTATTTCTACGGGGCTTGAGCAGGGCTTGAGCAATCGGGACAGGAGGCTCCCGAACACGATCAGGAAAAAAGTCAATCGGGCTTTGTCTCCGTCAACGAGCGCCAAGGGGCTCCTGAGATGATGAATCAGTGTCATACATGTACATGCACCATGCACGGTATTGCCCCTGTACCTGTCGTCCTCGTACCATCCCGGTGCTTGCAAGTTGTACCTGTCCCAGCAGCCTTATCGTATGGGCGGGTGTGGATACAAGGAAGTAAAAGGTGCGGTACACGATGATACCTCGAGAATTACTAAGGCGTTATTATCCTTTGATTGAAGCATATCTGCCGAGGAGAGCCATGGCGCTGCCAACACAGGTACGAGAAGTCTAAGTAGATACAAGACAAGACGTTGTGCTGCTGCTGCTGCTGCTACCGGGGAACAGGGGGAGAGTCAGCCAAGTTTGCTCCAGAACACCACTTCGCGTCGGTGTGGAGTCTGGAGATGCGAGAATGCTGGGAGTACATGTACGAAGTTGATGAGGCCATTTTTCGCAGTCAAGCATCGTACCTTGCCTCGTCTCGCTCCGAGGCTCTCCGCCATTGCTCCCCATCATGTACGATTACACTGGTATTGGCAGCAGCTGGTCTCCCTCTGGGTCGGTGATATTATCAACGTACAAAGGTATGGAGTGCGTGCATGTACATACAAGCATCAGCTTACCACGTACATGGCAGTACAAACGCGAATACCTACATGTACTCACACCTCTTGTAAGAATTTTGACGTTCTACCGCTCTGCCCTCCCCTGGCTGCCTGTCCTCTCCTCCTCCTCTCCAAGGGCAGAGAAACGGCATAGTAGAGCGAGCGAGTGGCTCTCTTCTCATCTTTGCCTCATCCTTTCGAACACGTCCATCCATCTACTTTTCCCAATGTCCTCGTGACGAATGGCACTGAAGGCCAGAGCTCGTTGGGCTTCATGCTTCATGCTTCATGCTTCATGCTTCCCCCGTCTTCGCACCATATCCCCCTCTTTGCTCCACGCTCCCCACGCGTCGTATCGAAAGTTTGACTTTGAATCTCATCTCGTGGTCGGTTGCTAGTGGCGACACGACGGCATGCTCTGCGGCGGGCATGCCTGTCGGCTCCCGAACAAAGGGTAATTGGGTGGCATGCAAAATTACAGCGTACAAAAGGAGCGGATACGGCGGTCCAATGCAGGCGCGGGCGTCTCTCCCACTCAGAGCCCTTGCCGAAGCCGCGCCTTGGAGCTAGTGGTGATGCTGCCAAGACAACCCATGGATGCGAGCTCTCGGCCACCGCTTGGGATTTTTGCCTCTGCCATTGTCTTTTGGTTTGATTTGATCTGAATTCTTTGCCTCCGTCTCTCCCTTCATCTCTCTAAGACCTGTGAAAATTTCTCAAGTCTTGGCTCAAATCAATGGGGTGCGAGAGAAGAGGTGGTGTGTTTCTTTACATGAATGGAGCACATGTGAGCGTCTCAGTCTTTGATCAGCTTGTGGATCCCTGTTCATCCATGGGAGAGAGACACACACTCACACGAATTTTGAGAGATTCGGTAGGCCAGTGATAAGACGAGTGAGATATTGCACGCCTCGCAACATAATTATTTAATAAAGGATTGCCGGGTAGTAGTACTGGCGATAAGCTTCAGGTCTCAAATACGCGCGTTTTTTTTTTCTTGTCAATCGCCACACTTCCTTTGGGGGCAGATCTCTTTTGGCAACGCCCATCATTGCCATTTCCTATTATTCGTACCGCTCTAGAATGACAGTTTAGGAGACGGAGGAGGATATTATTACATACTGTTCGTGTCTGTCTCTCCTCATGGGTGGTGTGACAAAGACCAGATGCACACCTATCACGGCCTGCTGACAAGAAGACCCGAAGTACCCTCCGGCTACTTGCTTAGTTGCAAAGCTCTGCTGCATCATGCCACTGCCTGTATGTATTACCTATGCTCAGTCCAAGTTTGTAGGTCCTACATACGAGTACCTTGATGCCCCTGATCAGACAGTGGATGCTCTTGCGCGCTTCTCGTTTACCAACTGTAAGTGCTCTCACTCAACTGACTTGACATGGGATGCTAGAATACGACTTTGTGCCCCCCAATCCCCTTGTTCGTTTGTTTGGCGCCACGCGCTTCAACTCACCAAACACTTCGGGTCATGACATATTTGGGCTCCGCAGTTCTGGTCCAAAGGATGCGAACATGGATGGATGCCTCTGCGAGCTAGAGCATACGAGGATGGCAAGGCCAATGAGAAAAAAAAAAAGGACAGATCCAATATGAAAGCGCCAGCAGCTGCACCAGTGACGCCAACCACGTCACCCCACATAAAGCATTATGACGAAGGGACACATATGAGATTTCGGCTTGGAATTTTAACCATTGGTTCTTTTGACTGTAATTGTTTGGACTCACTCGCTGAGCATTGAGCTTTGAGACCATGGGCGACTTTTGCAAACGCTCCAAAAGATGAGACGAAAATGTTGAGGATGGGCAACTCTGTATACCCTTTGACCCCTGCAAGGTGTCTTGGAGATTCGAGCTTGACGTCACACGGACCAAATATTGGTTCTTGCTGGGATCTTGTTTTCGTCTCTTTCTCCTCCGTTCAAACCGCCGTAGGGTTGGACCGTTGCCGATCGGCGGGCTGCCATCACGCCCGAAGGGAATAAGCCCGTGGACGTCTTGTCCGAGGACACCTTCTCTCGCTCAATTTCTCCCCGGCCGGTGTGCTGTACCCTGCTCGTTTTTGTTGGGTCTCGACTTGCATACTGCAATGTTAATCTGAGGAATATCGTCGGGCACCACTCTGGGTGCTACACCAATGCCTGGCCTCGTGCTGCTTCAGCGGTTGAAGCAGAATCCAGTCCCCTCATTTGTCTGGGGCAAGACGGACAAGGGGGCTCTCGGCAGCCGTCCGTGGGCCAGAAGGCGGTTGGACCAAACAGAGCTGAGTCTGGCATCATATCTTGGCCGGCCTGACTCTTGGCGACATTTCGAGTGTCCAGGCTCACGTCCTATTATCGCGTCAACCGACGTGGGCAGCCATGGATACCTACATACGTCTCCCCACATCAACCCGGCCATGACGAAGCACAGACAGAGCATAACATGAAGCCATGGAAACACACATTGGGTATTATTAAAAGCATATTGAGAGAAAGGACCCAGAGAGCTAACTGACTAGCCATGACAATCCGTGAGCCCTCTCCGGAGCCCTCTCCGTCCAACCACATTATTTCTCCTCTCACATGCCGCGGAGCAAACGAATGAATGGGGCAACCGTTGCAAATCACTTAGTCCATCACCTAGTCCCCACGCCCTGCTACTCGAACGAACCAGAGGGGTATCATATCATTATTACCATGTCATCCATATCCTCCATTTTACCCGTACCGCCCTCAGATATCAGATATCTCAATTGAATCGCCAAATTGCCGCAGATGAACGCCTTTCCTACCGTATGTGGATAGACGCGCATGTTGAGGCTACCCATCCTTCTTCTGCTCGCTTAACAGCGTCAGGTATTCCCTGTCGCGTGTGTGTCCTGCTCTGCCTCTCCTGCTTGCTTCTTCTTCTCGCTTGCAAGGATAGCTGCGAAATGCAACAGGGAAGGCTAGACCTTGGCTCGACCGGTGAAACGGGTGCGAGTATTGCGATGTTTCAACCAGTATGCAGAAGCGGCGACAGTTGCAATCAGCCAGAGGAGCGCACTGGTCAAGTCTACCCACACGGCATGCTTCATGCGTTCGACGTCTCCGTTTCCATGAGCGTTTTCGTTGATGTAAAGCTGTGCGAGTTGACATGTCAGAATCGGGTCATGAATACATATAGCAACAACGCTGGTAGCCTTTGCATTGCATCCCAGCCTCCCCAAAACGCAAACCCCTCCTCGTCGCCCGGAAACGCGTTGTGCGACACATGCTTGATCTAGACCAGACGTACCTTTCCGAAGACGCCAAACAGAGTGATCCACAGGATGAACAGGATTAAATCCCAAACGGCGATGAATATCCCAGCGGCCTCAATGATGAGAGGGATAAAGTAGAGGGCACACGTAGCCGCTGTCAAAGCGCCGACGACGACGGCATAGACCTGTGTGTTTCACAAGCAAGTGTTAGCCAAAGCTATTCCGACGCTCGGTTCTATTCCTAGCAGCGAGTATTGGCCATGGTTGGGGGTCTTGTTTGGTTGAGTATACTCATACTCGCGTGTAGCACAGAGTGCATCCATCAGTATTACTCCATCAGTCTATTTGTGAGACTTACCCACTTGGATTTGGTGTAATCATCAAAGTGTTTCGCCCGCTGCAGGTCGGTGCCGTAAAGGCCGCAGACGGTGATTGCGAGGGCAAAACATGCGAGATGAAGCGCCGTAAAAGCATAGTAGCTGATGGAGAGGCTGGACTTTGTCATGTTGTCTGCGCGCTTATGTGTGCGTATATGATTGCTCGGTCACTGTGTTTGGCTATGCCCGGACTAAGACCAGATCCTTCGATGAGCAAGACAGGGCGAGATTAGCCCTACCGACTAAAAATTCCCCCAAAAAGGAGTAAAAAAAGAGAAAAGGAAATAGTCTGGACAACTACTTACTCCTTGCAGCCTCAGCTGTTGATTGTTTTGTTGGTGAGGCGCAGAGAAGGGGGCTAGAAATCAGAGGGCGAGAGGGCGCTTTTTTTCAGCCTCAATTAAGGCAGCATAGAGAGGGAGGAAGAGGGAGATGGGGAGGAGAGGAGGAAACGGTCTGCATTTTCTCCTTGGGCTCTCCATCATCGCGATCTCATTTCTTGCAATTTCTGCAGCTCTCTCCCTGATTTCACGACCCAATACTACATCATGCCCTGTGTTTCTCGTCAATGACGTCAAGTAAACAATAAACAAACTAAACAAAATCATGGAATGCCAATCCAAGCTAGATCTGGACGTTCACACGTGATCCTAGCAGCTGTTTTTTCTCCCCTAACTCGATTTCGCTTCGTGGTTTGGATCCCTCTCCAGCCCTACGTCAAAAACCGCCAGCCAACGACACTATTGCCGCGATCTGCCTTGTCCATCGCTTCTCTGGTTGTCTGGCTTCCCAGACAAGTAGGACTTTGCAGGGGACAAGAGAGAGACGAGGCTAGAAGCCCATCATAGCGCCTGTTAGCATCAGCCCGGCGTTCAACTTACGGCGGCCGCCTCCGCGCGTCTCCACATTTGCCTCATCTCGAGCTGCTGCCTTTTCGGAGCCTGGCGCTTGGGTCCGGTCTGGGTTTCGATATTTGCACCTGCGCGGGTTGCACTGCCATTATCCCGCCTCGAGAGAGAAAAACTCGTGACTGGGGCTGCTCTCCGTGCCTTTGGTTTTCTAGGCTCAGAGTCTGCTAAGCCCCCGTGGTTTCTGGTATTTCCCAACTGCCCTGGGCTTTACGAGAGACTCAGATGGAGTACCTGGCCGCTAACATGGATCGGTTTGCAGGGGTCTGGCTCTTTAGCTGGACGCTTTGACGCGATTTCGCTTCCCCAAGGTCGTCGCCTGCTATGGGATCAATGATACGAGACCCTGTGACAAAGTCCAACAACTCGCAGCAACCAATGTCCGCAGTTGAACTTCGTCCGGCTGCCTGCCGACGCTCGCATCTTGAAGCACTGCCGGGGATGGAGTCCGGAGGATCAAAAAGGATTTGGAGAGTTTCCTGAGCCGATTGAAGGCGGCGGGGCGCCGACCGACTCACCGGGTGTGTGAGATGAATACTATTAGAACGACGCCTCAGGACAGGAACAGGTGAACAAATGGGCTCGCAACTACTCGTTGTGCGCAGCAGCGTTCGGTCTGCTGACAGTCCCATCAGGCTTAGCCTTAGCGCACCGAAGCTTTGTGGAAGCTTCAATGCTTGCCTGATCTTGTCGGACGCCCCCTTGTCTATGCCTCACAGGCCTTCAAAGAGCTCTCGCCCTATCGACGGGGCTTTCACCACGTTTTCGCCCTATCAGCGGGCCATCCACCTTGTCTGACTCTGGCCATGAAGCAACGCCTGCGCGTCATATCTTCCGACTAGACGCACAATGACCGTTGTGAAAAAATCGGGGCCCTCTTGTCGCTGTTAGCCATGGCCTGGAGTCTATGCTGATGCTGCCTTCGGTGAGAGCAGGCAGTCTCCTAAGGCATCTTTGAATGAAACAGGGCGTAGGACTTGTGAGTCAAGCCATCGTGTGTTTTGGATTTCGTTCTAGCCATTGCTCTGCGTCATTGGAGGAGGGTCCCCGAGGGTCAAACATATATATATAATGGACTCGAAACGCTTCCAAGTCGAGGAAAGAGAAAGAGAGCATCGGCATCAGTCAATTCAACTATCTATATAGTTCAACACACAACTCTATCAAGCAACTCGCTTCCAACTCTCAATCCACGCACTTCAGCATCTTTACTCTTCAAAGTAAAACTTGATCACCATGCCTCGCGGACAATAGTAAGTTGCCAACATCCTGACATCTACGACCCAACATCTTGACATTCTCGAACCAACACTGACTTCTTCCTAGCCTTGAGTCTTCTGACTACCGATCTGGTAGCCGCAAGAAGAGCTCCGGACGAAGCTCCTACTCCTCCTCATCCAGGTCTTGCACCAGCTCGGTCAGGCCAAACTACTGGCGATGCGTACGTCCAACACACTTTACTTTTTCCCCCACCAACAACATTGACTAACGTACTTGTAGTGCAAGTGCTCCGGCGGCTGGTACAGCTACCAGATCAATGATTCTTGCCCCATGTGCCAGTCCTGGCGCTGCGACAACTGCGAATACTCCATGAGCTAGAGCCTGCCAAGACTCCATCATCTTTCGAACGCAGCGGCCCGCTGCTGTACTACGACATGTTATTGTACTCGAGTTGACATTAGACGAACATTCAACGGAATTCGCATTCCACCCCACTACAGAGCATGAGAGGAGTTTGGGATTTCTAGCATATTCGGCTAAAGCGTTGGAATTTTGGGTTCATTCATTTTGCATTGCCAGCGTTGGAATCAGCATTTAGAGCATTAGATTGGCGGCCACATCATTGAGCGACAGCACCACTCCTTTTTTTTGTTATCCTTAGAGACCTCTCCGCAGAATTTTACTTGAAATAGACTTGCATTATCACATGTTTCCTTTCCACTCACATGTTTGTTCACATGTTCCATCTCAATTCCCTGCATGCAATGAACCATTGGGGGAACGCCATGCTAGGCTCAATGTCTAGTGCCGCCGTTCGTTGCCTTGCATGAGTAACACAGTTCCGTGCATACTGTAAGGCCAATGTAAGGCGAGGCAATCCAAGGCAGCAACCTTAGGCGCCCTTTGACTCTTTTCTAAGACGGCCATTCATGTTTTGTCCCAAAACTTTAGGCTACGCATGACTCTATGCCGGTGACCGTGTTTAGTGATATTACTTGACGAGAAATGCTTACTCTGTGCAAGGAATATGGAGCTAGTTGAGTGCCATCGTACTTTTATGGACGAATCATCGTCCGAGGATGGCTGGTTGGACGGCGGATCCACCCTTGATTCGGGGATTCTTTCTCTTCATTTTCTTTTTATTTCTCTTTCCCATCTTTTTTTCCTTTTCTGAAAAGGGGTGAAT
Source organism: Trichoderma camerunense (assembly GCF_050948025.1). Taxonomy (NCBI): domain Eukaryota; kingdom Fungi; phylum Ascomycota; class Sordariomycetes; order Hypocreales; family Hypocreaceae; genus Trichoderma; species Trichoderma camerunense. The sequence continues at coordinate 2,082,413 of NW_028145365.1, forward strand.
GTAGGCAATCCATCTCACGGAGGGCGTACGTGGGAACAATTATGGGCCAATTCCTCATGGTACCATGATAGGTTCGTGGGCGTCAACTTTGAGTGTGCGGTTGATGAATTGGTGGTGGATAGATACCTAGACCGGGGTAGCCAAACCGGATTATGTTACGGGAATTGTGAGAGGGGACGCAGCAGAGCCTCAACATTGGGATCGGTAGTGGCCCCCCCTGTCAGTGTAAGCAGTGGACGACATGGGGAACAGTCCCCGTTCTGGCACTGCTTTTCCGGAGTCGGATTGACAACAGCCACAATGGCATGGTCTGGATCAATGCAAGATGCAGGCTTTGATTTGTCTTGGATTTTAAAAATGGGAGTTGTAGACCGGTTCTCGGCTACCGTGTCATCCAAATCCCTGCCTTGAAGCCTAGATATTGCTTCGTCAGAGAGGCTCGTAGATTTTTCCGCCAGGATCAGAGCATCGCCTCTGAAAGTAGTGAGTAATAGCTGCCGTTCCGTGAGAGGAGGGTTGCGGAAAAGGGCTGTGAGGGGGGTGGGGGAAAATATGCGAGTGGCCGCGTTGAGCAAGAGCTGCAGAATCTGCGGCAGTTGATATTGCACGCATCACACCAAGAGAATTCGTACTGGATACATGGAGGGCTAGTCGATGATCCTAATTTACTATGCGATTGAGGCTCTGCAGAAGTCTCTACTACCTCCAGGTACGAACTTGACGAGAACTTGACGAGAGCGTAGAGCGAGAAGAAGATAGGTAGGTGGTCTCCTAACCCGCTGGCTGGTTTGTTCTTTCTGCCGGGCAACATGATGAGATGCCCCGTTTCAGGCAATGATTAAGCTGGAGCCCGCAGGCCGCGTACCGGTTCGCATCTAGAAGGCGCAGGCTCTTTGCACTTGTGTTCGATCGACTTGTGCCATAGGAGGGTATTCATTGGTTGGAATGCCCAGGTTGATTTAGTTCGGATACAAGGGGTGTGCAGTAGAGGCTGGCAAGGATTGGAGAGAAACATTCTTACGGGTTTGGAAGGCCGAATGTCATAGAACTGGATCTCCCAGGCACCTTTCTTGGCTTACTGACAAGGAGCCGAGATAGACGAATTCGCAACAAACCAATACCGCCGAAGTCGTTGTTGCTGACTTTGGATTTCACACTGAAACGTTCACCGGGACCATGGCTTGGCCTGGCTTGGAAGAACGCCTGCATCACGAGGGCGAGACGAGACCCGCTTGATAGACCGGAGAGACTATTTCTCGAGACTCTTCGCCACCTCCGAGAGATGGCTGCCTTGGATGATGGCATCTCGGCTTGTGTAGGCTCAGATTGATGAAGCACGTTCTTCGTCATTGTCGGCGGGGGGCTTCTCGCTGCCTTGCACGAGAATCCACTTGCTCTGCTGGTGATCCTCGAAATTTTCGACTAGGCAGTCCAATCCTAGGAGATCCGTCAACATGGGCTATCAAGGTGCCCTTCTGCCTCATGCTATGACTCTTCTTCTAGATGATTCGGCAAGTATTTACGATATACGAGTAATAGCAGAAGAATGCTACTGGCTGCCGAAGAATGACGCCCTCTTTGTACAAGCAATCTTGCCGGTATTTCGCACACCCCAGAGGTCAGGACTGGGCCATGGACGCGATACACGCCATGTTGGGAGATTTGGCGAACCAAAAAAAGATTGGCCGCTCCGGGGCCTTGAGAGAGAGAAAGAGTCATCCATTGCTGGATCAGAAGCCATGGAAGACGTCATCCGACAGAGGCCTTGTGGAGAGCCGCCCAACTCCATCGTACGAGGCATCAACCAGAAAACGAACGAAGCTTTGGCTGCCTTCTTGCACAAAATTCTGCATCTGAGGGGTCGACACTCACGAGACGGCATTCCTTTCCCACGCTGGGCCGAAAAAATATTGTTGTCAGATGCCTTGTCATCAAAATTGAATACTCAATCTTTACGGGAATGGCTTCCCCACGGTCTCGATACTATCCGAATCTTCTACCGAGGCGCTCAGTGTCTGCATATCTTGCAAACCACTGGCGCTGCCCGTAGAGTTTTGACTATGAGGCAACTGAAATGATGAATGACGCTTATCCGCAAACGTGGAGAGGGGGGGAGAACTACACCTGGGACTTGATGGAAATACTTGTTTGGGAGAAAGAGACATATAAAACCCCGTGGATGAGGGGAGCAACATGCTTCGTATTCCATTCCATGGTAAGGTATGCGTACCTATCTTACATTATGTACACATCCTCCAAAACTGTATTTCATGACATGAGTGAGATCAAACCCCAAGATCCTTAAATGTGAAGCCTCCCACGATATAATATGGGTTCAACATGGTGTCCCAGTCAGGTGTCAACTCTCTGTGAGGAAAGGGGAAGCCATTACCATTCGAAGCCTCCAACAGGGCAATTTCCTGATTCTTCTTGGCCAACGCATCTCTCATCAGGGTCTTAGCCGTGTCGAGTGCTTCGGCAGCCATGTGCGTGTTGAGGATCTCCACAATGCGCTCGAGCTTGGGCATAACCCACGAGACCTGGGTGAGGCTGTCACGGTTGTCGATGGCGAGCAAAACACAAAAGAACTGGAAGGTGGTGCCTAGGACATTCCACCACGGAATACCCCGTTCTGCCAAGTCAGAAGCTGCCTCGACAGCAGTATAGCCGATCTGGAGGATCTGCGACAAGGTATCTTTGCTGATGCTGACCTTGAGAAGGCGAAGGCGGCGATAGAGGCAGAAGCAGAGATCTCCTCTGGTAAGGGCAGGAAAGCCCTTGACCTCTCCCATGTCGAGAAGCTTTTGGATGGCGGCTTCGAGAGATTTGCTGACAGCCATCACATCGCCACTGATATTTTCGCTAGGCAAGATTCTGGCCATGCGTATTTGGAGGCCAGTCTCACTCTTGTCATCAAAGGGGGTGGGTCGAGAGTCTATGCCATCAAATTGAATCTTGGTACGGCCATACTCGTACGCAATGATTGTATTGAGGCACCAAGCGAGCCAAAAGGTCCGCTTGCTTCCCTCATCCTCTGTGGCGGGAGTCTGAACGCTTTGGGTGACAAGCTCCGAATTAATATCACGGTGAAGTCCAACAGCCTCCACCAGATGCATGACGGTGCAAGACGAAAGCCAAGTAAGATGGGGTCTGGTTGTCGAGCGAAGATAGAGAGTCCGGAGAATCCATGCGTTGACCTGATCAATGGAGGGAAGACGGCTGAAAGTCGAATCCTCGAGGACATCCTTGACATGCTTAACGATTTGCGACTCCATAGGGTGACCTTGATGAAAGGCAAAGAGAGAGCCGAGAGAAACAACGGCTCCAATCAGGGCACCAAGGATGAGATCTTGGTTTCGTCTGTTGAAGTAGGTGTCACACTGCTGGAGGAACTTTTGCTTGTCAAAGAGATGGAACGGCACATCTACAGTGGCGAAGTAGATTTCCGTATAGTGTCGACACTCCTCATAACTGATGTAGTTGGTCAATGGAGCATGGATGGATCCAGGTTCCTCGGGGCGAATGCCACAGTTCCAGGCAAACGAATGGAGCCGGGGAGGATGAGCAGACTCAAGCTCCACGCCCAGCTGGTTGGGAAAGGCCACTGCCGAGTTCTGGTTCATGTAGCGTCGCTTTGCTGGCTCAATGATACCGCGGTTGAGAGGAGGGAGCGGAGTTTGACGGGCAACTTCCTCTGCCGTCGGTTGATGGGCAGCTTCCTCTGCCGTGGCTGAGGGCTCAGTTGAGGGATAAGTTGAGGCCACAGTCAAGGCGGGAACTGAGGGCGGAGCTGAGGGCGCAGTTTGAAAAGATGCCTCACTGCTCTCAAGCATCACATCCAGAGACCTCTTGAGCTTTTGGCCAGGGACGAGGACTCCGTTGATTTTACATGGATATTCAAACTGTACGCACATAGCGCACGGAAAGGTGCTATCACACTTGCGCTTCCGTCTGCGGCATTCATCGCAAGCTTGCTTGGCCCGTTGACGGCCCTTGGGAGCTTGCGGTTGAGCAGCAACCGTCACCTCTTTATGGATCGGGTTGTGCTCCATGGCGGGGAGTCGGTGACTGAGGGGCCGCAGATTAATAAGATACACCATAAACGAAATGTGACGATAGGTAAATGATGGTGTTGATAGGGGCCCGGCTAGGGGAGATGGAGAGTTGCAGAGGGAAAAGAAAGCCGGGCAGCTGGGAGGATGAAATGAAATAAAGGAGGACGTACGTGAGGTCGCGTCTGTCAGCAAGTCACTGCAGCTGCACTGCTCTTTCCGGGTTTACCAGTTCACTTTTTAGCTTTGGTCGGCACCTGCCACAGCAACTCACCCCACTTTTTTTTCCAGAGCTAGCTTGAGAAGGAGAGCTTCACGGAATTTCAGGATGGACGAGGACGAATAGGAATTGATTGTTACCGAGAGGCGGTGAAAATTGGGAAAGCAGCTGCTGGGACTTTCCTTGAAATTTTGAAATTGCACGGTGAGTAAAAAGGTTGGAAAAGGCAGTGACGGGCAGATGTTGTGTAAAGTAGGAAGTAGCTGTGATATTGGTGGGGGATGGAGGGGGTCAAACCCTGGATGTCGCTCTCAGTTGTTGAGACAGCGTCGTCCGGCTGCCTCGCAATATTCTCTGATAGCTCCGATGACTGTGGATAATCACTAGATAGACGGAAAAAATGATTGCGGTAATTTGTGCTTGAGCAATGGATCGCAGTATTGGCTTGGACCCGGGCGATACGCTGGCTTATCGCGATTGTCTCAAGGCGAGTCGTGCAACAACAAAGTTGTCAATCAATGGCATATTCACGCACTGACTTGATTTTCGTCATCAAAATCCGTAGTATTGTATCCATAGACACCGGCGTTATCTATGAAAAACTAGAGCGACCTCTAAAGACCTGATCTTGACGTTCCGATTTAGCCGCTGTAGCAAAACATCTGCCATGAATGTCAATTAGCAATTCGCCCACCCTTTATTTTCGTACTCAAACAGACTACGTTATTTGACTTACCTGCTACCTTCCAATGGCCCGAGAACCACTCTAGATTTTCCCGTAGCTGTTTGACGTCTTCGGGCAAGGCCCTCGTGGGGTAGACCTCGACTAGGTCTACTGCTGCGCGGTACAGACAACCCAGCCCAGAAAAACACATTCTGTTGAGAGATGTGTCCCTCTTCCACATAATGAGGCCTTCAACTCGGCACATTTCGAACACTATGTTATAGGCAAATTGGAGGTCGAGGTTGAGCTTTGCGTCGGGGGCAGTAGACCATCCAAGGCGCTTTGCCCTATTCCTGTAGGCTGATACGACGGCGCTGTGTTCGCTTAGTATGGGTATCGCTTTCAGTAGAAAAAGAGGGTAGAGAGAGTACCTAAGAGCCATGGTTACGCCTTCACAAACGGGATATGACTCCCCTTGGGAGGTTGCCGCATGCTGCCGGACGAGATCGTGGAGTAGCTTCTCTGCTTCTATGCACTCTGAGGACTCTGGATCACCGTGGACGGCCTTTATAGCCTCGCCGATCAAGAGGGCTGAGTAGGCTCTTGTTTGGAACTTGGTCGCCGTGTTCATAAGAGCGTACTTGTCTTTATTCATGTAGGGAACAGCATCCTGAGGCAAGATTGCACTGCTTGGAATAAGAAGCGCAGCGGTGTTGTCTGCACATGAAAGAACGATGGAGCTACGCTCTGGTTAGAAGAGTACATGCAGCCAAGAAGGGGACACGCCTGAGAGGGGGTTAACCAACCGATCTAAAAAGACGATGCTGGCCCAACACAGCCTTCTATCGGGCTCTTGGGTGTCTTTGTACCCATGCCCATTCTCGGCTTTATTCTGCACGGCGATCATGTCCAGCTGCCTGATGAGGCCAAAACACGATGCCAATGTTGAGCTAGCCTCTCTGGCCATCCCGTGCCCACACTCGTACGCAGACAGTAGCAGACCTGCTTGCAGCCTTGCGAGAGAATATGTGTCAATAGTAGGTGTGTTGAGGAGAGAGAATAGCCGCCTTGTGGTTCGATAGAGCGCGCTGTTGGGGGTGTGATTAGGGTGGTAACAGGGTTGTTGATTCATCAGGAGCATGCACAACAGTAGCAATGCGAAGGAATCGTGGTAGAGTTCCGTATAGCTTCGATTGACTCCAAGAGTGAACTTGAACCTTGGTGCGTCCACAATGGGTATCCAGTGATGGGCTGTGGCAAAGTACCTATTCGAGACTTGCTCCGCGGAGGTGTCGCCATACTTGAAGATGTCGCTGATCAGACTCATCAACGACTTGGTGTCAGCTTGATCGGGATGCTGCTCTTGGGTCTGGCAAGCGATCCATAGGAGCTGCTTCTCGCCTGCTGGAGTCAATTCGAGGCCGCAAGAGTCTCGCTTGATGGCCAGGTGCTCGCTCCACAGCAGCTTGGTATCTGGTCCCGTCTCCTCAATCGGCGCGTCTTCATCATATTCGCATCTGAGGAGTTTTCTTCATCATTAAGGAACGAATGAGTAAGCATTGGAATCTCCTGGATTGTTGATTGGCGGCCCATTGCGTCTGCGGAGGTCGCACTTACAAGGAGCATCGCGAGCATCTAGGTAAATGCTTGTCACATCTCCGCTTATGGAGACGACAGTGGCGGCAGGCTTTCTGAGCTTTGGTCTCGATCAATCTTTCGGGTGGCATCTTGAATTTTCTCAATCTTCGCTATGAAACAGAGGATGTTACTTGTGATTGCTTATTCTGGCCGACAAGGATGGAGTTGACAAGAGAGGGGCCAGGTGTAAATGGGAGCGTCCAAGGATTTGTCCAGGTCCTGATTGCTAAGCTTTAATCGACTTAGAGCGACAAGGGGGCGGCCGCAACCCTGTCATAAGACTATGCCCTATTAAGTTGATTTGGTCGATGCGGATTGGCTGCACCATCGGCCGCTCCCATGCTCCATATTAAGAGTGTCCTCGAGTCATCGGCCGCTACCCGGTCGGTATGTGGCATCCATTTATGTCTGCAGCCCGGTCTAAACGGTGTTGATGGACAGGTACAGGTCCATTCTATTCTTGCCTCGGACGATACTGGGCGTTGAAGAATGGTATTGATAATCAATCTAGCATCTTGAAGAGCGGCGCGATTGCAATGCCATGATTTCTAATCCGCCTCATGGACGATGGTACAATATGTGACCAGAGGTTTGTTGAGCTGTGCTGCGGCTCATTCAAGTATATAATGATGCCTTACCAGCTCATGTTGGATCAGGGAGTATAGAAGAAACAGACCAATTTTCCATTTTCTACATCTTGTTACCACAATCAGCCTCCAGATCGAGAGACCTTCATAGTGCTACCCAGTAACAGACGATCAAGATGCCCGAGTTCGTCAACGTTCCCACTTATACCAAAAAGTTTCACCACGAGCCCTATGAGGCAATCTCCCCTACTCGTCCTGAGCTCTCGACCAAGGGGAAGAATGTTGTCATCACTGGTGGAGGAGGAGAGATTGGAGCGGCCATTGCTCTGACTTTCGCCCAGTCTGGCGCTTCAAGCATCGCCCTTTTGGGACGTACCGAGGCAACTCTGCTCAAGAGCAAGCAAGCTATCGACTCAAAATATCCCGAGACCACTGTCCACATCATCACGGCTGACGTTGCTGACGAGGCATCTGTAACCGCTGCTCTCAGCAAGTTTGCATCTGTTGCGGGCAAGAAGCTTGACATTCTTGTTGCTAACGCTGCGGTTCTGCCTGATCCGGGAACGCTGCTGGGAACCGAATCATCTCTGTGGTGGTCTGGATTCGAGATCAACGTCAGGGGACAGTTCAACCTCGTCCGAGCGTTTGTGCCTCTGGCTGAGAAGAATGCAACTGTCATCAACGTCACGTCTTCAGTTGCCCAATTTCCCTTTGTTCCCGGGTCTAGTAGCTATCACGGCTCCAAGTTGGCGGGCGTCAAGATTTTCGATTATCTGCATTTCGAGAATCCCGACTTGAGGGTGCTGCAGTTCCACCCCGGCGTGGTGCAGAGCAGTATGTCGCAGAAGTCGTTTGATACTGGCATTCCAAGGCCTACCATGGATTCTCGTAAGTACCCACGCCCTCGACAAGTGGACATTCCATGAAACTGTTTCAACTGACTGGAGTATCAAATCAGCTTTCCTGCCTGGCGCTTTTGCCGTTTGGTGTGCTAGTGCAGAATCGGAGAGCCTGCGAGGCAAATTTTTGTGGGCAAACTGGGACGTGGAGGAGCTCAAGGAAATTGTTAAGACATTTGAAGGCGCTCCGCAGCTGACATTTGGTCTTCTTGGCTGGCCGTAGGAGAATTGATTCAGATGTATTGTACATGTTGAGGTTGAAGGGAGGAGATGTATCTTGATAGATTAGATTAGATCTTTGATATATGCAAAGTCGTATCATAATTGGGCATCTCACTTTTAACTTTCGGCAGTAATTCTCGTCACCCTTTGCTACGTGTAGGTCCCGGTGCACTGGTAGAACAGTTGAACAGGTACCTGAGTCTCGCTTAGGTAATGCGACATCTGTATCTTGGAAAATGTCGGGACTACCTAAAGTACTAAGGTATCTTCCTTTCACCAAAAGAAAACCCTCACTCGCCACGATGATTTCTGCAATTACTCTATGCAGGCCATCAACCATCATTTCCAGCGCCTTGATTCGAGATCCGACCTGCAGGGGAGCGGCCGCACCCCTGTCACTTTTACCGCCACTAATCAGCCCTTCAGGGCTTGCGGAGTTGCTGTGGATGGCGCTAAAGAACGCAGTAACGACGCCACCGCCGAGTCTCAAGGATCGGGTCTTCTCTCACGATTCTATTCCAATTCCGTGCATCCATGGCTGCGACAAATTAACCCAAGACAGCATTTGGAGGAAATGATCTTTTCCGAAAGATATATCAGTCATTAATAATCCTATTTCCTCCGTTGTTTCCAAACGAGGTTGCGGAACTAAAACCCACCACCGTCCTGGAACTCCGCTGCAGAAGCGCAGACAACATGAACCATGCACCAACACCTGCTAACGAATCAGGGCCACAATCCACTTTGTATGTACTCGAAGCAAGTGCCGTCTCGAGTTTGTTTAGATTCAACATAGGATGGGTTGTCAATCCATTTCCGGTAAATGTAAGCAAATGATGATAAATCATGGCAGCTTCGATAACTGCGATTGGTCTACAGGTATGCATAAGTCGCATATATAATCGCTCTACTCACTTCAACACTTGACAACACCCTAAGTAATCGTGACATTTACCAAATTCAGAACTGAATCTTCACCGACATACTTTCTCATTCCCTTCAAGAATTCGCCATGGCCGACCAGAATGTCCCACACACCCGGAGAGCTCTTCGCAGGCGCGGCCCTCACGTGGCCGAATTCGTTGACGAAGCTATTCCATCCCGAGGCTCATCCGACGTACTGATTCGAGTTCGCGCCGTTTCATTAAACTACAAGGATCTAGCTATGCTGGACGATAACTTTCCTTGGCCGGTTCCATCCAACGTTATTATGGCCGCCGACGTCGCAGGCGAGGTTGTTTGGGTCGGCGTTAAAGTGACTCTGTTTGAGGTGAGGGACCTCAAATAAGTACCTGAATAATGATGGTTACTCACTGTCTCTTAGGTCGGTAGTAGAGTTGCCGCCATCCATAATTTGGACAACATTACTGGGCGTGAATTGACGGCACGGGGTGAGAAATACTAGCAGCTGTTTTCTTCTACAATAGCCAATGCTGACGGCAATACGATAGCTCCTGGCCAAGGTATGGATGGCACCTTGGCTACGTATGTGGTGTTTGCAGAGGTTGAGCTTGTGAAAATCCCCGACAACTTGACATGGGCCGAGGTTGGTTCCGTGTTGCTCTACGGAGTATAGTTCCTATGATAGTTGGGAGAGGACTGACGTTTCTTAGGCTAGTATCGTGCCCTGCTCTGGTGTCACTGCTTGGTCAGCCCTGAACATGAGAACCAACAACTTGTGGGGAAAGACTGTGCTTGTTCAAGGTAAGTTCGTTTTGTATACACACTTATATGAAATGCTCCATAGATTGCTAATATGGGCTGTAGGTACTGGAGGGGTGAGCATTATGGCACTGAGCCTGGCCGCCAAGGCTGGCGCTACCGTGATTGCTACCTCTTCGTCTGATACGAAGCTGGAACGGGCGAAAAAGCTCGGTGCTACTCATGTCATCAACTACAAGCAGAATCCCAACTGGGATGAAGAGGTGTTGAAGCTTACCGGAGGCCTTGGGGTCGACATCGTCATCGAGCAAGGAGGGGCTGACACTCTACTCCAGAGTGTACAGTCAATACGACGAGAGGGTCAGATCTCTCAAGTTGGCTTCCTGTCGGGAGACGGCAAAGGCGATTTGTTTCGCCTGGTACAACTGCTCATCATGAAAAAGTGTAGCATTGTGTAAGTTCAAATTGGTAATCAATTCTTTGCTAAACTTACAGGATACTAATACTGCCCCGTCTTGTACAGCGGAATCCAAGTCGGGTCAAAAGGCGATTTGGAAGACTTGATGAATTTTCTCAGGCAACCACACTTTAAACTCGACTCGTGCATCGACCGAGTTTTTAGCTTCGACAAGGCATTGGAGGCCTTCGATTACATGCGAAAGGGTGGCGCGGTGGGGAAGATTGTCATTGAGTTTTAGCACAGGCATGAAAACCTGTCCACATGTTGACTAGGATGAAGTGCTGACAAAAATAACAAGATCTTCCAGGACCAAGATTAGGTCCTAGATAAAAGTAGAATTTATAAATAAAGCACCAACAAGACGGGCTTGCTAAAATGCAGTACATACATATTGTGACTGTGCAATTCTAATGTACAGTATTGCCAGCACACAAAGGTGAAGTATCATGAATCATCATTTTGGTATTGTTTTCTCCCCTTTGCCTTTCCCTTTTGGCTTCCAACGCAACTTAATCCCATACAACTTTTCCCTTAGTCCTTCTTGCAGGCAACAAAGTCGTCGCCGCTAGCACCGGTGTGGGTGATGACGGAGTCGAAGTTGCCCTTGGAGTCGAAAATGACACGGTCGGCACCGGGGCTTCCACCGGTGTACACCTTGAAGGTGTTCAGAATAGGGAACTCGTACCAAGGAGAAGCGGTAGGGAAGCTGAAACCCTCATAGTCGTTGTACTGGTGAGGGTAGTCGTCCGAGCCTATGTCCGATGTCAGCGATTTTGGTCAATACACCCAGATCCACTCAACAGGAAACCCCGCCAAAAATACAATCAAAGCAGCCTCAACATCGAAGTGGAACTCACCAATGGTGCTACCGGACTTGTAGTGGCTGTATCCGGCTGAGAGGGCATCGTCGATATCAGACTGCCAGTAGCAGGTGGAACCGCAAGTGTAAACACAAGAAGCGCGGCTTTCGATAGCAGCAGCGGAGGCGCTGGAAACGAGGCCGACAACGGCGGCGACAACCTGCGTTCATCACGCTTTAGCAACGATCTGTGGATTATCGAGAGATTCCAGAACTAAGCCATGACATACCTTGAAGCTGACCATTTTGAAGGGTGAGAGTGTGAAGACGGAGGGGAAGTTGAAGACGAGGGACTGGTTGGGCTGTACTGGGATGACGGACCACGATGCCACAGACCACACGGACGATCTTTGACCTTTATATGTCCGTTCATCTACTCTGTAGCTGTTATCGCTAGCAGCATCAACAATAACATCCTCCAGATCCAGATCCCGACCTCCCTTGTTTGGCAGGTCCCAAAGGTCCCAAACTGCCGTCTCCCGCAATCTCCTCCACGGCCCCTCGTCCTAAAAGACGATCCTCCGCAGCCATCCTGGACCAGTATCTCATTCTACTAGCATCCTCCACATCCATCGTTCAGCAACCCTCTTGACACAATCATGCTCGTCCACTGGCCCTCGTGGCCTCATCGCCACGTTTTACCTGTCCATCGCATCTCCTCCACGTGAAGACATTAATGGCCATCACCCAGCTTAGGAACAAACGTCCGTCGAGATCCAGGACCTTCTTTATTAAGCTCGGTGCCCTGATTGGGAGACCGAGGCGGTTTCGATGCCGGTTAAGCGGGAAGCGCGGTCTGTGGACGGAATTCCGGCATCGCGGGTTCCATTTTATTTGGCTTGCCGCCGTGACTGAGGGGCTCAAGACTGCGCGCGAAGCGACGATCGCTTGGATTTATCAGTCGGTATTTGCCGGCAACACCAACGGAGCTCCCCGTCCATGTAGCAGAAGTTCTTTATTTTGATTCAAAAAGTGCAAAAGACCGGCCCAATGGGAGAAATAATCGAGTAGAGGGTGTGCTTTGAAAAGGCCTCTCGTTCTCAGCTGTTTCATATCGGGAAGGCCATGGGATCAATCAGTTGTTATCATTGGGTGCCATTGCCGGTTGATGGCTGTCTAATGCTAGTCTGCCGCTACCGGACAATAACCATAACAAGAAGGTAATCTGGCCCTTTTTCCGGGATTGCGTACCATTGTCGAGCTGTGTGGGCTTTGGGCGAACGCCTTACTTGTCTGAGATAGGATTGCCGCCAGCATGTTGATTGGAGGTTAGCGATCGTCATATATCTGGAATTGCCTACGGAGCATTAATGCGGAGCTGGCATATCGATTCTTACTAAGCTCTTGCGGGCGTTAGGAGGGCTGGGGAGCAAATATGCCAGAGATAGGAAATTTTACAATCAAATCTACGCGAAATTTAGACATAAAAAGAGCATGTGATTATTACATATATACGGACGTTGCCCTCTTTTTGTGCTAAATATTTTCCTCGGTTTCCCAAACCAGTTTTAAGCTGCATTGTGCTTAGGCAGATTTACACCCCTGCTATTTGTTTTGCTCTGAGCGTGGCGTGATGCATACGCAAAAGTTCTGCTAAAAAGTAAGAACTTGTCTTGAAAACGTTAAAATAAAGCGAAGCGAAGAGTACCTAATCAACACACAAAATCCCCTTCGTGACGATGGATTAATTCTTGGAAGGAGAGAAAATAGTATTGAACATCATCGTATTCTCTACACCTGTATTGCGGCTTTCCTGTCTCTCTATGCTATTACCAAATACCTTCGGAGACTTATGGATGCGTCTTATTGTCCTAATGCTAGAAGGCAACACTGTTCCAGAACTCGCTTCCTAACCAATATCTCATTTACCTTAGTGCCAATGGTCAGAGAAATTTATGCTTCGTAATCATAAGTCGTCTTCCCGTAATCATGACTTGATCATCTCCCTTTACTCCATGACAACGACAAACTTTTCCTGCGTCGTCCTCTTCATCAACTTGCCATACGCCTCTACGGCTTGATCAATGGGCACTGGTGTCCATTTGCTCCCGGATTTCAACTTCCCAGACTCGAAAAGCTTCGCCATGGAACTCATTCGCCGTGCCATGTCCTTCGCTGATGGGTTTAGCGAGTTGCAGCCCAAAAGGCTCAAATCAGCGCGATAAAAGTCACGCATGTCGAAGCTGATGTCTCGAGCGCCCACCTTGGGAGCAGAAATGAAAGCAAGGCGGCCATTTTTGGCGAGTTTCTTAAGGCCATTAAGCATCAGAGTAGGAGATCCCACGGTGTCGAGAATGACGTCGACTCCCTTGCCCTCTGTCAGGACGTCCAAAGTGTTCAGTTCTGGGTCTTCGTCGGTGTTCACATGGCCGTCAGCATCGCGAGTGCCCTTGATGATCCGCGCGCCAATATTTTGGATGAGCTGAACTGCAGATGATCCAACGGCGCCCTTGGCCCCTATGACGAGGACAGTGTCGGATTCTGTGATGGCTGCCCTCTCGACCATTTGCGAGGCTGTCGTGAATGGAACGCCAAGCGTGGCCGCCTCGACAAACGATATGCTCTTCGGCTTCAGGGCAATCTCATCTTCGTGGACGAGGCAGTATTCCGCCTGGAAGCCGTCCTTGGTAAAGGCGTACTCGCGCCCGCTGGTGCCATATACCTCTTGTCCAACCAGTTCTTGAGGACCTTCTTCGATGACTCCCGCATAGTCTCTCCCAGCAACACGAGGGTATTGCGTGTATGAAAACTGACCCAAGGCATTACCAACATCGCTGGGGTGGATTGCTGAAGCGTGGACCTTGACCAGGACGTGGTTTGGTATGAGCACCGGCTTTGGTACCTCAGTGAAGACGAGACGAGGGGCTTCGCTGGCGGTCTGGCGAAGTAGCTGAAGAGCTTTCATTGTGGCTGAGGTACGTGATGGCATTTTCGTGTTTCTTTCGTTTTCCCCCTGCTCTGTTGCAAGTTTGTTTTCGACTTTTCACTGGGCGGAGTGTAATAAACTTATATGCTGACTGAGCTTACTGTTTGTTAGTTTACAATTCGTTATGACTGCATCGTCACTTGAGAACACCGGCCCTTTATATTTAACCGTTGACCATCATCATTCCCGATACCCGCGTAAAATTGTCTCAAAGACTATGGAAAGCCGAAGTTTGATCTAATGGCAAGCCACATTTCGACCAAGACAACACGGTGAAGCCGTCATGTCCCCGAGTCTGCAGCGGGCGGTGCGGTCCTGCGGCAGATGCGGCTGCTGCGGGTGGTGCGGATTGCGGCTATTGCGGAAGAGATCTGGTGGGAGGCCGAATCGTCCTGACTGAGAATGGATCCATGTTTGGTCAGCTATTTCTCATCAACATATATGGACCCCTTGAAATACGTTCGAACTGAGAAAAAAAAAAAATTTGGGTTGCAATGTTCGATTTGACATTAAGACAATTGTTCCGAATTGGTCACATTCCGTTGCAGTCAAGTTTTAATGTCAGACAATAACGTCGGAATGGCTTCCGAAACGCGACACTCAAGTGACAACTATGGTGTCTTAGTCACCGATGACGGAGAAAAAGAATACGCGGATCGCCAAGAACCAGATCTCGAAGACGATGGATCTTTCACAGAAAGAGAGCGTGACGAAGAGGAAAACGGCGAGCCCGACATAGAGACAGTGGCATCAAACTCACAACGACCTGCAGACGACCATCTTACACTCCAGCTTACCCCTAGCCATATACCGCCTCCTCAGTCATTGCTTGTCGAGATCCCCTTGATCTTCACGCTATGCCTCGCCCAGCTGCTAGCTCAGGCCGGGTTGGGCCAGTGCATTGCCCCGTTACACATCATTGGCAACACCTTTGGCACGCAAGATGCAGGGCAACTTAGCTGGATGCCTGCGGCCTACAGTCTTACTGTGGGCACTTTTATCCTGATTGCAGGTCGACTCGGTGATCTATTCGGACACAAGATCATCTTTGTCATTGGCTTCTCCTGGTATGCCCTCTGGAGTCTGTTGGCTGGCGTCAGCGTCTGGTCTTCCTCCATCATCTTCTTCGATGTCTGCAGAGCTTTCCAGGGCATGGGCCCTGCATTCGCCGTGCCTTCGGCAGTGGCCATCATCGGCCGCACATATCCACCGGGCAGGAGAAAGGCGATGATTTTCAGCATGTTTGGTGCCACAGCCCCGGGAGGATTCACCGTCGGCGCCGTCTTTTCGTCAATCTTTGCTGAATTTGTTTGGTGGCCCTGGGCGTACTTTGTCATGGCCATGGTCTGCGCTCTCGTCGCAGTTGCCGGTGTCCTGATTATCCCAAAGACCCCTGGTGCCGCAAATGCTCGATCCCAGGCACGACTATGGGAGCTCATCGACGTTCCCGGCGCTGCTGCTGGTATCACTGGACTCGTCCTAATCAACTTTGCCTGGAACCAAGCTCCTGTCGTTGGATGGCATACTCCGTATGTCTATGTGCTCCTCATCGTCGGGTTCCTCTTTTTGGGGGTATTTGCATGGATCGAGGTCCATGCGACATTCCCACTGTTGCCGACAAAGCTGTTCAGCGGCCATCTGGGATTCGTATTGGCTTGCATCGCCGCCGGATGGTCCAGCTTTGGCATCTGGTTGCTCTATCTTTGGCAAATCATGGAGCTGATAAGAGGCCAAAGTCCTCTCGTGTCCAGTGCGCAGTTCAGCACGGCGGCCGTCTCTGGAGCGTGCGCAGCTTTTACGACTGGCCTCATCCTCGGAAAAGTAAGACCCAGCATGGTCATGGGTATGGCGATGACGGCGTTTACCGTTGGTGGGATTTTGGTAGCAACAATGCCTGCTCATCAAATATACTGGGCTCAGACATTTGTTTCCATCCTTGTCATGCCTTGGGGAATGTAAGCTTTTATATCTTCTTGCATATATATACTTTCACCTTGCTAACCATGATGAAATAGGGATATGTCGTTTCCTGCCGCCACGATTATCCTGAGCGAGGCTCTACCGAAAGAACATCAAGGTCTTGCCGCTTCTCTCGTCAACACCGTCATCAACTACTCTATTTCCATTGGCCTCGGCATCGCAGGCACGGTACAATCACAGATCAGCCCCGGAACTACACAGGAGGAGCTTCTGAGGGGCTGTAGAAGCGCATTTTACGTTGGCATTGGCCTTAGCGGACTTGGCGTGGTGGTTGCCACGCTGTTTATCATCGACGAGAATAGGAGGCATGTTCGAGAACGTCGCCAGGGAGAGAAATGAAATCTCAACATACGACTATAATGCATAATGATGCCCTTGCTTACTACGGGGGGAAACAAATATAGACTGGCACTTAATGATTACAGGAAAACGGAACTTATAGAAACAGGCAAGCAGGCATGCATCATGCATCATGCATCTTGGTTAGGAGTACGAATAGACATTACTAGCATATAGCATATAGCATAATTGATACAATCATAATTCACTTCCGCGTCTCAGCATTATCCGTGACGACTCCGAAATTACAGAGTCAGAAATGATACAACACCAAAGATTCCGGCATACCCGACCCAGTACATGATTCCCATCTGATAATATCGTCCCATTGCGGCCGATGTCGTCGTCGCAGCCGCCTGAGAGCTTGTGCCTGTCGGCTGAACGACTCTTGTTCTTGTCCCAGTCGACGAAGAGGGAGACGAGTCGTTGGCGGCGCCTTGCTGCGAGGGGGAGCTAGAGGAGCTAGAGCCCAACGTCGGAATTGCTTGGGCACTCCCAGAAGCAGTATTGGAAGCATCAGAAGAAGGAGCCGTTGCTGAAGCGTCGCTAGTGAGAGGAGGGCAGCCGAGAGGCTTTGTGGTGGTGGCTGATGAAGGAAACGTCGCGGCAAAGGAAATTACAGAGCGCACGGGAGCTTTGAACTCGCCACAGGACAGCGCAAACATGAGGTATTCACCACCCCACATGGCCTGGCACGAGCCGTTGCCGTAGTCGCCGTAATTTGCGTTGGGGATGTAGTTTGCAATGCCATCTGTACATGCGCAATCCTGGAAGAAGAGCAGCGACGGTCTGCTGCCGTCGAGACAGTACGGCTTCTCGTCGACGCGGAAGCTCCTCGACAGCTCGCCGAGGGGCGACGCCGGCATGCAGACGTCGAGGGCAATCGGCGCCGTCTCGGCCTGGATGCGATGCTGGCACTTGTCGTCGGAGAAGAAATCGAGGCTTCCACCACGGGAGCCGGCGGCGGAGACACGGAGGCCAAGGCCGAAAGCGAGGACGGCCAGAGTCTTGGCGATGGAGGCCATTGCGGCTGTGGGTAACGAAGGATCCCGGGTTACAAGAGGGAAAACGAGTGGCAGGGACGGAGCTGGGGCTGATGAGCAACCTGTTATCCCGATCCCGGATTTGGTGAGAATGGTTGCAAAACGAGCGTGTGGGAGTTTCTTATGTGAAGGACTTGGAACGTGAGATTTCCATCTCGTATTGAAGAAATTTCGTATCGTCTCACGATCCGGCTACATGCAGCTGAGCCTGCCTAGCAAAAACGGAGCAGAAGCCGCTGTAGCCTAGGATTACGGAGCATGAGATGGATTTGTCTAGCCCTGTGAACTCCATCTCCTGACGCTATACCGAAGAGCATCCGTCTGTCATAGCTCGGTACTCTAGCCGTTTGGAGGCTAGCCAGGTCCGCAGATTCGGGAGCCAAGAAGTTGAGGATTCGATTGTCTGCCGGCTTTGGCGGGGACGGAGTCGAGAAATGGGGTTGTAATGAGAATGAGCTCTGTCAAATCGATGGCGATATATGCAGTATTTATAGAGAGCACCTCGGTAGTCTAGACAGCTTGGGCTAGTGTATTGCCCATGAAACCTGCTGAGCAGTATGGAGATCAAAAAAGAATCACTGGCAGCGATGTGTATAAATAAAGGGCAAAGCCGAACAAAGCATCTGAGTCCATAGTTCTGAATCAACTCAACATCTTGCTTTATTGTGCTGGCAAAGCTTCGAATTCACCATGGCGGGCACATTTCGACACGTAAAGGCTACGTTTTTAGTCACCAAGAAGGAGGGACTCAGTGACGAAGAGTTTCGGAAGCACTATACCGACGTCCACGCTCCAATGGCTATCGAAGTCTGCAAACGACACGGCGCTCTCGATTACTCTGTTGTACGTCTTGTTTTCTTTAATTCTTTTTGCCAGTTTAACGGAGCAAGTCCGAGACTCTTAAGCTCTTATTTCTCAGATTGAGATCAAATGCCGGACTCTTGTCGAGGCAAAAACTGACCGTCGGTAGCACTTCAACACCGAGGCGGAGAAGGTGGCCGCTCGAGCTGCTTTCGGAGAGAATGCCACTTTCATCAGCTGTGACGCTGTCACAACGTTCATCTTTCCCGACATGAAATCGCTTGTTGAATCGTTTGTGGACCCAGAATATGCGGCAAAGCTGGCTCCCGACGAGGCTACATTCACTGATAGGTCAAAATCGCAATTCGCCGTAAGCAACGAATTCGTGGTGTTGGCCAACGGACGGGATTCAGTGCCGAATTGATGTTGAAGCTCTGAATAGGTATGTCAAAACAAGGAATTTTACCTTTCGAGTAATGTCATACATCAGCCTAATGTCGTAGTTAGTAGCGGGGTTGGGGTTGCGAGATTGGAGTTGGCTAAAGACTTGGAGAAACTCTGTACTTATGAATGCCCGGAGGCACGTAAAACTCCGCAAGTGCTTATAGAATAGATCTCATCAACAGTTAATTTGTATGCCATTTCCGATCGCCCTTGGTGGTGTGGTCATGATCTGCATGATGTGAGCCTCTCGGTTTACATGGCCGTTCAGCCCTGTTTTGTTGCACAAAGTCATTGTTAGCAACTTGCGTCCACGGCGTGTTGTGGATGTCCTTATCCAACAAGCTGTCTGAACGCGAAGCTGATTCTCGCTACGATGAAGTGGATGTTGTTTTGTAAATATCGTGTCGGAGAACGAACGACCATCTCACGGCGTTGTGTGGAGGCGATAGGCATAGGGCGCATGTTGACATATTTAATGAATCATCTTGAGTATTAATTAGTATTCCAAATCAATTTCAGTTTGTGATACTGATCGGAACCAACGTAATCTTACTTAGGACATATCTTGGTTGCCAGTTGCAATCTTGATTGCGAATGTGCCACTTCGGTCATTTCTCACCCCTCGCCTCAGCCGAGGAGACCCATCAATATCCTAAACCGCTCCCCACGGGAATAGGGCGTGGGAATGGACCGATTTCCAATCAGAAACGCTCTGTGTAAGATGTTTGGACGCCAGAATCAGCACGCGGCTCCAAACTTTGGGCTTTCAGGCCATCAATTAGGGTCGGAGTGATCGGT
Source organism: Trichoderma camerunense (assembly GCF_050948025.1). NCBI lineage: Eukaryota > Fungi > Ascomycota > Sordariomycetes > Hypocreales > Hypocreaceae > Trichoderma > Trichoderma camerunense. The sequence goes on from NW_028145365.1 coordinate 2,102,007, forward strand.
CTTGTGGTGTCGCGCTCGGTCTAGTGTGGAGTAAGGCTGACCCGAATAACCGTTCGGCTGTGAGGAGAAGCAGGTAGTTGGAGTATAATTAAAGCTTTAAACGACGTTTGGAAATGAGTTGAATTGTTTGAATCAGTTTATGACGTGAGATTGGGAGGAAAAAATAAATAGCAGTGCTGCCAACCGGTGTTCCACTCAAAGACAGTTGCTGGGTTTCAAGTTCCTACGCCACGACGTAAAGCGCAACTCCATCCTAAGTTTTCGAGCTTGGCTCTCTATAATTCTGAAATACCTCTCTTCCTCTTATCAATACTAAAACGATATCTACTTCATCAACCTCTGGTAAACCCTCAACGACGATCAGCTCGGTATCATGGCGAACCCAGGCTTGGAAGACCAGGGGAAGATTGACCTTGCAGAGTACCTTTTGAAAAGGTTGATCCAGCTTGGTCTTGGATCTATCCACGGAGTTCCTGGAGACTACAATCTTACATTTCTTGACTATATCAAGCCCCTGGGTCTTCACTGGGCCGGAAATGCAAACGAGCTCAACGCAGGCTACGCTGCTGACGGCTATGGAAGAATCAAAGGGATAGGAGCTATCATCACTTCTTTTGGTGTCGGCGAGCTCTCTGCCATAAATGCCATTGGAGGCGCATATGCAGAAAGGTCTCCTGTCGTGCACATTGTTGGAACTGCCCCACTTGCAGCTCAGAAAGCTGGTGCTTTGTTGCATCACACTCTGGGCACTGGCAATTACAGAGCCTGCCCAGAAATGAGCAAGTGGGTGACTGTGGCCCAAGCGAATCTGATAGACGCAGATACAGCACCAGCTCTGATTGATGCAACTCTCAAGGCATGTGTCTTGAACAGCCAACCAGTGTATATCGAGCTTCCAACCAACATGGTCAAGGCTCAAGTGCCGCCTCCTGTCACACCTATTGATCTTTCAATCCCTGGATACGATGAGGCGTATGAGAATAAGGTAGTGGACAAGGTCATGGAGAAGATTCAAACTTCTACAAAGCCATTGATTCTCATGGACGGGCTGACCTCTCGCTTCCGTATCACCGAAGAGGTGAACGAATTTGTACGATTGACAGGTTTTCCTACGCTTTCCACACCGTTCGGAAAAGGCATCGTCAACGAAAGTCTGCCCAACTATCACGGTGGCTACGTCGGAGCCGCTGGAGATGCCGTCATCAAAGAGCAAGTTGATGATGCGGATCTAGTTCTCAATTTTGGACCTTTGCATTCGGATGTTAATTCTTTTGGCTTCACAGCCGTGCCTAAGGCGGATGTTACGATTGCTTTGAACGCACACTCCATCAAGTTTGGTAACGAAGTTGACTCCGACGGCCGCGCCATCTCTATCAAGTCATTTATGAAGAAGCTGGTGAAGCGTGCCCATGCTACAAAGCTACCCGCTCCTCAGCCATTCACTCATGGGCCTTCTTTCTCACCCCTCTTATTGAAAAATCTCAAGCCCACTGCCGACGATGCGGCTATCGTTCAAGACACTTTCTGGCTTCGAATGTCTGAGTTTTTCCAACCTGGAGACCTTCTTATCACGGAAGCGGGCACATCCTTTGCGGGCGCCAACACTTGTGTGTTTCCAGATAATACCACCCTTATAAACTCGGCCCTCTGGCTTTCCATTGGCTATACTCTCCCTGCATTACAAGGAAGCTCTCTGGCTCGGCGAGAGCAGCGCAAGGAGGGTAGCAAGGAGGCTGCTCGCTCATCTGGCCGTTCTATGCTCTTTATAGGAGACGGAAGTCTTCAAATGTCCGCTCAGGGCATTAGTGACATCATCAGGAGTCGGCTTGACGCTACAATCTTCGTCATCAACAACGATGGCTACACTGTCGAGCGAGTCATCCACGGCCCCAACGAACACTACAACGATATCCAGCCGTGGAGAAACACCGAGGCTCCAAATTACTTTGGAGCACCGCTGGATGATCCCAAGTATCCCGTGGTAGCAGAGAAGGCCAAGAATTGGGGAGAGCTGCGGAGTGTTTTGGGACGAAAGGATGTCCAGGCGGGTAAAGGCTTGACTGTGATTGAGGTGTTCATGGACCTTGCAGACGCCCCAGCTCCGCTTAGGAAGCTCGCTGCCCATGTTGCCAACAGAAACAAGACTAACGGCTCGTAGATGAATGGAAGAAGGAAAGAGGTTTTTGATTAGGCCATGTAGCTTTGTATTAGGTATTCAATTGTAAGATTTCTAAGTTTGTTGTTCATCAGAAGATAATGACGCTAGCTCCTTGCTCTGTATACAAATAAGATAAAACAACTCCTGATAAAAAAAGTTTGAGTGATACTTTTCTCATTGCTTTGTACAATTTTTTTTTTACATGAAGAAACAGTAATCAATTAACTAACGTAGGATGTTCAGCCAAACTGGCCCAAAAGTCCATTTCAAGTTCCCAAGACTGCGAATTGATGTAAGGATCCCAGTTATCGGCAACTTCGGAATTCAATAGCTGCTGCGAGTCACTGGCCCCTGAGGCCGCTTTAAGAGCGGTGAGCGAGTCGAGCAAGCTTTGAATGGTCCTCGTCGCCTGCGAGAAGAGCGCAAAATTTGGTTCACCAGGCTGGATCCACGCTCCAATGGTAATCTCGGCAACGAGAACGCTGAGGGCTTGGATCATCTTGGAACGGGAGAATTGGCGGTAGTCGGGAGCTGTAGAGTTGAGAAGGGCAAGGGAGATGATTCCGGCTGCTGGTAGTCCGTATTGAGCGACCTATACAACCATTTGCTTTAGTTAGGACAGCTGGGTAAATTTTACAGCATTGCGTGATGTGTTTCTTACCTTCCAGATAAGACAGGTTCCCGAGTTTGCCATTCGATCTCGAAGAATGATTGTTTCCACTACAATAGATAGCATTTCGCTCGAGGTTCTCAAAAGGGCTTCATCGGGTTCGGCTACTTTGCGTTGGGATAGGAATCCCAGGAGAAAGTGGGTATGGAGATACTCTAACCGAGCTCCAGCCAGGAAATCTCTTGCAAATGGCCCAAGAGGGCAGTCTTTAAGGCTGGTGGTGAGGCGGTAGTGAGGAGGCAAGTCTTGCCATTGTTGGTCAATCTTTAGACGAAGCTCACTGTGACGCTATTTAGTAAGGGAAGAGTGTTGATACAGGAGTCTCAATGGCGACTGACTTTATGATGGCTGTTTCGCCAGAAGCCTGGCGCTTGCGAAAGAGCTGCAGTACCTCTTCTTTGATGACTGCGAACAAGGCCGAACAAAACGTATCGGAAGTGTAGTTCAAGACTTGTTCATTGTTGTGCTCCTCGACGTCTCGCTCTCGACCCGTTATCATGGGGGACGACATCGGACTGCTGCCGTTCTTTTCAGTGGTGTCGGGCTCTTCCCAAACGCTTACAAACTTGGTAGGAAGCTGGAAATAGCAAAACTCTTTCATAATTCGCGGGGGCCGCCCTAGAAAGATGGCTAAGCTCTTGTCCGCTGCGTAGATGCGAGCGAAACAGGATCTGCGCAATTCAGCGACAAACAAGGGAATGTCGTAAGAGTCTTCGTCGATTTTTTCGTGATAGCCTAAGGCAAATAGCGAGCTTGCAACATCTCCCATACGCCTCCAAGAGTGGTAGCCTAGTTGCGATTTTTTAGTACAGGTGCAAATATTTGCTTGATTGTTATTGATTGAAGCATGGAATAGAGCTTACTTTGATCACCGTCGACTTGAGAGTGGACAATTAGATTTTCATACTGCAACACGAGTTGTAAATCGTTCAGGCAGTCCAACGCGAGACACGTCTCCAAGCAACAATCTCCAATGTACGTCAAAGCTTTGATAAGCCCGCGACGTCCCTCGTCGCTGTTATAAAGTGGACCAAATGAAGAGGTATCCAAAGCAGCTCGGCTCGCAGCAGCAAGGAATATACCGAGACTTTCCCAGCGGATATTCCTACCAGACATCTGCGAAAGGTACTCTGAGGGGGTGGAGTGTCTGTGAACTCTGATGGGCCTGTGGGTGTTTTCCAGCAAGACCCTTGCTCTTTGAGCGATTCCAACGTTAATATCGTTAGGATTGGTTCCGACAGGAGTTGATAACTCTCTCCAGCCAACAGCAGCTTCAGCACAAGTCTCGACGAAAGGTTCCGCTAGTGCGAGGCTAACTCCCTTCTTGAGCCAGAATCGTATCAGAGATGCCAACCCAGAGACTTGCAGTTGATCCAAGAGGCTCAATGCATGATTGGCTCTATCAAATGTTGCCTGGTCGATGAATGTGTCTGCAGGAGGACTAGGTATTGGCGGCGGCATAGACTCATCATGCTGAGAGACGGCCAACCACGAAGGGGCACGTGAAGACACCTGGTTAAAGATGGTTGCGTGACTAACATCGCCAAGGTAACCGGGATTGGGGTACCGACGAGGCCCAGCTGAAGAAGCACCCAAAACCTCTGAAATCGGCGAAGTGTCCAAGGGCGGAGTGGTCAGGGCTTCCACACGGACGGATTGCCTTGCACTGGACGCGTTAAGCAACGCATAAGTCAGCGGCTGAAGATGTGCATAATCATCACGAGATTACTGATCGATTCTCACCTTCGCTCTCGGACACGATCACTGTGACTTTTCCTACGGAATGGGCGAGCTCGATACACACAGAGATCAATCTGATCACGGCCGCGGCATCGGGCACAAGTGGGCCGCTCGTGTCCGCAGGCCAACTTGGCCCGTCGACAAGGTTCACAGGCAGCGTGGCGGATGCTCATCTTGCAGTGACTGATATGGAGCTTGAAAGGGGCAACTGTCGACTGATGGAGAGAATCACCAGTAATTCGTGAGTTTACTCCGGACAGTTTACAAGCACAAGTGACAAGTGCGAATGTACATATACGGAGAGAGTCTCGCTCCGACGGACCGGAGCGCCGGTTTCTCCGATTAGCCCCACCATACGCCGACGCCCTTTGATGCACTCCAAGATGTTCTCCAGACGACATACACTAAACAATTCATTGCAGGCATTGTATGCGTCTCTCGATTCTTGATTAGCTGGGACTCCGCGATTGGCAATTCATCTCGTTATCAATCTCCATATTTTACGGCATCAGTGGAGAAGATGTTCCCGCTAGGCAAGATCGATATCGCTGCAAACGATTGGCGCCCTCTACAGAATTTGGGCTAAGCTACGGAGAAAGACGCCGAGCACGCAGCATCACAGAGAAAAAGAGCATATCGTTTGTCATAGCAACTGGTGGTGGGTTCGAATCAAGTCTGTTTGTATTGCGGCTTCGGCCGTTGAACCAGTCATCGCACACTCCCAATCAAATCTGGATATCGGAGCACTTGACGGAGAGTGTGGTGGTCGTGGCTCCATGTGTCCCGCAGACGGATACCCCTGGAGCCTTTATAACCTGTCGATTTCCCATTGAAAAATCAAATCACTGTATGAATCGTCCAAACCATTATTCAGCAGAATCATCAGAATTTCAAAACAGCATCTGACAGGATGGGTAGTCTCTCTAGAGAAGTTGATGAGTGGATCCAGGAGCCCAATCTCCATCCAAAGAGAAGACCAATCCCTGCTGCTCAACGGGGAGTAGCTGCGTCAAGCAGCTCCGAACAATTCAAAACCAAGAGCAGCAAGCACAAGCCACAGGCCAGACGATGGCATCGTAAGTTACCGGAACGCAAACTGCTTCTATGCAACATTTTGGTCGACTGACCTCCTTTCTTCGGTAGCATACATCAGTGCAGAGTCGGCGAATCGCACAGGATCAACTCTCAAGAAGGCTGTGGAGCATCTTTCCAATCCAAACACCATCTCACTGGGGGGTGGTATTCCTCTCAGTGACTTTTTTCCGATTGACGGAATTAGCCTGAGACCAAGTTCATTCGACAATGTCGAGACGAGGGAGAAGACGTCCTCCCAAATGACACTGCATGCTACCAAACACGATATAGCCGACGAGACCAGCGTATACGATCTCTCCGTCGCTTTGAATTACTGCCCAGGCTATGGATCAGCTCAATTCATGCGATGGATTATAGAGCACACAGAAATTGTTCACGATCCACCTTACGCTGACTGGCAATGCTCCATGACAATTGGCAACACCTCGGCGTTTGACATGTGCTTGAGAATGTTGACAGAGCCAGGTGACTGTATTTTAGCCGACAAATATACATACTCATCCTCGGTCGAGACTGCTATGCCGTTGGGAGTCAAGTTCATCGGAGTCGACATGGATTGCGAGGGCATGCTCCCTGAAAGCCTTGATGAGATACTTGATAAGTGGAATCCTGCGGAACATAACAATGCACGAAAGCCATCGCTTTTATACGTAATCCCGACTGGCCAAAACCCTACCGGCACCACTCAAAGCCTCCAACGCCGCAAGGCAATTTACAGAGTGGCCCAGAAGCATGACTTGATCATTTTCGAGGATGATCCGTATTACTTCCTGCAGATGGATGAATACGGCTCTACTGCGTCTGAGATTCAGTCACCTGTCGAATTTTTTAAGAGGCTTGTCCCTTCATATCTGCGCTTAGATATTGATGGACGGGTCATGCGCATGGATTCTTTTAGCAAAGTTGTCAGCCCTGGGGCTCGTCTGGGCTGGATTACAGCGCCTGCGCAGCTCATTGAGCGATACAAGAGCCACAGCGATGTTTCAACCCAGAGCCCTTCCGGTCTGAGCCAGTTAGTATTTTTCAAACTCCTAGATGAGCATTGGGGACATGAAGGCTACGCAAGGTGGTTGATGCACTTGCGCAAACAGTACACCATGAGAAGAGACTTCATTTTGTCCGCTTGCGAACGTTACCTGCCAAGACAAATTGTTAGCTGGGAGCCAGCCAATGCAGGCATGTTTGTAAGTAAAACCCCCGGCCGGCCTTTCTTCACACACTTGCGACTGACCACTATCACGCAGCAATGGCTCAAGGTAGACTGGGAACAGCATCCCAATGCTAAAGACAAGACAGCCGACCTCGTTGAAGAGGAAATCTGGCTAGAAAGCATCTCAGCTGGAGCGTTGGTCGGTCGCGGCTCCTGGTTCCGTTCATCGAAAGACGTGCCCTGTAACGAAGTATTCTATCGAACCACTTTTGCCGCAGCCCCGCTGCCCAAGATTGAGGAGGCTATCAAGCGCTTTGGTGAAGCAATACACAAGGTGTTTGAACTGAAAGAGAAGAGTTGAATAACAATAGGCGTTCCAATAAGAGGGAGGCCCCCCACCCGACTGGCAGCGTTACTGCTATGCATAGCAACAATTTCACGTCTGGAGTTTGTATAAGAAAAGTTTTGGCATATCCTACATTTAGTTTGAAGAAAATTCACCATTCTGATAATAAAATCCAGCATCTTCCGTGCAACTTATGACACTAATTATTTGTTCAGGTATCCTAGAAATGGTACCGATAGTAAGCTCTGCATTCATTCTGTTGTTCTGCCGCAGAAATTCAACATCACGAACCATCATTCGCAACGGCCATTTTCGAAGCTGTCAGGCACTTAAACTGCCATTTACCCGTACAAACAGTTTCTTTATTCCAGAAGTCGACGATAATATGATCAATTAACGCGAATGAAGGCAGCCATCATGGTCTGTAGATGCTGCTTAAAAGTGTGCCGTCTGAGGAAGTTGTCGAGGCATGAGCAGGAATCCAATCGCCGCTTAGTCAATCCGCTGACTTCGTCGTTAAAAATCATCAAAATTACATTACCAATTCTTACAAACTAAGCAGCATTGCGGTTGCGCACCTTGTTCGGCTGGTCACCCGCCGAATAGGCTATCCGAAATGCGGTTCTCCGCTAATAACCGCCATGACACTTGGTATACTACCTACCTCCTCTTAAGCATACCTTGATTTTACTATGCGCTTCGGGCAGAGTAACGCTAACATTTTGACTTTCGGTTGCAATGAAATCATACGGTGGGGAATAGATGCATTCTACTTTGTCTATATAAGTCAGCTCCTCTTGCTGTTATCGTGCCATTCCGGTAAATAGTCTCAGCGAGGACTGAATCACTCTTGCCTTACTTGCATCTCACAATGGCCTCCAAAGTGCCGACTACACAGTCACCAGGTCTTGGAGTAGACTCCTACCGCCGCAGCACACTCCCGCTCTCTCTTATTCGACACGGTGGCGGCCTTGTCGGTTGTGGCATGCTCTTTGGCTTCCTCGTCCCCCTAGTTCCTTATCCACGCCTGGGTCTTACGGCACACATCCAGTTTGGCGTCCAAGGCTGCATGGTGCTCGTCACAGGCCTAGTTCTCCAAACGAATCCCCTGGGAACTAACCGTGAACAAGACGCAGAGACTCCTGGACGGAGAGCCCAGTTGGCCGACAGACTAAGCTGGTGGCAGGAGCAGGTGATATACTGGGGATGCGCAACGATCTGGGCCACGATGATTGCTGAAGTAGGAAATGCCTGGTGGGGGACGAAATGGACACTGCCGATTGCACACCAGGCCGCCGGCTTGCTTGGTGGTAGCCATGAGGCTGCAAGGTGGATGGAGCTTGTCGTTGCCGCTACGCACTTCCCACTTGCTTTTCCGCTGGCATCAGTGGTGAGTTGAACTTCTGATGCTTTGAGGACATGAGCCTGTTGTCTTGCAGACAGCGACTGACGTGACTTGTTAACTTAGTGGCCTATCATTTTATCCAAGCTATGGTGATTGCAAATGCATATTGGACTATTGAGAATGCCTCTTCTTCGATAAGTGCCTTCATAAAGTTGATACCTGGGGGCGAGTAGGTGGAAATACCTGATATGGCTTGTGTCTTTTACCCGTCACTAATGCAGTACTACGGAAGCCCGTACGCCGCTGGCTTTCCTCTGGGTAACTGACCTTGAGTAGCCATGCATAATATTGTGAAACTTGCTGTATTCTACCAAGAAATATTAGTACCAATGAATGACTGCATTATTGGGATGGAATAAGGTCATAAAGTTATTTGTTTAATCACGATGATTCATGCTTCGGGCAGACTAAAGACGAATTATTTTGATCTACCAAACACTATGCGCAAACTCGAAGAATGAAATCTACCCTCAATATATAACGATCCTGAATCTCTCTCATAAAAACTGCGGATACTTTTTTGCCAACAATCGCCGACTTTCCTGTCCTACTCTGTCGTCAGCAAGTAACACGGAAACAACTTCCTCATGGCCTTCCTCTGCCGCGCGAAGGATGGGCGCTTCTGAAGGGTATTCTGATCCGTCAGGGTCAATATCTGGGTGTGTAAGCAGGATCTTTACTATCTCCAAACGGCCCTCCTCCGCCGCAATGGTGATAGGCGCGGCATTACCTGTTGGTGTAAAATTGACATCGATATCAGGATGCTCAACAAGAAGCTTAACGACGTCTGGTCGCTTAGCAGCGGTTAGCGGCGTGTCGTGAGTTTTTAGACTAACAAAATTAACATCAACTCTTCCGGTATCGAGCAGGAGCTTGACAATGTCTGTGCTTCGACCCCAATCCGCTGCAATGAAGAGCGCCGACTTGCCAGTACGTGTTCGGTGGTCTGGGTCGACTGAGTTAATGGAGAGCAGATGTTTAACCAATGCTTCATTCCCCTCCGAAACAGCGTAAATAACAGCGCTGCCGTCAAATCAATCAAATCAAATCCGGTACCCGGATTTGATTGATTGATAGAAAAAGGAAGCATGATTTGATTGATTTGATTGATTGATCAAATATTTGATCTATTTGATAAAAAATTGATGATTTTTACGACTTTTTTTTCGCGATTTTTCGCGATTTTTTCGCGATTTTTCGTAATTTTAGACCCCTGTTTAAACCCCTGTTTAAACCCCTGTTCTAAATTTAGTTATCTTATCTTATCTACTATTTTATCTATTGTCTTATCTTATCTTATCTTATTGATTACATAAGATATTAGACTCCGACCTTATCTTATCGTACTATACTTCCTTATACCCTAGAGTTATTTGAATTGTATCAAATCTATCAAATAATTGATCTTGAAGATTTGATTGATTGATTGGGAATTTTTCGATGATTTGATTGATTGATTGATATATTTGACAAATATATTTGATTTGACGGCAGCGCTGGTAAATAAATGGCGTCCATCCTACTCCATCTTCGGCATTTACCAGAACTTCTGGACGAGAAAGAAGCAGTAAAGCTAGGTCGGTATGTCCTGATTCTATCGCAACGTGTAATGGCGTATCGTTAAAGTCTTCACTCGCCCAATTCCAGTCAACGTCTGGGAGAGTAAAGAAGTGACGCACAACCTCGATAGATCCGTGCCTTGCCGCTAGCCATAGGGGAGCCACAAGTTCGTCACGTTGGGCCTCGTGGTAACGAAGTGAATAATTGATTGGTACTCCGTATTGTAGAAACTTCTTTAGTGTATTAACTTGATCGTTGGAGACAGCCCATTTGAATCCAGAACATTCTTGATGCTCGATATTCCACTCATAGAGAATGGGATTTCCTGCGTGATACAATGACCAACATGTTTCAGAAAGTGATGATAGAGATTTGAGATTACCTTGGGAAGCCAAGTCCCGCATAATTTTGGTGCAGAGTTCGATGGGTAGATCGTGGAATGACATTTTGAGAGACTGTGGTCGGAAGAATGATCGAAGACGAAGAAATGTGGTTGATCTGCATCATTTTCCTTCTGCCTCACACACTGGACTTAGTCTCATAATTTATACAAATGCAATTATCAATCATTCTCGTTCTTTTCCTTGCTGGCTGTCTTGACAAAGGCCATATGAAAGGAGACTACGTAGGAAGATACGAACGGCGTCTGAGAACACAGACACGAGGGTTCAATAAACCATTAAAGAAATATGGACAGTGTCAACAAAAGATTGAACCATTCGTGGACGGCAGATATTTGGTAAATTTGTATATCAAAGTATGAAGGCTTTTGGAGACATCCTATTAATACTTTGGACAGTTGCTGCTAGGTGAAACAATCACGACAGTGGATCAAAGAAAAAACTGAATAATGGTTATTTGGTCAACAAAGATGCATGGAACCTACAGCAAAAAGTCTCTGCGAAATACGAAATTTGAGAAACAAAAAGCGATCGTCTATACGGGTAGTAGTTGCAGTATAGACGTTTCGTGGCATTGAGATCATCTTTTGAAGCAGCGAGTTTGCGCAGGGCCAGAATTTTGTCCCGAGCACCAATACGTCCCTTCAAACTGGGATTTGCCTGCCCCGATGCAAAATACACGGCAACAGGAACAAAATACTCGCAATTGAATAATCTATTTTAGAGAATTGCATTCTTGAAATGTTCATCAATCTAGTGGAAAAAGTTTTTAGATGGATTGAACAAGGCAGGGGGCATGCCATGGGAAGTGGATCACCACTTCAACAAGCGGTTCCATGGTCTAACGGTTATGACTGCGGATTCTGATTCCGCCAGCGAGGGTTCGACTCCCTCTGGAACCTTTTTTTGTCCACATCTACTGCTTTTTCTTTGTATCTCTTTGAGAGAAAATGCTATTTACGGAACAAGACGCGTTCAAAACACTTTTGTTTTCTTTTTGTTTTTTATGAACGTATGTACGTGGTGTTGGTGTCAAAGCGAATTCATCAGAATCCTTACACTTTAAAGAAACACCCGCGAAGCGCTCAAAAAATCCAACCTAAAAACATCTAATTTTTAACATAAAGAAAATACAAGATTTGTGACAAAGGAACAAGTAAAATTGGTCTGTATAACCACAGCTTGTTTGTTTCCGCCGTAGAAACCCCGAAATTTGGATGGAATTGATACCAAGCATTCCCTCTTGACCTGAGCCTACGGACGAGAAGATTCAGATCATTGAACAGAATTGCCGACGCTTTTGACACCTTCACAATTGTCCTTTAATTGGACTGCTTCAGAAGTAAAAGCTTCGTCTTTGCGCAAAATATGGGCAATCTTCATTGTCTGTTACTTCTATACCATGTGCGGCAAGTCTAAGAAACCCCCATCGCTGCGGTCGAACGTTGCTAATTAAGTCTGACCAGACAATTGCTGTTGCCACTTCTGGCTTCTTTATATCACGCTGGTCGTTAAATTTGAAAACAGCAAGTGGAGAAAGCATGGAACGAGATCAAGAGCCCATCATTCAAGCCAATTTGAACTGAAAGACAAAATCAGCCATAAGCCCGTGTGGGCGAGATGCCGTGTGATAATCTGTCGTGTAGCACAGCTGTGCGCGTACAGAATATCTCCGGACTTTTGCACATATTCGAGCACGCGTTTGGTCTGCCGACTGCACGTATGCTCCGGCTACCCGTTGATGCCTATGCTTCTAGCATGGAAGTGTTCTGACACTCTGTCTCACGGAAGTCGACAGCCCGCCGTCCCCATTTCCGGGAACTCTGAGAGTTATCTGCCGGATCTCGATCGCGTTCATATGTGCATGGCTAGAGCCGCAGGTCTTGGTGTGCCGCAAGATCCACAAGATCTGATCGAAGGGGGCGTTCCCCCGAGTCTTGGTGCAGGAGCCACGGCGGCCCTCTTTCGGCGGCGTTTCGTTGCTGATGGAGATGACCCTGCTTACGAGTCAGCCCGTTAGTCGTGCATTCTGTTTCGAGAATACCGTCTCCACTAACCTTGTATAGTTGGATCTGGGGCCATTACGGGCCGGATCGAAGATCGTAGATGGCTTGGCTTGGGGCCGGCAGATGCGACGCGTTTGCCGGGGAGGGTGTCGCTGCTTGACGCGGTGCATCCTCATCTGTCCAAGCCAGAGGCACGACGCCTCTTGAAAGGCTCGTTTGGATGGCGTTCTTGGGAGATTTGTGCATGCTGAGCATAAATATTACTGGGCGGTTGTGCAAGATATTACTAAGACCGAAGGGCTGGGCATGTTTGCTTTTGATGGATTACGTCTCAGGTTTGCGCCATCTTAACCCAACAATGCAAAGGGTGGTCCAAACAAGCTGAATGATTGGCTTTATGGCTTGGAATTATCGCAATACTACTGCAAAGCAAGTATCAAGCGAAATTTCACATAGTAATACAAGACGATGGGGCGTAATATTCAACTCTGGATGGTCAGCCTCATGGCAAATACTACGCCTGCATATTGAGCACTGTCATTTAATATTACCTTGCCGAGCTAGTGTCAGCCACTTGACTCTCTTCAGCTCTTAATATTTAATGGTTCCTCCAGCATCGCCCTGCCAAAGACACACTCTCTTTCTGCTAGCTCCTCTTCTGCTCCGCCGGCATCAAGTTTCGCACCTACCTCTCTTCTTGCTCAACCCTCTGAGGGGGGAATACGCGTTCAAGAGAGGTGTAGAATTATCATAGCAACGAAATCTAGCCTATTATTTGATGATCATCATCAACCAGAGCCATCTTAGGTTCCTGTAAAGGCATCATTGCCTAGTACTGGGTACTAGGTCTTTGCTCAAGCAACGTTGTCTCCTGCTAATAGTTTCAAGTTGTTTTGACTCTTAGAGCTCCTCAGATCTTGGTTGAATTTGTTCAGTTTTTGTTCACCTTGTACGCGGCACTACATTTTCCCCGACCACAAACGCCCGCTGAGCCTCAATAAAATCGGAAATCGTCCACCCACCGCCTGGTAAGCCCACGATTTCAAAGCCTTTGTTCTCGGGAACTCATTTCATTTCATCGCCAAACTATGTACTGCTGCTAAACTGCATTCTGTTTGCCACACTTAGCCACTAATTCAACCTGTCACCCGATCAAGCCATGCCTCGAAAAGCACCAACAGAAAGAAGATCAAGCAAGGCAAGGGTGAGGTCCAGACGCATACCATCACGCACACCTCCCATGCACGGCTCATCGCATGAAGACCAAGTAGGCCGTCCGATGGTCCGGTTTCTCTTGACTACATACTCTGCAGAACAGATCAACAGGATGCTTGACGAAGAATCTCGTTCTTTATCGCAGTTATCCTCGTCTCCATCAGGTAAGTACGATTCCTAGGCCCTAGAAAGCCTTCTCTTCTCCTATACAGCCTTAGTAATTCATCTCATGAGATAAAGTGGCTAATCATTCTTATTAGAAGAGGATGACGAAGAAGATGGCGAAGAATCGACATTACTCGAACTCGAATCACAGGGTGTGCCCTCTAATTCACCTCTGGACAGTAAGGCTTCGCCTTCATCTGCAGGCACTTCTGCCAATGAAGTTTCCAAAACTAGCATAGCTACAACCTCAGACACCTCTGTTCCTCAGAAAACAGAGAAGCAGATAGTCCTGCCAACGCAGCCGGCCTCGACACCCACGAGCCAGCCGGTCCAAGCCGTTGAGAATCGAAAAGTATCAGCCGAGGGACAGAAAATATTCGCCTGCGGCTGTTGTGGTACAGAAGACGTTTCCCTAAAGTTCACACGAGCAGACGAATTGAGGCGTCATACGGATGACACGCACCACTCATTGGCTGGTCCTGACTATATGAACCTGTCTACCAGCGCCTATCAGCAGCAGCAGCAGCCCTTTGGTTATCAGCACGCGATGCAATACATGTTCACCTCGAGCACAATGCAGCCCCAACAGGAGCAACATAATGTAGCCGACTGGTCGGATCCAATGCAATGGACCAACTTTGATGGTGAAGACAACAAACGTTTGATGTAGTACATTCGGCGAGGCATACGATTGTTTTCACGATATTCAACGGTCGATGTTTGTCTTCATTCTCTTGCTTTTGATTCTTTCTCTACTTTGTCTACTTTTGATCCTACTTCTGTCCCAGGCATGGCCAAACTTTTGCTTTTGGTTCTTCTAACTCTTCTAAACCTTTTGCGATCTATTATTCTATTTCCATTTTTTGTTTCCATCAACGTCTTTCTGTCTATCTTCTTCAACGTTGTCTTCATCTTATTGCAAGACCTTGAAACGATTCATCGATTTATCGTATTGCTGTGAATCTACATACATCTATAGCAACTAATTTGACACCTTGCTTCTTCGTTCAGCTACAGAGCGCCGGTGCTCCTCTTGATATTTAGTGAATGATCCCCATTCTAAATCCTCCGCGTTGCTCTCTTCCCACGGGCTCTCCATCTCCAATCTTTTAAGCAATTCAACGCACTTCTCATTTCTTGGAGCAATGCTATAGGGAAATTCTTGTGGGTGGTCGATCAAGCCTGGTGTGTGTTTGAGCACAGCCTCAATCGGCTTCCCGTTCTCGTCGACTGCATGAGTAATCTTAAACACTGCCAGAGTTTGAGACACGGTGATGAACAGGTTCTCTTGTGCAAAGAACCGACCGGGGCAGATTCTTCGTCCATAGCCAAACATGCCTGTGGGATCTGGCTCGTTTCGAGGCGCCAAGTAACGATCGGGATCAAAAGCCATCGGGTTTGCGTAGGTCTTGGGGTCATGCAAGAACCACCAGTTACTTGCCACAGTATATGATCCCTTTGGAATGCGGTACCCTCGGAAAATGATTTCTTCGTCGTTCTTGTGGGCGGTATTCACGGGCGCAACTGTAAACCAACGGAGCATCTCCTTCATGAAAGCGTTGATGTAAGGTAGATTGGGTCGGTCTTCGTAGGTTGGGAGACGGTCGGTGCCAACAACTCGGTCAAGTTCCTCTTGAGCCTTTTCCTGAACTTCTGGATGATGGATCATAGCCAACACGAATGCCATGATAGCAGCGACTGTAGTGTCTGCGCCTCCGGTAAATAACATCTGCGCAGTTCGGACGATGGCTTCTTTGGTGTCTTCGTCTGGCTCCATATTCTTTCCCTTGCCGTGCGTTTGAATCAACTCTGAGACATAGGATGGTTGGTACGTGCCGTTCTCCATTTGCTTCTTGACATGGTTGTACGGGATGTAGGCGGACGCGTCAGTTAGAGCTAACCACTCGCGGGCGAGGCGCTTGAAGCCAGCACCTGGCATCCAGTCGGGCAGACGCTTGAGAGCAGGAAAAATCTCGACAGGTTTTTTAAAGGGTAGCATCGCGCGAGAGGCATTTTCCATGACGTCGTTGATAATTCTCACTAGAGGGTCTGCACCAAACGGCTCAACATTATAACCGTAGACGATTTTGAGGATGGTGGCGGCAGCTTCACTACGGTCGGAGTTAATAGATGGGTTAGAGGTGCGAAGAGTTTGCCCATATTTGCACTGGAGCTAAGTAATCATCAGTAGATTGCTAACATACGTTTTGATGTGTTGGAATAAACTTTCGGGTTCCTTGAATATTCGCATGAGAAAGCGCTTGGACTCGATCTCTTGAACACCGTTAAAGCGAGAGACAAGGGCCGTTGTTCCAAATTGATGATGAACAAACTTGCGGTGCTGGCGAAACAAATCGGTATAATCCATGAAGGCCAGCATCGTTCCATATCCGCACATGTTGGCAAACTCAAACTGTGGGCGTGAAGAAGTCTTTGACGAATTCTTTTCCAGGTATTCGACGGCAGCCTCCTTGTCCTGGATGATGACCAATGTCCTGCCTAGCAAGGTGACGGAGCTGATGGGGCCATATTTTTCTTTGAATGGGAGCCAGTGTCGGAAATCCGGTGTTCCTGGAGGCGGGAGATCTTTGATGTTGCCAACAATCGGAAGAGGCTTTGGGCCAGGAGGCAAAGGGAATTTGGACTTGTTGCGGAAGAATAGCTGGTAGAGGAGGAAGCCTATCAGGACGATGGCGACCTGACCTACAACTAGGCTTGCCATCTTGTTTGCTTATCCAATATCAGCGTAAACCGTGTATTGGATGGAGCAAAGACGAGCAGCGACAGCCTTTCTGCCGGGTCCTTAGCAAGTTATATAGTTCAAATATGTTACTCCCGAGGCGGACAGGTTTCGAGTGGCCTCATTTTAACACCACCCTTGTTTTCCCCATGGATGAATTACAGCCTAGTCGGTCCTTTCACTCGATTATGATGAGGTCTATGTATGAACGGCCGAGCGGAACAATAAGCCGGCCTTTCTGGACCCTTGACCTCGTGTTGTAGAATACATGGTGGCGAAGGATCTGCTTGTAGGAGAGACATCTACCAATAGGCTGTCATGAATTCAAATGTAAGACCAATTAGCGTATGTTTCCAGCTATTTGGTTCTTACGAATGAGGGCTTTTATTACTTGGCAACACTTTGGAACGAGCGTCGAGTGGAACGGGCCGAGGGGAAGCAAGGGGAGACTTGTGAGTGGCTTCGCCGAACGAAGTGATGTGAGTACGGGACATAAGCGTCGTAATGAATCCTACTTTCTCGGATTCCGCTTTGTCCGCATCTCCACAACAACCCGTGAGCTTCGGAGCTCAGAATCCGTCGCTATACCCAAAAGGCACGGGGAAAAAACTGAGGCTAGCGATGACCAATACTGATACGAAGATATGGAGTGTGACTGGGTGCAAAAGGACGAATTACGCACGCTGGGCGAATCACCTTCTCTAGTTTTACGGAAAGCGATGCTCAATTAAATGTATCGAGTATAGCTAAAGATTCTTGAATGAAAATTGTATTGGTGTTGAAGCTATCGCCATATATGTACCTATCTATAGGGTATGATTGCCCATATTCGAAGCTTCAACACAACACCAGCGAAGAGAAACGACCAACAAAACAATTCCAGGATTCAAAACTTCAATGTCAATGCGCCGCGCAGACGTGGATATATAGGTAAGCACAGAAAGCCAAATACGCTCCATGAATGGTGTCGAAAATACGCAGCGGAACCAGGGTGTCCGCCTGCCGCCTACTGCCGCCTCATCCACTCTATGATCGACAGTAGTGTCATCATGACCATGACATCGAAGTCGCGTCCCCTGTCGACATTAATCTGTAGCCACCCCGTTTTGTCGAATGTAAATATGGCGACAACCTCGCCCCGTTCGTCAATGAGTTTTCTATTCCGCAGCCTTGAGTGGTGAAGCTTTTTGCCATCAACGCCGACGTGGTGGGTGCGTTTCCAAATGAACTCTTCGCGCTGGCCTTGGCCCGTCTCGCAAATGGTGCCATCACTTGCGAAAGAGACGGAAATCCTGCGCTCACAACCGCCTATCTTGGGTTTGATGAAGTCTTCCCAGATAATGGTATCGGGGTCTGCGGGATCGCCGAATCCAATCTTAAAGTGCCGTGAGAACTTTGGCATGTGGCACACGACCAGAACAGGCGCGGTCTTGTCGGGTCCGTCGAGTAGCGCGAGATCGGGAGTGCCACCCCGGGGGAACGGCGAGTTCTTCACCTTGTAGAGGGTCTCCTCGCCCTCAGGGATTATCTGATAATCGTGCTTGAAGACTGGCTTCGTGATCTGAAACACCCGCGACATTCTTTCTTTCTTTCGCTCTTTCTTGTGGGACTATGGAACTTGGTATGCGATGAAATAAAATGCTGTGAGCGCCACTGAAATGGCAAGTCGAATTCGAGGCTGGCAGTTCCTTTTGTATGCCATGCTGTAGCTGAGGCTGAACATGCCCGTTCGTTTCACGATGGCTTGGGCAGGGCCTCTTGGGACGCTCAGGCTGGCTAGTGACCAACAGATTGAGCCACGGCGCCACCGAGTATACACATAAGCTGTACCCCCCCCCCCCCCTGAAAGCTGTCCCTGTGCCTGGCATAGTTTTCCTTTTTGCCACAGCAGGGCAAAGCTATACCCTGTACAGCTTATAGATAATTAATATTCTTTTCTATTTAACTAAGCTTTAGCTAAATATAAATAAATTTTTACTAAGTTTAATTACTTTGTAAAGTATAATATAAAACTATTACTAAAATACTTTTATTATAGTTATAATATAATTCTTCTATAAAGTATATAAAAGCAGTTGTAAATTAGTTTTTAATAGATTTAATACTTAATTATAATTTTAAAACTAATTCTAATATTAATTTTAATATTAATTTTATATACTTAATATAAAATAAAATAAATAATATATTAAATATATCCTTATATTTATTAATTTTTAATAAATATATTTTACTTTATAATAATATATATTTTAACTTATTAAACTAAAAAAAATTAAAAAAATTAAATAAATATATTAATTATATTAAAGATAAACTTATAAAAGAATTATTTTAAATTTAATTTTAATTTATAATATTAATATTTTTAAATTAAATTTCCTTATTTTACTTCTTTAATATTAATTTTAATATAATATACTTTAGATCTTATAAAACTAATTAGCCTAGTTTAGGTT